>NC_045596.1:189188707-189844262 GCF_009762305.2 Zalophus californianus
TGAAAGGAATCCATGATATTCTAGGATTCCACTTCTTCCCCATAGGGAAAAAAAAAAAAGGGCATACCATTGTTTTTAACCAATGTATGTTGGTTTGATACTTAAAAGCCAGCATGTGGTATACTTGAAACCAAAATGTGTAATTAAAGAAAATTATATACCACCAAGTAGCAAGGTCAGTGCCATTTTTAGTTCTGTGTTGAGGGAAAAGGTGCCAAATTTTGATCTTGTCTCTGGGGACCATGGCACTGACGTTGCTATATCACAGCTACTATTATTTCTGCTGGCATGCCTGTGTTCTTAGATACTGCCAAATACGGATGGGAAGGAGGGGTGGTGACAGCTGGCGACAGGGTCCAGCAATCTGCCAGAACCTTGGAGTAAATTACAGGGGATGTTGTGAAGCGAAGACAGAAGCAAGCACCCTAGCCATCGGAAACCCGAGTGCAGCTTTTGTCACCAGAACCCTGAAGAGTAACACTCTGAGGTTTTGGCAACCTGGAACGCAGTTCTTAGCAGGCCTGCCATTATTGGCTAAATGCTGTTTACTATTACAAGATCAAGCAAACATTCTCACAAAGACAAAAAAAAAAAAAACAAAAAACTGAGATCATATGAGAACCAGAATGTGGTAAGAAAAAATGGACTTAAAAAATATCATCCTGAAAATGTCTGCAATGTAGTTTTGTGTCTGCCTCCAAAACCCTGAGAGTTCATCATGGAGGCAAGCGAAGGTCTAAAGTTTTCCCCATCTTGTAACTCACCTCACATCCACCATGGTACATTTTCCCCAAAATAATCTCCCTGAGAAAGATTCATTAGGAAGATGTTATCAGAAGTTGCAGGAAAAGAAAATCAGAATCTGACCTTTTCTAGCTAAAAGCGCAGTCTTCAACATGGATTGCCTGTGGAGTCTTGTGGAGCCTTTGTTGATATTAAAAGAGAACTGGGTCCCAGTCTCCATTCTGGCTCGAACTAGCTGTGGGACCTTGGCAAGTCACGGGGCTTCTCTGAGGCTTAGATCTCCCGTTTATATAAATCTCCAAAGAGCTTGCACAAAATGATCTCTAAGGTCTTTTCCAGATTTAAATTCTTTGATAGGTCAGTATGTTTTCAAATATAAATATTAGGTTACATCACTGAGCAGAGGCAAAGACATCTGGCATCAATAAGATACCAACATATTAGAATACCAATGCTTTTGTTCCTTTTTTTAAAATTTGAAAATAAAATAAAATTGCATGGGGTCAAACCACCACTTCACGCATACAATTCCTTTGGTATCTTGGGTTTTGAAAGCAAAATTTCATCATTTTATGTTTCAATTTCAGAAATACATAAATAAACATGATGCGCATGTGCAGTGATTAGATTTTACAGAATAAAATAAGAAAAATACTCTTAAATATAGGACAATGATTTGCTTTGATACATGCTTACAGAATACAGCCAGGTTTTCAATGTAAAATGAAAGCATCTCATGTAAAGATGCAGTTTGTAACTTGGACCCCTACCAGTCTAAACTGTCATTAGGAATACATAGTTTTCCATAAATTAGCTTTTGTTTTGGATTTCCTGCTGTGTTCATATACATGTTGACGGAGTGTGTGAGGCAATATTTTGGCATTCTAATCCATTATTATTTGTTCTTAGCTTTCAAGTCTAATATTATCCGAACAGTCTATATCTTGCTGGCCCAAACATGGTCTTTATTTATTTTATTTTTTCCAAATGTGGTCATTTTAAAACTGAAATTTTTTTGGAAAGCTTTCCTATGAATATGTACTGAAGCTGTCATTAAGAAGAAGGGAATTATCCCAACTATAGGATATTCTGATATGCCAAGGCACTGATAACACTTGAGGTAGCAAGTTTCTCTGAGTGTTGTAAGATAATATTAAAATCATAGGTTTTATGTAAGCTAATAGTTTTGGTGGGGAGACGGGAAAGGAGACAAGGAGTGGCTGCTGCTATTTCATATATCCATGCTGTGTATTTTTCCTTTCTATTCTTTTTTTTGGCAGTATGTCATTAGTGGGAAGGTAGAATCACTTTGGCTATCGAAATGTCTTGATGGGACAGTGACTCAGTTATGCCGATTTGCCAGAATATTTGACTCATATTCTTTTGCAAATTAAATGTACATTAAAAATTCCACCTCTAAATTGCATTGCACTTTTTCTTTCTTCACTATGTAGGTTCGTTATCACACGTTGAAGGATGCTGTTGAGGAAAGTTATTCTACCTGTCTGCTGACGGCCAACGCTGAAGCCGACAGCGCTTATGAAAATCAAGTTGCTGTGTCTGTTACCAAGGGAATTAAGTCAGGACTTTGAAAACAGGCTGTTTTCCTAATGTTTCATTAGTTTTCTCTCATGTCCAGGCTCTGTTCTTCGAATGAAAGAAGCATTCCCTTTCCAATCTCATGGAAAAAACAAAGTGTTCACCATTATGATTAGCTGTCCAAAGGGGCCAGTCATTATCAATCAACTTTGAGGTAACAGTTGTCAACATTAAGGAATACGGCAAGAGGACCTATTTCAAAAACGTTCAAAATACACAATGAAATCATTTACATGATTTGTGGATGATTCCCCACATGCCAATATACTGACTTGGCTGTTTTCACAAAATGTATGTAACACAAGATTCATTAGTGACAGGGGCGCCTGGCGCCTGGGTGGTTCAGTAGTTAAGCGTCTGCCTTCGGCTCAGGTCATGATCCCAGGGTCCTGGGATCGAGCCCTGCGTCGGGCTTCCTGCTCCATTCTCCCTCTCCCACTCCCCCTGCTTGTGTTCCCTCTCTCGCTGTGTGTCTCTCTGTCAAATAGATAAATTAAAAAAAAAGGATTCATTAGTGACAGTTATTAGCAGCTTTGCAATTGAAGCCCCACGGATCCACTCATTATTCAAAAGCCTGCTGTACTGACTCAGTTTTCATCTGGATTCCTTTCTTCCATAATAGCTTTAAGAGCTATCTCCTCCTTTTATGTGACAAATGCGTACGTATGTCAATAATCTACTCAAACATAAAACTTTCTTTGGCTTGTTTTGGCTTTTTTAAAAAAAGATTTGTTTGAGAGAGACAGAGACATAGAGAGAGAGCAGGGGGGAGGGGCAGAGAGAGAATCTCAAGGAGACTCCATGCTGAGTCTGGAGCCCTACAATGAGGCTTGATCCCACAGCCCCACGCTCATGACCTGAGCCAAAATCAAGAGTTGGACACTCAACTGACTGAGCCACCCAAGTGCCCCAGCTTGTTTTGACTTTTTGAAAAAGTAGTAGAATAGATCTGAAAATTATAAGTCTTTGAAATTTTAAGACACTTTGACCTTCATTATTAAAAGATACAACTATTAGGGACACGGAGATTTCTAGAGGAAAACTGGTATATTAAAATATGGCAAAATCCATGGTTTGCTCCACATATGAGTGAAACCATACGATAACTGTCTTTCTCTGCTTGACTTACTTCACTTAGCATAATCCCCTCCAGTTCCATCCATGTCGATGCAAATGGTGGGTATTCATCCTTTCTGATGGCTGAGTAATATTCCTTTGTATATATGAATCACATCTTCTTTATCCATTCATCTGTTGAAGGGCATCTTGGCTGCTATTGTGGACATCTCTGCTATGAACACTGGGTGTTATATTCAACTAATGAATCGTTGAACACTACATTAAAAACTAATGATGTATTATCGTATGTTGGCTAATTGAACATAAAAAAATAAATTAAAAAATATGGTAAAATCCAGAAAAACAGCCCCTTCAAAACAGGCCACTTCTCTAAGCGGTTACATTTGAAAGGGAAAATGTGATCTGGTAATGTGTGCGTGCACACACGTGTGCATGGTTCTCAGGTGGCGACTTTAAACAAAATCAATGACTCTTCAGGAATCTAGGTACAACCGGCTCATGCAGTTTGTTGTTTACCATCTGTTCATCAACAAAAATGGGGTCACCGTCTCCCTTATCAAGTTCTGTTGCATGGACTCCCATGCTTCCCCACTTCTAGTATCCAGTACATGATGGTAACTTTGACAGATCTTATCAGTTTTCCTTGACCCGCTCGCATCATCACGCAGGTGGAAACAGACCCTCCGAAGCCAGTTTTCCAGCTGCCCCCCCATTAATCTGGGCCAAGGTGGAGAGCAGGTTTCCTTAGTTATGAACTTACCTATTATTAATGGAGATTTATGAAGCACTTGTGGACGTCTATTTCAAAGCAAGATACAAAGGGAGTTGTCATCTCTGATCCCCAGGATACCTGCTCACACCGCCAACCTGCTTTTGTATTTGGTGGTCTCACTCTCCTCTCCTAGAAATAAGTGGCCCACTTTTCCACTTTAAACATGCATTGCTTCTCTCTTGCTATGTGATTCTTTTCTAAGATCATAAAGAATTTCTCTGAAGCAGTAAAAAGCATCTAAAAATATCTTGACTCTAAAAATAGAAAATAATGGTAAAATCTGTGACTATTTGAAATGACGGGTTAGGTTTTATGTACAAATACTATGTAACTCACATGGGCTCACTAACTACATCATGCAGTTCGGCTGTTAAAATACAAATGTAGTTAATGAAAAGATTAAGGATCTAGAATGAATTAAAAGGCCCAATGAAAGAGACCGATAGCATTTTCAGTCTCCTCAGTAATGATTCCTGTACATGTTTTAAAAAAAAAAAGTGCTTATCACCTTTATGATTTAATTTGAACCATCTGTGCCTTTTTGTTTTATAACTAAATATATTTTTACATTTATATGTTTATTTTTTGTGAGAGGACTAGCTTAAAAATTTAAATACATTTTAAAAGAAAATTTTATAGCACCACCTTAAAAGAAAACATCAACATTTTTTGATACAAACAGAAGGCAACAGTAAGAATAAATGGAGTAAACTATAAGCAACACTATTAAAATCTATATAGAAATGATAGCCAGCAGAAGTGTTCTTTATTTGTGAAAGAGGTGGGTCATGACATGCAAACATCTACTGAGATCTTCATTGTGACATAATCAGATGCCATGGGGTAAGAAGACAGAAGGGAGCACATTCCTCATTTTGTCCTTCAGTCTTATTTATTCTATTGTCCATGTACCACCTTTAAATTCTGAAATCCTTATGAGAAACAGTGCCCTCCATACAGTGGGGAAAAGTCCCAGGCTCAAGACAAAAAGACCTGGGTTATGGTCCCAGTTTAAATACATTTGGACTTTAACACAGGACAAGCCACTGATTCTCTGGGCCTAAGACTTTTCTTTCTAAAATGTGTGGATAAGAATATTTGATTTACTAGATTGTTATAAGGAATAATAATAGCAGCTAACACTAAATGAGCACTTCCATTTTATCAGGCACATTAATTATTTTATTAAAGATTTCCAAGAGCTGTACTATTACGAATCCTGTCTACACTGATGAGGAAACTCCAGTTTATGGAGGGTTAAGTACCTTGCTCAAGATTACATAGCTAGTAAGTAACAGAGGTGGGATACAAAACTCAAATCTTGGGGCGCCAGGGTGACTCAGTCGTTAAGCGTCTGCCTTCGGCTCAGGTCATGGTCCCAGGGTCCTGGGATCTAGCCCCACATCGGGCTCCCTGCTCAGCGGAGGCCTGCTTCTCCCTCTCCCTCTCCCCCTGCTTGTGTTCCCTCTCTCGCTGTGGCTCTCTCTGTCAAATAAATAAAGTTAAAAAAAAAAAAACTCAAATCTTACTGCTTTGAGGTTCTGCACTTATAAACAGTGTTCTAAAAATATGTTGTAATGGGATATGCAAATTGGACATTATATTTTTCCATATAAGATTGTGAGATCATCGTGGTGAAGACTATGTCTTCCCTTTGTGAATTCAGTGTTTAGGAGGGAAATTCAATAATTGCTAAACTTAATGGAATTAAATTGACTGTGATACTGGTCATAATTACAAGGAAATGCCTATGAAAAAACAAATTAAAATATGCAAAATGCAAAACTACCTGCATCGTTTTTTTCTCAGAATGAAGCTCCCCCTCCCACCTGGGGTACTTGGGAGGTTCAGTTGGTTAAGGGACGGACTTTTGGTTTTGGCTCAGATCATGATCTCATGGGTCCTGGGACTGAGCCTGGCCTGGGGCTCCACGCTCAGCGGGAAGTCTGCTTGAAGGATTTTTTCTTTTTCTTTTTTTTTTTTTAAAGATTTTATTTTATTTGAGAGAGAGAGACTGAGATAGAGAGCATGAGAGGGAATAGGGTCAGAGGGGGAAGCAGACTCCCCGCTGAGCAGGGAGCCCGATGCGGGACTTGATCCCGGGACTCCAGGATCATGACCTGAGCCAAAGGCAGTCGCTTAACCAACTGAGCCACCCAGGTTTTTTTTCTCTCTGCCCTTTCCCCTAATGGTGCACACGGGCATGCTCTCTCTCAAATAAATAAATAAATGAATAATCTTTTTTTTTAAAGATTTTATTTATTTATTTGAGAGAGAGAGAGAATGAGCAGTGGGGAGGGGCAGAGGCAGAGGGAGAAGCAGACTCCCCACGGAGCAGGGAGCCCGATGCAGGGCTCAATCCCAGGACCCTGGAATCATGACCTGAGCCTACAGCAGATGCTTAAACGATGGAGCCACCCAGGTGCCCCAATAATAAATCTTTAAAAAAAAAAAGAATGAAGGGCCCCATATTCTAGAATCAAATGCGGTGATCTTCAAGGTAGCCTTGGATGTCCTTCAACAGCCCTGGCAAATGTACGGTAATATGTGGAAGGCTTTCTCTTCTCTAGAGGCACAAGAAGGCCTATGAAAAGTGATGAAGTGGACAAAAAGCTCACTAATGAAGGCAGAAAGGGAAAGAGCAGTCTGTGGGTTAGTATTAGGGAGAAATGACAATTCCAGGATGGGAGCCAGTCAATGTCATGGCAGCCCTGCTGATGAAGACCGCCACCAGGAAAGGAGCACTAGTTCTGTCTCTAGAAACCTGAATAAGTCCCCAGTGAGGACATTCAACAGGTGAAGGAAAGACTGGAAGTTCTTATCTTTAAAAACAATGAATATTATGGGCGCCTGGGTGGCTCAGTCATTAAGCATCTGCCTTCGGCTCAGGTCATGAGCCCTGAGTCCTGGGATCGAGTCCTGCATCCGGCTCCCTGCTCAGCGGGGAGCCTGCTTCTCCCTCTGCCTGTCTCTCTCTGTCTCTTATGAATAAATAAATAAAATCTTTAAAAAAATAAATAAAATAAAAACACTGAATATTATCTCAAAAACCATCTTGGTATTATACAGAAGTGGGTCTAGATAAAACTATCAATTGTTCTCTTATTCCGTTTGGTACGTGCTTAAAATGCACAATGGAAGGGTCTCAAAGTAATGCCTTTTAGGTCCAACTCAATAATGGAAATTGGACATGCTGAGCTCTTTGGTTATCAAATGCAGAGCAACGTGATTTTCTTTTCCCAGCAACGTCTGAAATACAAGAAGCATATATTTCTTAAATTTCTTCAGAACAGATTAATAGAGTATTCAGGAATGTTTATTAACAACTCAGATACCGTTTCTTTTAACAGTTTTAAAACAATCTTCTGGGCATACTTGATAAACAAAACTCTTAAAGTATGTATGTTTGTTTTACAAATACAATTAAGGGAAAGGGACAATCAGAAAGACCATAATAAATCAGAACAGACCATAAATTTTTGTGACAATTTTAAATCCAGTTGCCCCAACTTTCCAAAGTAACATTTCTTTCCCCTTCTAGGTATTAACTACAAGACAGGTTCCTCGCTATGCTAACTCAACAAAGAAAACAAATGAGTATCATCACTTTTCTCCCCCCTCAGACACATCGAGATTTTCTTTATTATATCACAATATATTGGTTTTAATACTGAGTATTAATTTTTTTGGGCCACATTTAGGTTTATGTGGTTAAACCACCTTTAGGTTTAACGTCAGCATTTGTCCAAACATATAAACCTACTTATTATTCAGGCTTTAGCAGGAAAACCTTTCTCTAATGCTCAAACTCAGTAAGTTCTGCCTTTTATGCAGTCTCTAGTCTCCTACACTTTTCCTTTTTAAATAGCCCTCATGATGACAATTAAATGCTCACTGTTTGCATGCCCTGAAATACAATCTCCAAGAGAGCAAGGGCTGTATTATCTTGTTCACTGCTGTATCTCACACAGTGTCTCAATAAATAAACATTGAATGAATGATGGATAGATGAATGGACGGTCACTTCCTTCTCTAGAGTGACATTACAAAGCACTAACAAAGGAACAGTGGAACCTTAATTTTAAGGAAGAAAGATGAGGTGTGAGGTGTCAGTAGACATGCTAAGGGTATGTAGAAACAATAAAAGAGTGGATACATATTTGAGTTTTATTTTACCTGTTATACTAGGATGAGACCTTTGTTTGAATATAGATTCAATAGAACTTAAAGGTTTTATGATGAATTCCTTCCTAAAACTCTTAGCCATCTATCAAGTTTGTAAAAAATCGTATATGTGCCAGTTACTTTTCCTTTCACTCCTCTATATGTAGATATTTCTCTCCAAACACACTGCTCTCAGTACCACTAATGTAAAAGCAAATGGCATATGCAACACCAATTAAATATTTATGCAATGCAGCGCTGAAATGGTAAATATTGTATTATGCTTTCCACTTGTCATTAGGCAGGAGATGTTGCTACATTCCATAAAAATGATAGCCTAAAACAGAGAAACAACACGGTATTTCACAGAGAAGATATTTATGTCTGGCAGAAACTGGAGTTTAAAGGTATCTCTGATTGTTGTTGTCCTTGGGTGTTTTTCAAGTCAGGGAGATCGTTACATTTGGATGGTAAAAACAGTCTGTGTAAATAGAGTATTTCTCATATATTATTTACTTTAGCTGACCTCGTATCAAGCTAAGAGTAAAATAAGTTATTTTGGGGGAGGAGAGGAGGAGCTTATTTCTGACATTTGTATTAATTTCTTGAAATTGGTGGTGATTTCTCTTTTATGTATAGTAATAAACAATATGAGGATAAACTCAAAACTGAACATTTGTATGTTGTGCTAATAAAAGGCAAGAAAAAATTATAATGTCCAAAAGTTGAGTGTGCAGTATACAACCTTTTTCTCACGTTAGGTTTAATTCAGAAGTCACTGATGAATTATACGGGTTTGACTATAAAGGAACTGAATTCTAAGTGACCTCTCAACCTTTGCTAGGTTTCTTTATGATATGCCAGACATAGAAAACTAATATTTTCTATAAATTAATATTTTCTATAATTAAACTAATATTTTCTATAAATTTCTATAGTTCATATTGAAAGTCAGGATAGAGTGCAAATATGACGAGAGCTAAACTTTCTGTGGATGCTGGAGGGATATGTGTGTGTGTGTGTGTGTGTGTGTGTACACACACACACATATATACACACATGCATATACACACATACGCACATACACATGCATATACACACATACATATATACACACGCATATATACACACACATACACACATATACACGCATATACACACAGATACACACAGATACACACACATACAAAAACACATATATACACACATATACACACACACGTATATATATATATATATATGTATATATATATATATATATATATATATGAAAACACAATTTCACTCATACAAAGTACTGTCCTCAATAAGAAAAAAATAATACAACTATCTAGAATGGGTTCTTAGTAGATTTTTTTCTTTTTTGAATTTGCAGACTCCCTTCAGAGTGCTGTGGTAGTATGCTTTATCATACTACTATTTTCCTGTTCTTCTAGAGGTAAACTGTTCCATTCTAATCCTGCATTCAACACTGAATCAGGCTTAAATATGTCCTAATTTCATGTGGCCAAGGATAAAATAAAATATTGATATACTGATTTAAAATTTTTAGTTTATACATTTCAATCCTCTAAAATATAGGCAATATATTTTTTCTTCACTGTGATGAAATCACATTCGTATTATTAAAAAGCTAGCACTTCATCTCAGGCAAAATGCATTTCTGAATGTAATGCAAGCAGGAGTTAAGGGAAGAAGCCATAGTGAAAAATGGTATGTAATTCATTGCTTGGCTGTGTTCTATCACCTAATAAAACAGCACTTTTATTGCGAAGACATGTCCAAAAAGAAAAAAGAATGTCACAACACATTTTATTTTGCCATATATATTTAAATGGTTGATTTTTCATGAAGCATAAAAGGCTGGCGTGTTTTCCCTCTGACCCTGAGTTGCATATATATAGTTAGTACCATAATCAATTTCAAGGTACACAGAGAGGTAAAAATGTTCATAAAATGCAAATCAACACAGAAGTAGGACAGATAACTGCCATGGAATCATAACTGCAATGAACATAAATTCAACAGGTTATGTTTTGCTAGATCTAGGGAACGCTTATGTTGTTAAACAGCCTTTTTAGCAGACATGTGACAACATCTATTTTAGGAATCGGTTGGTAGCAGCTGTTCAAAGGAAATAAATAACTACACATGTATTTTTTAACTGAAAAGGAATAATGAAAATGCAAGTAGTTCTTTGTTTCGCAGCAAATGTCAGGAGTCCAGAAGAAAAACAATGCTGAGTTATTTCTTGTTATTAGGAAATGAGCTGACAAACCAGTCCCTTAAAAGTTAAGATATTTGTGGGGGGTCAGGGGGACGGACTATGGAACCATTGGAGGGACTTGGGAAGTGACTGTTAATAGAACAGGGTACCCTTTTGGGAGGTGATGGCAATGTTCTAAAATTGAGTGTGGTGATGGTTGCAAACTGTGCAAATACCGAATCGTATACCTTCAATGGGTAAGTTGTAAGATATGTGAATTATACCTCAATAAAGCTGTTGTATTAAAAAAAAATAACCCTGTCGTCCAAGGAATTATTTGTTGGGATAAACTGGGCCAAAAATTGAGAAAATATGTTAGCCAAATATGATTTGTTAAGATTTTTGTTTTCTCTCATCTTCCTGAAATTTAAAGAACCTGTGCAAATACTTCTGATGCTACTCTATGTGGGAAATTATTTGAATTTTCAGACTCTGCCTAAAAGTATACAGAAATGTTAGTGAGGCTAAATGTCCCTCATGGTGTCACTGGAAGTCTGACTTGATTTTGTTGTAGTTTTAAATGGGTAAACATAATTATTCCAACATTTATTTTGACTTAATAATGTTTTAATAACATTTCTGATTTATAAGATTTCTGGGCATTTTCTGCGTGTGCAACATCAAAATTCCAGGTTAGCTCCCACCCAGGAAAAAGAGCGTTCTGTGAGTAAAGAATAATCAAGGTTCTTGCTCATTCCACAACTGTGCACAGAAGCAAAAGTAACCAACAGATCATCCCTTTTTTATCCATTCTTTGGTGAACAACTGCTGGATATCTGCCCATCTTTATAATTTTCTACTTTTAGAACAGAAAAAAAGAAGAATGGGTAAATTCAGGCCCAGAAAAAGTGGCACAGGTATTTTTTTGATAGGTCCGTATTACTAAGTATTATCATTGAGCTTCACCTTTGCGTTCAGTAGAACTTTCATTGTGTAAAGATACACCAACTTGAAGAGTAATGCATTAAAAGAGGATTTTAAATGGGATTTCATTCATCTAAAGAAAATCATAATGTGACTCTGCCAAAAAGAAGTTTGCCATGTGTACATGCTTAGAACATTTGATTTTTAAAATTGGGCTGTGATCAATCATGGCCCATCTATTCTATTATGTTTCAGCTATACCTTCTCAATTCTGCTCACTCCTCTATCCCAACAGGGTTTCATGATCTCCTACCTAGGCTAGTCTTCTAGCAGCTGGTCTACACTTAAGCTGTCAAAATGGTAGCCATTAGCCACATGTGGCTGCTTGAGTTTCAATTAATCAACAATAAAATTTAGACTCCGGTTCTTTAGTTCACTAGCCATATTTCAAGTGCTCCATAGTCAATGTGCCTAGTGGCTACTGAATTGGACAGGGCAGAAACAGAATGTTTCCATCATCAAATAGAACAGTTGACAGTGCTAGCCTATGGCCTTGCTACTAAAAGTGTGGCCTATGGACCACAGCAGCATCACCCGAGAGCCCGTTTGAAATACAGACCCTTCGGGGCACCTGGGTGGCTCAGTTGGTTAAGAGTCCGATTCTTGATTTCGGCTCAGGTCATGATCTCAGGGTTGTGAGATCAAGCCCTGCGTCGGGGCCCGGGCTGGGCTTGGAGCCTGCTTAGGATTCTCTCTCTCTCCTTCTGCTCCCCCCCTTTAAAATACATACTCTTTGTTCTGCTGAGTCATGATATGCATTTTAACAAGATTCCCCAGGTGATTCCTAGGCAGACTGAAGTTTACGAAGCACAAGTTTGTCTTCAAATTACATGTTCTGGAATACCACTAAACCAATCTTATATAAAGAACAACAACAACAGAAATGATTATTTTTCATTGCTATGCTTTAATATCTTCACTTTCTTCCCTATTTTCAGTTCTTTACAAACCTCAGGGGATGTGATATAGTCGAGTGGGGTCCTCGACACTTTCCTGTCCAGCTTCCATCATTGACTGTGTGACTCCAGGCGAGGTGCCTCCCTAAGTGATAGATTCTTCTTGTTAAATGGATGACAGATGCTTCCTATTAAATTCGCGGTGTCGTGAGAATTAAATAAGGCAGTTCCTACGCAGCTTCAAACACCATGTCTGGCCCATTGTGAGCACTCCACACGCACCACTGTGGATACTCCACATTTCTTCCTTTCCCCGCTTCCGATGATCTCTCTTCAAGGTGATCTCCTGCTAACCATTTTGTTGTCCAACCTAGTGAACTGCACTCTTCTTCATCTTTCAGGCATCACCTGCCAGATCAAGTCTTTCCCTAACATCTTCAGTCAGAGATTGGTATTTTCCTTCCTTTCTCTTCTAGTTTTTGTTCACAAGGCTCAAGTTGCTATGAAATTATGTACTCTTAAAAGTGTGTTCATGCACGTCGCTTGACCATGAGCTTCTGGAAAAAAGCTAATTTGAACCTCTAACATCTATCAGAGTGCCCAGAAAAATGTTGACCTAAAAGTAATTATGGAAAAACCATAAAAGTACCAGAAGAAAATTTACATGAATTTTAAAAACTACTCTTTAGAGTATAAATACTCTATAAGGTATAACATGACAATCAGAAATTACAGAGAGGGGCTCCTGGGTGGTTCAGTCAGTTAAGCGTCCTATTCTTGATTTTGGCTCAGGGTCACGATCTCGGGGTCATGAGACTGAGCCCCATGTTGGGCTCTGCGCTGAGGGTAGAACCTGCTTGAGACTCTTTCTCCCTCTGCCCCTCCCTTTCTCCCCCATGGCTTGTGCACTCACGTGCTCTCTCTCTCTCTCAAAAAAAGAAGAAATTATAGGGAAAAACTGATAAATTTAATTACCTAAAAAATTCTATATGGTATACGGCAAAACAATTATGAACAAAATTAATAACAAACTGGAAATATATAGCACATATGACAAATGACTAATATCCTAAATAAACACTTGCAAATCAAAGGGAAAAAAAAGGAGAAAAGCCCCAGTAGAAAAATGGGGGAAACTAGGCCATTCACACACACACAGACACACACACACACACACACAACTAGAAATGGTCAATATGTCTATGAAAAGATATTCGGTAATAAATGAAAACAACAATACATGTTTTACTGAGATTGTCAAGGATCAAAAACATTGATAGAAAGTAGCATTTGTAGTTGGTGCAAAAAGGGTAATTTGGCCATGGTTTTGCAAAATGCAAAACGTACCCACTATTTTGGTACACCCTTTCAAAGAATTTATTCTGATAAAAAATATTCTGGGGGTGCCTGGGTGGCTAAGTAAGTTGAGGTGTGACTCTTGATTTCGGCTAAGGTCATGGTCTCAGGATCCTGAGATCAGCCCCCTGTGGGGCTCTGTGCTCAGAGGGGAGTCTGCTTGGGATTCTCTCTCTCCCTCTGCCCCTCTCCACCGCTTGCATACGCACTCACTCTCTCTCTAAGATAAATAAATAAATCTTTTAAAAATATTTGATCGGGGCGCCTGGGTGGCTCAGTCACTGGGCGTCTGCCTTTGGCTTAGGTCATGACCCCAGAATCCTGGGATCGAGTCCCACATCGGGCTCCCTGCTCCGCGGGAAGCCTGCTTCTCCCTCTCCCGCTCCCCCTGCTTGTGTTCCCTCTCTCGCTGTCTCTCTCTCTGTCAAATACATAAATAAAATCTTAAAAAAAAATAAAAAATTTTGATCAACTGAACACACAAACACACACACACACACACACACACACACACAAATAGTCACTGCATTTTTGGGAACTGGTTAAACATAGCCACTAAATAAAATCATACACATATGATATTTAATAAGTGATAAGTGAGAAAGCCTGGTACCATATGCATGGACAAATATCTGGAAGGGTATACACCAAGAAGTTAATAAGTGGTTACCTATGCAAAAAGTTCACAGTGACCTATGGGAATGTATTTTCGCTTTCTTTTTCACTCTTTCCTTATTCTCTGAAATTCTGATACGAATAGGAAAAGCAAACAACAAAGCCTGTTCTCCTCCCCTACTCCCTCCCTTTCAGAAGTTATTCACCTTTACTCTGCTGAGATAACTTTATCTTAGAGAAGAGAAATGCTAATATTACATTCTCCTAACTTCTCACGACCTTCCTGGAAGGTGACAAAGAACAGAAGTTATTCCTCAAGCTTTTCCTTTTCTTTCTTTCTTAAGGCTTTGGCTTTCTATTGACAGTCAATATGAGAAAAGGGACCTCTAAGGGAATGGGGAAAAAAGTGTAAGGATGGCTGCACTTCTGTTAAAGGTTGTGAGGTCAACCTGATGAGGACATCGGTCTCCCCATTGATTCTGGGATTTATCAGACCGATCTAAGCTGGACAGGCAAGGGTCCCTTGTCTCTATCTCTGCTGTACACCACATTCAATAGAAAAGGACAACCTTCCCTGACGAGGAGTGCCCTGTTCTTGTTTTCAAGGGTAGAGGTGGTCTCTTCGGCCTGAAAAAACGTATCGCACTAACTGATGAACAAATCCTTTACCCGATTTTAACCACAACGGAAAAAATCATTGCATTAGTGTGTTAGTCATTTAAGTACGGGACGACCAGTAAAAATGGTAAGTATATTTGGACTTAATTAAAGCAACGGAAATCTGAGATAATTCTTTGACGATAAAAGTAATTTTTGCCAGAGAACAGGTGGATCGCATCACCTTAAGTTCTAGCACAAGAACTAGATCATAACAAATGTTCGACAAATACCTGTTGAACTGAGTACATTAACTATATAATTTGTGTCTTTCCATGTGGGGCGAGATAAAATCAGAGGGACAAGTTGATGACAGTGGAATAAAGTATAATGTGCTAATTACGAAACGAGAAAACAGGAAGCTTGAAGAAAAGGAACATTCTGAGTTTTTACTTAGAAGTCTGATACTCAGTTATATTCACTAAGGGGCCCTTGAAAGGAGGACAAGTCTCACAAATAACAGGGAGCTAATCGCATATTAAAATGTTATTTTTCCGGGGCACCTGGGTGGCTCAGCCGTTAAGCAGCTGCCTTCGGCTCAGGTCATGATCCCAGGGTCCTGGGATCGAGCCCCGCATCGGGCTCCCTGCTCAGCGGGAAGCCTGCTTCTCCCTCTCCCACTCCCCTCTGTTTGTGTTCCCTCTCTCGCTGTCTCTCTCTCTCTGTCCAATAAATAAATAAAATCTTTTTTAAAAATGCTGTTTTTCCTGCTAGTACCCACTGTAAATAAAACCACATGGTATCAGAACTGATATTCCAAATATTGCACATCTGGTAGGGCGATCAGAAAGGATGCCTAACAACAGAGCAAAAACACAAGACACTGACTTCCAGCCCCACATAGTTCTCGATCTGTCTGGCATGTACCATGGTAAAAAAAAAAATCCCTGACAAATATGTATGCTTAATTTATTACATCCCATTTATGCCTGGTGCATTTCAGAACCTTTTAAAATTCTTTAGCAGCACACCACTGACAGATACACATAATTTATACAACTAACTAGAAGAGATTCTCTTAATGGCTAGGTATTTTCTAGCTGAATACTAGAAATCTGTCTCTGAATACTGATTTTTTTGTTGTGATATTCCTCATTTACCTTGAGTTATGAAAGAGCGTAGCATTGGTTCATGAGTGTGGGATCCTGGCCAAGCGACAACCCTGGTGGTACCTGGCTGGAGCATTTTTACGAGGAGGGAGTTAACTCAGATTGAAAAATGACAGGAAGGTTTCATCTCTGATGGACAGTGGCTCTATGAGATGGTGTATGAGGCACAGTGATGGGGATAATGAGACTGTCTCCAGATTCGGGGGGAAGGAGTGCCCCGATTCATTAGTGGTATCTGCCGTGGCCAAAGAACTGGAAGTTATAGTATACAACACGCCCCCGAGTTGCCATCCCTGACTCAATTATCTCTAAAATTCCTTTATGCTTTACAATTCTGTATTTCTCTTAAATGTTGTGATTCAAAATGGTTAGTTCACTTCCCAAAATACATCATTTATAAGGAGTATGGCAGCGACTGACAGAAACGGGTTCATGGCAAAAGCATCATACTATTCTATATACGGCTCCGTAATACTCGTATTTGGTTCTAGAATTTCATGGGCATCATAAATCGCGTTATAAACTTGAGGACACATCACTGGCTATGGCTCTTGTTGGGTAAACCATATCGCTGGTGATGAATCTCAGTGGACACTGTTAGCATTTCGATGTGGTAGGCCTTTTCCACACTCACAAACAGATCAAAATCTGATGTGGTCGTTTCTGGCATTTACAAAAGCCATTTCCAATAGTGCAGATGCTCATACATGTTATTAAACAGTTAAAGAAGAGCACTATTTACAACTTCTATTAGCAGCTCCCATCATTGGGGTTACTATGAAATGAAAACCATGCTCAATACGACATCAGAAGATGAAAAATCCACATATATGAATGAGTATGTAAGCCATTCACTGTTTTATGGATGCACAGTTCTCTGGAGAGTGTTGAGTGCAAGCTGATCTGAGTGCAAGATCATGGTCCTGAGTGATGAGTTTTACACGTAGATAGCTGAGTTAGCTGAAAGGTGTGTAATGTAGTACAAGTGGCAGAGAGTTCCCCATCGAATACGCATCGAAGGGGACTCCTGCGTAGTGTCCCTTCCTGCAAGTGCAAGAATGACTATGTGTACATGAGATGTCACAGACTTGTCCATGTTTCAAGAGGGATACGCCAAACACAAGTTCACACTCTAGTCTGTGGCCTAGACCTCATTTTTTTGTGCAAATACAGATTTCCTATTTATCCAAATTTGCCCGAAGATTACTGAAGATGCTCTGTGGATTGATAAGGTATTAACTAATCCCTCCTCCAGAAAATAAACCTGGTAATATGCTTCTTGGCCACATAAATGGATACAACCAAGAAGACAACAATAAAACATCCCGACATACAGACAAAGCAACTGTTAAACTGTGTTCTTACCTATAAAATACGATAGGAGTATTGCCAGGAGCACGGAGACCCCTACTGCGCAGAGGGCAGTACATTTCCAGCTACAGTACTTTGAAGTCTTCTTGAATTTAAAAGCACTTCTTGATAGGGTGTTTCTAGGTAGTGGCCGAGTAGGCGGCGAATAAACAGAGCCAGATGCCATTGTGTATCCTGGGGTTGCAGTGCTGAACAGTGGCGTTGTCCCTGTTCCTGTTTTGAATAGGAAATGCCTGTGGAACAGGAGAATGCAATCAGAAGATACAAATAGGCTAATGAGTGGGAGACACACACAGCTATACATTAGCTCTTCCCTCTGTCTTCTCTCTGCCTCTGTCTAGTCACCTCATGTCATTAAAAAAATGGAAATTAAGGGAATATCTTAACCAACTCATAAGGGTACTCTGATGACAGAAACTGACTTGTATATAGAAGTATTGAGGCACACCGATTATCACCGTCCCTTCAAGTAGGTATCTTGAGATGCTAGAAAGTTATTCTAATCATACCATTTCCTGCACAAAACCATTCTGGAACTTCTTCGTATGAACTGCATTAAGAACACGGTCACATTCCACTTAAGACAAATCACATTACTTTAGAGCTACATGTGTATTTACCACTATGTGAGACTATGTACTCGTATAAACAGAAGTATGCATGATCACGCTGATGTTCTGCAGACTGATTTATTTTCTGGAAGTCCACGGAAACATTCTAACCCCAGCCTGCTCTCCCACTAACAAGCACTATCAAACTTGGCCACAGGCAGCTGGTCAGGTCTCGAGGGATGCAAACTAATTTTATTTTTAGCTTGTGTCAAACATAACCAGGGAAGGGGGAGAAAGAGGGAGGAATCACAGAACACTTCTAAAACCAACCTAAATAAATGAAGGGGTCAGTGAAGCAGGTTTTAGATCAAATACAGAAACAGTCTCTAACAACTGAGCTGGATGGCTGTGGGGGAAGCTGCCTCTAGAAGTTGTACAGTCTCTTATTTTGAAAATGTGTAAGCAAAAATTAAATGCTCACATGATAAGAGTGCCGTATAAGAAATTCTTCAGGAAAGACAGCTAATTTAAAATTCCTATTTTTTTTTTAAAGATTTTATTTATTTATTTGAGAGAGAGAGAGAATGAGAGATAGAGAGCACGAGAGGGAAGAGGGTCAGAGGGAGAAGCAGACTCCCCGCCGAGCAGGGAGCCCGATGCGGGACCCGATCCCGGGACTCCAGGATCATGACCTGAGCCGAAGGCAGTCGCTCAACCGACTGAGCCACCCAGGCGCCCCTAAAATTCCTATTAACAATAAAAGTCCCCACATTAAAGAACAACGCACCATGTTTTTCATGGTTTATATTTCACATTGTAGCAGTAAGTTATTGTGTATTCACTTTGTGTCCTAACATGTATTATTATTTTTCCTAGTAACATGCCCAGTGAAGTCACCAGACTGTGTTCTCTCTTACATAGTCAGGAGGTGGTGGGTATTCTGGCATATTCCACTATGGAACAACACAGTTTTTATGAAAGATGACTACAGATGGTACACAGCTGAATATTTTAAATTTTACTACTGATGTACTTATTTTAATGTATTAGAAAATAAGTTGAGGGCGCCTGGGTGGCTCAGATGGTTAAGCGTCTGCCTTCAGCTCAGGTCATGATCCCAGGGTCCTGGGATCGAGTCCCACATCAGGCTCCCTGCTCCTTGGGAGCCTGCTTCTCCCTCTGCTTCTCTCTCTCTCTCTCTCGTCTCTCATGAATAAATAAATAAAATCTTTAAAAAAAAAAAAAGAAAAGAAGTTGAATATATCAAATAACTTAAGGGGTTCAGAGGATAGAACTTGGAAGCTAGACTCTGAGGTTCAAAACCTGACTCACTGCTTTGTAGGTATATGTCCTTGGGCAAGTTACTTCATCTCTTTGTGTTTTGGTTTCTTAATCTGTAAAATGGGGACAGTCAAAGCCTCGACCCTTCAGGGGTTGCTATGAGGCTCAAAGGAGTTAATATTTACTGTAAAGGGGTTGGAACATAGCAAGCACAACAGAAGTGTTGGGTAAATCAAAGAGGTATCAGACTCATGATTCTATGCACATTACTGCTTATGTATTAATATTGCGAGGGTTAATCGGGTACAAAGAATCCATTTCAAGAAAGTTACTAAGTGATTAACAGCTTAGCTGGAGTAGAAATAGGGCAAAAGTCATCAAAGTTTGCCTAACACAGGGGTAGTGGAAAGAATTCTGGAGTAGAAATCAGATCTGAGTTTAAGTTCCTGGTCGATCATTTCTTAGATACATGATCCTACAAAGCCTCAGTTTTGTTGGTTTTCATCTGTAAAATGGAGCTAATGAGTTGCTTATCTCACAGGGTTATAAACCAGTTACTGCATCTAAAAATGTTTTGTCAGGGAGGCCTGGGTGGCTCAGTCGGTTAAGCGTCTGCCTTTGGCCCCGGTCATGATCTCTGGATCCTGAGATCGAGCCCCCATCAGGATCCCTGCTCAGTGGGGAGCCTGCTTCTCCATCCGCCTGCCACTCCCCCTGCTTGTGCTCGCTCTCTCTCTGTGTCAAATAAATAAATAAATAAATAAATAAATAAATAAATAAATAAAAATAAAATAAAATCCCAGAAGAATGCTGTGTCAACCACAAAATTAGAACAGATGCAAATGATCAATTGCTACTTCTATAAATTATACTAGTAACTGTACTATGAATCCATTTTCCCCCATGGAAGTATTTTATAAGGCAAAGTTTAAAGTTTATAGTCTGAATTAAATGTTATATTGGAAACAGCATTTTTTGATCCTACCATATCCCTATTCAGCACGGTTATTAAGAATGTGGGCTCTGGAACCAGATTATCTGGGTTCAAATCCAGACTTCACCTATAATGAGCTGGATGATGTTTGGTGAATGACTCAAATCTTCTGCGTCTTGGTTTTATCATCTGTAAAATGGGAATACGAGTAGTAGCAACTGTGTAGATATTTTATGAGGATTAAATGGAAGTAACACACATGCCATGTATCTGTTAATGTCTAACACAAGGTAAGGGCTCAACAAGCGGTAGCTATTTGTCTTCCCAAAGTCACGTATTAGAACCTGTATTCCAAAAGACCAAAAAGGATGATTTGAAGACCTTAAATTCCAATTCAAAATGTTACTAGCCTCTGAAACCGATGTTTGCAAAATGAATTCCTAGGTTTACGAACTTGATATTGGCAGTTCTACCCATGGGCAGGGACTCTGGATGAGAAGATGGATTTGTACCAGACCAAGCAGGAACCTGATCATTCAGATGAGCTGCAAGCAACATCTATTTGTAAAGGACCAAATAGTAAGCATTTTAGCTTTTTCTGGCCATGCCCGCTTATGACACCAGCCACAGATAATACATAAATGATTTATGGACACGGAAATTTTAATTTTGTAGAATTCTCCCAAGTCATGAAATATTCTTTTTCTCTCTCTTTTTTTAATTTTTATTTTTTTCCCAGTCACTTGAAGGTATAAAAACCATTCCTAGCTCACGATCACTACAAAAACAACAGGCTGGATTTGACCTGTGAGTGGTAGTTGGTCCTCTGATCTGAATTCTTACCTTTTTTTAGGATTATACATGAAGAGTGAGCAAGATGTTTAGCAGCTCAGAGGAACAGACTATTTCCTGGATGCCGCTGGAGAGGATTTAACAAGGCAGTCTGAAGGATGCATATGCACAGCTCTTGGAGAAGGTGACACCGACTTGGTCACTCTCCATCCCACCCACACCATCACGCTTTCTTTCTTCAAAGCGCTTCTTACAATCAGTTCTTGTTTATCGACTTGCGTGGGGGGTAAAAATTGTACAATACTCTTTAAAGTGTGCTTTTCCTCCTGAAATTGCCCCCACCCCCGGCTGTCTTTGCTCTACTTCACTTCTCTCAAGTCCAGTGGCTGCTTCACCACGCTGCCCCCAGGAGAGAGGAGACAAAATGAGAAGCAGAAAGAGCCTGGGTCTCTAGCTGGTTTCCTACAGCCCCGTCTACTGGGGAACAGCCACAATGTTTGGGAGAAATGTGGGGTGAGACGAAAGGGGGTTTCCCTCCAGATGAGGAGGAAATCTATGGGAGGCGAGCTAATAAAAGAGAGGCTTCCACAGGGCCCAGGGAGAGACGCCTGCCCTCCACTTCGTAGGCAGCATCTTGGGGAGCTGGCATGACTCCAGGGAAGTATGAGGCACTCTCTACTACTGCCATGCCATGCATGAGGGTACAGAAATAGCAGAGAGCACTGCCTGACGAAACTATGGACAGAAACAAGACACATTTGAATAGCAACCAGTATGGCGGCCCATGGCCAAAGGCAGATTCCATTTCCTTGCCTTAGAGCCTCTGGGGAAAAGCAGACATAGAGAGGATTTGGGATATAACCAAAATGTATGAAAGATACAGAATTTAAGAGTTTAAAGGTTTGCCTTAGATTAGAAAAAATTTCTCATTTTATTATCTAGGAGGAGGGAAATGGGGAGAGGGTCGATGAGGGCAGAAGATTCCCCGTGTCTGAGAGACACAGGCCCTGCTCTTGGCTTCCCTGGTGTTGGAGAAGTAGAGACTACAGAGCGTGTCAGCAGAACCTGACAGAAATAGAAACCTGTATCTTAAATATCAGACAGAGGCCTGAGGAGGCATCAGGATCCCAAAGAGCAAACGGATGCATGGAGCATGTAGGTGTTTCAGTCAGAGAGAGCCTCCTTGAGACTTCTGTGCCTCAACAACATTTGTAAGAAGCAGCATTACTTCTATGGCTTCAAGAGTAGCTTGGATATAGCAGAGTGCTCACTGGGCCTGAAGAGGCCACGCAGGTAGGAATGAAGGCTGTCTCAGCAATAACATGGCCATCAACAATGAAGGAAGAGACAGCATGAAAACTCAAGTGTTTTGGGGGCGCCTGGGTGGCCCAGTCAGTTAAGCGTCTGCCTTCAACTAAGGTCATGAGCCCAGGGTCCTGGGATCCAGTCCCGCACTGGGCTCCCTGCTTATTGGGAAGCCTGCTTCTCCCTCTCCCTCTGCCTGCCACTTCCCCTGCTTGTGCTCTCTCTCTCTCTCAAATAAATAAATAAAATCTTAAAAAAAAAAGAAAAAGAAAGCTCAATGTTTTGGGGGAGAAGACTCAAAGATGAGGAGCTTCTTGCTATGCCCATAGCATCGTGTAAGATGGGAGGGACGGGGAGAGACCAAAGTCATCTGCGTAAAGTTTCTAGGCATGAGAGCTTTAAATAACATTTAGACAGAAATATACTTAAAAAACTGTTTATCTTTCATACTAAGGTGATGAATAAGAATGATATGTCCACAGCACTAATCTATTGTTGGTCTTTTCCCATTAGGATGTGAGCTCCATGAAATCTTACTCACCTCTGTATTTTCAGAACTTAGAAAGTTCTGGGCACATAGTAGTTGCTCAATAAGTAATGCAAAACAACCAAAATGGTGAGTACTGTGCTGATGGGGAAAGTGAGTCTTAGAGAAATCAAGAACCTTGGCTAAAGACCTATAGCCAATAAATTAATCATAAAATAAAAGTTGAAAATTACAGGGACCCAAATAAAAACCATCCCTGGAAAATGTGTCATAGCTTTATTCAAAGCAGTCTGAGTCATTTCAAATAGGAAATGGGATTTGAGCCTGCAGCTATGTAACCCTAAAGATTCTGATCACAGCCCCGACACTGAAACACGCATCTACCATGTGCAAAACTATGAGCTAGACACCTGTCAACCTCAAATCAGGCGTCTCGCTTTCAAATTCCAAAAGTTTCCAACATGATGTCCTTCTGCTTTGGTAACCCTGGCAAAGAACTCTTTCACAAGCTAGGCTTTGAATTGCTATGAAGTTAATATTTTTTCTTACACCAAAATGCAACTTTGAGATATTGTTGAAAACAAAGATATAATATTCAAAAATACACTATTCATCAATATTAGTGGAACTGGAAAATAACTCTATACTTTGAAAGAGTTTCTAACTTCATATATACATTTAATTTTGTTGCTGCAAGAGAAGATAGAATTTAATTGTAGTTTTTTGGTCACTGACTTTAAAACTCAGAAGTACACCTCTCTTTCCTCTGTCCAAACGACTATCCATATCAAATTAATGCCCTGGAGACACTATCTATTATATCTTAAAATCACTGGTCTTTGGGGTGCCTGGGTGGCTCAGTCGGTTAAGCGTCTGACTGTTGATTTTGGTTCAGGTCATGATCTCAGGGTTGTGAGATCGCGTCCTGTGTCAGGCTCTGTGCTGGGTGCGAAGCCTGCTTAAGATTCTCTCTCTCCTCTCCCTGTGCCCCTCCCCCAACCTACTTGCACTCCCTCTCTCTCTCTCAAAAGATCAAATCACCAAATCAAATCAAATCAAATCAAACCACTGGTCTTCAGTAATTTTACATGGCTTTCTAGTATGTAAGCAGAGAAATAAGTTGCAAAGATGGCTTAAATGATGTATTTTGAAACTGTTTACAGACAAATGGTATCATCTGTGTGAGGGTGATTCCTTTAGGTAAAATTAGGCCTCCAAGCAGGTATGTTAAAACACACAAGCAATGACTTCTTGGACACTAAGTGGACAAGCAGAAAAGGTCTTTGTCAACCTATTTTGTATAGAGTGGGACATGTTTCAGATTTGGTAAAAATCTGATTTTTAGGTTCAGATAAGACGACCTCTTTCCAAGGCCAAAAATGGCTTTTCCATTGCAACACAGAAAATGTAAAACGCTGACAAGAGTATGTTGGGACTAATGTACATCTTGGAGCCCAGAACTTCTTTGTCCAACACAACGCTTAGTGTATGTGTAGACTCCACCACGATCAAAAAGAGAAACAGCCCAGTGGGCACTGAAATTCAGCCACGTGAAGAGTAGCCCATGAGTTTTCTTACGAGAGAATTTTTCTGCCATCGAATTCTCCATCAGGCACGTCCTTCTGTGTGTCATTCTAGCCTCTCCTGAGCCTGTGACTCTCTGCCAGGTCATCCAGCCTCGGGAATATGCTTCTCATGTATAAAAAAAATTCTGCAAAAATTACCATCAAAAACATACGGTTTTGACCTGGCATCCCCATGAGGTTTGCAGAAGAAAGGGAGGAATTTTCTTTACTTCTCAGCCCGTGTTTGGGAATGTGAAAAGTGAATCCTGTGAGAATATTCCCCATTGTATTCGGCAATAAAGCAGCTGCTTCTTTTTTAACACAGAGCACACGGGCGCAGGCTGATTCTGTTCTGATGTTTCTAATGATGCCCTGCGTGACGCCTACCTCCACTCCCTCAGCTCTCCGAGCCACCGTTTCCACTCTGGTGATGAACTAGACAGGCACACTTGGAGAGAGACTATCAGAGACTGAGATGAGGAAAATCAATTTCAAAGCCCCAAAGACAGCTGGTGCAGAAGGTCACTGAACACTAACCATTGCTTTGTGGCTTTGGAATCTTGAGGGGGGATTCTATTTAACAACAACAACAAGCAGACAGGAGCCGGCGAACGGCACGCACCGCATGATTCGTGGTGTAGCCGCTCCAACAGCAATGGAAACAATTACTCTGGATTAAGCACAATTAATAACTTATCGTTTTTCTTCTGAAGCTGAAAGAGCTGTTTCTTTGTTGACCGGCTTTCGGGACCGACCTTTTCATTTCAGCTTCCGCCTTCTGTCCTAGCTTATATTTCCCACCGATCCTGTGATGTATCTTTCTACGGGTCATGTCACAAATTTAAAATTAGTAGGGACAAGGACTAAATCCCGTCTTTCCTGCTGTCCCCATTCAGGCCTTTGGGTCACTAGTAACTCTATCCTGTGGGTCTCTATGAGGGACTCAGGGGCAAATTTCAATTACTCTTCTAGCCTGCCTGCCCTGGGCAGTCCCCTACCTACCCCCCAGCCCAGTGTCTACCCTGCCAGAGAACCCTACATTCTTTCCTTTATGGCCGCCTGCCTTCCTGCCTTCCTTCCCTTCCCTCTCTCCTTCCTTCTTCCTTCCTTCCCTCCCTCTTTCCTTCCTTTCCTTTTCCCTTCCTGTCTGTCTGTCTTTTTTGTGGGGTTGAGAACTTCTTCTGAGTTCTTACACTTCAACGTCCTCTTTTGAACCTATTTGGCAGAGACAAAGGAGAGGCAAAAGTAACATTTTCATTTCACATTTTCCACTCTCAAATGAAACCTCATGTTTTAAATACCAGATCTGCACAGTATGCGGAACTACTTCTATACAGCCAGTCATAATGCCTACCTACTCTTATCTCAGGCCGCTTACAACTGCTTCTTGTCATTTGTTTTGCTTTTTTCCCTCCATCTCTTAGCAGGTATGCTTTGTTCCTTAGAAACTCTTCACTTTTGATTGGTTTTGTCATTCAAAATAATGAACTACAAAACTATCATAAAATTTTTAATGGCGAAGTAATCAGATCTTTAAAGTAAATTTAAGTGTCCTTTTGTATATTATATTATATTATAATATCACCATATCAGTGCTCATTTGAAAAGATCGTGACATCAAGTACAAAATTAAATAAGTTATAATAAAATTGTGAGCTTACAAGAGTCGCTAGGAAACAATCAGTTTCATACTAGTCTTTTGTTCAGGAGGTTAATATAATCATGTTATTCCTCTAATATCAAGAGCACAGTTTCATAAGTTGCAAATTACAGGGACCGAAATGAAAAGCATCCTTGGAAAACACACAGCATTACTCAAAGTGGTTTGAGTCATTTCCTCAATGGGACATTAAGAGAGAAAATAAGAGTCAAAAAGAAAGTGTGCAACCACCGAATGAAATTTTAATTAATCACCTTCAGAACTGGCTGTCTTCATACAAAAGAGGTTTCTTTTCTTCAGTATTTTATACAGTGTTAAAAACCTTTTTAGAGATTAGCAAACAGAGCAAATGACTAAAAAGAGTGTCACAGCGTTTAGTGCGGTCCCTATGGCAAGTTGAAACCTTTACTAGTGACATACAAATACCTGGAATATTATTTCTTTTGTATATAATCTATTATGTCTTATGGGGAGAAAGACACTACGGCCCAGGAGGTGTGAATGCTTTCTTGCTCTCCTTACAATCTTGGTTGAACAAAGAGAGTAATCTACTTCAAACTTAATGTGAACTGCTTAAATAAAACGTCTTGATGTCCTGCTTTCTCCTTATGTTTCTGGGCAAATTAATAAAACTTTTACCTGGAATACAGATTGCTTACTTCAAATTAGGTGCTCTCATTTCAAAGACAGTGTGTCAATGAGAAGAAAGATTGACTATATTTGGTCACAATTACAACCTTTTCAGAATCCAACGCTCTTACTTCTGAGAAACAAACTGAGGCGTCTAGAGGGGAGGCGGTGGGGGGATGGGTTAGCCTGGTGATGGGTATTAAAGAGGGCACGTACTGCATGGAGCACTGGGTGTTATGCACCAACAATGAATCATGGAACACTACATCAAAAACTAATGATGGTATCTATGGTGATTAACATAACATAATAAAATAAAATTAAACAAAACAAAACAAATGATGTGATTATATTTTTCCTCATTACAAACCATGGAATAGTTTTCCTTAGAGTAATGATAAACAGAAATTTTGCTTTGTAATTATTAATACAGGGACTCTGGTGTAACCAATGGAAAGTGGCGATGTTCTTAAATTCCTCATTAAAAAATAAAATGCGTTTAACTGCTTAAAAAAAAAAAGGAGCTGAGGGAATTTTAAGATATAGGTTCCTTTTCCTGCAGGCAAAACAACTTTCTGGATTTAAGAGGCTTATTAAAAGTCTCACAAGATTTCCTCAACATCAAACAACTCTTCCAGAATGATATTTTCAGATCTAAAGCAAATGAATCTCACACTTATGGATTAAATTTACCTGGAAATATATGAAGGCTAAAATTAACTACCAAGTTCAAAATAGTTTTAGTCACTTGACGATGCCAAAACAATGGGCGGATTGCCTAGAATTCATTTTAAGATAAAATACTTTGCAAGAACTGTCAAAACATATAAAATTTAATTATTGTGTGTTATCCTCCTTCCATATTGCTCATTACCACTTACTTAATGGCTTGTAGTCTATAATTGAGAATATATTGATTAAATTGTTGAAACAGCCTCCAGTATTTGTCAGTATATATTTGAAAGACATGATATACCTGAACGATGATACTAACTTACTATCCAAACACTCTGAAAACTTACCAATAACCTGCGGTTCATTATCACAGTCTTCCGAATTTTCACTACCAGATCCTGAATTTTAAGTTCCAAAGCCAACTGGATAATCTGTTAAATGTATATTTAGTATTGTATTTATAACTAATTAAAAGACTGAAAAAGCAGTTTACTTTTTTTAGTGATGTACGTTAGATAATAACACAGCGAAATAAAAAAAATTAATGCAGCGAAATACAAAATTTGTGGCAGCTCTTAAACAAGAAAACTAAAGAAAGCAAAAGCCTATATAGAAAATTACCTGTTCTTATTCAAGGCTGGGTTCCTGCTTGTTTTTCTTTACCTTTTAGCAACTGATTCTCGATAGGTATCCTAAGACGTCTAGTACAATTACTTACTGTGTCTCGATACCTAGCTATTTGGAAAGAAATCTCCATCAGTTGAGGATGCTGGCCCTCGGAAGCTCTGTGAGATTCCTGAACGAAGAGACTGCAGAGGCTGCTGTGAATTTTCAGGGAGAAGTCCACCCACACTGGCAGCTGAGGAAGGCTGTACAAGGTGTTCTGCAGTCTCCAATCTTTCACAAGAAAACATTTTAACCAGACTGATTATGGAATCATAGGTTTTGGTAAGGCCTGGCAAACTTAGTGGCCACTGATATGAACAAGATCTACTTAGAGACCATGCCATCCATTAAAGCTGTGGTCCTCAAACTTTAGCTCACATCACAGTCCCTTGGACGGCTTGTTAAACCAGAAGGTCTTAAGGGAACCCCATAGCTTTACTGCCAGTCCAGAGACCACATTTTGAGAACTGCTACAGTAACGTATTGGAGTATTGGTTTTTTAGCTTTAGTTTCACTCAAGACTCTCATCAAGATTCTATAACAAATCAGAAAACCGTTCAAAAGATTCCTGCTTAGAAAGTTTGTTTTTTTTTTTTAAAGATTTATTTATTTATTTATTTATTTGAGAGAGAGAGAGAGAGAGAAACAGCATGAGAGGGGAGAAGGTCAGAGGGAGAAGCAGGCTCCCCGCTGAGCCGGGAGCCCGATGCGGGACTCGATCCCGGGACTCCGGGATCATGACCTGAGCCGAAGGCAGTCGCTTAACCAACTGAGCCACCCAGGTGCCCCCCTGCTTAGAAAGTTAACGGCTCGTAGCTCACCTCAAGCTGTCAACTTAGAACGAATGGAATTTTTACAATACGAGGGCTCAATCCATCTGACCCCAGGATCAAACGGCTTCAACATTTTTCATCGTTCTACATCATCTCACTCTTTTACTTCCAACCTTCCTCTTTGTTGTACTTCCCTTTCAAATTCGTCTGTTTGTTAAGAAATCAGGCCCTTCATGCCTTCTCAGCCCGTTGCTACTTTTAAGCATCTAGCATGTTTACTGGACTTTATCTCTAAATGAAATACCAGTATCTGTTCTTTCTTGGTTCTTCTGTGTTTCCTACACTACCTATATTTCCGTGTGTCTCTCAGACATTCACCAAAACACTATCTTATTCCACAAGTCCCTTCTTGCGGGGGTTCTCTTTCTGTCTCTCTTCGACTTAGTAGTTGGGATTTGTGAGCCATGTAGAAGTCTAGCTGATAGTTCACCATGGGTATTTACAACTTCCCAAAAGGTTCCTACTCTCTTCATACAGAAAATGCTATTTCTCTACCCTTAACCTTTCTGGCTGGAATTGTTTTTATACATTCTTTTTTCCTCTATAATCTTGGCTTCGATTTACAACCTATATTAAAATTTATAGGGGAAAAAAAAGCTACTTCTCATCTTTCTCTCTATCTGTTAGCAGAGACTTCTGGAAAGCTCAGTTATAAATATTTTTAAGGCACCATGCACACACACACACAAACACACGCACCCCCCCACCACACAAATATATCCTCTTAACCCCTTTACACATCTGCTCTATTGAGGAGAAGGGAAAGAAATGAAAGTATTTCCTGCATAAATGCCTTCTCCTCTAGTTTTCTCCTTCTTTGAAGCTGCTGAGGACCAGGAGTGACAATCAAGGTGGTGTTCTTAGTACGGGCCACCGGGGAGGCACCCCCAACACTCTGACCAAGGTTGTAACCCTGACAGCTTCAGATCTACCAGACAACAGGATGAAAAAAAAAATCCTCTTACTAAGGCTCAGAGGGAGCGGAATTCCAGCATATTTGAAAACAAAACAAAACAAAACCCATCCTGAACCCTCATTACTACAGTTAAAGACAGTTTCTTCTCTCAGTCTTTTGATACTATTTTCAAACATGCTTTCAAGGGTGGGAGCAGGAGACTTAGAGGACTAGGTTTTAATTCACTTCAATAACCACTGTGGTAGCAATAGTACTCGACAAAAGCTATAACTAAAAATAAAAACTTGCAAAATGGGATCTCAAAACTGAAAAGGCTTGCGTCAAGGATTGACATAAAGGGAAACAGTTAGGAAATAATAAAATTTACCTAGATTGAGCCTGAATAACAGACTGAACTTCTATTTTTTCTTTTTTCTTTTGATAATTTAATCTCTGATAATTTTGAAATAGGGTGAGTCCAAGCATAGGTGTATGTGTGCGTGTGTGTATGTGTGTGTAAATTTACTAAGAACCGGCCAGGGCTGGTTCAAAATGGATTAATTATTTTGCCTCTAATATAAAGGTACTATTACTATAAACTTAATTGAAAATGTTTTATAGTAAGTGATATACCATGCATCCCTGAATTGTAAAAAGAAAATGTTTTTTAAAGTCCTACTAATTAAAATGCTTCTTCTTTTATTGCCTCTAAATTAATTACGGTATGCATTTTAAAGAAAAATATTTTAAATAAGAAAATTAAAGACCCCCAAGTGAGTAATCAACATTAGAATATAAATTATATATTTTGATGTGAAAACAAAAGAACAAATATGTAATGATTCTAGCTGTGACACAGTGAGTTAGTGAGACTGATAAACTACTTCTTCACGCTGATAGCATGTTGTGGTCTCCAATCTATTACACTTTTGAATTGATGTGCTATTATCTTTGGACAACTTTCACACCAGGAGGTGATCCCAGCAAGAAGAATGTCTTAAATGAAAAGCTTATAAACAATATACATTTCACTGCTGTTACCTGAATTAGTATGAGCTATTAGTGGTTGTACAAAAAAGTGCTTTGAGACAAACCTGTTTTTAATATTTTACCAAAAAATTCTGCAATATGAATGTATGAATAATTATATATTTTAGCAATTGTCACTGTATCAATCTGTAATTATACTGAATACACAAACACGTTCCTGGTAAGTATAGCATTGATCTCTGAAAACTGGGAAGACAAATTCTAGAGTATTAACGTGATTTGTGGGAAATGCATTTTAGTGAATTCATATTTATTTTTCAGTATTAAGTGAGAAACCTATATAAAACTTACGTATAACCACAGCTGTATAAAAATATATAGGGTTGTAACAGGAAGCAAAATATTTTTATTATGACTATTTAAACACAGACACATCTATAATCAAGCACAAAATCGTGTCACAGAGTTTGGGAGGATTAGGAACTGAACAACAGGTTAAATATGCAGATTTTTTCTTTTTTTTCCATTTTTACCATTATCAAGAAGGCTAAGATAGCTTAACAGTCTTTGTTTCAAATTTTAGTTATTATAATGGTGTGGCCATAGCATCAAATGCACAAATCTATATTAGATCTTTTCCTGCATGTTTTAAGATTATCAATTACACCTACTGTTGGCAATTACATACCAAATATATTAAAATTAACATAGGAACGAAAAAGAAGGTCTTAAAATTCCAATGTGCTATTTGAGCAAGATTTTAATTATTAACTCATTCATTTATTGATGGCCATCTATGCTTAAAACTGTTCAGAGTTTCTAGAGAAGTTTGAGAAGGAAGTATGATCTAGATAAAAAGAAGAATTTCAAGTGTAGGTGTAAGTTCATAAAAGAATTTCAGGGTTGTAAGAGATGCTGAAGGTGTGTATCTTAGTCAGTCATATATGTGCTAGTGAGCCGTAAGTATTTAACAAAACAAAACATAAAACAACCAGTCCAAAGAGAGGAAGGTGTTTTAAATAAACCCTAGTGAGCACCTATTTACTACGTGCAAGGAAACTATTATCTAATCTTAAACTTCACAAAACCTCCACTGTGTGTGTGTGTGTATGTAATAAAATTTACTTTTTTAAGATGAGGAAATGGAGCCTTAATTTCTTAAAGTTTATACAGAGGCAAAGCCAGGTCTTTTTGGCCCTAAAATTACTGTTCATAACGAGTTACATAATACAGTAGTAGTTTCCATACGAGGTATGTATCTTAGCTCGTGTATAAAACACACTTCAGTTTGTGCTTATCTCCTGTCTGTAGAGAATAAGCAAGATACTCAGCTTTAATAATATGTCATACAGGGACGATAGTAGAGGCTGTTTTCGGTCCTTTTGTGGGAAAGGCACTGATGTCTATGAGCTCCCTGAGAGAAGGAAGAACTCAGCAAGTTGAGGAGTCAACAGCTCTCACCTTTTAACTTCCGCGGCTTGTGTGTGATTAATCAAATACAAGACTCAATACATCCCAATACTTTGGGATGAGCTGTGTGGTGATTCTGAAAATCTTTTTTTTTCTTCCCATTTTTATTATGTTAATCACCATACATTACATCATTAGTTCTTGATGTAGTGTTCCATGATTCATTGTTTGTGCATAACACCCAGTGCTCCACGCAGAATGTGCCCTCTTTAATACCCATCACCAGGCTAACCCATCCCCCCACCCCCTCCCCTCTAGAACCCTCCGTTTGTTTTGCAGAGTCCATCGTCTCTCATGGTTCGTCTCCCCCTCTGACTTACTCCCCTTCATTCTTCCCCTCCTGCTATCTTCTTCTTTTTTTCTTAACATATATTGCATTATTTGTTTCAGAGGTACAGATCCGTGATTCAACAGTCTTGCACAATTCACAGCGCTCACCATAGCACATACCCTCCCCAATGTCTATCACCCAGCCGCCCCATCCCTCCCACCCCCCACCACTCCAGCAACCCTCAGTTTGTTTCCTGAGATTAAGAATTCCTCATATCAGTGAGGTCATATGATACATGTCTTTCTCTGATTGACTTATTTCGCTCAGCATAACACCCTCCAGTTCCATCCACGTCGTTGCAAATGGCAAGCTCTCATTCCTTTTGATGGCTGCATAATAGTCCATTGTGTATATATACCACTTCTTCTTTATCCATTCATCTGTCGATGGACATCTTGACTCTTTCCACAGTTTGGCTATTGTGGACATTGCTGCTAAACACATTGGGGTGCACGTACCCCTTCGGGTCCCTACATTTGCATCTTTGGGGTAAATACCCAGTAGTGCAATTGCTGGATCGTATGGTAGCTCTATTTTCAACAGTTTGAGGAGCCTCCATACTGTTTTCCAGAGTGGCTGCACCAGATTGCATTCCCACCAACAGCATAGGAGGGTTTCCCTTTCTCCGCATCCCCGCCAACATCTGTCGTTTCCTGACTTTAGTTAATTTTCGCCATTCTGACTGGTGTGAGGTGGTATCTCATTGAGGTTTTGATTTGAATTTCCCTGAGGCCGAGCGATGTTGAGCACTTTTTCATGTGTCTGTTGGCCACTTGGATGTCTTCTTTGGAAAAATGTCTGTTCATGTCTTCTGCCCATTTCTTGATTGGATCATTTGTTCTTTGGGTGTTGAGTTTGATAAGTTCTTTATAGATTTTGGATACTAGCCCTTTATCTGATATGTCATTTGCAAATATCTTCTCCCATTCTGTCGGTTGTCTTTTGGTTTTGTGGACTGTTTCTTTTGCTGTGCAAAAGCTTTTTATCTTGATGAAATCCCAATAGTTCATTTTTGCCCTTGCTTCCCTTGCCTTTGGCGATGTTTCTAGGAAGAAGTTGCTGCGGCTGAGGTCGAAGAGGTTGCTACCTGTGTTCTCCTTTAGGATTTTGATGGACTCCTGTCTCACGTTTAGGTCTTTCAACCATCTGGAGTCTATTTTTGTGTGTGGTGTAAGGAAATGGTCCAGTTTCATTCTTCTGCATGTGGCTGTCCAATTTTCCCAACACCATTTGTTGAAGAGACTGTCTTTTTGCCATTGGACATTCTTTCCTGCTTTTTCAAAGATTAGTTGACCATAGAGTTGAGGGTCCATTTCTGGGCTCTCGATTCTGTTCCATTGATCGATGTGTCTGTTTTTGTGCCAGTACCATATTGTCTTGATGACGACAGCTTTGTAATAGAGCTGGAAGTCCGGAATTGTGATGCCGCCAGCTTTGCTTTTCTTTTTCAAGATTCCTCTGGCTATTCGGGGTCTCTTCTGGTTCCATACAAATTTTAGGATTATTTGTTCCATTTCTTTGAAAAAAAGCGGATGGTATTTTGATGGGGATTGCATTGAATGTGTAGACTGCTCTAGGTAGCATTGGCATCTTCACAATGTTTGTTCTTCCAATCCATGAGCATGGAATGTTTTTCCATTTCTTTGTGTCTTCTTCAATTTCTTTCATGAGTATTTTATAGTTTTCTGAGTACAGATCCTTTGCCACTTTGGTTAGATTGATTCCTAGGTATCTTATGGTTTTGGATGCAATTGTAAATGGGATCGACTCCTTGATTTGTCTCTCTTCTGTCTTGTTGTTGGTGTATAGGAATGCCACTGATTTCTGTGCATTGATTTTATATCCTGCTACTTTACTGAATTCCTGTATGAGCTCTAGCAGTTTTGGGGTGGAGTCTTTTGGGTTTTCCACATACAGTATCATATCATCTGCAAAGAGTGAGAGTTTGACTTCTTCCTTGCCGATTTGGATGCTTTGATTTCTTTTTGTTGTCTGATTGCTGTGGCTAGGACTTCTAATACTACGTTGAATAGCAGTGGTGAGAGTGGACATCCCTGCCACGTTCCTGACCTTAGGGGAAAAGCTCTCAGCTTTTCCCCATTGAGAATGATATTCGCTGTAGGTTTTTCATAGATGGCTTTTATGATATTGAGGTATGTACCCTCTATCCCTATACTCTGAAGAGTTTTGATCAAGAAAGGATGCTGTACTTTGTCAAATGCTTTTTCTGCATCTATTGAGAGGATCATATGATTCTTGTTCTTTCTTTTGTTAATATATTGTATCACATTGATTGATTTGTGGACGTTGAACCAACCTTGCAGCCCAGGGATAAATCCCACTTGGTCATGGTGAATAATCCTTTTAATGTACTGTTGGATCCTATTGGCTAGTATTTTGGTGAGAATTTTTGCATCCAAGTTCATCAAGGATATTGGTCTGTAATTCTCCTTTTTGATGGGGGTCTCTGTCTGGTTTTGGGATCAAGGTAATGGTGGCCTCATAAAATGAGTTTGGAAGTTTTCCTTCCATTTCTATTTTTTGGAACAGTTTCAGAATAGGTATTAATTCTTCTTTAAATGTTTGGTAGAATTCCCCTGGGAAGCCATCTGGCCCTGGGCTTTTGTTTGTTGGGAGGTTTTTGATGACTGCTTCAATTTCCTTAGTGGTTATAGGTCTGTTCAGGTTTTCTATTTCTTCCTGGTCCGATTCTGGTAGTTGATACATCTCTAGGAATGCCCCCATGTCTTCCAGGTTATCTAATTTGCTGGCATAGAGTTGCTCATAATATGTTCTTATAATTGTTTGTATGTCTTTGGTGTTGGTTGTGATCTCTCCTCCTTCATTCACGATTTTGTTGATTTGGGTCATTTCTCTTTTCTTTTTGATAAGTCTGGCCAGGGGTTTATCAATCTTGTTAATTCTTTCAAAGAACCAGCTCCTAGTTTCGTTGATCTGTTCTACTCTTCTTTTGGTTTCTATTCCATTGATTTCTGCTCAGATCTTTATTATTTCTCTTCTCCTGCTGGGTTTAGGCTTTATTTGCTGTTCTTTCTTTAGCTCCTTTAGGTGTAGGGATAGGTTGTGTATTTGAGACCTTTCTTGTTTCTTGAGAAAGGCTTGTATTGCTATATACTTTCCTCTCAGGACTGCCTTTGCTGTATCCCAAAGATTTTGAACAGTTGTGTTTTCATTTTCACTGGTTTTCATGAATTTTTTTAATTCTTCTTTAATTTCCTGGTTGACCCATTCATTCTTTAGTAGGATGCTCTTTAGCCTCCATGTATTTGAGTTCTTTCCGACTTTCCTCTTGTGATTGAGTTCTAGTTTCAAAGCACTGTGGTCTGAAAATATGCAGGGAATAATCCCAATCTTTTGGTACCGGTTGAGACCTGATTTGTGACCTAGGATGTGATCAGTTCTGGAGAATGTTCCATGGGCACTAGAGAAGAATGTGTATTCCATTGCTTTGGGATGGAATGTTCTGAATATGTCTGTGAAGTCCATTTGGTCCAGTGTTTCATTTAAAGTCTTTATTTCCTTGTTGATCTTTTGCTTAGATGATCTGTCCATTTCAGTCAGGGGGGTGTTCAAGTCCCCCACTATTACTGTATTGTTGTCAATGTGTTTCTTTGCTTTTGTTATGAATTGCCTTATATAATTGACTGCTCCCATGTTAGGGGAATAGATATTTACAATTGTTAGATCTTCTTGTTGGACAGACCCTTTAAGTAGGATATAGTGTCCTTCTTCATCTCTTATTACAGTCTTTGTTTTAAAATCTAATTTGTCTGATATAAGGATTGCCAACCCAGCTTTCTTTTGGTGTCCATTAGCATGGTAAATGGCTTTCCACCCCCTCACTTTCAATCTGGGGGTGTCTTTGCGTCTAAAATGAGTCTCTTGCAGACAGCATATTGATGGGTCTTGTTTTTTAATCCAATCTGATAGCCTGTGTCTTTTGATTGGGGCATTGAGCCCATTTACATTCAGGGTAACTATTGAAAGATATGAATTTAGTGCCATTGTATTGCCTGTAAGGTGACTGTTACTGTATATTGACTGTGTTCCTTTCTGATCTATGCTGCTTTTAAGCTCTCTCTTTGCTTAGAGGACCCCTTTCAATATTTCTGGAAGGGCTGGTTTCGTGTTTGCAAATTCCTTTAGTTTTTGTTCGTCCTGGAAGCTTTTTATCTCTCCTTCTATTTTCAATGACAGCCTAGCTGGATATAGTATTCTTGGCTGCATATTTTTCTCGTTTAGCGCTCTGAAGATATCATGCCAGTCCTTTCTGGCCTGCCAGGTCTCTGTGGATAGGTCTGTTGCCAATCTAATGTTTCTACCATTGTAGGTTACATATCTCTTCTCCCGAGCTGCTTTCAGGATTTTCTCTTTGTCTCTGAGACTCGTAAGTTTTACTGTTAGCTGTCGGGGTGTTGACCTATTTTTATTGATTTTGAGAGGGGTTCTCTATGCCTCCTGGATTTTGATGCCCGTTTCCTTCCCCACATTAGGGAAGTTCTCTGCTATAATTTGCTCCAATATACCTTCTGCCCCTCTCTCTCTTTCTTCTTCTTCTGGGATCCCAATTATTCTAATGTTGTTTCGTCTTATCGTATCGCTTATCTGTCGAATTCTGCCCTCGTGATCCTGTAGTTGTTTCTCTCTCTTTTTCTCAGCCTCTTTATTTTCCATCATTTGGTCTTCTATATTGCTGATTCTCTCTTCTGCCTCATTTATCCTAGCAGTTAGTACCCCATTTTTGATTGCACCTCATTAATAGCCTTTTTGATTTTGATTTGTTCAGATTTTAGTTCTTTTATTTCTCCAGAAAGGGTGTCTCTAATAACTTCCACGCTTTTTTCAAGCCCAGCTAGTATCTTTAAAGTGATGATTTTGAACTCTATGTCTGACATTGTACTAATGTCCGTATTGAGTGGGTCCCTGGCAGACGGTACTACCTCTTGTTCTTTTTGCTGAGGTGATTTTTTTCGTCTTGTCATTTTGTCCAGAGGAGAATAGATGAACGGGAGAACAGAATGCTAACAGGTTAACAAGGTCCTTAGGAAAGGTACTCTATACAAATCAGAAAAGACCTGAAACCAGGGGAAAAGGAAGGGAAAGAAAGAGAAAAAAAAAAAAAGAAAAAAAAAGATAAAAACAAACAAAAACAGAACAAAACAAAAAAAAAACAGAGTATGATCAAATATGATCAGACTAGTGTATAGATCAGTGCCACACACTAGATTTTGGGCGTATTTTGGTCTGTTAGAAGAAAGTGCCTCCTAATATTTTAAAGGAAGAAAGACTTATATATGTACAAAATAAGGGTTGATACAATGAAGGGATGGAAGATGACTGTAAAGATGAAAATTATAAAAGATTTTATAAAAGGAATTGATAAGAAGTTGTTTGAAAAAAGAAAGAAGAAGAGTAAAAAATGAAGAAGAAAAGAAAAAAGAAAAGGGAGAGAATGTGATCAGGCAGGAGACTAGAACAAAGCCATACACTAGTGATTTAGGGTATATTTTGATCTGTTAGAACAAACTGTATCTCAAAATTTTAAAGAGAGAACTTATATATATATGCCAAAAATAAGGGTAACTACTATGAAGGGATAAAATATGACTCTAAAAAATGAAAAATAAAATTTTTTTTTTAAAAAAGGCATTGATAAGATGTTGGTTGCAAAGGGGAAAAAGAAAAATTCAAAAAAAGGAAAAAAAGTTAAAAAAATAAACTTTGAAAAACTAATGAATCATGGTAAAAAAGCCATGGATTCTATGTGCAGTATTCCCCCAGCGCTGCAGTTCTCCCGTTGTCCTTGATTGGTAACCTTGGTCTTGGCTGGCTGCTCGTGCTGATCTTCTGGGGGAGGGGCCTGTTGCCGTGGTTCCCAAATGTCTTTGCGGGAGGCGGAATTGCCCCGCCCTTGTCGGTCCGGGCTAAGCAATCTGCTCGTGTTTGCTCTCTGGTGCTTTTGTTCCCTGCAAGCTCTCGGTACAGCTTTGGAGGACCAGGGCGAAAATGGTGGCCTCCCAATCTCCCCCCGGAGGAGCCAAGAACTCGGGGCCCCGCTCCTCAGTGCGCCCCCAGAGAAAAGCAGTCACTCCCGTGTCCCCGGTCTCCGGCCGCACTCCGTGCTCACCCGGCCTGTGACCGAGCGTTTCTATGTCTGGCACCCGACCCCGTGTGGAGTCTCCAAACCCAGCAGATCCCTGCGGTGCGCTCCCGCGCCGCTCCTCCCGGGGGAGGAAGGGGAGTCTCCCCGGATCTGCCACTTGTTGGGTCCCTGCTGGAGGAGCAGTGGCCCAACTGTGTCACCGATCACGGTTTATGACAACTCTGAGCTGAGAGCCCGCGCCTCGGCTCCGTCTCTGCAGCCGGCTTCCCCGCTCCGATCCCTGGGAGCTCTGCCGCACTCAGGCACCCCCGGTCTTTCTGTGACCCCGAGGGTCCTGAGACCACACTGTCCCGCGAGGGTTCCACCCCCCGCTTAGCCAGTGCAGCGACGTCCCTCCGCGGAGCCGACTTCTCAAAGTTCCGATTTTGTGCTCCGCGGCTCTAGCACTTGCCAGAAGCGGCCGACGGAGGCCCCCTCCCCCGCCGTCTGTCCTCCCGAATATCGCCTCGGATTCACTTCTCCGCACGTCCTACCTTCCAGAAAGTGGTCGCTTCTCTGTTCAGGGAGTTGTTGCTATTCTCCTCTTCGATCTCCTGTTGAGTTCGTAGGTGTTCAGAATGGTTTGATCCCTATTCAGCTAAATTCCTGAGACCAGACGAAATCCAGGTCTCCTACTCCTCCGCCATCTTCACCTCCTCTGAAAATCTTTTTTTAACCACATCAAGGTGAGCCAGCTGGCTCATGTCAAAGTACCCAAAAGAGTTATAAACCTTAAAAGCGAATTACATATATAAAAAGGAGAAGGGTCCAAATTTGATGACCTTTTCTGGGATTCCAAGTGGCTGTCAGGAGCAAGCTACCAAGAATCTGTTTTTCAGGAAATTATTAATCTGCCCCCTCAAGTTTGTAAAATAGTATTCAAGAACAAGGAAGGAAGTTACTGCTTCTTTAAAGAAACTTTTAGTTCAGACAGGATTTTTTAAAACTCACATTTGGAAATATTCCCATCAATATATTATTTTGTTGCCAAGAACAATGATTGCCATCTATTACAATTTTTAATTTTCTAAACTTCTTAAAAGTCTGCAAAACACAGTATGTTAGTGAGTTTGGTCCTTGTTTATTTAAAGATGTGCAAATGTAACAACTTCTAATTAGTTTGCTAGAACATCAGAGGCATTAGTCAAATTTCAACAGATACTGTATGATCCCACTTGTGTGGAATCTTAAAAAGTCCAACGCATAGAACCAGAGAGCAGAATGGTGGTTGCAAGGGGTTGGGAAGGTGGGGGAATTGGGGAGATGTCTGTCAAAGGGTACAAAGTTTTAGTTATAAGATGAGTAAGTGCTGGTGATCTGATGTACAGCCAGGCGATTATAGTTAGTAACATTGTACTGGATACTTGAAATTTGCTGAGAGTAGACCCTGAGCGCTCTCACCACACACACACATGCAAAAGGTTAACCAGGGGAGGGGATGGATATATTAACCATTTTACAGTATGTGTGTGTGTGTGTGTATTTTATTTTTTATTTTATTTTTTATTATTTTATTATTTTATTATTTTATTATTTTATTATTTTTAAAGATTTTATTTATTTATTTTGAGAAAGAGAGAAAGAGAGAGAGATCATGAGCAGAGGGGAAGGGCAGAGGGAGAAGCAGGCTCCCCACTGAGCTGGGAGCCCGATGCGGAACTCGATCCCAGGACCCTGAGATCATGACCTGAGCCGAAGGCAGATGCTTAACCGACTGAGCCACCCAGGCGCCCTATATATATATTTTTAACGAACATGTTGTACACCTTAAAAAATCAAACTGTGCAATCTAAATGTATATAATTTTTATTTGTCAAAAGGAGGTTCATATAGTTGTTAGGGTCAAAAAATGTTTACATATGATTAATATTTGATATGTAATTATCTTATAAATGTATATTTAATAATTTATTAAACAAATATAAATGACAGATTGAAAGAAAATAAAGTTATTTAGAACTGCTATTTATTTCATTTCATCCTTTCAAATTTTAATTTTATATACATATGATAACGTGCGTAAGATTAGTACATTGCTACATCTGTACAGTTAATAATTGAATAAATTCATGTATTTTGGGATTGAGTGCTTTTATTTTCTTTCATATGTAATTAACAAAACTGGAGTCACTACAGGAAGAAAAGGAATAAATTTAGAATCTGGGATCTAGCTGAGAGCTGCCACTGACCAGTCATGTGACCTCGGGCAGATTGCTAGATCTCAATGGGCTCTAAAAGGAGGTGAGATCAGGTAATCTCCAAAATTCACTCCAACTGTGAATTTGTTCTGGAATGCAGTCCATATATTTCTCAAAAGCAGTCACAACTTCTCCAGGTCCTCTACAACAACCCTGAGTGTTTCATACTGGTACATTGTAAGATGTTCATAAATACCCACTGAATGAGTGAATGCATTCAGGATTCCATTTTATGAAATATCACTACCCCACCATGATCTCAGATAACTTCCACCCCTTAGGATCACTGTTATTTTTTTTTTTTAAGATTTTATTTATTTATTTGACAGAGAGGGACACAGCGAGACAGGGAACACAAGCAGGGGGAGTGGGAGAGGGAGAAGCAGGCTTCCCACTGAGCAGGGAGCCCGATGCGGGGCTCGATCCCAGGACCCTGGGATCATGACCTGAGCTGAAGGCAGACGCTTAATTGACTGAGCCACCCAGGCGCCCCCTGTTATTTTTTTTCTAAAGCAAACCTGTCTTTGAAAATTTACTTCATAGTTGATCTCCTGTAGGAAGTCACCCCAATTAAACAGGAAAAATACTGGTTATTCTCAATCAAAAAATACCTATCTCCAAAGTTGAAAAGGCTATCCAATTGTTCACAGAAATTAAACATGCCAATTCTTGTTAGTTGTCATTGCCTTTCCTTTGCCAAGCCTTTAGTGCTTTCCAAGTTATTATTCATCTTTCTAAATACGGAATTATTTTTCTCTTAAATATATAGCAGAGGAAAAGAATAAAGAAAAGCAAAGAAACTAAAGTGCCAGATACTTTGCAATGACATTTCAACAAATCCTTATAAAATCTTTGAGAAATATTACCAAACCCATTTTATGGAAAAAAAGAGATAAAAATATATGAGTAATCTGCCTAAGGTTACATAGTTAGTAGAATGTTAAGATTTTAACCCAGATTTGTCTGTCCCCAAACCAATGCTTTTTTCCACCCCTGCCATGAGCAGAAAGACGCCCTATCATATTAGTGCCGGGGGTGACTGGAACAAGATGACTTCTGGTGGTAATATTTCAAATGGTTCACAATATGAGGTGAGATGCTAAGAAATCATAAAGAGGGTCACAGTAGAATCAGAGGGGTTATCAAATAGAATTTATTAAGCTTAGCTGGTTAATTGCATGTCTAAGAATGTAATCTTGCAGGCTAAGGAGAAAGTATTCTGAGAAAATAATAGAAAACAGACTTCACCTCAGGTTTGAAGAAAGAAATACAAAAGGCAAAATATGTCAAGGGAAAAATGAAGAAACACAGGAAGCGAGAAGCAATTGTCTTTGACAGGGTGTTCATTAATTGGTGATGTAACCAGAGGATGAAATTTTAGAGCAAAACACAGTTTTAGAACTGGACAGAAATTAATTCTGGAAAAAGATAAAAATCACCCTGTAGTAGTGATGTTTAGGAAGAGGTAACACACACACACACAGACGCATGTGCACGTACACAAGAGGATTGAAACATTTTCAAACAATATTAGGGAAGAGTAAAAGGATTTAAAAAAAAAAAAAACCTCACAAAACGGTTGCTGACGAAGAGGAAGAGAGGTGCCTCAAAATGAATAGGTCATACTCAGAAAAAGATAAGGACTGAATCAGTCATTAGCTGTGACCAGAGTAATGGCATGGATGACCTTATACTTTGATCATGTTCAGAGAAGTGACTAGAAATGTGTTAGAACTAATTAAGAATTCATTTTCCTAGGTACTAGGGAAATTAAGGTTATCATGTATGAATATTTTATACAGATTGCTGGTTATCCAAAACCAAACATTATCAGAGTATACAGTAATTGCAATTTGTTGGAATTATGCTTTCAAAAATCACTTAAGGCCCATAGCGAATATTAATGCATGCTTTCTTGGTGTTTTAATTGCTATTATAAAGAAACCTCAATTAAACAAAATAACACGCCTACTCTATTGTACAGTATCTTCATCATGCTCAAACGACACCTAAAGCTTTAAATACCTTAAGTAAAACTGAGGTCTAACTTCTGACTGATGTGGAGACAATGCATCTATCAAGGCTTGGACTGATTCATTCCAAACATTTACTACTTTAGTTAATTAAATGTTTCAAGAATATGAATAGTTGCCTTTCATTATAATTTAAAGATTTCTTTTTTCCTTCTCAGGAATGAAATAAGCAGACTTGCGTTTCCTATCTGCAAAAATTCACCTTACTTTTTGTTGAATGATAGAAATAGTGAAAGAAGCAAGAGATTTTATTCTGATAAATTTGTGGCTGCAGGCTTGACCTACGTACCCCATGAAGATAAATTAGACTGTAACTATTTCAGTTGAGACAAATACTTTTCTTGTCCGTTGGAGAGAAGAGAGCTACTTGATGATAAATGATATTTATATTTGTTCAACTGTTAACTAATTAGGTTATCTTATCCTATGCCATGGTTGCTATTATTATTTGGTCGTATTTTAAAAACATTAATGGAACACCTATCATTTGCCAGGTACTTTACTTACATTATTTCATTTAAGTCAAAACACTCTTTTTAGTAAGTAGTATTATGGCATTGGAAATTGACCTAAGATTGAAATAATTTGTAGATGATTATAAAGATCATTCAAATGATGGATCCAGGATGAAAGCCCTGGTCTAACTGCAAAGCACAGGCTCTATTTATGATGCTGAACTGTGTTTTTATCTGGGCTTATGGATACAGCCGGACAAGACTGTGACCGATTAGATTATGTCCCCTATCCCATCCGTAAACAGATGTATTCTTAACTTTCTTTTCTCTTGGAGTCCTGCTTCATTTGAAAATGTCTGTGCAGGGGTGTCTGGGTGGTGTAGTCGGTTAAAAGCGTCAGACCCTTGGTTTCTGCTCCGTTCACGATCTCGGGATTATGAGATCGAACCCTGAGCTGGGCTCTGGGCTCAGCTTAGTCGGCTTGAGTTTCTCCCTCCCTCTCCCTCTGCCCCTCCTGCTTGTGTGCTCTCGCTCTCTCTCTCTCTCTCTCCCAAATAAATAAATACCCGGAGTGCTTGGCTCTCACACAGCGAGGCTTCAGGATGGAGTTTGAGGAAACTGTTCTGGCGGTTTTCTGCCCACCTCTCAGGAAGAGAAGGAGAAAATGCCTGTTGTTGTAAACGTCTGGGCCCCCCTCCTACCCTGTCCCCGAGGAACCTCTGTATGCTCCACTCAAAACTGGCGGAGCCTTCACACTCAATGCCAAGTTTTTGTGACAAGATTAGTTTTTCCATAAAACCATTCTGAGGAAAAAAAAAAAGATATTTAAAAGTAAAACTACTAGGTTTTATTCAGGAATATATATCAATATTGACTCCGGGAATGACCTTCATTTTAGAGCTACTATCAATCTACAGCCTACTTTTCTATTTTAATTTTTGGCATGATACCTGCTAAACAAGCAGCTGGAGGCAGGAGCATTACAATTAGTTAATAATAATCTCATTTTAAAAATCATGCTTTTTGGATGCCTGGGTGGCGCAGTCGGTTAAGCGTCTGCCTTCAGCTCAGGTCATGATCTCAGGGTCCTGGGATGGAGCCCCACATCGGGCTCCCTGCTCGGCGGGGAGTCTGTTTCTCCCTCTCCCTCTGCCCCTCCCCCTGCTTGTGCGCGCGCTCTCTCTCTCTCAAATAAAGAAAATCTTTAAAAATATATAAATAAAAATCATGCTTTTGCTTTCCCTTATTTTAGTAGTCACCTTCAATCTCATACTTTATTTTAGAATGAGGTCTCTATTTCAGTATAGCTGCAGAGTTTTGGAAACAAAAATTATAACACTGCTAGAGAGCTAGAGACACACAGTTGTTCCTTCTTTGAGTAAATTCAGGACCACATTTTACCTTTGTTTTACATTTTTGGTGAATACATGATTTGCCTGTAAATCTAACATTTTACATTTAAAATTCTAAATTTGAACTTCTTAAACAAAATTTCATTCAATGAAGGGGAGGAAATCGGAGGCGGAGACGAACCATGAGAGACGATGGACTCTGAAAAACAAACTGAGGGTTCTAGAGGGGAGGGGGGTGGGGGGACGGGTTGGCCTGGTGATGGGTATTAAAGAGGGCACGTTCTGCGCGGAGCACTGGGTGTTATGCACAAACAATGAATCATGGAACACTACATCAAAAACTAAAAAAAAAAAAAAAAAAATTTCATTCAATATGTTGGCTTCAATATATGCTCCCTCTTGTCTTCTTGGTATTGCGAGAAGAAAATAAAAACAAATATTTTATGTATTATTTTAAGAACTACATTTAGAGAAAAACAGAAGCCTTTTCTCTGAAGAAGCTTTTCCCTGACAAAGGGTTAAATATTTGCTACAAGTTGGCATAGAAAGTAGGAAAGTTCAAGGTGAGAGTCAACCAATGGCTATATTCCAACCAATGGCTGCTTTTCTACTTCCTCTCTCACTTGGTTTCTTTTTCTTATTTATCTTAGACATAAGATAATATGGGCTTAATATGTAACTTTATTTGTGGGACTAAAACTTAGTTGGGTAGAGATATGTCTCTCTGTGTCCAGGACAGACTCAGTTTACACCTGTAAGAGTTCCAGTGCAATTGTTCTTATAACCCTTTCTTTTTTTAATTTTTTTTTTATTGTTTTAACATTTTTTAAGGATTTTATTTATTTATTTGTCAGAAAGAGAGAGAGAGCACCAGCAGGGGGAGTGGCACGCAGAGGGAGAAGCAGGCTCCCCGCTGACCAAGGTGCTCAATGCAGGACTTGATCCCTGGACCCTGGGATCATGACCTGAGCTGAAGGCAGATGCTTAACCAACTGAGCCTCTCAGGCGCCCCTTCTTCCTATTAGTCTTACAGATGCACACATGTCCTTTTTACAGGCCTTTTAAGAAATACTGTAAGTTATTGAAGGTGAAATATTTCAAGAGATCTAGAATCCAATTGATTTTTTACTATTCATTGGCATATAATTTTAGATAGGTTTACAGGGTTTGTTGTTGTTCGTTTGTTTTTAACGAACAGAATGGTGAGACTCTCAAAGATTAATTAAGAATTTCTTAGCCTAGGCCCAAATCCAATTTTGAGGTTGGTGCTCAGTAACCTTTGCTTCATTTTTGCATCTCTTTTCCACATTCTGTGATATTCTCCTTCCCCCCCAAACTATCTTTAACAAAAGGATATGGCATCAGTCCATAAACTTAAGTCAGTGGATTACCTTCCCAGGGATCTTTTACTTAGAGCTGTATCTGCAATTATGGAGCATCTAACTACTTAGTATCTTGCTAAAGGTCGCTGGTTACCAGCATGCAGGTGATGGTACCATTTTTCACAGGGGAAATCTTTTCCTGGTATGATAAGGCCATAACGTGTAGGTTGCTGCCTGGGTTTTTAATAGGAAAGGATGACTGATATCCAAAGCTTGTACGGGAGTCTTGCCTTCTCCTAGAACCGTTTAGAGTGAAGATTAAAAGAGGGGAGAAAAAGGAGAATATCTTAATTTAGTAAGTAATACTTCTGCTTAGGTTTTTTTTTTTTTTTTAAGACACAGCAATTGATCTCACATTAAAGCAGCCCAGGACATTTCAATATTTAAATAAAAAATGCGATAATAAAGAGGTAATTTAATATGCAATTTCATACATTAATAATTAGCAAAGCATTACTGAGCTGCAAGGTACAGAGCTAGGGGAACATAACTAATGAACTATCGATGCCAAAGCAGACTTCATAATAAAACAAGACTTTAATAAATCTTTTATTAAATGGCTACAAATGAACCATTTTGTTAACATCTAATAGGTAACTACTAAGCTACTTAATTCACATCTATAAATGAAGAACCTGCAGGCAATTAACTTCACAATTGCTGAAGGTCAGGGCTCCCAATGAGAGTTGCTGTACTCCCACCTTTCAGGGCTGCCGCTGTACTGGGTCGAGTCCCAGCTTTTCCTCAGCTGCTCTGTACTCTGGTAGTAGCTACTACCATGCACTGAAGCAGCTACCGTATAAAATAAACAGAGGATGAGCTACAGGCTAGCAAATGCCCTAAAACTAAATCATACAAAGCATAAGAAATATTGAGTGCCAAGAAAAGGACTCTGGAAGGAAAAATTCTAAGCAAGGATTGGTAGTATATGTGGGTGCTATTATTTATTGGAGATGATAAGATAATAAGGAAATGCTTGTAAACTGCAAATGCTTGTCCGGGTCTGGATGTGACTCTAGGAGACCTGAAACTCACTAGAGATTATAGACCAGAACGGCTCTATTTACTGAGTAGAAATGTATGGTACACAATCATATCGACTGTCTCCAGCAGCAACAAATGTTAAATTCATCAGGGAAAGGAAATAAACATTGGTATGGAAGCAAGAAACTGCTGGTGAAAAAATAAATGCCTTTAATAAATCAGACTAGAAACTGCACTGAAACAGGGCAAGGTGGAAAATCTTTGATGCTTTCTCCACCAATTCGCATAGACGAAGTCTACGATTTACCAAGAGTTTCGTGGATTATTACGTGCCAGTCTGCTAGCAGCCATGATCAATAATATATGCTGGAAGGAGGAAAGGGCTGGGGACAAAGAAAGCCTGCAGAATCTTACACACACACAGACTGGAATGCCATGCTTCATAACTTACACCCTTTAAACGACAGTTTCAGAAAAGTGAGAATCCGTAAAATGAGTATACGTGCAAATAGAAATAATTGCCAAAGACGAAACCGTGCCCTGGATTAAAAGACTAGTCAAGGGCAGACACATGCCCGGATGAAGTTGTTAATACAGCTGAAACGGAGCCTGAGAATCATACTCAATAGGGAACCTTAACTAAAAAAGGAAAAATCAATGATAAATAAGACTGGTTCTTCACCTCAAGAGTTCCAACCAAGTGAGACTATTAAAGAAACCACAGTAGTACTCTGTTAGTACAGTGTGAGATTTTCACATCGCTGCTGAGGTTGATACACTGAGTATGTGGTAAGCTGAAATACCATTTTCTTTTGACTGGCAATATTCTAAGAGGTGGACACCTGAAAACGAGAAGACAACACAACTAGACGACGGAAAGTTTTTACATTTTTTGTATTCATTATTCTTCATCTACACGTTCGTGAGATAATAGCAACCGGTAGATCTTCCTTTCCATGTCAGTTCATAAAACTATACAATATAATTCCATGGATGGTTCACTGGCAGCATCGCTTTGAAATGGAATTTCAAATGGTATTGCTTTCAGATCACCCGGAGAGTGATTTCTTACACGGTCTGAATACAGAGAAATCAGCTACAACTACACAAATGGGTAGAACGGGTTGTCCTCTAAACCACTACTTTCTCTCCTAATGTCCCACCAACCAAGATTCATTAGTACAATATGAGGAATAACAAGAACACACCTTATCTTCCTCCCAAATGATTCCAAATATCTCCACTAGAAGACATGGATTCAAGGAATATCAACCCTTCTACTGACCCAGTTTTTGAGGCTCCTGAACGATACAACATCCCTAAAATGAAACACGCTTCTGCTGACTGAACTCGACATATTTCACACATATTTGTCAAAACAATTACTGTCAACTACAACGCAATTATCCATATTCAGTTTGATGACTCAACTGGAAAATTACTTTTTTCCTAATAAAATTCTTCCAAAAGACAATAGTGAATCGGTGTTGATGAGTTGCTCAGTGTGTGCTAATTAATTACACTGGGTAAATTTAGTTCTGTGCTAATAACCTCAGGAAAAAAAAAGATCTGTAGACATGACTTTTTATCTTAAGTGAAGAAATCTGTTTGCCTACTTCTCTTCTGTACTTTCTCTTTCTAATCGCTCCCAGACAAGTGTTCAATAATACAAAATAAACAATAAAGGCCAACTAGTCTTGGCTGACACTACAGATAAAAAGACGAGTTCCTCAGAACCATGTTCTTACTTAGGTCAAGAGTAAAAGAAAAGAAAAAGATTTTTATTGTTGATAACTAACTGTGAGGACCTCCTGCTAGCTCATCCTCAGGGCAGAATTGGTTTAGATCATGCATTTAATGGCAAAAAAAAAATTACAATTTATTTGTTGTGAAACCTGTTTCTTCATCATATAAACTCATTTAATGCTGACATTAGCCAGGCGCTCTACGGGACAGGGCATTCTGGCGGGGATACTCTCCCCGGGGTCCAGAATCCTCTATTTTCTGGATTTTATGTGGGGATGATTCTTTTTCTCTGAGCCAACTGGAAGCCTAGGGCAGAAGAGAAATAAACACTGACAGGAATGTTGGGGGGCCTTTGTCACAAAGCTGTGAACAGAAAGCCGGTGAGGAAGGACACCACCCTTGGCTTGTGCAGAACGTGGTATAAAGAAGACATTGTCAAGGTTCTGTCCGAAGAAAGAAGGTAAAATTTTTGTGCCTGGAGATATTTGCAAATGCAACGGATTAACTCAAAACAGCTCTTCCTGATCTACACTTTCGTCTGAGCAGTTTGCTCCCTGCGGGCCAAGCCGTGTTAGAAGTCTTAACTTAAGAACCTCACTGAAACACACCTGGGAGAAAGGACACTAAGCTGGGAAAGCCTCTGGAATACAGGACTGAGAGAAGCTCACGGGTCCTCATACAGAAATGGGGCAAGATGGCTTTGTATCGTGACAGATGATGTGTCGCACGGTTTACAACAGAGGATGGGAGTTCAGGAGTTAGGTATCTCAGTTCATCATAAGGAAGAATATTACCGTCTAATATTACTGTCTAAGAACAAGTGGGATGTCCCAGGAAATAATGTTGGAACCTTAGAGAGTAGGTCCCATGTCCTTTCTATGGCAGGAAACGGAAATATCCTTCACAAATGGTCATCTGACTTGTGCTTCACTCTCCTGCTTAGGAATCCACTATGATTTTATGATGTAATGAACACAACGTATCCTGGGAAAGGAGGGATGTCTAGAACCAAGTCTCTGCTGAACGTGTTCATTGACTCAAGCTACACAGGGGACGCAGAATCACATCCTACATCTCCATCTTTTTCTCGACATGCCCGATAATTTGTAAATGAGGAAGAGAAAAACAATAGTAAGGAAGAGTTCCACTGAAGGCATTGATTCTCGTCTCTTGTAGCCTACACAATGTGTGGAAAGGACGAGAACGTCCACGGGCCCAGCAACTAAAAAATTACCCATAACCTGGAGCTGTTCTCAGAGAAGACAAAACACAGAGTATATAAGTACACTAAATTTCTTAGCAAGAAAAGGGTGAGACTAGTGCATTTTTCAATGTTCGACGTTAAAACAACATGGTCTGTTGACTATGCTCGGATACCCATTCTCCAAGCAGATTCATCGTGCAGCCCTAGCAAGCAGATGATCTGAGAGTCTCCCACAGAGGAGTTACCTGCTTTCCAGTGGTACATTACTGCCAAGGACCCAGCTGTCCTGCAGCTGGACGGACTCGGGTGTGGTTTGCAGCTCGGCGGGCAAAGCAGCCGGCGGGGCCGGACTCTGGTTCCTTCTATTGGTCAGGGAGTTTCTGTTGAGAGAAGTGATGGACGGATGGTGTTGTGCGGGGTGCTGTTTATGGGGTGGTGGCAAAGGCTGCAGAGTGGGCTGGCCTTGGTTGTTTGCAGGTTGCTCTGAAAAAAGAAAAGGAAACTCATTATATATACTGATATATGTATATGTACATACGTAGCTACACACACCACCAATTTCTTGGGGGATCCACTGCAGATGAATTAGAATTAAAACCTGCATTTAAATCCATAACCTAATAAATCTGCATATTATTCTATTAAGCGGGTGTTCAGTGACATTCTCTAAGAGCAAGTTTACCCTTGATACATGAAGTACTAATTAATATACAACAGATGGTAAAATTGATTTTGGTTTTAATTTGTTTCAGATTTTTTTCAACTGGTTTTATTAACACCTACAGAAAACAGTATCTGACAGCTTCCCTCATGTGCCTTTAGACTTCAGCTTTTTTTTAACAAACCAACCCTGAAATTAAATGGGTAATTTCAGTTGAACACAAAGGTTTTCGAAATGCATATAATCCCTATAATTATTTAATGGAGTTTTTTAAGCTTTATTTAACTGCAATAAATTATTACAAGCTAGTTGCCAAACAGCAGTAGACTACTCTAGTTTAGTGCATTTCAAATAAGGCAGATCTGCATTATGATCCACTAATAGACACTAAGTATTCTTTAGCAGAAGGTCACTCTGTGAAGCAGATGTTGTTTCATGGATATTTAACAGACTGAATCACATCTGATTACGACGTCAGAAGGCTCATATACTTAATGACCGTTACATCCATTAGAACACACACAGAACAGATTTTCCAATTTCACAGTATGCAATATGACTACATTTTGGAGTAAGTCATAGGTGACCAGAGTGACTCATGCCATTGTGTCAAGTGGTACAAATATTTTGCTCTAAACCACAATTGTAAGGGATCCAGCAACTTCAAAATATAAACACGATGCTAGGTTATAACCATGGAAAAATTCCTTAAAACTTAGTAAGTCATAAGTTAAAATTTACAAATCAATGTTAACATGAGACTGACTTTTCAATCTCATTACCTGCCTTTGGACATGCCAGAATTCACAAATACCACATTTTAACAAACAGATGACTCCCTAATTTAATGCTAAACTTATTATGGTTCCACACATAGAAAATGTCAATTTTTGACTAAATGCAGTTCAAAGTGCAATATAATTTTAAAGTGATGTATTAAATCATGCTATTAATATAAATGCACGTATTAAAAGAGAATAGGAAACACAGGGACTATCTTTCATCTGCAGTGTGAACTCCAGCAGTAATTGTTATGCCAAATAGAGTCTAACACTGTAATTCTGACTGCATGAAATGAATACTTGATATGTAATAGCTTGAACATATATTATCTGTAAAGAGGTTTCTTTACGGGGTACAATAATTAAAATAACTCCTCCCATAGCACATAATACCGGTAATTACTGCGTATTTCTAATGGTCTCTAACAATCCATATAATATCACTTAACTAATAATTTCTTACTCTTGAAATGAGGGACAGAGACAAACCTAAATATATGAAATAAAGTTACTTTCTTGCACAGTCTCTGTTCTTGAGAATTCTTATAGTAGAAACAATAGAAATCTTGCTTGGTCCATTGCTTTAGTGCTCATGAAAAATTAAAAGAGTATCTACATCTCAGTGAAATTGAAGGTACCCTTGGAGGTAACGAGAGGGCTAATCTACCCATACAGTTTTTTGTGTTTTTTTTTTTTTAAGTAAGAACACAGCTAATCTCATTGGTGGCTAATGTGTGTGAGGTTCTCTTTTTAAAGATTTTATTTATTTGACAGAGAGAGAGAGACAGCGAGAGAGGGAACACAAGCAGGGGGAGTGGGAGAGGGAGAAGCCAGCCTCCTGCAGAGCAGGGAGCCCGATGCGGGGCTCGATCCCAGGACCCTGGGATCATGACCTGAGCCGAAGGCAGACGCTCAACGACTGAGCCACCCAGATGCCCCAATAAATGTATCTTTTAAAAAAAGATTCTTATTCTTAAACAGTGAGAAGAAACTTCCCTTTAAGGTTTCAAAAATGATTAGTACTATGGTGGCTTTCTCTAGGTTCACTCATTCATTTGGCAAGTACCTGTCAAGAACTTACAATGAACAAGACATCATGCAAAGATCCATGCCCTTTTCAACTGTCTATCCAGGTGATTTCAGCGCAATGTGTTGGGTCTGCTGGGACCTCTTTTGATCTGACTACATAATCAGTAGGTCTCCCTATAAAATAAATCCAGATAATGAAAGCTAGATTCAATCTAAAATTTTAGGGAAGGGAATAAATGCAGATCCTGAGTGAGAGGAGGTGGACGGCCAGAAATGTAAATTCTGCAGCAGTCCACAAACACAGGCAAAATCCGAGGATTCATTTGGAGGTGCATGCTACCTCTAGGGACTTGGGCTTACGGGATGTAAGAAGTAGTGGAAGTATGTATCTCTCCCAACTTATTCAAGACAGCACAAATTTAAAAAATATAACAAGATAAAAGAAAATTAAACACAGACAGAAAGGAAGAAAGAGAGAATACAAGAAAATAAAGTGGGAAAGATAAGGTAAAGCCAGATCCAAAGCGAGTGGACACAATGCCTGCTGCACAGTTCTGTACATTTTTTAAGTAGGATACAAATCTGGCTCTAAATTATTTATCTAGTTGCCAACACAAAAAGGGAAACATGATCAGTTACGTGATTTGGGATGTTTTTAAGATCACAACGTTTGCTTGAGAAAAGGGTTAACTGTTAGTGGTACTGAAAATAGAAAATTCTCTTTTAAGTCCTCACAGGACGAAAAATTGAGTATCCAGGGAAAATTTCAGGACCTGGGTTCAAAATGGACACAAGGAGGGGCGCCTGGGTGGCTCAGTCGGTTAACTGACTCCTGATTTTCCCTCCCGTCCTGATCTCAGGGCTGTGAGATGGAGCCCCGCAACCAGCTCTGTGCTGGGTGTGGAGCCTGCTTAAGATTCTCTCTCTCCTGCTTCCTCGGTTCCTCCCCTACCAAAAAAAAAAAAAAAAAAAAAAAAATGGACACAAGGAAACAGAAAAGGGGTGTGGATTTGGAGACAAGCACTTAGAATCTAACACTCGTGACCAGATCCACATAAGAACAACCAAAACATAAAATTGTAGCCTTTGCTTTTAAGCTGATTCATTGATACAGGCTTTCGGTAGATCTGAGAAAGTTTTGGATATAACGACTCTGAGTTATACAGGGGACGGTTAGACCTCACAGAGTTATCAGGTTTAATGTTCCTGAGACATAGCTCTGAACATGTCATCTTCCTTCTTAGAAACTCCAAATGACTTCCTGGCACCTATAAAACGTAAAATGCACTCTCTAAAGGCAAATGTCATATTTCTTCAGTTAGCCCTCAAAATATTTTTGCAAGTGTTTCCCCCAGGAAGCCCCTTCATCTGTCTTGTTCTCGTCAGTATCCACTGTATACGTCACACCTTTCCACACAAGCGAATTTGCTTCTAACCGGAAAGACATTTTCCTCCATCTTTCTATAGCCAAATCTTACATACTTCAAGCTCTAAGAAAGATGACATTCCTGTTTTCTTCAAGTAGAAATCAGTTATTTCTTCTGTGAGTCTTAGAGAATTTTACCTATGCCTTTTTCACGGCTCTTTTCATCTCCCCAATTACAATTAACTTTATAGGTCTCATGTCTCTTGTTAGACTCTATATGGGCAGGATTCACATCGAATTCACCTTGGAACCCCTAAGAAGCACATGGGGATAGATGTGTGGTCAGCAAATAAATATTTATTCACTCAATCCATATTTGGTTAATGAATACTTGTGCAGAATTCAATGACGAGAATGTTGAGGTGGTAAAGAGCAGAGCCTGCCCAAGCACCTTTAATTGTAAGGTAATTTGCAACCTGTCTTACTTCCTTATTAGCTCAATTCTTAGATCCCGAAAGGCTGGGACTCTAACTTAAATTTCTTTGGACTTTTCAATATCTTCATCAGCTTTGTACTTCAAAGACTCCTAGAAATGTGCTATCTGATTGGTAACAATTAGGCAATAATGGCACCCTTGGGGCTCATCCCATAGAGGCGGGGCGCCACGTTATTTCCCCCAGACATCAGGTTTTAGGAATATTTCTTTGGAACCACAGCAGATGTTCCAATATTCAAAATCTACCTTTGAAGGTGTGAAAATAATCAAAAGATTACATAAATATGAATATATAAAATATAAACCTATAAGATATGAAACTATATAAATATATATATATGTATCTATATATAGTATAGCTTAACCAAACACAGTTATGTCTTCCTTGTATTTTAAAGCTTATGATTAGAAATGTTCCAGATTAGGTATTTTAGAAAAGGTGTAGGTTATTTTCTCAAAATAGTCTTCCCTGCTTTTTTTTTAAATAAAATTCTTTGCATTATGCTTACTATAAATCATGTCTTATACCCAACGAAAGCCTTTACTCACCATACTCCTTTTTGCCTTTTTTCTTTTTCTTCCTTTTTAAAAATGTTACGTGCCTGATTTTTTTCAAGTTCTTATTGCACATATAACTTCATGACACCTTAGCAGCTGCTTGTTTTTATTTGGTAAACATAATTTAGAGCAGATAATTTTTATTTTTAAAAAATTTTAAAAAGATTTTATTTATTTGAGACAGAGAGAGAGAGAGAGAGTATGAGTGATGGGGAGGGGCAGAGGGAGAGAGAGAAGCAGGTCCCCACTGAGCAGGGTGTGCGTGTGTGCGCACGTGCCTGTTCACGTGGGAGGGGCTGAAAGTAAGTGTAGGTGAGAGGTGAGGGGGGGGACTGAGCAGGTATCCCCACAGTCACCCCAACTGCTCTGTCCCACACACTTCCTTCATGAGTCTGTCTTTCTCCTTCCCTGGATCTCAGTTATGGGGCAGCAAAGGTCCCTACAGAAGAAATACCTTACTTCACAAGGGGGATAGGAGCGAGGAGCTGACAGCTGTGTTGTAGTAAAACAATTGTTTGCAATCTGGTAACAAAAGACAAATGGGGGTGGAGGGGAAGGAGAGGAAGGGAGGGGGGGAGAGAGAGAGAGAAAGAAATACAAAAGGACAAAAACGTTTTTAATTTTACTGAATCCCAGAGAAGTGCTGTTAGAGAAAACACCTTCTAGGCAGTCATTTGCCTAGGGCTTGTGTCCCCTTGGACATCACCAGCAGCAAGTTGAATAAAGGAATAGATTCCGGTTCTGGTCCTCTAACAGTTTAATGTTAGGATACATAGAACATGTTGAACTAGACAAACATTCAGAAGGGGCCAACCCATTTATTGGTGATTAGCAAAGATGGGGCTAAAGCCCTTGGTTCTATACCGTAACATGTGTTCATTCTCACTTCACTTCCTGGCTGTATCTTTAATCTTCTCCTACCTGTTACAAATGAAACCTGAATCTTCTTCAAAGCTGACCTCTTCCTTTAAACACGTCACCAAAAGAAAACAACTTTTTGTTGCACATTTTATTACCATATGAGTTTTAACTGTAGTGATCAGAGCTTAGAGTAGATGTTCCAAATGTACAAGGACCAAATCATAGTTAGCTCTTGAGTTTTAAAATCCCAATCTAATTCTTGGATTTAGCTTAATCTTGTGTTCCATTATCAACTAACTCTGTGGCCTGATGGAAATTAATTCCAAAGGTAAATTTATGTAACAACACCTCTTTCTTTTTTTTTTTTTTTTTAAGATTTTATTTACTTGAGAGAGAGAGAATGAGAGATAGAGAGCACGAGAGGGAAGAGGGTCAGAGGGAGAAGCAGACTGCTCAGCAGGGAGCCCGATGCGGGACTCAATCCCGGGACTCCAGGATCATGACCTGAGCCGAAGGCAGTCGCTTAACCAACTGAGCCACCCAGGCGCCCAACAACCTCTTTCATCTGGCTACATTCCAGGAGCTACTAGGAAGGGTGTAATATAAATTCAAAAAGTTTTAAGACACTGAAAATCATAAATTATACATAATTTTTTCCTTTGCCCAGAAAATCTCGTATATACTTTACAGATATTTAGCTGTCATTATTTCCCTACGAGGAAAAAAAGTTAAGTAGCAAGACTTTTCCTTATAAATGGGGAAAATCTGAGTTAAGGAGCTAGGTCCTTTTAGTCAGACCACACGTCAGTGGAGCTCCTATCAGAGCACAAATACTTAGATATTGAGGGTGACTCCTACTCTCCTTTCCCCCCACGACGCTGTACTAATAAGATAACCACCTAAAATGGTAAAGGGGAAATTGGAAAAGAAAGGCCTCACCTTATTCAGAAAATGACTTTCACATAAACTTGTCCTTCTGGTTTGTTATTTTATCTAGTGATTCTCACAGAAGACAAGTCTTTGAAAGTCAACTGTTCACTGATGCACCTCTATAAGCCTTTGGTTAAAATATGGCACCATGTAAAAATTTCCACCACAAATGATCTGTCACTTAAACATTTCACACAGCTGCACGCAAATCAAATGAAAATTCTAAATGTGCTTTAAAAACCATAAAATACTATATAAATAAACAATATTGTTCTCATCACCCACCTTCATGACCAGACAACTGACTGCAAGATAATTTATATAAAGACATTTGAGTATGAAAACCTGAGAGATAAATGAGAAGATACAAAAGAAAAACTTGTACTGACCAAAGGGTATAATTTCAGTGAGCACAGATGAACCGATTTACTGTACTTAACTGAGTTAGGGAGCATTTGGTTTAGTTTCCTTAGGGTCATACCCTGAAATGAGGATTAGAAGAAAGATGTGAAGACTTTAAACTTTTGCATTCTTTTCCTTTGAGAGTTCACTGTACTTTCTATTTCAAACCATGTGGCCATCTGGATGACCCATCAACTCCCTTGCCGTAAAATGCTGGAAGTTCTGGGTAAAATATAATAAATACCTTTTGGACTGATTCATTTAGTATACGTGTTGAGTGTCTAACAGTTACCAGGCTCTGTTCCAGGCACTGAGGATGTAACAGCAAACAAAACAGCCAACAGTCTCAGCCTACCAGCTCAACTTATACTTTAGGTTAATATGACTGAATTGGAAAGAAAGAATAGGCCGGAAACCAAGAGGAGAGAAAAATTGTTCAGATTAGGTGATCTGAGGAGATCTGCCTGTCTCTGTCAAACTTTCTAATGTCCAACGAAGAAACAAGAGATAATACATCAATTGTTACTGAAACCCCTACATATATGAGGCTTGGGCCCTCTGAAGTGCTATACCCTCAGTCTAAGAGTAGACTTAAAAATCTCATTGCAAATGGAACAATAAGGATTCTTGCTGTTGTGTTTCTTAAGCCCTGAATGGGGAAGAAACCAACTCCTGAAAATTTTAACCACTGGCTTGGGCTTCCCTGGGGTTGTCATGTGAGGTTGAAGCTTATACTCTCAATGTAGTTCTGGAACTCCAAGCCAATAAATTAATATTAAAAGTGCAATGCTCCTCCCTGGGGCACCTGGCAGAAACAAAAGCGAAACTTCCTTAGAAGAATATGCTCTCAACTGAAGTCACAAAGTATTTCCATAAATAAAACACAGCTTTCGATAAATTTACAGTCTAAAGTTACAAAATATAAGAGGAAACAATCCACCTTGAGCCAAAATCTATAGACAAAACAGACACCAGAACTGATCTCCCCCAAAACTTCAGATAATATAGCCATCAGATAAAACTTAAGTATGTTTACAGTGATTAAAGACTTAAAAGAAATTAAAACCATATGAATAAGACTGTATGAGAAAAAGGAAGTTAAAGAAAGTGGAATGTGTATAAATAGGAAAAATGAAGCCACTGAAATCAGAAACTTACTGGATGGTTTAAACAGTATATTAGACACAACTATAGAGAGTATCAGGGAATTGGAAAAGAGATCTGAGGAAATCACTCAGATGATGGCATCAGAAAGATGAAGAGTGCTTAAATATGAAACAGTAGGTCTAAGACGAAAGAAGATAGGATAAAGGAGCTCAATATATATCCAGAGAGAGTTGCAGAAGGCAAGAACAGAGCTTTCTTTAGAGTTAAACAGCTTTTTCCAAACTTCCTAATACCATGTTTATGGCTGCCAAATTATACAGGACATGGACATACTCATCTCTTTCTTGTTTCATATAAATTATCTCTACTATTGTCTTTTTTGTTATTGGATGACAGCTTTTTGGGGGGATATATTTTATAAAAGGTAACTTCTCTTAAATGGCTGTAACTTCTCTTTGAAGATATTCTGACTTCTGTGGTTGCTGTTCAAAAGCATGCAGCTAACCTCAAATGTCAAGCACCCTAACTTATTTCAGTGGATGGAAACAAATGTAAATGGCTACCTTGTGCTTGTAGAACAGTTCATCTTTTACTCTACTTAACCCCAGTAATGCCACAGATTTATCCTCTATGGAATTCTTAGTTTTGCATAATCATTTCTCATAGAAACATACATAAAACTTACTTATTATACATGCATAGAGAACTGGATAAAAATACCTTCGAAAATGTCTCAGTATATGTTTCGATATATTCTTCCACCCATTTTAAAATACTTTACCTAAGAGAGTAAGCAAAAAGGGAAGAAACTATCCCAATCTTGACAATAAAGAATTGTTGACATAAAATCAATAAATACTTCTCTCCTCTCTCATTGCCTAATGAGCATTTGATTTTAGTGCAATTAAATTTATTGACTTTAGATGGAGTACATGATATGATATAAATAAAGCAGATATCTGTGATATGGATAAGGACAGGCTAGAAGGCAACTAAAAGTTAGTACAATATAACAAATGGCTTTAAAGAGTAAGAAAAGCAACTCCAATATTCCAAATAATGCAAATTTGCTATGCTTTTCAGATAATATATTCTTTGTCACAAAGATGTCTTGTACAGAAGAAAGTACTGTAAGAGGAAAGAGAAGACAAAGTATTTAGTGCTGGTTTTATTTCATTTTTTATTTTTATTTTTTTTAAGATTTTATTTTTATTTATTTATTTGACAGAGAGATAGAGAGAGCACAAGCAGGGGGAGTGGCAGGCAGAGGGAGAGGGAGAAGGAGGCTCTCTGCTGAGCAGGGAGCCCGATGCGGGGCTCGATCCCAGGACCCTGGGATTATGAGCTGAGCTGAAGGCAGACGCTTAACGGACTGAGCCACCCAGGCGCTCCTAGTGCTGGTTTTAACTACACATAACCTCATATAAATCAACTAACTTCTGGGGCTCAGTTTTTCTCCTCTGTAAAAAAAAAAGGGTGTTTGGGGACAGGGTGGGCTCAGGCAATGAATTCTGAAGTTTTTTAGCTCCTAAATTCTTTTAGGCACTATATAATATTTTCCTGTAAAATATTAAATTATGTTATGAATATTCAAATTTTAAGGTAATTAAAAGCCCCATATTGTCTCAAGTCATACATATAAAACATTTAAGGGACATACAGTAAAAAATTACCTTATTTCAACTGAAGTATTATGAGAACTTGACCATATTAATTCATGGCACAGATAGCCTAGCATAAGATCTTGTTATAAATATTAAAAATAATGTTTATTTTTAAAATAAACCATTCTGTATTACACATGTTGTGACTAGTAAAGTCATAAGGTATGTATAGTCAAAATCATTTTGTATCATACTTAAATTGACTTCAGATTTTTTTTTTAAGATTTTATTTATCTGAGAGAGAGTGAAAGCAAGAGAGATCACAGAGGGAGAGGGAGAAGCAGACTCACTGCTGAGCGGAGAGCCTGATGAGGGGCTCGATCCCAGGACCCTGGGATCATGACCTGGCCAAAGGCAGTCGTTTAACCTACTGAGCCACCCAGGCGCCCCTGACTTCAGATTTCAATATAAAATTGCTTATGGAAACAACTGGAAAAAAAAATCCAGCATGAAACTTTCAAACTTAAAAGAAAACTAACCAGTCTCTTAAAAGTTATGATGACAGTTATAATGCATTTTAAAAATTACAGTTAATCAATTTTAGGAAAAAGATTCAGTTTACTTGAAACCTTTTTCTGATTTTTCTTTTTTGGATATTTCAGCAACTATAGGAAAAATAAGTGATCAGAAAACACTCAGTATCCAACAACACTGATGATCTTGTTTCCCCCCAAATACTACCTTTGCCATTGACTTTTCCCCTAGCATATTATTTGATCTCCTATTTGTTATCTGCAATTTATTGAGATATTAACTATATTTATTGAGACATTATCTATAAATGTCTTACACTGAAACAGAATAAAATCTTTTAAGTTTCCTTCCAATCACACGATGGCCTCCAGGCAGAGAAGTGTGTTACCGCAAACATTAAATATTATGTAGACGCAAAAAAACTTCAACAGAACCCACAGTATCCTTCCCGTTCTTGGCCTATGCAATGAGGCTGATCTGTTAAGTGGAAACCCTGCAATGATGCTCTTTGATTAAAAGGGACCACATCTTCGTTTAAGCTGACACTTGATATTTGGTGAATGCCCTTCCCTGTCAATAATTTTGGGATAATTTTTGTGTGTATGCAACACTAAAAGCCTCTTCCCAACATATATTTTTCTGCTGCTATAATGACTTAGCACTATCAGAAAGGACAGTACAGCGAAAACTGCAAAGGACTATAGAAATGTGAGGTACTATTGTTTAGGAGATTAACGATCTGGAGTTCCTGAGGCTTTGTTGTGTCTTTTAAAATAGTAGTAAGCATGACTTGTTGAAGCTGGAAGGCTAGGACTTTCTATAGGATGCTAATTGCCACTAGAAACCTTCCTCTCACAATAGAGGTTCAAAAGAAAGCAGGTGACTAAGATATTCTTTCACAGATCTTCTGATCTTTCCTTTCATGAGTCCACAAACATTTTCAGGCCAGTTTATTAGAATTTTCCATTGAAGAGATAAATGGATTTACAGTGGAGAAGAGTAAAAACGAGCTTGGACAGTAGTCCACTCAGGCTGCCATAACAAAATACTACAGATTGGGGCACTTAAAACAAGAGAAACTTATTTTCCCATAGCTTTGGAGGCTGGGAATTCAAGATCAAGGTCCAGCAGAGTCCGTTTCTAGTGAGGGTTCTCTTCCTGGCTTGCAGACAGCTGCCTTCCCCCTGTGTCCTCACCGGGCAGAGCAAGATAGCTCTCTGGTCTTCTTCTTCTTCCTTTTTTTTTTTTTTTTTTTTAATTTTATTTTATTATGTTAGTCACCATACAGTACATCATTAGTTTTTGATGTAGTGTTCCATGACTCCTTGTTTTCGTAAAACACCCAGTGCTCCATTCAATACGTGCCCTCCTTAATACCCGTCACCAGGCTAGCCCATCCCCCACCCCCTCCCCTCTAGAACCCTCAGTTTGTTTCTCGGAGTCCAGAGTCTCTCATGGTTCGTCTCCCCCTCCGATTACCCCCCTTCATTTTTCCCTTCCTTCTCCTAATGTCCTCCATGATATTCCTTATGTTCCATCAGAAAGGATGAATACCCAACTTTTACATCAACATGGACGGGACTGGAGGAGATTTTGCTAAGTGAAATAACTCAAGCAGAGAAAGTCAATTATCATATGGTTTCACCTATTTCTGGTCTTTCTTCTTATAAGAACACCAATCCTACTGAATCAAGGCCTCCCCCTTACTATCTCATCTAACCTTAAGTACTTCTTTAGACTTCTCATCACCAAACACAGTCACATGGGGCGGGGCTTACAGCTTCAACATAGGAATCTGGGGAGAAACAAACATTCAGTCTGTAACACCTGGGTTGAAGTTCCCTGTCTAAAATTTAGTAACTATGTAACTTGAGCGAATCAATTTCCTATTCTAAATTCTCTGATTCCTCATTTGTTCAATGGGGTTAACAATTACTCCTATACCGAGGATTAAAGGAGAAAATGTATATTAAAGTATTTTTATAAACTGTGAAGTGTTATTTTAATGTAAGGTTTTATTTTCCAGACTTCCCCATTTATTCAAATAAAGCAATAAAAATATTTTTACCATATATATATGTAAAAATATATATATTTATATATATATTTTTTTGACCAAAGAAGGTGTTTATATGCGAGTATGTCCATAAGATAATGTCTTAATTTCTTTCTACAAGGTCTTTAAAAACATTCCGTTTTCATTTCTAAACTTATAAATGCAAATATAACCTAAATATTTTTTAAAAGATTTTATTTATTTATCTGAGAGAGAGAGACAGTGAGAGAAGGAACATAAGCAGGGGGAGTGGGAGAGGGAGAAGCAGGCTTCCCACTGAACAGGGAGCCCAATGCAGGACTCGATCCCAGGACCCTGGGATCATGACCCAAGCCGAAGGCAGATGCCTAATAACTGAGCCACCCAGACACCCCCCTAAATATTTTTAGAAGTACCTTCTAACATCATTTAGAGTTTTTGCTGTTTTTGCTGCAAAACTTTTGGAGTTTTGCTGAGGATGATAATGTATCACTAGCATAAAAGATGCAATGCATGTACATTAATGCCAAAATAATTCCATGTGTGTGCAGGGTGGCTAAAATGTGCTTCCATCCTGGGTAATGAACTCATACTATCAGGTACTGACTTGGTACTCTTTGCATTTAAAGCAACACAGAAGAAAATGATTCTCCCACCAACACATGTGCAAATGGAGAAATGAATGAAACAATTTTGTGTTTTATGGCATTTACTTTGAAAATCTGATTAAGATAGATGTCTTTAGTTCCTAATTCTTCAATGTCACGTTGTCATAGTTCCCATCAGCAAGATGTTTTAAAGGCTTTCGATTAATATTGCATGCCAGAACTGAAATTACATCCTTTGTCGTTTAGTTCCTAATGGTGCAAGTGATATCTATCAAGTAGTGTTTTATGAAGCGTGCGTGATTTTTATTGCAGGCTGTTTTCACAAATCCTTTTCAGGTTTCAGAAAGACTGCTCAGAGTTTACAATAAATAGGCCCTTCTGTTGAAAATCATGATGATTCTTAAAACTGAGGTGGAATCTGTATTATTAGAATTCACTTATCGATAAAAAATTCTTCTACCTGAATCTGTTGCATTCCCATTTGCACAGTCTTGAATATATTTGCTTTTACCCCAAATATTTTACTAAATCACTTCTTCTAAATATATGCAAAATACGTGCCAAATACACATCGCTCACAAAACCCTTCATCTGTAAGCATGTGCATTTTCTGCCTAGTAAGGAAAATATGTAGTATGTGGATATACATATACATTAACTATTGAATCCTGACTGGGTTTGTGCTGCAAAATTATGTATTTTATTTTTTATATATAATTACTAATTTATTTTTAATAGAAACTCGTGTCCTGACATTAATCTTAAAATTTCTGAAACTCAATCATATCATATATAATTCATTTTCATTTATTAAAGACCCAGAGTCATAATATAATCTTACTTATATATAAATTAGGAGGATACAAGTGAAAAAAAGAAATTCTTGTATTTGATAAATATATATACTGCTTTGAACATAAACCAACATGTGTATCCTCTTGGCTCTATCTTCAACATATTCTATTCTTTCAGCCTTGGTTACCATTATCTATAAAATTAGGGGGATAGAGCATGATTTCTAGTATCTTTTCCAGTTTAAAAAAAATTCCACAATTTTATAGCATTTTATATGCTGTATGTCCTAAGAGAGGCTGTGGTGGCCTCCATTTTGGCTGTTACAAAACAAGATGAACCTACTGACCCTTTCACGGCTGAGGTTATAGACATGAAACATAAATCTGAAATGAATACAAGCTTAATCAGAGGTCTTGTTTTGGACCAAAGGGCATGGTATCCCGATGTGAAAAAAACAGTAGCAGATTCATACGTCTTCATACGTGCGATGTGTTCTAGGAATATGAAAAAAAAAAAAAGAAGTCAATTCTGGCTTTTTTTAAAATAAGAATTCCGAAGAGAGAGAATCTAGTAAAAGCTGAAAGAAAATTCATTGAAGATAACAATTAAAAACATGATAGAACTGAAAAAGAAAGTCTGTGGTGATTCAGAGAAAAGATCTGTTGTTATTTAATCAAAAGGGAACTGACCCTTTTCCTTAGATGCTCTTGCAGAAGAAAAAAAAAAAAAGTGTTAACAGTCCTGTGCAGAGCTGAAAAGAGAAATATAGAAAGGCTGACTCTTGCTCATGGTGGGGTAGCCCTAAATTCTTTTGATGACCTAAATCCTGATTGTTTGGGACATGCAGGTCTTGGCTCTGAGTATACATCTGGAGAAGAGAAGTTCACCTTTAGTGAGAAATCTAACAATCCTCACTCTGTCACGTTACTGGTCAAAGGACCAAATAAGCACATCCTCACTCAAGTCAAGGATGCAATAAGAGATGACTTGAGGGCTGTTAAAAATGCTATGGCTGATGTCTGGGTGGTTCCAGGTCCCAGGGCAGTGGAGCTGGCAATGGGAGAAGCCCCGATTATAAGGCCAGTAACGGGCAACTTGGGAGTTCAAGCATTTGCGAATGCGTTGTTCATTATTCCCATGGTTCTTGCTCAGAGTTCTGGTTTTGACTTTCCAGAAGCATGAATTAAAATTAAAGCGAAAGCAGAACATTCAGAATCAGGTCAACTTGTTGGAGGTGTGCACTTAAACAGAGCTGAGCCAATGGCAGCAGCAGACGTTGGCAAATGGCGTAACTAATGTGTGAAGAAACAGCTCCTTCACTCCTGTACTGTGATGGCCGCCAGCATTCTCCCGGTTGATGAGATCGTGCAAGTCGCCATGCCTTCTCTAGAAGGTCGAACTGAAGCTTCCCCTGTATCATCTGAATCATGAAGACTCTACACAGTGCTCTTAAGAATAGAGCTATGGAATTTTTGTCCAAGCTTCAAACGCTTTTTCAAGGTAATTTCCCATATAAAGGCGAAAACTCTGACATCTATTTGCATTCTTAAGTTCTGGAATTATAATTACAGCATTTTAAAAATTGCACTGTAGTGTACATACATTAAGCAGGCCATTTTTACCAAGGAACAGGATGCTTGGCTTTAGCTTCCGTGATCTAAAAAATACATGTTAGATCGGCATATGTGATCTAACTTGTTATTAAGTATTCCTTCAAAAACAAAACAAAACAATCTCCCCAAGATAAAACCACTGACCGAAGACATGATAACGGACAACAGCAAGGGGTTTATTCTGGGATGTGTCTCTCCTGGTCTATATCTCCATCGTTGATGTAAGATAAAGCTGGCTACGTCTCTCCTGAGTTAGCTGTGGTCTTCAGGGATCCCACAGACATGGGGGTTTTGCCAACTATATGTCTATCACAGAGGAGAATAAAAATATTAACATGAAGACCGACAGTCCTACCCAGCGTTGCCCTGCCCATTCATCTTGTTTGGATAATTGCACATTTAAAATTAGAGTCTACTTCTCTGGTTCTAGACATTAGGGAATAATGCACACGGAAAAGGTTTTTCCAATTCGAATTCCCCGTGGCAGATCACTGCAATTCTCATTAATTCTATAAGGAAGAGCTTGCCTCTCCTTCAGTGTTTACTTGAATTTTTTCTGCTGTATGTGGCTCACTGAAAGAATGGCAATAGTTCACTTTAAAAACATTCTCTCCATTAGTGAGAATCGATTTTCTAAAGCATTCCAACACATCCATATCCAGTCTATAACAATTCCTTTAACCCCTGATACTCAAAAACACTGTGTGCCTCAAAGATAATGCTCTTCACTATAAAAAAAAGAAAGAGAAAAACAAAGGAACTACATATTTTTCTCTACTTTATTTTCTTTTGCTAGCCATAACTAAATTGCTCTACCCAGTAATTTCAGAAAAAAGTTAATATAAATCTAAAAGGGAGTTTCTAAAAATCTAGGCTTAATGTAACTCTATAGACCTGAAATGCAAAAGTGGGGGGCACAATGGGAGGGAGAAATCTACAGAGGAAATTTTATACTCATTAAAGTTTATTAAATTCTTTAGGCTAGGTGCTCAACATACACTATTTTATTTAATCTCACAGCCACCATAAGCTGTCGGTATTTATTCCTATTTCATAAGCAAGAAAAGAAAGTTCTGAGAAATTAAGAGCTCTCACAATGGTCAGAGAAAATGACTCCAAAGCTTTCCACACTCATTTATACAAGGATAATTATTTTTGTCAGTTTTGATGTAGACATGTTGTCAAGAAGAAAATGAAGATGAAATGTTAGCTCTAATACAGTACTGCAGACTAAGGAAACACTGGCCTTAAACAACACATTAGACCAGATATACTTCACAGATATATACAGAACGTTCCATCCCCAAACTGCAGAATGCACATTGTTCTCAGTGCATATGGAACATTCTCCAGGATAGATCACATGTTAGGCCACAAACCAAGGCTCAATAAATTCAAGATGACTGAAATCCTATCAACCTTCTTCTCTAACCACAAGGCATGACACTAGAAATCAATTATAAGAAGAAAATTGGAAAAAATCACAAAAACGTAAAAATCGAACAATACGTTACTGAACAACCAATGGGTAAATGAAGAAATCAAATAAGAAATGAACAAATACCCAGGGACAAATGAAAACAGATATACAACATGTCAAAATTTGGGGATGCAGCAAAAGCGGTTCTAAGAGGGATCATGATAATACAGGCTTACCTCCAAAAAACAAGAAAAATCTCAATCTAACTTTACACATAAAAGAGCTAGGAAAAGAACAAACAAAGCCCTCAGTCAACAGAAAAAAGGACATAACAAAGACCAATGAAACTAAGACCTGGTTCTTCGAAAAGATAAACAAAACTGACAAATCTTTAGACCAACCAAGAAAAAAAGAGAGAGCTAGTTCTAATAAACTCAGAAATGAAAGAGAAGTTACAACTGACACCACAGAAATAGAAGTGATCATCTGAGACTACTACAAATAATTAGACAGCAACAAATTGGGCAACCTAGAAGAAAGGAATACATTTCTAAAAACAATCTTTCAAGACTCAGTCTTGAAGAAATAGAAAATCTGAACAGACTGATCACTAGCGAAGAGATTTAATTAGGAATCAAAAACCTCCCAACAAAAAAAAGGTCCAGTAAATTTCACCAAACATTCGAAGAAGGTTTAATACCTATCCTTCTAAACTCTTCCAAAATATTGAAGAAGAGGGAACACTTCCAAATTTATTTTATGAGGCCAGAATCACCCTGATATCAAAACCAGATAAAGACGCCACAAAAAAACAAAATTACAGGCCAATATCACTGACAGAGATAAAAATTCTCAACAAAATACTAACAAACTTCATTCAATAATACATTAAAGGATAGTGTGCCATGATCAAGTGGAATTGATTCTAGGAATGCAGGTTGGTTCAACATTATATCTGTAAATCAAGCAATATGATATAGCACATGAACAAAACAAATAATAAAAATCATATGATCACCTCAATAGACACAGAAAAAGTACTGATGAAATTCAACGTCCATTTATGATAAAAACTCAACCAACTGGGTACAGAGGGACTATACTTCAATATAATAAAGGCCACATATGACAAACCCAAAGTTATTCCTACTACTCAACATCATACTTAATGGTAAAAACCAGAAAGCTCTCCCTCTAAGATCAGGAACAAGGCAAGGATGCCCACTCTCATCTTCTTATTCAACATAGCTTTGGAATTCCTAATCACTACAATTAGGCAAGAAAAAGAAATAAAAGGGTATCCAAATTGGAAAGGAATTAGTAAAACTGTCATTATTTGCAAATGACATGATACTATATATGGAAAATCTTTAAGACTCCACCAAAAACAAAATGTTACAATAAGTAAATTCAGTAAAGTAGCAGGATTCAAAATCAACATATAGGAATCTGTAGCATTTATATAACTAATAATGTATTACTAGGAAGAGAAATTTAAAAAAAATTCTATTTACAACTGCACCAAAAAAGAATAAAATACCTAGGAATAAATTTAACAAAGGAGGTGAGAGACCTGTACACTGAAAACTATAAAACACTGATGAAAGAAACTGAAGACATAAATAAATGAAAAGATATTCTGTGCTCATGATTGGAAGAATTCGTATCGTTAAAATGTCCATCATACCCAAAGCAATCTACAGATTCAAAGCAATTGCCATCAAAATTCTAATGGCATTTCTTACATAACTAGAACAAATAATTCTAAAATTTTTATGGAACCATAAAAGATCCTGAATAAGATCTTAGGAAAGCAATCTTGAGAGAGAAGAACAGAACTGGAGGCATTATGCTCCCTGATTTCAAACTATACCATGAGTCAAAACAGTATGGTATTGGTATAAAAACATATCAGTGGAATGCAACTGAATTAAACCCACACTTATATCGACAATTAATTTATGACAGAGGAGCTAAGAATGGATCTTAGCTCCAAGCTAATACAATGTCCTATCTCCAAGCTAATACAATGGAGATAGGACAGCCTCTTCAATAATGGTGTTGAAAAAACTGGACAGCCACATGCAAAAGAATTAAAGTGGACCACTATCTGACACCATACACAAAAATTAATTCACATGGATTAAAGACTTGTAAATCACAGAATTCCTAAAGGAAAACATTCAACATCGGTCTTAGCAGTATTTTGTGGATCCGACCCCAAAGGCAAGGGAAACAAAAGCAAAAATAAATAAATGGGATTATATCAAACTAAAAAGCCTCTCCACAGTGAAAGAGACCATCATCAAAGTCAAAAGACAGCCTACCGAATGGGAGATTTTTGTAAATCATGTATCTGACAAGGCATTGATTTCCAAAATATACACAAAATTCATACCACCCAACAAGAACAAAACAACCTGTTTAAAAAATGGGACAGAGGGAATAAACATTTTTCCAAAGAATACATACTCAAGTGTTAGCAAGGATGTAGAGAAAAAGGAATTCTGATACACTGTTGGTGGCAATGTAAATTGGCACAGACACTGTGGAAACAGTATGAAGGTTCCTCAAAAAATCAAGAATAGAACTACAACGTGATCCGGCAATTTAACTTCTCGGTATTTATCTGAAGAATATGAAAATGCTGATTCAAAAAGATATATGCACCCCTATGTTCACTGCAGCATTATTTACAGTAGCCAAGAAACAGAAACAACCCAAACGTCCATCAACGGATGAATGAATAAGGAACACGTGGTGTGTATGTATAATGGAATGGAACGGAATGGAATATTACTCGGCCATAAAAAAAGAATGAACTCTTGCCATTTGCGACAACATGGAAGGTATTTCGCTAAGTGAAGTAAGTCAGATGGAGAAAGAGAAATACAGTATGATTTCACTTATATGTGAAATCTAAAGAAACCAAAAGAACAAACAAGGAAAAAAACCTGTAGATATAGAGAACAGATCAGTGGTTACAGGTGGGAAAGAGGTGGATGAGTGAAATGGGTGAAGGAGACCAACTCTATGGTGGTGAAGGATAACTAGGCTTTTAGTGGTGACCACTTTGTAGGGCAGACAGATGTTGAATTGGAATGCTGAACCCCTGAAACTTACATATTGTTATATATCAATTTTACCGCCATTAAAAAAAGTTGTACTGTAGAAATTCGATTTGATTTTATTTCAACTTTTTAGAAATTCAATTTTAAATGAAGAAATGCTTGCTTTATTTTGATTCTGGGGTCAGAGTGCTGTCTAGTGAGGGCCGTGGTAGAGACCACAACCCAGCAGTGACAGAGAAAGCATTGCTTTATTACAGGGAAACTGCACAGCATTTTAAATGGGAAACGCAGATAAAAAGATAACTTGGAGAGTTATTTTTGTTTCATAAAGAGTTCAACATTTTTTAGTATGTAGACAGCATTCTGTCTCATTTTTTAATTTTCTGAAGCCAGTTCATCTCTTTCTCACAGCTAGAAACAAAAATGTATTAGGCTGAAAAAAATTTTCTAAAAGTAATCATTCAAAAAAGCCCCCACAAAATCTGAGATATAATTGCTTTTCTTCTTGTCCTTATAATACATCTTGGGGTTGGCAGGTTATTTTACAAACTCACGATAGTTGCTAATGTAAGCATAAAATATTTTTCCTAACGTGCTTAAGGGATTACCAGAGTTATCAAATCAAACAGTACTACAAAGCACAATCCCATAGGCTCATCTTTGATTATCACCACAATTTACAGACAAATATTTGAGATGGCATTATTAAAAGTTAATGGCCTTCTGGTTTATAAAGAACTGTTAACTCTTTAACTTCTTACCTTCATTATACACTGCCATGTTTTATATTGTAGTGAGGACATCAAACTAGGGTAAATTTCATATATTACATTTAGAACAAAATAATTTCTGCTTCCCTTACAGTTTCTTACTTCTTACCTATCATGTTAAAATACTGGGTAATTCTAATATTTCAACCTTATGCATATTATAAAAACAGAGCATGAGAACAGAATAAAAGTGCAATTTACATTATCACGTTTAATAACCGGCTTTCTGCAAGTCAATGCAATTAGAGGTAGCACACCTTAAAACTATCATCAGGCTTAAAAAATATTCACCGAAATCAAGTGACAAAGGCGGATGCAATGACACACTTAGGCAAATGAGAAGGTATTCTAAACAAAGAATACTAATTAACTTTCAAACAACGGAGATCGTCAAATCCAAGTTACCGGGAGAACATTACGGTGCACACAAAAACAAAAAGTGACCTCAGAAACACTCTTCAGATTCAAAACTGTGCCACACTTAATTAGGAATCAAAGCTAAATCATCAGGTCGAAGCGGTAAACATTTTGCCCTGGCCCTGAGTTGTAAGGCAGGTAAGTTCCCCGGAGAGGCTATGATATCTGCCATGCCTTCATTCATGCTTGTTGCTCACAAAGACTAGCGTAATGAAAACGCTTTCTGATTTCAAGGCAAGTCAGAAATACGAAGATTTAGAACCGGGTAGAGCTAATGGAGCTGTCAAAAAGGGAAGTTACACTCACAATGAAATGGTCACATAATGATCTAGTTTTCACCCTAATTGGGGAAAAAAAAAAATTCTTTGTGAAGAACCCTGTAAATGTTGTTGGTTAAAGAGGCTCGCAACAAAAGAGGAAGGGAAAGAAAAACAACAACAACAACAGTGCTTGCAAGGGTTATTTCTTCAAAGAATTACAGCGAAGGTCAGAGATAATGGGGTGCAGGAGGAGAAAGTGGATTCAGTAGAGTACCTTCCTTTAAGTGCTTTACTCCCCCTTTCATTTAGAACACAGAAAAGAGTCAGAACAAGACAAAAGACAAGGAAAGAACCAAACTTCCAAAATAGCATTATGCTACATTAATAGTGTCATACTAAAAGAAATGACAGCTCTCAAAAGAGTACTTTTGTCTCTACTTACTTTAATTAAACTCCCTAGGCTTTAAAGTGAATTTGAAACTTTCTTTTAAACAGAGAAAGAAAAAAAAAAAACATTAAGACTGATTAAGATTTGATTTCTGTCCTCTAGTGGTCCTCAAGCATAGTTATAGCCTATTCAAAGCAAGAGAAACCCCAACAGCAAAAACAAACCTGAGCCTGCAATTTTCTTAGAGGAACAAGGATTTCAGTCTCTGCCCTCTGCCTTCTTACAGGTAAATTAGTTCCTAGTGTGTCTCCTCCTCTCTAGCAGGCACCGATCCATTACATTTGAAATGAGAATTACAACCAAATTATACTAGTATGAGTGTTTCAATGAACTTTCTCTATACCAGACTACTGTAACAACTTTGCTCCAAAATAAAACCAATGTGATTTAAAAAAAGAAAGAAAAATCAGTGTAAAGTGTGATCCCTGAAGGTTAATGTAGATAGCACATCTATATGGGGGGGGGGGGGTGGGAAGGAAGAGAAATGTTCAAATCTGTGGATACAATTTCAAAAATCCACTGTAGCCAACGTAATGTCATCATTCATAGCCAAACGCACCTTAAAGGAATCATATTTCTTGTCTTCTCCACATACACTGCCAATCCGCACAAAACTAAAGTCATCCCGCTCCTTCCATAGCCCAACACAAAGAGGCCCAACACTTTGCCTCTTTCTCAACCATTCACTTTTCCACTGAAATCACCGCTTTCTACTTGAAAGTTTGGTGACATTTCTGGCTTATCACTCTCTTTGATCCTCTGTATTCAGTCATCAACAAGTTTGTTGTTAGCTGATTATAAAAATGTACCTTGATTATGTACCCTCCACTGGATTCCCACTGCCTCACTGTATCTAGATCCTTACCATCCCTCCCTCTCTGCCCTTCGTTTATTAGATAAAAACCCTTGTCTGCTGACTAGGTATAAACGTTGTAAAAAATTGTATGCTGACATCTTTGTCTATTGACTCTCTCCACGCAAGTCGATCCTGCATACAATGGACAACTTTGTTTTCATAAATGTATTCTTCTTGAGTCAACAATGGTTCACTGCTGCCAAACCACAAATTTTATTTCCCCAATAATGTTCAAGTACTGTGGAGATACAGAAGGAGAAGACAGGTTGATTGGCCTAATGGAGCTTATGCTGTTTCTGGAGATGGGACTTACATACTCAAAGCAGCTAGAACACAAATCTCAGGCAAGTGCAAAAAAACCAATTTAAAACAATTCAAACTGTATGAGGAAAGCAAATAAGGAAACCTTTGCTTTGTGCTGGGTTAGTTTAGAAGGCTTCAAGTGTAGGCTAAACCTTAGATAAACCAAAAGGAGAAGCAGGGATTAGGCAAGTCAATGGGGCCATCATAAAGAAGACCAGGAGGTGAGCAAAGACACTGGTTTGGAAAGCAAGAGAAGAGAGAGTTCTGGATAGACCAACATGCGCTCAGTTGGATGACTTTAAAATCTAAGCAGGAGAATTTTTACTCAATACGGTAAGGCTATGCAGAGGTTCCTTGCAAGGGATTTATTATGAGAAAAGAAGTGGAAGGACGATTAACCTGGGTAGTTGTCAAGGGTCCAAGGATCTTGGGACGGCATCTGGCTGTAAAGTGATGACTATCTTTTTTTTTTTTTTTTTAATATTTTTATTTATTTATTTGAGAGAGAGAGAGCACATGAGATGGGGGGAGGGTCAGAGGGAGAAGCAAACCCCCCGCTGAGCAGGGAGCCCGATGTGGGACTCGATCCCGGGACTCCAGGATCATGACCTGAGCCGAAGGCAGTCGCCCAACCGACTGAGCCACCCAGGCGCCCCGTGATGACTATCTTTTTAAGTGTGGGAGCTGAATAGACTCATTTGCTAGTGGTTCATTTATTCATTCCACACGTATTTACTGGGCACCTGCCACAGCATGAGAGATATATTAGTTTAAAAACTTAGGTTTCAGCCTTGTCGATAGTGGTTTCGAAATGTTTACATATTAGGATATCTTATTAAGATGTCCTACAGGTTGGGGCGCCTGGGTGGCTCAGTCGTTAAGCGTCTGCCTTCGGCTCAGGTCGTGGTCCCAGGGTCCTGGGATCGAGCCCCGCATCGGGCTCCCTGCTCAGCGGGAGGCCTGCTTCTCCCTCTCCCACTCCCTCTGCTTGTGTTCCCTCTCTCGCTGTCTCTATCAAATAAGTAAATAAAATCTTAAAAAAAAAAAAAAAGACGTCCTACAGGTTGCTGAATATTTGAGGAGTTGTAAGGGTAGCCGAAACTGGAAAAAAAGAAGTGCATTAGTTATGTGCATGATAATCTAACTATTGGTGTTTAAAACAGAATATATTCCCCCAACTTATATATTTTTTCTTCCAAATGGTTAGAAATTCCCTTTAGATGGTCACCCCTTCATTACAGAAATACTATAGAAGGGAGTCTTCCTTTAAACCCTTAATATCTTTAGAAATGCCTCCCAGGCTGATATTCCAACCAATTCCAAGGAGTAAGACACAAATTATCTCCTTTATTTATTGACTGATTGACTCCTTCAATAATTCATGCAAGACATATACACTGAATACCTATAGTATTTCAGGTACCTGCCAGGGGCTAGTAATTCAGTGTTGAGTTAAACGGATTCTTTCCTGCCCTTTTGGAGCTCCCACTACATCTGACTCCAAAGCTCTTTTATCTATTATACCATACTGCCCTCCCACTCTTGGGTATAAACATACAAAGAGATCAAGTATTATTTGGCAAATAATCTAAGAGATGAAATATGTTCAATTCTGAAAGATTCACACAATGCTTTTCCGATTAAAATAATGCTTGAATTGTCCCGAGGAATGCGTATTTCAAGCAGAGAAGGCTTCAGGACAGCTGGGAAAGAAGCAAAGGCAAGATGGCACGTGCACAATACAGCCATAGTTCAGAGTGGCTGAACTCTAACAGGTGTGGGCAGATGCTGGGATAAGGAAGGCAGGAGAAAGGCAAATGACTTAGGAAATGAAGTTGGAAACACAGGACGGAAAAAGACTCTAACTTGCCTTGCCTTGCCTATGGGCTATAGAATTCACACCCGTGTTGTACTGTAACAGGGAGCTATTGAATGGTTTTAAGCAAATGAATGACAAGGTCCAGGATGCACGTTATGAAGATCACTCTAGCAGCAGCATGGGGATGCATGTGGGATGAACACGTGAGAGAGAGAGAGAGTGTGTGTGTGTGCGCGCGTGTGTGTGTGTTGTGTCTGCATGAGTGGTGAGTGAGGAAGGTTAGTAGATATTTTCAGTATTGCACGGAGTACATAAACAAAGGCCCTCAATGGGGATAAAGATGTAGGGCCACCTTCAAGAGATAATGAAGAGGCAGAGTAAACTGATGACCTTAGCAAAAGATTAAACGAAGGGTAGGGTACAAGAGAGGGATGTGCATGGAATTTTCAAAACACTCTCAGAAATATCTTTCATCTTTTAAAATTACTTAAAATCACACAAGCTCATCATGTTAACCCTACTTGGCTCTCACTACTCTAATCGTTCTGGAAATCTCTCCAGAACTGGTTTATATTTCTGCTCAATTGTGGGCATTAAAATTGTTTTCTCACCAGTGCCTCCTAGTGTTTATATTGTCTCTTCTTTGAAATTGCAAAGTCTTTATAACTCTCCAGGGTGCGGAGGGAAACTTAATACACGTCTCTGCAAAGCATATTCTTTCCTTTTTATATCCCACTTTCAAGGTGCTTTTCTCCACAAGCCACTCACCTTAAAAGAGATGAAGAAGCAGAAGGAAAAAGAATCATATGGGAAGAAAGCAACTGGACTCAATGGAAACTGAAGCTGATTTCTGAAAACTATGCTCATGATGGGGCAGAGTGGAGTGAAAGAAAAAGTTAACAAATATGCCTACAGAATAAATACTGATATCCTGTAGAGTGGATTTTTTGGAAATTGTCTGAAACATAAGCCTGACTGCACTCTTACTTGAAGTTAGATTCTGCTTGCGGTAATGCTTTGTCGCACCCTGAAAATGAAAGTAATTGAACAGTCTAAACCTTTGCGGAGGATGTTCAACCCCTGGACATAATAGATAAAAAGAAAGGAAAGCACAGAAAGTGGCTATTTTTCAACTTCGACTCTTACTCCTTAACTGATTACTGCTCATGTTTACAGATGAAAATTTTAGGACAGAAATTCCATGTTACATCTTCCTCTAATAGAGTGCTTTGCCTAAAAAGGATTTCTTACTTTTCTAAGTCAAACAACTTGAACTCATTTTGACTTCCCAAAATACAGAAACATGGTACCCAAGAAGGGCTTTACAGAATATTTAAGATAAATGTAAGTGTGTGTATGCATACTGTATGTATAAATATTTATGCAAATTAAGGAAATCATGAAGACAGAGACACTGCAAATTAAAGCATTATAATATATGATTTACTTTTCTTACCATTTTTTTTGGAAGGGAGTAGCATATAGAATATTAAAAGCTCCTGTCTTTTTTTTTTAACCAGAGGTCTGCAAACCACAAGTCTACTTTTTCTAAATAAAGTTTCAAAAGAACACCATCACACCCACTTGTTTATGTTTGACTGTTTTCACATTATAATGAATTTGAGCAGTTGCCACCTCAAGCCCCCTTAAAAAGGCTAACATATTCACCATCTGGCTCTTGAAAATTACTAACCAGTTTTTTTTTAACCGAAATTTTGAGACAAGTGTAGATTCATATGCAGTTTTAGGAAATAATACAGAGAGGGGCACCTGAGTGGCTCAGTCGTTAAGCGTCTGCCTTCCACTCAGGTCATGATCCCAGGGTCCTGGGATTCAGCCCTCAATAGGCTCCTTGCTCAACGGGGAGCCTGCTTCTCCCTCTCCCTTTGCCCCTCCCCCTGCTTGTGCTCTCTCTCTCTCAAATAAATAAATAAAATCTTTGGAAAAAAAAAAAGGAATAATACAGAGAGGTATATGTACACTTGCTTGATTTCCCCCAATGGTAACATCTTGCAAAACTTATACCAGATATTGACATTGATACAATCCACCTTTCTTATTCAGATTTCCCCAGTTTTACTTGAAGTTCTGGATATATACATGTACCTACACATATACACATACATATATATGTATGTGTATTGTACACAATTTTCTACATTTCTATTCTGACCAGTTTTAAACATAAACCTGTTAATTGCTTCCTCAATAATAAGAACTTTTTCTTATCCTTTGTTTATAAGGTAAAAATTGCAGTTACAAAACCAAATATTGTAAAGTTCATGTTAGCTTGAAATTTAGCAGAAGTTGGTGAGATAACCTGTAAAGATAGCCAGATTTCAGGCCAGTCTGTAAAGTTATTTTTTAAAAAGGAAACATATGCTCGACATCTATGAGTAGAATAAACTGTTTTACCATCTGCAATTGCATTGTAAAGATTTTCCCTTTTGAAATAAGTTTTATTGAGAAGTTTACCTTCTTACTACCCAATCTTGTGGGGAGGACGGAGGGTTTGGGAGGCAGTGGCGGGGTAGGGGAAGAGAAAGGAACAAAATGTAACCAAATTTAGGTTATTTGTCAGTTAAATATTTGCTTTAAAATTAAAACTTTATCTACATGTATCATTTAAAATTATTATCAAGAAGGCAAAGATAATATATTTTACTCTGTGTTTCATTTGAGTTAAAATATACAATAGAAGGGCGCCTGGGTGGCTCTGTCAGTTGGGTGTCTGACTCTTGGTTTCAGTTTCAGCTCCAGTCACGGTCTTGGGGTCCTGGGATCAAGCCCCACCCACATCAGGCTTTGCTTTCAGCGTGGAGTCTGCTTGTCCCTGTCATTCCTCCCTATCTCTAGAATAAATAAATAAAATCTTAAAAATACAAAAGATAGCACCTATGAATGGCTCGATGAAATGCTTTAACATTTTAAATAATTCTTCCTGTAGTAGCTCAGAAAAGTTATTTTGCTTAAAGATGCTTCCTTCGGGGCGCCTGGGTGGCTCAGTTGGTTAGGCGACTCCCTTCGGCTCAGGTCATGATCCTGGAGTCCTGGGATTGAGTTCCGCATTAGGCTCTCTGCTCAGTGGGGAGTCTACTTCTCCCTCTGACCCTACCCCCACCTCGAGCTCTCTCTCTCTTTCTCGCTCTCTCAAATAAATAAATACAATCTTAAAAAAAAAAAGATGCTTCTTTCATTCCTAAAGCAAGGAACTAATGAAGCAGAAGTTTCAAAAGTACAATTTAGTAGAAACGGCAATAAATACATGCATGAAGTAATGCATACCAAATGAAAACAATCCATAAGTTAAACCCTTCTTACGAGTATCCTTTCTGGAAGAAAGTGAAAGATAAATGATAAATAATAAAGCTGTGGTAAATTGCCGTTCTGATAAGTGTAGAAATCTACATGTTATGGGAATCAATTTGACCTGACCGGTCATTTTAAAAGGTTAAAAAAAGGCATATGAAAGAACATAAATTTCCAGCCTCACATAACAAATCTAAATTGCCAAGGTTATGGGACTTTGGATAAACTAAGACAAAGGCAGAAGGCAGCGTGTTCAAGAACTAAGTTTTTGTGAATTAAAATACTTTTCAGTGCTAGAAATGAAATGGGAAATACTTTTGAGGTAAGGCCTTTTTTTTTTTTTTCCTTTTGGGCTAAAAGCCTTTAAGAATTCATTTTAGTTGTTGGTATTTTATTGTAGTTAATTTATTTTTATTCCTGAACAAAAAAAATTATGTTTTCAACTGTATAAATGTAAGTAGTAATAAATCATGAGAAATGTGAGAATTCCTGCTTAAGTACAATCATTTTGATGATGTGTGAAATATGAATCTCCATATTTTTCCTTAGTAATAAATAAAATATTATGACCTTTGGGAATATCCGGAAGTAAACTCTAAATAAACTTTCTTTTAAATATGAAATCACACAAAAATCCAATTCTAATGTAAAGCTTCAGTACTCCATTTTCCTATATCTGTTTCTCTATGACCCATCTCAAATCCTTGAGAAAGTCTTCAGGAATTTCAACAGATACAGTGCTTCAAAGTCATAAATATCTATGAAATTCATTCAATGTGGCAAACTAGGCTAAACCACAAATATACTGGATTTTCCATATTTCTTTTCACTTTTATTAAATCCCCGTTTCTCTTTATAAATAGTTGCTTATGATGGTGTCTATAGAACTTCATCATTGTATTATTGTGCTGGTGCTTTCCCAGAAATGGAATTCAGAGACTCGATTCCCACGTCAAAAAGCTTAATTATTTATTCAGAGTAATATATCTGAAAACTGACACATTTTGACAAAAACATTTTATAGAAATTTCTTCAGAATTAATATTTTAAACAGATTTGATAAATTTATGGTGTCAATATCAGAAACACGTTTAGTTCATGAGTACACGCCACAGTACTGGCTATATTCCAAAAATTCTTATTATTCAGATGGGTCCTTCTACTCAAATCTCAACAACACTGATATGCAAAAACTAAGCGATGTCTTTGTAATCCGGTCAACTTGGGTTTGAATCTCTGAGTCTCATTTTTCTAGCGTAGAAAATGTGGCTTAACAGCTACCATTCTGGATGTTCAAGGAGAATGAAAGTCAATGAAATAATATCTGTCACAATTTGCAATCGATAGTAGATGATCAATAAATAATAGCTTTTTAGTTTGACCTAAGCAGAATCAGCAAAGCCTTGGTGAACTATATGAAGCACTCATATACTTACCCTCCCATTCTCTCATGTCCACCCTAGGTCTGTGACCTTAACAGGTATTGTTAATATATATGGCACTCTTTGCCCCCAACGGGGCCCTAAAAATGTCTCAAAACCCTGAATCAGGAAGTTACCAACAATGAATGTGAATTTGAGCCTCTTTATTGAAACTAGGGGCAACTATTTCTAGTGTCTTTTAAAACCACTAAAAGAAGTCTCCTTAACTTGAGTATCTTCTGGTCTTTCTACCTAGTTCTTGAGATACCAGTTTAGCTAAATTTAGGAAGAGTCACAGGTCACTGAGAATAGGTATACCCATCTGCAAATAAGTAGGCTTCTCAATGCTGACTATGTCACAAGGTCAACTCTATTGTTGGAATTATTCAAAGGTACTGAATTTCTGAAGGTACTATAATGCAATATAGACCTGGGCCCAAGATTACCAGATGGTGCTGGGATACGTGACTCAGTGCACTAGAGTATTATATTGTTATCTTGGGCATTTAAATACATGTTCCTCCAGACTGACAGCTACTTACGTGTGCATGAAAAGACCGATCTGATAGGTAAGCAACCGTCTTTACAACGATGTTCTCACTTTAAGTCTAATCTTTAGTTTGTGGCTGTTCATAAAATACACTGTTGTGTGCAAATCTACCACTCACTCCAGAGTCAGTCCAAAGTCTTTGTTTTAAAACAGTTCACATCATTCCTGATTGCTATGTGCCAAAGGTCTTTGGTTTTTGTTTTGTAACAGTTTATACTTATGTCCCAGCGCTTGAAAATTTGCAGTCTTGTGTATTAATTATATACAAGGAGGGGGGAATACTCATTCTTAAAATGCTCATACCATTGGTTTCTTATCGAGTTACTTTATAGTGGAAATTTACATTGTCTAAAACCTAGGCCATATTACCAAAATGTCTCACCAGGAAATACGAACCAAAATAACTACAGTTCTTAGTTAACTGGTATTTTTCCTATTCTTCAATTTTTGAAAGACAAAAAAAAAACTTAAGAGAAAACACAATACAAAGCCCGCCTAGGGCCTGTCCTTGTGACAATACACATTCATCCTCATAGAGCACGTGCCTTTACTCCTCTAAGACAGTAATAAACAGTTACTAATTATTGTTTACTATAGGTATTGTCCTTTACACGTATCTGTTCGGAGCTGACTGTATAAAATGGTACAGATTTTGTAATCTTGCACTTAGTTAACAATCATCCCCACCCCACCCCCATGAAATGAATCTTGCCATTTCTGATTACTGTATTCTGGGTTTAGTCGGTCAGTTCTTATAGGAAACTATAATTACGGTACACACGGCATTCTTGAAATGTGACTCAGGATAAACACCCCTATCACTACTTAGAGAAGCCAGACTATCATTTGCTTCCCAAATTTTGAAATCATTTAGCACCGCCACTGGTGTGGGTTTGAATCCGGGGTCTACCATTTCCAGGTGACTGATCTTTGGCTAACTTAGCCTTTCTGGGTCTTAATTTCTTCCATATTTGCAGCTGTTAAAATGATTTAATATATGACAAGCGCCTGGAACTCAATATGTGGTATTATTCTCCTTCTTCCTAAACTTTCAGATCTGATTCTCTTTTTCCCTTGTGTTTTCTCTAATGTCAAATATGGCATCCCATCCCAACCAATACTATCCGAGTTAGAAATCTTAGAGCAATCTCTGATTTGTCCCACTCCATAACCCGGGCACTGCCAAATGCAATCACTAACCAAGTCAGTCAACACTGTCCTAAGAAATCTCTCTTGAATTTCACTGCTCCTCTTTTTCCCTACTGCCATGGTCCTTGGCCAGACATTCATCATCATTTGCTTTGATTATGGAAATAGTTTAACTTCTCTCCGTGCCTCAAGGCCAGCACTGTCCAAAAGAAATATAAGGTGAGCAATATATATAATTTTGGATTTTCTATTAAAGAAAGCAAAAAGAAGCAAGTGGAGTTAATTTTTAATAATACCTTCCATTCAACCCAATGTATGCTATCTGCACTTTCTCTACTGGGGAAAATTCAATTCACTCTTGGAGGCAGATTCAAACCCCACTTCACTGAGAGGATTGCCAGAAAGACACGGACACCTGAGACTCCAACTGTCCCCCTGTCTTCCTAAGCAGCAGTTACCTAATTTATTCACCCCTAATCACAAAATTATACCGACTGGTTCCACAGTCATACCGTCGGCTTCAGCACTGCCCTCCCTTCTGCTTATTAATACTTGTGCTTTCTCTTCTCAACTTCCTGTCACATTCCTTAAAGGAGCCAAGCTAAGCGTTTTTCTAATCACTCGTGTATCAAGCACAGGAAATGACTTTGGTATCTTACTTTTTTCTAAGATTTGAGCCATCGCATTGTTCTACCATTCTCCTCCCTGTTCACAGCTCAGAATCTCACGATAAGGGTTCATTACATTTTTATCATCTATGTTTTTATGGAGGTAAAATTAGCATACACTAAGGTGCACAGACCTGAAGTGTTCAGTTCAACAAATCTGACAACTATGCACATCCATCTGTAGCCACCACCTAAAACAAGATGTTAAGTGTCTCCTTCACCCAGAAAATGCCCTTGTGGTCCCTTTCCGGTCATTTCCATCCTCCCCACCCCACTCCGGACAGCTGCTTTCTGAGATCCATCATCCTCTATTTTGTGTGTGTTCTCGGGTTTTATATATATTCATGTAATTGGAATGAAACAACATGTACTTTTTCATGTCTGGCTTCTTTTGCTTAACATGGTTTTGTTTTGTTTTGTTTTTCCTTAGAGATAGAGCGCACGTGTGTGCGGTGGGAGGGGCAGAGGGAAAGGGAGAGGAATCCCAGGCAGACTCCACACTGAGCACAGAGCCCGACGTGGGGCTCGATCGCACAACCCTGAGATCATGACCTGAACCGAAATCAAGAGCCAGACACCCAATCAACGGAGCCACCCAGGTGCCCCACTGCTCAACATGTTTTTAAGATGCATTCATCCATTGTGTGGTGAACGCAGTGGTCTTTTTTATTGTTTAATTGTATCCCGTTGTATGAATATACCATAACCTCGTCTCCTTTTGATGGACACTGGACGTGTTTCCAGTTTTAGATTACTATGAACGAGGCTGCCTTAAACATTTTTGTATGAGTCTTTTTAAACATATGTTTTCATGTCTTTTTTGATAAATACCTACGAGGGCAATTACTGGGTCAGAGGGTGGATGTTTAGCTTACAAACAGCCGTCAAACGGTTCTCGAAGGTGTCTGTATCATACGAAATCCTCAACAGTGGTGTATGCCGGCTCCAGCCATGTCACAGGCTACCTGATAGTTGGTGTTACCAGCCTCTTTGGTGTTAGTGGGGGAACCGTACTCAGACTTTCTCCATCTTCCTAAGTCACTCCCCAGCAGCTGCGAAGGACAGGCAGGCCTGCTCTTCCTTGCTCTACTTTCATTCTTAAGCTAACCTTCTCCAGCCTCCTCTCAGACACCTCGTCATTATTTATTGCCTCTCTTCTGCAGCTTCTGGCCCTCTCTTCCCTGGATCCTTACCGTCCAACTCCCTGTGTTGAGCTTACACTAGGGAGAGGGGTGAAGGCCGAATCAAGGGGGTTTATTATGGGATGCTGCTGCAGTAATTCAGGTAAGGAACCATGGTGACTTACGGGAGTGTGGAAGTGGTGAAAAGTGGTAAATTCTAAACGTATTTTGAAGGTAGAATGGACAGAATTTGCTGGTGATCTAGATGCACAGCAACTCCTGTAACTGCACGTACAGTTTTTGTCTTTCCAAAGCTCTACTGCTGACTTCTAAAACTCAGTAGGACTGTAGTGAACTCGTATCTTTCTGTTAAAGCCAACTCTCCAACCTCACTAGTTCTTTTGATTTAATTCATTCTCTCAATAAATATTGTGTAAGTATTGACTATGTAGGGGCCAGGCACTGTTCTAGGCATGTGGATTACTTCTGTGAACAAAACAGAGTAAATCTCCTTTTGAGGATTATGTTCTTTTGAGGGAAGACAAGTAATAAATATAATTACAAAGCAAATTGCATGGTAACATGGTAGTCAACAGGTGCTTCAGAGAAATAAAAGCAGGACAGGGAAACTCCGGAGTGTGGCGTGGGGGGCGGGGCTGTCCTTTTAAACGGGGACAGCAGGGTAAGCCTCACTGAGCCAAGACTGAATGAAGGAGATGAGAGAGTTAAACAGGAGGAAATCTGTTGAAGAGGGTTCCAGGCAAGGACTAATGGTACAAAGGTATGCCTGGTGTATTCCAGGAACAGGAGAAAGGTCCACATGCCTAGAGCAGTACAAGGATGGAGGAGGAGGAGGAAGAGGAGGTTCGGAGATGGTCCCAGATGATATGGGACCTGTCAGTCATTATAAAGGCGAGCTTTTACTCTGAGTGAAATGGGGAGCCAGGAGAGAGTTTTGAGATTAGTAGACATAACCTAACACCTTTTAAAAGAATCTTCTCTGGCCACTGTGTTGACAACAGATGGTGAGGGGGGTGTCAAGGGTGAAAGCAGAAAGACCACAGAGGAAAATTCTGCCTAAATCCAGACGCGAGATGTCACTGGCTAAGGTTAATGTGTTTGCAGTAGAGATGATAGGAAATTGCTGGATTCTGAGTATATTTTGCCAATGGAGCCAACCTACTCAAATTTTAATATACAAGTCATTCCATCACAAAAAAAGTAAATCTTGAAGAGCAACCTCCATTTTGAGTTTCACTCCCTAAATTTGGATTTCAAGAGCACAGACTAGATTGTGTCTCTGATATTTACCTCTTTATTGAAAAGTTATTATTATTTTATTTCCCTTTCCATGTACCCTTTGTAGTGGGAAGTAATGCACTGCTTCATTTCTTTCACACATCTTTAGGGGAAAAAAAACCTTTCATCACAGTAAGAAGCCTTTAGTCTTTTTAAGTCTTAAAATATGTCACTGTATCTACCAATAAATTTAATCTATAGAAAAGAACTGTGCCCGGGTAAGCAGTTTATTGTACATCTGCTATAAAGGGGTTCTGAACAAATTTTGACATCCACTATTTGAGAAAGTAACTTTAGATCCAAAGTTTGTTCACTGTGCAGACATGAGAGCATATTCCAAAAGGAATACAGCTTTGTAACTCTGTATGGACAGTCAGTCCATAGGCTACCTACAAAGGGAGAGCACCCGTTTCCAAATGCAAGAGCTTATGGGCCAGCTCCATAGTTTGCCAATTTGATACAGCACATTATGCTCTGGGAGAAAGAAACAATAAACATAACACCAGCACAGTAACTCAGTATTGCGATCTATTTGGAGGTAGTCAAGATTTGATTTTCATATTTAGTCATTCACATGCTGTCCTGTGGGAGGGCCAAAGTTCTATGCGTTGTTTTCGCTTTTCGCTTTTTGTTCGTTCCTCAAGCCATGTGTTATGCCAGGGTAAGAGTTTATTCCATGGTTACAAAAAGTCATGAAGCCAAAGGCAATGAGAAGCCTTCAACATAATGAAAGCCTTTGATTGGGAGGCACAGCTCATGGCAAATATGTCTCTGGTACCACTACCAAATCATGTTACACTACACAGAGAAAAAAATCTGTTCACTTGTCTGAATTTGTTTCTCACGGACTCCAAATATCATATGGACATTAAAACATCTTTGACTCAGCAATGTAAGTGACAAAAGCAAACACATACTAAGGCCAAGAAAAGCAGCCCTGGGGTATCCTAGCACCCATCCAAGTAACACATAATTGGTAGCAGAGGTTATTCGCAGAGGCATGATGAAATCAGAGAAAGACACCCTGTCTGACCTTTTACAGAACATTTCAGAAGCAAAACAATCAAATGAGGAATGCTTTCAATAACAATGGTGCACCAAGTAAATGAGTTCCTTTGATCGGAGTGGTGGAACGAGGTAACTGAATCCTCCACAAGCTATTGAAATATGCAATAATTAAGGGGCCCTTCAAGTTTACCTCAACAGCTGGTCTTAAGTTGAAAAAGAAGACAGCGTTTCAATCCTCCATGCTAATGATTATTTAACAGATGTGAAAATCCCACTGTTCTCTCTCTCCTTTCCTCTTTAAAGAATGCCAAGAAGAATTTTCGTTAAAGCAGAATACTCTAGATGTCTAATCCATTTATGTATGGCAAGGAGGAAATGTGTTTTCTGACTATTTTACTTAACAGAGTAATCTGGGGCACTATAAAAAATAGACACTGTGATTTAAGACAGAAAGTTTGAAAACGTACTGATACAAGAGAGTCGGTGTGAGGGGATGCTGACTTCGAAGGTGATAATTTTAAAATCATTTCTTGAGATATCTGGCTTTATATTTTCCTTTAAAAAATTCTATTGTTGACTAACCAACATATATAGCTGCAACACTACAACATTCTCTCAGAGAGGACTTGGAACAGCTGCTTCTGGATAATTGTAAAAAATTCAACTTCAGAAAATCCTTGACTATTTGTGATAAGTGGGTGTGGGTATGATTAAAAGTCACATATAATTTCGTTTGTAGCTTCAATCTTCACAGCCAAGACACCTATCACAAGACAAGAATTAGCTGATTTATTACTTTCTCAGCTTTTCTGGTTTTATTATCTAGGTTAAAAAAAAAAAAGTCTAGACAGTAGGATAAATAAGCAAAAGTAAGTGGTAATCAAGACTACGATTTCACCAGGAATATCTCTTATAATTTAGTCCTATTCCTTTAGGATGTGCACTTTACAAATTGTGCAACACAGCGTCTTTACTAACGATATAACTGCACATTTTAATAAAAACCATATCGCTTCATTCCAGCGATGACCTAATTACATATGAACACCAACGAAAATGGGAACTTCTCACACACAATGGGTAAAAACTGAAACCGAGTGGGACATGTTTCCAATACATGTGATAAATAAGATTGCACATATTCTCTTAAGATATTTATACTCTCGTGCTGGAATGTGCTGTTCAAAAACAACAGCTATAAAAGCAGAAGAGGGAATAAATGTACAGATTGAAAAATTATCCTGGCATAGAAATACTGGACATTTCTGTGAAGCCAAAAGAAGAAACAGATGTTCTATCGTTGCAAGAAGTTACTACGGATCACCTACCAGATGGAGGAGACGTGTTGATGCTTTCCTTTACAGATTATAAAACTAGAACCAAAGTAATAATGTCACGATTGGCCATTTTAACCATTTATTATTATTAACCCATGAAACAAGCAGGTGCTGCATGTTTACTCTGTGTCAAGAACTGTGGTAGTCTCGGGGCGCCTGGGTGGCTCAGTCAGTTAAGCGTCTGCCATCTGGCTCCTGAAAATTATTAACCACTTTTTTTTTTTTTTTACTGAAATTTTGAGACGATTGTAGATTCATATGCAGTTTTAAGAAATAATAGAGAGAGGCGTGCCTGGGTGGCTTAGTTGGTTAAGCGTCTGCCTTCGGCTCAGGCCATGATGCTGGGGTCCTGGGATCGAGCCCCGCATTGGGCTCCTTGCTCAGTGGGGAGTCTGCTGCTCCCCCTGCTTGTGTTCTCTGTCTCTCTCTGACGAATAAATAAATAAATCTTAAAAAAGAAAAAAAAAAAAAAAGAACTGTGGTAGTCTCAGGCATACAGGAACAAATAAAACAAGAAAGGAACTAGGAATACCTAAGCTGGTGAATTGAGACAGGAAGACATTCTTATTTTTGTGGAGAGATCATCATTTAAAAGGAAGACTGAACTCATGCCGTGTGGAAGTTAATGGGAGACATTTGGTACAGCAATAAGAAGGAACCTTCCAACACTTGAAGCTCGCTAAAAATAGGACACGCGGCCTCGTAAAGTAGCTAATCTCTATCCCATGGCTGAAGAAAAAGTTGGAAAATCATATGCCAGGGATCGTCCAGAAGAGATTCCTGAGCTATCGAAGGAGCTGCCTGTGAGGCTCTTTCAAATCAAAGGCCCTTATGATTATACGATCTGAGCCATGTTTTAGTAAAATCAATTGGTGTGAAGAACGCGTCGGAGCAGGAATGGACACAGCAGGAGGGAAGGATAAGGCTGGAGTTGAAACATGAAACCACGAGGACCAGAATGAAGGAGATGCCTCTGGGAACGAAAGAATGGACGTAGCGATTTCAATGGAAAAAATCAATCAAAAAAGTAACTTTGGAAATGCTTTTTAATCAATAAGGCTGTAGAGAAACATGATGCATTAAGACATTTTTAACAGCTTCTTTCGTAGCACGTGCCTTACACACTGGAGACGCTCATTCCATGTTTGCCTCCCATTTTTTACTTGTCCAAGATTAAGGATATTTATAGTTTGTGTGAATGACTTCGTTTCTTCATCTGTTAAAATGGGGATAATAGTAACTGCCCTACCTAGGTCATGGTATTGTAGTAAGGATCAATTGATGTGCAACTTACGGATGTGGTTAACTTTTTATTTAAAAGGGATGCTTGGGACACCTGGGTGGCTCAGTTGGTTAAGCATCTGTCTTCGGCTCAGGTCATGATCCCGGGGGGTCCTGGGATTGAGTCCCGCGTTGGGCTTACTGCTCGGTAGGGAGTCTGCTTCTCCCCTCTCCCTCTGCTGCTCCCCCTGCTTGTGCTCTCTCTCTCTCTCTCTGACAAATAAATAAAATTTAAAAAAATAAAAGGGATGCTTATGAATTTTAAATATTATATAACTATATAAAGCAGGAAGTGAAAGTCCTCCCTTCCCTGCTCTAATCCTAGATTCTGAAGATAACCAGTTGTACCAGAGTAATATTTTGAAATATTAATCAAAGCTCCCTACCATCACCGCCACTGCCTTTGTCCCTTGTATCTTTCTCAACGTTCTGTGAATACACAGTACCTTAGAAAAAAAGTTGTTAAGGCAGAAGTAGAGTATATATAAATAAATTCTTGATCTCTTGAGTTCCAAAAACTTAGATTTATGCAAGAAACAGAAAGATTCTGGAAGAATTCTTATATATGCAGAGCCAGTTTTTCCAGCACTCAACCCCCTAAACTTACCCCATAGTACTTGACTAAGACTGTATGATGGGAGGAGAAGAAAATCTGGAAGGTGTTGATGCACTGAGGAGGACCCTACTCAACGTCAACCCCTACCATGCTGGATAGAGCAGAAACAAAAGATGGACCCAAGAGTAACAAGATTTTTCCCTTTCCCCAGTATGGTGAATGCGTATGAGACTGAAGATAGTTGTGTTGGGTGTTAAAGAAGATGAAACTGAGGCAGCCTCCAAGAGACAACCCACACCTGCCCCCAGTCCCTACCATGCCCAGTGTGTCACTTGGGAAAGCCATACCCAGCTTTCACTGGGTCACAGAAACCACTGAGAGAGGGTCAGAATTTTTATTTTTTTAACATATTTTAAGTTTTATTAATTTACTTAGAGAGGGAGAGAGAGAGAGTGAGAGCAGGGGGAGCGGCAGAAGGAAAAAGAGAGCGAGAATCCTCAGGCAGACTCCCTGCTGAGCATAGAGCCCGAGGCGGGGCTCGACCCCACAACCCTGAGATCATGACCTGAGCTGAAATCAAGAGTTGGACAACTGACTGAGCCAGCCAGGCGCCCTGCAAGTCATAATTTTTAAAGGTGCTGTGGTCACTATGGACTGTTGAGGCAGCAGTGATTACAGTATGAGCAAAGATACTGATAGACCTCAATCGACGAAGGGTGAAAGACGGTCAAATGTTTAGAACTGCATTGGTCTGCTCAGGCTGCTGTAACATAATACCACAGACTGGGTGGCTTAAACAACAGACATTTATTTCTCCAAGTTCTGGAGGCTTGGGTTCTTGGTGAGGGCTCTCTTCTCGGCCCCCTGTTTTGCAGACAGCTGCCTTCTTGCTGTGTTCTCAAATGACAGAGAGGGCTTTGATGTCTCTTCTTAGAAGGGCAGTAATCTCATCATGAGACCTCCACCCTCATGGCCCCAACTAAACCTAAATATATTCCAAAAGCCTCATCTCCAAATACCACCGCATTGGGATTAGGGCTTCAACGTATGAATTTCGGGGACACAGTTCAATCCATACCACGCAGCATAACGGGATATTAATATAATCCTATTCCTAAAATGGGATCAGGAAACTGATAAGAAACCTTGATTTGACTACGTCCATCCAAAGAGCTTCTATCACCTGGTGGAATGGAGGCTCAAAATAAAAACTTATTTAAAAGAATAAAGACAGTTACGTTTGTTATGTAGCCTTAGTTTGCCTGAATGCACTGTACCCATATGTTCTTTTGAAAGTGCAATCTTTCTTCATACTGAGCTTTGCAAACTGCTTTTTTATCCATTGTATGACAGGTTATAGGTGTCTTTTCAAGTTGTGTGTGTATATACATACACACTTGTTTACAGACATACAGATGTATACAATAATCTTGGATATGTATAGTTTTTAAAGTTCTTTAATAACTGAAGAGTATTATTACAGGGCATGAATTCTGCTTTGGTGGGCATTTATAAGGCTTCTAAAGTCTCTCTAGAACGTCTAATCACTTCTACATCTATTTCTCTAGGATACAAACAGACAAGATCCTGAGTTAATAGTGCATCCACATAAACAATTTTGATAGGTACTGACAAAAAATTTTCTCAATAATTTCATTTTTTCATCATAAAATATCACATGCTCAATATGAATACTGGGAAAACCAGAACTATAGAAAAATAAAGAAAATTAGAAAAAGAAGAGAACAAAAATCATCTGTAATCCACACACCCAGGGGCAGTCTTATTTCTTTCCTGTCTTCTTTTTCTTATACAGATATAGTCACAACTGAAATCATACTATATAGTTCTGTTTTGCTATTTTCCATGTATCCTCACGTTGTAAGCATTTTCCTATGTCAATGACTATTTGGAAGAATTTTTTAAAGTGTCATGAACTATGGAGCTATGAGCCAGTTTTTTAAACACCTTTACTTAGGGATCATTGATATATTGTAAAATTTGTAATTTTGAAATTTGAACTAAAAATCAACAATTTTTAAGAAACTGCCAGAATTTTATACCCATCAGCCAATCCATTTTGACAACATTTCCATCAATGTTGTTTTGAGCCCATCTCCTGATGTTCCATTCGTTCAGTTATTAACTAGAGTTGTAAAATCCTCTCTGGCCCTTAAATGTGCCTACCACGTCTCTTTCCATTTGTAAACAGTGACAGCAAAGGCCAGAAGTTATAACCAGATGGAAGTGTCCCTCAAATTAAACCACGCTTTCTTTATACAGGACCAGGTCCTTGCACATACATGGAGAGACAGACGCCCTCTATCCTATGAGACTGAAAAAAAAATCGGATTTTATACCAAATGGAGAGACTATTTCTAAAGCATTGTCTTCTCTGACAAGTTGTGTCTTTGCCCATTTATTGTACCTCTGGAATGCTGTTCTTTTATATGGTTAATTTTTTTTTTTTTTTTTTTTTTTGTCCCTTTCTCACTCAGGCAGGATACGTTCATTCAGGATGCCCTACTGCCTTGTCTCCCTTGTGGTACCATCAGAACTGCTGCTATATACGTATGTGGCGCTAGCCCTTGGGAATTGGAGAAGCAGCAGGAAACAGATGTGATACTTGTCAGTTTTATTCGTGCTGCTCCAAGGAAGGAGTCCTTTGTTCAAGAACAGAGCAGGCATGACCACCCACTGATGGCATTAACCAGTAGGAAAGAAGGAGTGAAACCGCCTTTGCTTCCCTTGAAAACCTCTCTTCCCTAGCAAAGTGACTGCATTAGCTTCACTCTGTTGCTTCTGAGGACATTACTAGGAAATCACTGTTGGCAGAAGCAGCAAAGGAAGTGAACTCTAGGGAATAACCCAAGTTTTGAAATATTAAATGGCTGAATCACCTTCAAAGTTGAATTCACTCTCGAATGATTAGCGAAGAAATCTGAAAAATATCGTGGAATATGTGTATATGGTTATACCAACTGTTTTTTTTACACGTTTTCAGTCTTTTGACTTCCCTTTTCAGGTTGTAACACATAGAAGTGTGTGTGTGACTACGCAGGATAGGTGTGTTTGCATTAAAATACTCTCGGAATTCTCATTCTAACAGCTGACGCAGTGTGTACTGTGGTGTCGCCAGGATTAAGGGGAGCATGTGCATGTGCGTATTGTACTGTGGGGATAGTTACTCTTTCTCAAATTAAATGTCAATAAAAGCATGTGCTTTAAAGCAATTCCGAATGCAATAAAGCTTAAAGTGACCAGTGGAGTGAAAAATACTTTACAGAAAGAATATAGCAAAGCTTGGGCATTAAAAAGATCAATAGAAAATCTTACTGTTTATTATAGGATACTTGCATAAGGAATGCATTTTTTTTTCTCCATTTGGGCTACCATATTAGCATTTTCTGGCTTTGCTCCCTCAGAAGGTAATCCTAGCAAGGCAGGTAAATATGCTCAGGAGGACAAAAGTTTGAATTCTAAATAGAACAAAGGCCCTTTTGATTAGTGGTTAGTATTTTATTGTAATTAAACAAAAGTAGCGTGATCTGGGTAAGGCCCCAAAGCACAAGGAACTCATTTCTATGGCAACGAGAAAATAACTCCTTTCAGAGGTTTTAGGGAACTCTTTGCATTTTACCCGTTTTGACTCATTTAAATAATTCAATCCTGTGTACTGCCTTATTCTTGGGAATAATTAATATATACATTTAAATTGCTTTTAAGACACAAGTTAATGTAAGCACCATGAAAACGTTCTGCTGGGTCGACACAAGAAGGGTTGATTTTCAGAAAACAAAACTAAAATATGAAGAAGGAAAAAAAAAGAGAAAGAATAGAAAATGAAGAGAGTAATGTTAAAGGATAATATAACTTGACTGGAGACTCAGTGGTCACAGCTAACACCCTGGAGAATCATGATGCCAAGTGAATTGCATTAAATTCCAAGCCTCATTGATTATGCCTTAAATAACCATAAGGGTGGCTCAGCCTGAATGTTTGGATTATTCTTATACATTATAATTTTGGATATGATACTTCTCACTAGTGAAACTCTCAATTTTACCCTCTTTAGAATTATAATGTTTCCAATAAGAAAACATTAGGCTTTAAAGCTTCTCTGGAAGAAGCATAAAAACTGATTTATATCTAAGGACAAATCAGGACAAAGGGTCTGAGAGCTGATGCTACAGAAATACGGAATTACTGTTTATATTAGGAGAAATACTTTAATGTGTACCATTTTGTAGCATGTTATAATAAGATTAAGACGATTATCTTTTTCGTTTGGTTGCACTGATGAGATTAATATCAACTCTCCGTACTGAGGAATAAAGGGCCTCAGGGGCTTTTTATACGTTTATAATCCCATTCTACTTCCTCTTGCTCAATTGATATACAGTACCCTTTAAGAAACCGCATCTTTCAGCTTTGCCATTTTTATCACCTTCATCTAGAGTGCCTGCTGGCAAATCAGCAGCATGTCAGAAATGGGTGAGGAACATGAAGATCTACAAGTGTGAATTTCACGGAGCCTGATGCTCCTGCCATGCCATGTATTTTCGGCCACTAAAACACTGTAGTACTTAGCTTCAAGACCCCATGTCGTGCGTCTCATCCCAGTAGCAATTACAGCTAGAGTCCAGCTGTAAAAACCTGATGGAGATGCTGTGCAAATTCAAGGAACCAAAAGCACAATTCCTTAGGAGTGCTTCACTGGTTTTCTGCAGCATTTACGCTATGGGCAGGTACTGAGAGGGCAGGGTTATTCCCGTTCTTTCTTCTTCAGCACTCCAAGGAGGGCAAACCACTGAAAAGTAACCCAGAAACTCAAGATGACTCAGATGCCATTGAAACCCTTCCTTGATACATTCATGGGAAATCAGACTGTAGCCACAGATGAAAACACAGCAAGGTAAAGAGGCAAAACCTATCAAGCTTGTCTGTAAGTTCTCTCTCTTTCTAATGACTCTGGGGGAAAAAAAAAAAAATGGAACCAATCCAATCAAACCAGAGGTAAACCAGGACTGCAACTCTGCAACCGGCAGGTAACTATTGGAAATTTTGATAGTTATATATATTTACCCAGAAAAAAAGAAGTAGCCGTGCGTACAAAAGGTGCAGCATCTAGGTAAAAGTGTTTTTGATGCACATGAAGTCTTTTATGCCCAAGCAGACCTGAGGGGCGGGATCAATGCAGAACTGATTCTGATTCTCAGCCGGTTGGTGACAATTCTGACAATTCGGGAGGCTGTGGGGGAGAGAAGGGGCGGTGGAGGGAGAGCAGAGGTGGGTGTGGGGTGGGGAGAAGAGTGTGTATACATCTGTCTGCCCTGGGGTGTGATTCGAATCTTCAGGGTGGGAAAAGGGAGACTGTGAGGTTAGAACTCCAACTCCCATAATTTTGTGCCTTCTGGATTCTCTTTGAGTATCAGTGGATGGAGACAACAGGCAGATTAAACAGAGCAGGGGGACAAATCCATCCATCAGGGAAACTATTAATGCATGGATTAATAAGGCCTTGTTTAGGGTTCTTTGTGAATGATGGCTCATTTGTTAGTTAAAATGAGACACTTGTCCTTTATTAAAAGGAGTACTTGAAAATATTGATTAGGGACGTGAACCCTAGCTTATTCAACAAAATGTGAAAAAAGACACAACTGAGGAAATTCAGATACTTATTATTAATTTACTTAATAAGGACAATGACTTTAACGAAGTTCAGACTGCTTGGTTCACCCAAACAGGTGATTCGAGTCGACATATGAACAGTAAACAGGATCCTAGTTAATAAACGTGCTAATCATTTTGTACAGTTTTGATAACATCTTTTTGAAATTTGCAACTTGATCTGACTAGTATGAACAGAACTAATTTATAAACAGGTAATCATTAGAGATAATGTTGAGTAGAAATGAGAAAAGTCCTTTCATTTTACAATTACATGACATCTTATAATTTTAAGATCCCCCTGGGCCCCCACTCCCACAAATACAGATACAGAAACTAGGAATCCTATAGAAAGGAGATAATGTCTGGTCACCATATGTGGCAACTCATTTTTTTTTATTATTATTATGTTATGTTAATCGCAGGAAACAAACTGAGGGTTGCTGGAGTGGTGGGGGGTGGGACGGATGGCGTGGCTGGTTGGCAACTCATTCTTGGCACAAGTCAGATGCATAATAAAATTTGGCTGCAGGAATGAATCATTCATTCTTGATTAATACTGATTCTAGGCTCACCTAAGGTACAGTCTTGCCTTTCCTTGCCTGTGTTCTAGGGCCTTTCTGATGAAGTAAGGGGCCATAATGTGCATGCAATTTTACCTAGTTCAGCATTAAGTCAGGATATTTAAATGTTTCTGTAGGTCTATCAGGTAGGCCTTTCTCTGCTTATTCTTTATATAATAACATGGGACTGGTGTGGTCAACACCTTATCCTGTTGAAACAGATCATCCTCATTTTGATGACTGCTTTGCAATGTAATGTGCATGCTTAGGAATCCCCACATTAACTCAACAAAGTGTTGGCTATAGGGGAGTGGGAAGGGGAAGGAGACGTTTGTACACGGAGAACCTTCGACTTCAATACTTGAGCAAGAAAAAACTTTTAGAGCCAGGTCATCCTTCTCTACATATAAAACTTTTAGTGATTCTTTAGAAGAGAAAAACTTTATTAAATAGGACAATTCATGCTTATGAATTCTAACGAGCAAATGATTTCACTAATTACTTTGTTGCGTTCAATTTGGAATAGTTTGCAGAGTTGAGTTTGTAATGCAATAATGTATGCCTGAATGGTCTGTTTACTCCACCGCAAGCTACAAGGAAAATTCTTTCCTTAAAGGACTTGTCTCTTTGAAATGCACAAAGTGGCAAAAAGCCAAGGGAAGCTGGTGCTTAAGCAACCAAGACTGAGCAGTGCCTGTGCGCATTTCAATCTCAGCCAACCGAGGGAAATGTTATTGGAGCTTTTGTGCAGGAAAATTGCTGCTTTCATGCCCACTGCATCCGACAATAGGAGTCCTTGGTCTACTAGGAAGGAGGGCGGTTGCGGTGCCTTCCTGCCAGATTTCTACCTTCCTCAGAAGCGGGTGCAGAAGAGGAGTAAAAGGGGCTGCTCTGCACGGACTGGGGACCATGAGGCTGACCTCTGTGATGCATCTGGACAGGGAAAGAGACTATGCAGGAAAAAAATATATATATATATTCCTACTTTTTTTTTTTTTTTTGCATTAAGTGTTTGTAAAAAAAAAAAAATTCATGCAGGAGAGTCCTGGATAAGTGAATTAAATTTTTAAATTTAATTTTCAGAAAATTATATAAAACGGTGAATGTTTTACAAGTAAAAATCAAAATCAATGAATATATTGAATTCGGAAGGGTAATCTAAAATTCATATAGTGCTGCTGTTACTACCTGCAATTGTTTTTCTGAGCTATTGAATTTTCCTTGACATGCTATTTACTTGTATGGTTGTTTAGTTTATACTAGCATTTTATTTATTAGAACATTCATTCAATGCTTACTTACTGAGCACCTACTATGAATCAGGCACGAAATTTTTATTTCTAATGTTGCAGTTTTAAATGTACTGTAAACCCCAAATCTATGTTGAAGCCCCAAGCCATACAGACTTCTTTAAAAGGAATGAAAATAATTTTTTAAAAGCAACCACTACGACAACCAGGCAACTGAATTTTTTTTTCAGAATTATACTAACATAACGTCTACAACTTCAGCATGATATTTTAAATAAACTTTAAAGAGCAGTACAGCTAATGGGGGGGGACAAGTCAAACAATATTTCTTGATTTAAAAAAAAACAAAGGTTGTCAGTGGTTATGACACATAGTTAAACTTATACCTGGTATCAAGAGAGAATTGTACTAAACAATACAGAATGATCTGGAATCACCTGCCTCATTTAGTGATAGACTAACTCTATTAGAATGGTTTGTTATGTTAATTATGGTCTTACCTCGCATTTACCATATATTTTCAGCAGGTACTCACATGGCCAATAATGTGAGCTATGTCACCACATTTGCTGCTTCTTTTGGAAGACCCGGGATATGATGGCATTATACGCTCGAGGCATAAAAAACAAAGAGAACCACAACTGTGCCTCCCTAGTCTCTCTTTCCCTTAACCTTTTAAGCTGTTCACTGCTTTGGCTTTAGGAAGAGTGAAGAAAAAAGAGACACGTAAATCATGACAAAGGAAAAAGGAAAGCTTACAAGGAAAAAGGAGAGCAGCAGAAATGGAATTCAAGCTGCAAAAAGACAAATCAGGCAACCGCTCCTGGTCTCCCAAGTGCTCTTGATATGATGAAGTGGGCTTTGTTTCCGAATTCTTTTGATTATTTTGTTCTCCCTGGCTTTTAGATACATCTGCATTTTAACTGCCACTTCATAATCCCATGACCTTGAGCAAGTTATTTAACCTTTCCATGCCACAGATTCTTCATCTGTAGAACAGGGCTAATGATACCACCTCCTCAGGGCTATGAAAATTAAACTAAATATCACACACACACACACCCGACACACACAGTCGGGTGTATTGGCTTGCTCATAGTAGGCACCAATAAATACTGGTTTCCTTTCCCTCATTTCCTGGTGTATTCACATCACTGACACACATGGAAAGTCACCAAAGCTAAACAAAACATACACACACATCTAACATAATAAGCTTTACATTTCTCATCTCAGTAATGTTTTTAAAGTAACTCCCGTTTGAAAAAGCAAAGAAACATTAAAATTAATCATCACTGTGGGTATTTAAAAGTTAGATTAAGAATTAAGCTGGCCTCCCAAATTACCCTTCTAATTGTGGAGGTTTCTGAATTTTATTTTTTTACTACTCATGATTTTTTGTTAACGGCACATTTCAGAGTAGCTCGGATGAAACATGAATGGATTTAGTGTCGATTGTGTAGAGTTATCTGCAACCAAGTTTTTGCATCCTAACCTGGTTGTTATTTGGAGATAATGGTGTCCTTTAGTTGAAGACGTGTTTTTTAAAAATTTGAGTTTGACAAAATTTGACAAAAATTTGATATCACTTCCATTGTAGAATCAATTATGCCCTTTCCAGATTCTTTTGGATTTCACATTCTCTTATTACATGTTAATGGGACTGTATCTTTGGACGTCATCATGTCTCCAGCATGTTCTATATACTTTTGGCAAGTTAGCCCATCTGGGAGATAGTCTCCTTGTGGAAGGAATCATTTGCTATTCCAAACCTCTTCATCTGTGACTAGGATGAAATCATTGTTAGAGATAGACGTGCAGTCAATGACAGAGGTGTAGAGGACATTTTTCTCTGAGAGAGAGAACTGGAGGGCAGAACTGGTCTTTGTCTCTGTCATTAAGGAAAAAAAGTAGAAATCTATAATTCTTGGGGAAAAAATGAATTACAAGGATAATGCAGTTCAACTAACTGCTCAACCACACTAAAAAAAACTGATTTTTGCAAGTCAATGGTTAGATGTGATGAGGACAGTAATTACCTCTTGGTGAAAGTTAGAATATGTAATAAAACTGAGCAAATATGTATTTTTCGTATATTAGAAGAAGAGTACAAACAGCGTTGACACTGCAACTAAAGAATAAAAGCACAAAAGGAAAGATCACTCCTATCAAAGATCAAGAAGGGATTTTCAAAAATCAGCTTGTCATCAGAAAACCCTTGTTATGTTTAAACATTTCTCTACTCTCCCAAAGCACAAGAGAGGAAAAATGAATAGCTTTTTACCCTAAGGGATCCTTACCTTCCCCAGGCTAATTTTTTGGTCTGGCACCACATAGGTATGGACATTAATGCCTACGATTGCCCATAAGTAATATGATACAGAAGGTTTTTCGGACAAAAAAAAGCTGAGACACCGTCTTAAGCATATTAGTGCATATTAGATGCCAGGGGCTGTATGGTAAGGGAGTAGACACACAGTTGTTCATTTGGCAAAGAGGAAAGATTGAGTTAAGGGGTCTCGTCCTTTGTGGAAATTTGGCACCTCTGAAAGAGCTTAAAATCCGAGGCTTTGAAATAAGTTAAATCATGAAGCGGATGGACATTAACTCTGGTTTTTTTGAAGGGTGAGATCCTAACCCAAGTTATCAAGCTGTTGTCATTTGAAAAAATGCTTTTAGAAAAGCCAAAAGCAAGAACACCTCTGGATCCTAAATGAGAGGCATTACCTCACTGGGCACACACATCTTCCCAAGCAATATGCAATCTGAGCAAGATGTGAGAAACTGTTTAAAAAGAAACTGTAATCATTAAAAGGATCAAAATAGTGCCCTTACGTTTACCCAGAGTAAATGAGTTTCAATTTTCTAAATGATTTCTTAAGATGATAGAAGTGAATTAAGATTTACTTCTTATAACAAGGCTGCCCTTGCTGTGACCATTTGTTGTTTTACTGATTCACTGTAACGTACATCCTGGAACCGAGTGTTTGCTTTCTCCCTGGTCAGGCTCTGAGATTTTCTGAATGACTGTGGAGAACTCTGAATGTTCTTCTGTGGTTGATCCCGAAATTCAGTCAAGATTCAACTTAGGGAAACAGCAGATATCTTATGTAGCTGTAAAGTATCTTTTAAAAATGTCCAGAGTACATTCAATTAGTAGGACCCATATTAAAATAATGCATTTGGTCTTAAACCTTCCAAGTCTAACCTAAATATCTCATTTTACAGTTGAATCCACTTTTTCTTTTTCCCATCCTTGGCCAATGCTACACCAGATGGTCATCATCTATTACACTTCAAAAACGATTAATACATCTCCCTTTAGCTTTCTCTCCTCTCTACTAAATAATTCAATTCTTGAGTTTTTTTTTTTCTTCTTCACATGAGTCTCATTTTCTATTCCTCTAATTAGCTTCGTGGCCCTCAGAACACTTGTCAAATTTCAGAATGGTGCGGCAAAACTGAATTCTGATAAAGGTCCAACCGATGCAAAATAAAATAGTTCAAATATTGAACCGCCAGGCTAAGAGATCCTTGAGAGTAGAAACCAAGTCTCGTATGCCTTTGCAGTATCTGAAACATAGCAGGTGTTCAATAAATGATGAATTAATGGCTGTGCAATCACTGGAGCTCAAAATGTCACTCACTACTGGAAAGCAAATCAAGAGTTATTTCTTTGTTGTTATTTTTAAGCGATGGTGGGAAAAAGGAAAAATGCTAAGACTGGAAAAACTGTTGCCAAGGCCCAAGCTGATGAACGGTCTTGTCACTCTCAAATGTCATGTCTCATCTAGCTTTAAATACAGTAAAAGAGGAAACCCTGGAATGCTTCTGCATGATTATCAAATTTTACTAGTCTGCATAATGGACGGGGGGGGTCGCATTAAGTCAGGTAAAATCGTAACGATGTTTTCAGTAGTCTTATTCAATTATATGTACATTATTAATTTTATTATGTTATGAATATGACTATTCCTCTTTTTGTATACCTTATAATAGATTTAATGCACTTCAGCAGTACTATTTCCAGTCATCAGATTGAAGTTATTTCTTTTTTTTTTTTTTAAGATTTATTTATTTCAGAGAGCGAGAATGAGAGAGAGAGAGTACATGAGAGGGGGGAGGGTCAGAGGGAGAAGCAGACTCCCTGCCGAGCAGGGAGCCCGATGCGGGACTCGATCCTGGGACTCCAGGATCATGACCTGAGCCGAAGGCAGTCGCTTCACCAACTGAGCCACCCAGGCGCCACTTTAGTTGAGCATGTACTTGTGCAGTTTATTCAGCTATCCCCAAACCCCTGCCCTTACACTTTTATAAAAATGATGAGTAGCATGAACAGAATACTGTCAGTGTCAGAAAAGTTAGCCTGAGTGCTCTGTTTAGAAGAAGGGGGAAGCTTTTTTGTTTTTTTTTTTTTGTCTTATTGAGTGGGGAGGGAGGTGCAAATATATATAAAGATTTAACAGAAACTACTTAAACCAGTTCCCCACCTGGCTTCTCCTTAAAGCACCGCTCAGCCCTTGCAGAAGTTGAAATGAATATTTTTCCTTCCAGTCCCCACACCTCAGGACATGTTTTCATCCAATAAACACTTACTCAGTAACTAACTACTGTATATTAAGCACTACATTAGGGACTGGGGTTACAAAAACAGAAACCTTTTATTTTTGTCTCAAATAGTTCCCAGCAAGCAAGGGCAGATTGGTAGTAATAGAAGATCCTCCATATATCCTGAGTGTTAGAGGTATTAATAACCTGTCTCTAGTGATGAAAACCCACGAAATCTGAAATAAACATTTTAAGCAAGTGTCACCGGCTAACAATTAGAGCCAGAAGATTTCACAGAGCAGAATCAAGAACAAGCCTACCAGATGTTGAAATTATTAACATCTGTGAGAGACATTGCCACCTGAGAGAAAAGACACAGATTAATTAGAACAGGAAAGAGAATAAGGAAGTAGGAGTTATTTCAGGGACTGTGATCCCAGTGTTTATTTTTGGAAAGGAAGAGAAGCTATAGTTTAGCAGTATATGATATTATTCTGTGGATAAGCCCTCAACAGACAGATCTGTAAGGACAAATACTTTTCATTTACTTTGTGAATCAGAGTATACTCAGATTACTTAATTTTGTATTTAAATTTATAAATCCATTTACATACATATATACGACCATATGAATTCTTCTAGGAATTGCTATTTCTCAATGTGACTCCCACATTAACAATTAATGCTGGCTTTCTTAAACTTAAAATTTCAAAATAATTTTATGGTCATCTTTGATAATTTTTAAAAGTTACTCCTTATTAAAATAGGTGTTGGATTTGAGTGGAATTTTTATAAGACCTTTCACTATTTTCAAATACAAGGAGGATTCTGATACATACATCTCCAGAGAGGGAGTCCACCTTGATTTCCCACTACGTGAGAAAAGAACAAACCGTTAATTCCTAAATGAAACCAAAATTTCTTACTTTCTTAGCCTACATAGCTTCCTCTCTGATCAGACTAAATTAAAGAGGAAAAAAAACAGATCTATAATGATTGCAAAGCTGCTTCTTCCAGAACCCTCATTCTGTCTGTCCTTAATGCCCTAAGGTTTTTAGCCATACTTGACAGATTACAAGTATCCTGCGCTTCTTTATACTATGTGAAAGACCAACTCTTCTAAACAAGAATGCCTGATATGTCAAAAGGAAAATACCTCTGAAAGGATCTCAAAGGTGCAGAAAATTAAGCAAGGAGAAGACTTCAAAAGCAGGCTCCTCGGTGCAAAGTGCTGAGCTCTGGAAGCTGGCCCAAACAATGCGGGGACCGCTTGCTTCTGTGGGTCTCAGATGCAGACAAGCCTAACACTTGCCTTCTGATCCTCTACAAGAACTAACCCAACACATAGTCCTGATGAAAAACACGAGAGGCTAAGCACTTAAAAGAGTTCTGAAATCCCCCCAAGATGAGCTGGAAAACTCAAACAACACACTCCTTCTTATCCAGGGGCATTGTTATGCTATTACAGACTTCATTTTAGAAGGGTAACTACTCCACCCATCTTTGATTGAAGAGGAACTAGAAGAAAATGCTTTATTTTTTAAAACGCGAGTCTCTAGATCATGAATCTGCCTTTGAACAGAATTAATTCTTTGGAGTGAACTTCTTTGGTCTATAATTACTATGCTGACATTTTACTTGATTGTAACATCCACACGCACACCCTTCCCATCTCCTGCCCTCCCTCCCTCCCTCTCTTTCTCTGTGTCAGTCTGTCTCTCACACAGGAATCAGAATAACACACTGCTTTGAAAGAATTAAAATTTTCTGCAGTGTCACCGGACACGTAAGAATTATACCTGGGACAGACTTTTTAACTTCTATTTTACCTTACCTCCTCTCCTGCTCATTTAGGTAAGTTATTGCTGGTTTGCAAAGGAGGAGAAAAAAAAAAAAAAAAAAAACCCACATCATTTCTGTTTTTCACTTTGTAAAAGCAAATGACAGGTCCTTTAGAAAATATCATAAAGCAACCATGAGAATAAGAGTCCAGTTGCCATGGTGGGGTGGTACAGGGGTGGGCTGAGAAGCAGAGACAGACAGCATAAGAACAAAATAACTTAAGAGGTAAAAGAATTGCAGGCAGGGCTGACGCCTCTTTTTAAAAGCAAGGTTGGCAATTGCTGGTGAAGGCTGTGTTAAGAAAGATTCCAAGGCTGCCTAGGAAAGTCTGCCGTGATCCATTACTGATATCTGCTATGAGCCCTCGAGGTGGGCGTACTAACATATATGCCACGCATTTACCACCTCTGGAGGAGAACACTGAAATCAGGCAATAACCAAAGAATGTCAATAGGCTCACCCGCCCCAGAGGATCTCCCCAGCAGAGACACAGGGCCCTGAAGGTCAGTGAACTTCTTGTTTTTCACTCTAAAGTGTTAGCAACCTGTGCTGGAGTTGTTAGTCTGTGTTCTAAATATGGACAGTCTTCAAGTTCCTAAAACTCGTGTGTCTACTATGATTATCGCACATCTGAAGGCATCTCCTATTTTCCTAAAATGAGAGCAAAATCCAGATTTGGACGGGAGGAATTCTCAATGGTGAGTCATGGTGGGTCTCTTTTTCTATTCCCATCTCATATGGGAAGGACATTTTTTGTTGAGGGAGATGGCAAAAAATTTAGTAAAAAACGAAAACTGCTTATGTGGCTATACCATAAAGAACTTATTTCTTCTCAACCCCTTAATATCTACATTGACAAAATATTGCCAGGATATTTATATAAAGAACGTCATGTTACACGTTTAAAGTAAGATTTTGGGGGGTGCCTGGGTGGCTCAGTCGTAAAGCTTCTGCCCTCGGCTTGGGTCATGATCCCAGGGTCCTGTGATCGAGCCCCGCATTGGGCTCCCTGCTCAGCAGGGGGCCTGCTTCTCCCTCTCCCACACCCCCTGCTTGTGTTCCCTCTCTTGCTGTGTGGCTGTGTGTCTCTCTCTGTCAAATAAATAAATAAAATCTTAAAATAAAATAAAATAAGATTTCGGTTTCTTACATGATGTGAAAAATAGAGAATTTAGTCAAACTAGGAACAAGCTGTCACCTTCTCTCAATGGAATGGAACTCCGATGGAAAGTGTACCAATCCACATGACACAGGGGCTGGTCATGTACTCAGCACTGGCATCAAAATGCCCTGAATGAAACCAGCATTTAGCAACCACCTCTGGTTGTCATGGAGATTGGATAATGGAGGAAGGGAATGTGTAGGTTCGATAACTGATGGACCAGATAAAGATGACATAGAAGGAACTAGGGGAAGATAACTAAAAACTAAAATATGGGTTAGGATATTACAGATGAAAAGTGCACAGGATCACCATTTTTTTTTTGGAAGGAATGTTACTCATTAGCATATAATAATGAATTTGCATTCGTGATAACATATAAACAATTTATCAAATATTTAAAAAGCACAAGGAGATAAAGGAACTATAATATAGTTTAAAAATAAATTTATAAAACATTGCACTCTATTTTCTCTTAACAGAAAACCCAAGAAAATCCAAAATTAAGAGCTCACAGCATATTCCAGACCAAGAAGAGAGAAGTATTTCAAAACAAACACATACATCTGAATCATTCCTTTGCTCTACCATAATTCTGATCTATTAAACAAATAGGCAGATGTAATAGCTACAGGTCAAGATCCCTGCTTGTTTATAAGAATTTACCACATGAGGTAGATCAAGAAATGGGAGAGAGGAGATACTCATTTTGTAAAAATATGCATATTCAAGATTTACAAAACTAACACACACGATTAGTTCAGCAGCAATCATGCAGATCAGGCATTACAAATATAAACATGTTGCAAACCTACATCTAAGGACTAAGTCCTATGTATTTAGATATTTATTAAGATATGTTTTAACTCATATGTATTCAGATTCTAATATGCGTATCTTTTGAGGTGATCACCAAATAGAGGAAGGGGCATGTGTAGGACCTGTCCAAAAACAGATACCTCTTGGATGCTCCTTAGATTATCCATATGTAACGCATCCATTTTCTGGATGATTTGTGGACAGACTAAATGTCTGGTGGGCTTCCCTATTCTTCGCACATCTCCAGACTATCTATGTCAGTTCCCAGATAGTGTGGGTTTTCAGAGAATAAAAATGTATTTTAATTAACTGAAGCAAAACACAAATAAGAAGGTAAATGTTCAATTTGTCCAATGATTCAATAAATATTTGTAGAACACCCACCATGGTCCTGCCATGGTACCAGGTCCTAGGTGTAGAGTAGTGAACAAAACAGGCCTGTCCCCTGCTATCAAGAGCTTTCAATTTTTCTAGAAAGACAAAGGAATAAGAAAAAAGGAAACAAATAAATTAATCGCTATGAAAAGAGACAAACAGGACAAAGAAATGGAGTAAAAGTGAAGGACCCCATTTAAAACAGTGAGGCAAGGTTTCTCATCATTGTGGAGCTGACATTAAGCTGAGAACTAAATACAGAGAAAGAGAAGCCATACTGAGCCAGAGAGGCAGAGTATTCCAGGGAGAGGAAACCAAATATGCAGTTGAACTGTGTGTGTCTGTTGGCAAGTTTTAAAACCAAAAGGAGGTCAGAGGGCAGGGGCAAAAGGAGAACAAGACAAGAATGGGAAGAAGGCAAAGGCCAGGTTATACAGAATCTGTTGGCCATGGGAGGTTTTGAGCAGTACAGAACTAAGATGTGGCTTTTCAATTAAAAGACAGTCTGCCTGCTAGAAGCCCAGCCCAGCAGGCAACTGCAGTGGTCTAGGCAAGAGATGATGGTGAGTGACTCAGACTTGAGTGGTTGAAGTGGAGCTGAAGACCAGTTGGTAGATTTGAGATATATGATAGAGGGGATAACAACAGTTACTGATATATTATTTATTAAAAAACATATCTATTAATGAATACCTACAAATCAAAAAGAGGTGTTTCCATGCAAACCATAAGCACATCAAATAAACCATTTGGGTTTTTTGTTGCTGTTGTTGTCTTAACGTTTTTCCCCTCAATTTTATTTTATTTTTTTTTAAGATTTTATTTATTTATTTGAGAGAGAGAGAGCATGAGCCAGGCGGAGGGGCAGAGGGAGAGGGAGCAGCAGACTCCCCACTGAGCAGGGAGCCCTACATGGGGCTCGATCCCAGGACCTTGCGATCATGACCTGAGCTGAAGGCAGCTGCTTAACTGACTGGGCCAACCAGGTAACCCTCCTCAGTTTTATTTTAATCATTTCATGGAATCACAGTTCCATAATTACCAAACTGGATGGGATCTTAGAAATCACCTTGGCTAAAAAGACATACCTATTTTATGAGGAGCAGCAACTGTCCATGGAGAAGTAGAATAAAAGTAAATCCCTGGGAGGACTTCGTCAAAAGAGATCAGCATGCAAGTTCTGAGACTCTACTGTTCCATTCTGATGTACTGATGCAGAGCTCCTGATCTACCCCAACTATCATCCAGGTAAGAAAACGGAGGGCCAGGAAGTGGTTAGAGATGTGCCGACATCCACCTGGATAAGAACTAATCATATATTAAGTGAAAGCAACCTCATCTACTCCCACAGCTTCAATTATCATCCATATAATGACCACTTTAAAATTTCTATCTACAGCCTTGACATTTCCCTTGAGCTACATCTAACTGCTTATTTGTTATCTCCAGTGAGATGCTGCAAAATGCCTCGAACTCAGTATGTTCAAAACAAAACTCACGACAAACCAAACCTTCTTGTCTTCTAGTCTACTGCGTATCAGAAAATGGGGCCATCATCCATCCTTTCATGCAAATCAGAATGTCGGTGTCATCTTGGAAACCTCCTTTTCCCTTGCTCTTGCATTCAATATAGATTGATATTGTCTCCTAAATATCTTCCACCTACTTAAATCCATCTTCACCACCTCCTCCTTGCAGTCACCAATTTGTTCTACATTGTAGTCAAAGTAATAATTCAAAATACTAATCTGGTCACACATATCCTTCTAAGCCCCAGCACCTGTTGTTTTTTGGGTAAAGAGCCAAATCCTCAGACACAGCTTACCACTGCACTATGCTCCCTTTTGCTGTGTTCCAGCCACATTATTATCTCTCAATTTGCAAACATGTCCGATCCCCTCCTGCTACCTCTGCATGTGCCCTACCCCTTACCTGTAATCCCCTTCCTTTTCCCCCTCCTGTGCCCCATTTATGTTCTACTCACCCTTCAAATCTCAGGGTGGGTAACAGTTTCTTGAGTAAGTCTTATCTCAGTGGTGACTTTACATCTCTTTCTGTGATCATTTCACTGATAGGCCTTGCAAGATTATAAGCTCCCCAAGGTATGGGACCCTTCTCTGGATTTGCTTACTTTTGTATTCTCAGCATTTAGCAAAATGTCTCATGCCTCTAGGCACTCCATAAATACTTGTTCATGAAATTGTTGTATCAAATTCTTCCTGGGCAGACTTTTGGCCAAACAGCTATCTTTCTGCCCAGTACGGTCTATTGCTCCCAATGCCAAGTAAAGGACAGGCACCTACCTGTCTGACATGTGAATGAAAAAAATACCATCCAAAAGTTTATCCTGGACCAATTAATTTCTATATTTTAACATTCAAATGTCAGGCATTACCAACATTTTTACTCCTGTTCAAAAAGAAGAGTCAAAAGGGAAAGTGCTTTATAGAAGCCTTATTTAATGAAAAATAGTTCAGCCTTTGGGAAGATTACAAACAATGCACTCCCTAAAATAGTGGTCATCAAGCAGCAAGATAAGAACCAATTCTTCCACCGTGAAACAAGTGTAGTCAGTTTGCCTTTGTGTACAGAGAACACAGTTTGGGGCACCAGGAAACTGAAGAAGACATGAGAGCATACAACAGAAGAGAGACACAAATGGATCTACGGACACCCAATACAAAATCAACATTAAGTAACTAGTCAAGGCTATGTAATTAAGCACAAGTGGAAGATTTAGAATTCCTAGAGGCAATGAGATTATGCAGGAAAAGCATAGAAGAAAAGTTTCGAACAAAGGCAAAAAAGCGGTCTCACGTGGAGGAGAAAGAAAGGCATTCTGCATGGGAGTCGGAAGGGTTTGCAATGCAGAGGCCAAGAAATAGCAGAGAGCAAACTGCCTGAGTGGGGAATGGTAAATAAATCATTGACTTGACGGAAATTGAGAATTTGGTACCGCGGGGAATGAACCATGAAAGCAGAAAGATAAAGTAGCTGGTGCGAACAACTGGTAAAAAGCTTCAATGTATATAATTAGACAATGGAACTAGACAAGAGAGAGCTTACACAGAAGAGAAAGGACCCAGGGATACTGAGATAGGGAGAATTTATACTCTGCAATTACGGATCTTGGTTCACGGCTAACCATGTGAGACAGTCCTTCTGAAAGCTGACTTAAGACACCAGCCCTGGCACGCTTTGATGTAAGCACGAGCTTCACAGGATACTGAGAAAATGGGAGAAGGATGAGATGGGGAAGGTCTAGAAATGAAACGAAATATTTTTTTTAGATTAAAAAAATTTTTTTTAAGTCATCTCTATGCCCAACGTGGGGCTTGAACTCACAACCCCAAGATCAAGAGTCACATGCTCTACCAATTGAGCCAGCCAGGCACCCCAAATTGAGATATTCTTTTTTTTTAAAGATTTTATTTATTAGAGAGAGAGAGAGAGAGAGAGAGAGAGAGAGAGAGAGCGCGCATGAGCAGGGGGAGGGGCAGAGGGAGAAGCAGACTCCCTGCTGAGTAGGGAGCCTGATGCGGTGCTCGATCCCAGGACCCTGGGATCATGATCTGAGCCGAAGGCAGATGCTTAACTGACTGAGCCACCCAGGCGCCCCCCAAAACGAGATATTCTTAAAGAGATGGCAGAATCAGAACTTGCACGCCACTTCAACCATACTGTACTTCCTCAGGAGTCTTATTCTTCCTGACTGAATTACACACAGTTAACTCTATTTATGCCTTTCATTCTTCTGGACACTCCTCCACAACATCCAGTATATTGATATCTTGCCAACCATCAGGCTCTTAGCGAATAATCATGGAATGCATAAAAATATAAACAAGCAGGGGGAAAAAGAGATTCCTTGACATACAGTGAAAGGGTAGTTACGATATCCTAGCTAACAAATGAATGAAATAGCTAATAGGTCAGGTGAGTTCAACCTTGGCTTTCAGAGACCAGGAGAGGCAATGTTCGGGCATATGGGATGAGCAGCAGTGACTTCACGGCAACTTTGACCGTGAGCTGGCGCATGGGCGGGCTCCACGCGAAGGAATGCAGCCGAAAATAACACGGAATGGGCGCTTGGGTGGCTCAGTTGGGCGCCTGGGTGGCTCAGTTGGTTAAGCGACTGCCTTCGGCTCAGGTCATGATCCTGGAGTCCCGGGATCGAGTCCTGCATCGGGCTCCCTGCTCAGCAGGGAGTCTGCTTCTCCCTCTGACCCTCTTCCCTCTCGTGCTCTCTATCGCTCATTCTCTCTCTCTCTCTCAAATAAATAAAATCTTAAAAAAAAAAAAAAGAAAATAACACGGAATGTTTATGTGCGCATGGGGTTCTTCCAAGTCGTTGGAGCAGGAAAACACAGGAGCCCCGCGTAAAGAGGAATGGCGGTCACTTTTGCTTATTTTTTCAGCAAGTTGGTGGGGGTTTTTTCTTGGCAGAGGGGAAGAAAAAAAAAGTGTACGCTTTCCCTGGCAGCCAGGATTTGGTCCTCTGACCCACTTGCGAGCTGTCATCAGCCACTAAGAAACCTCACAGGCTTTCTAACTGAAATCTTACTGAAGTAAAAAGCATGGCATGCACATTGGCAGCTCTTGGGCTCAGATGCCCAGAGGAGGCATTAGCTGTGACATCCCCATTCAGTGGTCCTGCAGCCCCACTGTTAGAACACGGCCACCCCGATAGAAGAAAGACTCGGGACGCTATTTGGATGTTAATTTTGTAAGAATGGCTTATAAACCTCAACCCATTTATTTCCCTGGACAGCGCACCAGTGGACTCTGGGTGCCCCAACATAATCACCAGCTACGAACTTGATCTCGCCAGAAGAAAAGCTTGCTCTAAACAGGAAAAAAGGTAGCAATGATAGTAAAAATAGAAACAACAGCAGTTAACCCATCTGAATCTAATGTAAATAAAAACACACCACATTTGCTTGTAGCATTTATCTACGGATTGGACAGAGCTCTTCACTGTTAGGAGGTCAACATGCTATTTTAGGAAAAGGGATAATTATAGCCAGTCCTTGTACAGTGGTCATTGTTCCAAGTGACTTACGTATATTAACCTATTTTAACTCATTTAATTGTTACATTAAATGTGACAGGTAGAGGTAGGTACTATTATTATTAACATAATAATACATAATGCCATTTATGGTTCATAACATAATTATGGATCAAATGCCATTAAAATAAAAATGTGAAAAAACTATACAGATTTATAAGCATAACTCTTTGACCTACATATGTGAAGAAATACTTGCCAAAACAAAATAAAACGGCAACAAGTAACAGTCACTTGGGAGACTGTTGAAATCAGGTAAGATTATCTCCTCTGTTCCTATCCTGGCCTAAACAGTATTCTGTCTTTGCTATAGAATGTATGCAAAGAATACAATAATCGTAAGTTCTTTTTAAAAAATAGAAATACCAATAGGAATTTCAGGACAAATATCAAAATTCACCCAAATACGTACATGGGGGATAGCTGGCAATAATAAGTACCTAGTCCCACTGAGAATTTGTTTTCCAGAGGAAAAGTCGAAGCTTTTCTATTTGAAATCCTCTAGAGGATTTTCTAAGGCAGGGCTAGTAATCCAAGGGAAATTTATAACTCGGTTGCTGTTTTCCTACAATCCTCCATACTATCCTTTCCAGATACATCTATTCTGAGGCTCATGGGCCAGTTTGGGGGAGCAGGGTGCAACTTAAAATGCCAGAGGAATCCTGGCTCTGTGAATACGTCAAAGAAGTTTGCTATAGAAAATCATCCACCAAGTTTCAACTTGCCTGGACAAACGAACAGCATGGATATCCCAGGGGCTAGAGAGTATATGAGGAAAAAAGATCCATTTTGCTCTCCGGCACGTCTCTAAGAATGTATCACTGTGAAAGCAGTTAGTGTCCCACTTTCATTTTCAGTTAATTCCATTACAACTGGAAAACATACACTGCACCCTCTTCCCAAGCCAACATTTCTAAGTCCTCCCCCAGGAGCACTCTCCGTTGCATTTGGGACAAAACCTGACTTTTGTACAATGTTCTATAGTTAGCATGATCATAGCATTTCTCATCCAAACTAGAAAACTTCTAGGAATGAAAGAGGATGTTATTAGTCATTACGCCCAGGCTCTGAGTGTGATCAGGCACTGTCTGGGGAAAGCCAGCGTGCATGCCTGGTCCCGAGACGCTGGCACGCCGGCGTCCTTCCCCTACACCCCACGTTTACCCTGAGCTTTCGCCTCCCTGCCTCCTACATAAATAGAACTCGTCGTCAATACTGCCCTCGCGCAAGGAAAAAAGATTCGAATCGAATACCTGTTCAGGCATTTACTACGCAGTCCTGGGCAAGTTATTCAATCTCTCTGCGAATCTGTGTTCTGGAATGCTGTAGAATTGAATTCTATCTCCATCACTTGTTTTCTCTGCCTTCTTGGGGGAATTTATCTAATATTTCTAAAAAACAGGTTCCTCGGCCACAAAATGAGGGAAATCATGCTACCTCCTGGGTTTTGGGAAAGAATGTACACAATACTGAACTGCAGTGACTAACTGTTAACCACATGCAGTACTATGCACGTCATGTTTACTATCTCCGGCTAGGTTTTAAAACTCAGCAAATTTAAACCACGGACTATCACTAACCGGACAGCTCCCTATTTTTCTAGCCTTGCTTTCTGCTTTGCACATTGCTTCGGCAACAACAAACAAGCTTTATACAATCACCAGCCCCCTGCCCGTCATTGCTCAACTTTGTGCCTTGATATTGTCCTCTGTGGTAGAAATGCCCGTTGCCCTTAGATGCCTCCTGTTCATGTTGTAAGATTCAACTCACCTTTATTTCCTGCAGATAATTTTCCTTGACTCCTTCCAAGCTGAGTGGGGTTTCCCTCTCTGACCTTTGTAAATAGCTGGGCGTATTCTTGTTACGACACTTTTATATGCCCAATGGAGTTATAACATGGTGACATAATTAGTCATCTTCCCAACCAAACTTCAAGGTCTTCAATGCTATTTACTCATCTTTATATTCTTAGAGGACAGGGCACACAGTTGGCTCAATAAGTTATCTATTGAATAAATGACCGAGTGAGCCAGTCATCCATTACTTTTGTATCACTCCAAGCACTCCACATAATGTTACACATACAGGGAGACTCAGTAAATACTTAGTGGCTCATACATTATCAGACTATGACATACCAACGAAACGACATCCTTTTATGTGAAAAAACTAGTACTTCAGGAGTCAAGTATTCTTTCCCAGGGAGGGTAATGATTTTCCCAGGCTACCTGAAAAAATAGTTGAGTTAGAGAGGTACATTTTAAGAACCGATTGCAGGTCCCTACTCAGGAGAAAGTAAGGAACGCTCCTGAACAATTAAGAGCTGCATTAGAATTTGTAGTAAAAACACATCCACAGGAGAACTGATAACATATACATTATAAAAAAGCAAGATTCCCGCCCACACAAAAGTTTACCTGCTACAGTTCCATGAGACATAATTCTTTCCGGTGCTCAAACACTCAGAAAAGACACATTAATGCGACTCCCTAGTACTCAAGATCATAATCAGGGAATCACTTGTGCCCTCAGGAAATAATGCCCTTCTTGTGCACTGTGTAGGATGTATTATCCCCATCAGATTTATTCTCTATATTGTATAGCAAGCACCAATACTTGAAATCCCCTTAGAAGGCTTGTGAGTGAACTCACCATACTTTGCAGTGCGCTTATAAGATCTACGAAAAATAGAAAAACAGCATCCAATATTTCACTTTTAAGGAAAATGACAATCATAGAAAGGACAACATTTAATCTAATGAGACTGATCTGCTAGTAAGAAGGTAGTAAACTGCTCAGTCTGCTGGTACATTATTAACTCTTTCTGGTCACTTGGGTGACATTTTGAGTACTGTACTAAAAGAGGTAATTTACTAAATGGTACCCTAATGGCCAGAAAGAGTTAATGTGGTAATCAAAAATGAGCAATTTACTTCTCATCAACTAATCAGGCTCAGTAAAATTTTTATTAAAATGCCTCTGATACTGTTCAACTGAAATTTTAATTGAAAAACTGGAAGCCATTTAGCGGAAAACATGGTAGGATGTATATTACAACCGATTAATCCAAGGAAAGTAATGGCACAGCTAACTGAAGAAAGACAATAATAAAACAACAACTATTACTGCAATTATTAGCACCAATACCGATACCACCATTATTGAATGTCTTTTATGTACCAGTCACTATCCCGGGCACCGTGTATAATTCACTGAATCTTCAAAATGGTGGGTGTTATTAGCAGACACGGAGGTATAAAGAGGTAACAAGTAGCTGAGCCTTAACTCGAAGGCGGGTTTGTCCCATATCCCAATCTATGGTTACTTTATTATATGCCAGACTGCCTTCCAATATACAAAGACAACAATTTTAGCTTACTAGCTCTCCCAATGACCTGGAACAGGCTGGAAACAGTTGATTACTCAAACGTCCATTCCAGAGAAATTCTGATTAGTCTTAGTACCAACAATGCTTGTATTTTTCCTGGGCGTTGTCCCATGTACCAAAAAAGAATTAACACAGCAGGCCTGGGGTGGCTACCCTTAGAAAGGGCTGCTTGGGTGGTTGGCCCTTGGCTGGCATCTGGCAAGCGAGATTCTGGACGAGTTCCCAGCATTCCCAGACTGAAGAGTGGCTCACTGTGCTGAAACTATTTTATGGGAACAGTGTGGTTTATACTGACTACCTGCTTTCCTTCTGTGAGTCTGGAATTTTGGTACAGGCCAGGCCAAGAGTGCCTACATGACTAGCCCCCAGGAGGTCCTGGACACAAAGCCTCTCGTGAGCTTCCCTGGCAAACAACATTTCACACGTGTGGTCGTAACTCATTGCTGCAGAAAGGTATCCTGCGTGTCTCCGTGAAGAGAGAACTCCTGGGAGCTTGTGTCTGATTTCCTCTGGACTTCACCCCAAGTGCCTTTTCCCTTTGCTTGATTTTGCTTTGGCTCCTTTCACTGTAAGACATCTCAGCTGTGGCGATATCTAGATACGGAGTCTTGTCAGTCCTCCTGGCAAATCATCTCATCTCGAGGTGGTCTAGGAGTCTCCTGACACAGTCTGCTTTTACTTTATGGTCCCTGTGAACCTACATAAAAACACTGCCTTTATAGAAGGTAGAAAGCCAAGATGTGTAGCACACCTGGAGAGTGCAAGGGTTCAGGTCCTCAGGATCTACAAATTTCAGCATTTTAACTTCGGTCCATGGCCCATTTTCCATCTCTATTACTGTTTTTTTATTTGCTTTTGGACCTAATATTTTGGTAGCTAAACATAATTTTAGTTATTTATAATAATAAAATAATATCTAACATTACTTATTGGATGTCTCAGAAGATTGTACACAAGTGAATACTTCCCCTTGACATACGTTCCTCCCCTGGTTCCCTGATCGCACAGGCTCCCTGTTTCCGTCTTGCCCCATGTCCGTCCCTGGCCAGGGTGCCTCTACCCCCTCATTAGGCCTTGGTTCTAAGATCACTTTTTTCTCTCCTACCTCTACTCTCTCCAGAAGTGTTCTCATCTAGTCCAACTGCTTCAGAAAATTCTCCTTTGAGCTCCAGATTACAATTCACCTGTCCATTTGCCGGCTCCCCAGGATCTCTAATACCCACCTGCAATTGTTAAGTCCAAATCAGTCACAACTCTGTGATTTCCTCACTCCACCCCCACACTACCTTGTGGTCTGCCATTCTTCTCCATCTCAGAAAATGGCACCAACTGCCACTGAGTATATGAGCAAAGAATCTGGGACACATTCCTGACTCTTTCCTTTTCCTCAACCTCCACGCCACAGGGAATCCATAAGCAAGGCCTGCCAATGCTACCTCCCAAACAGATCCACTTCTCTACACTCTATACTCTACACCAGTGGTTCTCGGTGGGGGGGTGGGGGTGGGTGGGGGCACTTTTGCCCCTCAGGGGACATATGACAACGTCTGGAGATATTTTCGGTTGTCATGACTACGAGGATAGGTAGAGGTCAGACATGCTGCTAAACATCTTGCAATACACAGGACAGCCCCCCATAATAAGTACTAGTGTGGCCCCAAATGTCAAGAGTGCTAAGGCTGACAATCCGTGCTAGAGACCAAGCAGTATAGACCACTGCCACACTTATTTGCTTTGCTTTTAATCGATGCTTCGGTGTCTGTTTTACATATCCTTCTGAACTGCCATCGATCCTGTCTGGAACAGGACAGAGTATAAGTAAAGTTGAGTACTATCAACAAGGAAGGGGCAAGCTGAACCAAAATCCGCAGTGATTCTAAAGCCACACACTGGAGAGGAGGCCTACTGAAAAAGTGTGACATGCATAACATTTAGAGATGGCTTCAGTGACCAAAAGAAAATACGAGACTGCCATCCTAGTTCCTCTGAGTAATATTTTTTGCCACATGGATCAAACAAAAAAAAAGTTAGAAAAAAAGTCACTAATCTGATATGAGTAAGTTTGTGAACAGGCTGCAACACCAGCCACACCTGTAACTCTAAAACAGAGGAAATCTCTCACTGACCAATCTGAAATTCCCACTTATCTCAAGAAGTGATTTTCCTTTCCTGGTTGATTTTAGGATATCTTGCCTACATCCGTACCAAACTAAACACATAAAACCAACTAATCATGTAAAATCCTATGGATACATAGAATAGAGCAAAGGCTTAAAACAATGTTTGTCTCTCACTCCAGTCTAATTTAGATCAGGCACCCGTGCAGATGTCTACTTTTGTACTTTTCACACTGTAGGGCAACTGTTGACTTACTCTGTTCCCCGGTTATGCAAGAAGCCATGAGCATGAGGTCAGTGGCAAACTTGGATTTTATAGTCAGGAAACTCTGGCCCATAAATTGGTGCTGTGCAAGTATTTATTCAGTATTTGAACATATATACGAATATACAAACAAATACACAGATGTACAGATGGATATGAAACAGGGCACTGCTCATAGCTAATGGCAGGGGAAAGGTCTGTATGCCTTTGGTACTGTCTAGGCTCCCGAAGCAAATGGAATGGATTGGGGAAAATGTATATGACTCTAGCACAAAGGGAAGAAGAACGAAATGGGACTCGAAAACTCATCCTGGTCCAGAGACCTAGATAAACATGAAAAGTTAGTGGAACATAACAGAGAAAAGAGGCCTGTCTTTCCAAAATGTGTGTCTCTTATTATGCCCTCACAAATTCCCAAGTAATAAGAAAGTTAGTGCTTAATAACACACCTGTTGGGCGATTTTTATATACTCAGAAGCACAAGAGACTTACCCATAAAACACAAAATAAGCCATAAAGAAAATCCTTTGAGGACAGAGTGATATTTAAATTTTGGTTCACTTTGGGGTTCCTCTCTAGAACACCAATTTTCTAGTGCTCTTCTCCATACCTCCCAATCCTTTCAAGTTCAATTGCTACACTGACCTCAATACGTCAACTGCTCCCCCCTTCCATATGAAAACAGGAGGAACTGGAATCTATCCTGAAATCACTTCAGAACAATGGGAATAGAAATTGGGAAGCTCAGGAGCCAAGGTTTCAGGTGCAAGCACAGCAATCACAAAAATTTGTCACTGGAGCTAAATACTGATGCAGTTAGGCAGTGCACAATCATGCACTAAGTACTGAGGGTACAGACCAGATATGAGTGCCAGGCAGGTATGATCAAAGTAAAATCCTTGAGGTAATCTAACTTCACAATCTGAATGATTCATATTGTGACAAAATTGGTTTTAGCATTAACACATCATTTCCCATAATAAACTATTGTTGTAATAAAAGAAACATTTTGGCATGAATAAATGGTACCCCCACTTGTCCTTACCTTCTGGGTTAAGGTCTTTGCTCATAAATAAGTAGCTCTTTCTTTTTTTCACCCAATACATAAATAGATCAAAGAAAATGTTTGGTTTTTTTCTCTTCAGAATTTTGTGATTTTGTTAAATGCCTGACAATACTTCCATAATTTCCATTTTTGAAACCATCCTAGAAGCAGGCATTGGAGAAACCCTTGTGGGCTACAGGGAATATGACACCAGATGGGGACTAAGAGTTCTCAAATCTTAATAAGTTTTTTTTATTATGTTATGTTCATCACCATACATTAGTTTTTTTTTTTTTTTTTTTTGAAAGATTTTATTTATCTGACAGTGAGAGACACAGCGAGAGAGGGAACACAAGCAGGGGGAGTGGGAGAGGGAGAAGCAGGCTTCCCACGGAGCAGGGAGCCCGATGCGGGGCTCGATCCCAGGACCCTGGGATCATGACCTGAGCCGAAGGCAGACGCCCAACGACTGAGCCACCCAGGCGCCCCCATACATTAGTTTTTGATGTAGTGTTCCATGATTCATTGTTTGCGTATAACACCCAGTGCTCCATGCAGTACATGCCCTCCTTAATACCCATCACCAGGCTAACCCACCCCCCACAACCCCCTTCCCTCTAGAACTCTCAGTTTGTTTCTCAGAGTCCATAGTCTCTCATGGTTCATCTCCCCCTCCGATTTCCCCCCTTCATTTCTCCCTTCCTACTATCTTTTTTTTTTTTTTAACGTATAATGTATTATTTGTTTCAGAAGTGCAGGTCTGTGATTCAACAGTCTTACACAATTCACAGCGCTCACCATAGCACATACCCTCCCCAATGTCTATCACCTAGCGGGTGGCACCCCATCCCTCCCACCCCCCCACCACTCCAGCAACCCTCAGTTTGTTTTGAAGATTCATTGTCAACGTAAAAATACAGAAAACTAGGGCTGGAAGAAATCTTGAAATATCCTTGGCCTAAATCCTTATATCTAAGGTGAAGATAGCAAAGCTTAGAGACTTTCAACAACCTTCCCCAAATCACACAACTACTCCATTTTCTCTGTGACGTCATGGATTGCAACCTCAATCAACCATTTAATTACATCTTGTATGGGGTAAAATGCTACATTACATGTACACAGCTTTTTTTTTTTTTTTTTTTTTAATATCAACAGGTAATAGCTCCCCTTAGCACACATAATTAAATGCCATCTTTTGCACTGGTAACAAAATCACAGGCCTTCTCCTCATTTAAAGCCTAATGACCTCCTGAATCACTTCTGATCATCAGTAATTAGGCATAACACATGGTGACAAGCATGTCACAATTTACTCTTCCACCAGTAAGTGTCTTTTGACATCAATTAAAAGAAAAACAAACCACATCGCCATTTCAGAAAGTTAAAACACAAGTATTTTTTCAAAGTCTGAAGATGAATCAGATGCAGTCCAACAAGTCAGCACAAGAATGGCAACTATCTGTATGTTCTATGAACAAAGATGTGTTGCCATGTTGCAAGTTAGAAAGTAAAATGGTGGAGAGCAATGCTCAGCTACCGAGGCTTCCGGTAAATGACCACAGACCGTTCAATCATTCATTCAAGGTGCTCACTGAGCAAGGCTGGGGATGGTGAGGCGAACAAGACAGTCAAAGCTCTACCTTCATGGAGGTGACGTTCCAGTGAGGTGCAGACACCAAACCAAATGATATTCTTCCTTCCCAATCTTTCCTTTATTGATGTCACTCCTTGTAACTAGAATGCGTTAATAACCATGTCGGGTATGCATTCCCATTTCAGGAAGGAGAGAGAGTTGTATGTTTGACTCAGGCAGAAGGTCAGTGAAAAGAGAAGGGGGTTGCCAAACAATGGGACTGACATTACAGAGCTACTCAGGGGATCAGAAACCACAATGGCAGGGGCGCCTGGGTGGCTCAGTTGGTTAAGTATCTGCCTTCTGCTCAGGTCATGATCCCAGGGTTCTGGGATCAAGTCCTGTATCGGCTCCCTGCTCCATGGGGAGCCTGCTTCTCCCTCTGCCCTCTGCCTGCCGTTCCCCCTCCTTGTGCTCTCTCTCTGTCAAATAAAAGAAATCTTAAGGAAAAAAAAAACAAAAACAAAGAAAGCACAATGGCTAGTGCTAGCGATGGTCCGAGACGGCCTTTGCCAAGTGGAGAGACGTACCAGAAAGGGGCAGATATGATAGGAATAGGTGTGTTAGGCACTGAAAATGGTGGAAAATAAGCCACACCCACCATGAGTCATTCCACGTTTTTCCTGATGACGTCCTCTTACTTGGTTTCAACATTTTCCATATTCTTTATCAAAATGTCCTCATTTATTTGGAAGTCCTGCTGGCTTCACCACCCAAACAGAGCTGTTGACAAAGATTGGAGTAATTTTGGACCTATGAACTTCTGTGGGATGGTGGGGACACAGTGAATTATAAGCATGGAGGCCCCGGAGATTGGTACGATGTGCAGAACCCTTCCAGGTAGAGCAATTCCTCGACGTAACTGATATAAGGCAGATGTTAGTGGGATGGGTGACATAAATACAGTTCTATACTACTTTGTAGCAGTATTCCAGTTTTGTCCAAACAGATATGCTTTGCTGCATAAGAAATCGGTTTTTTTAAAAAGTAGAAAATACAAAGGAGAGAAAGCATCGTGAAACGGAAAGTGGCTGCTCCTTGAAGTTAGCCAGGCAATGAATTCTGGGTTTTGGCAGCTTAAATTATCATACTACCCTGGGCAAATAATCTAACTCACCCCTCTACGCCTCCATATTCTAATCCGCAAAACTGGAGATAATAATGCGTATCCAACAGCATGGCTGTAATGGTTAACTCTATGTCTGGAACCGGTAGCTACTATAGTTTCTGTTTTTTACAATGTTAAAATTCCATCTTTAATATACTATGGCAGTCTGCTTTGTAAAGTAACCCCAAGGTCAGTCCTTCTGCAAATTTTTGGACCACCGCGTTTGCTCTTCACTCAAGTCAGAGGCAGAGTCAATGAGTGGAAAGTAGTTAAGGGTCCAGTAGTAATGGATCTAGTACCTCCTTATGTGACTATGTAAATTACTGAGCTTCTCCTGGGTCTTGGGTTTTGGTTTGTTTGTTTGTTTGTTTGCATGCAATCTGATTCCCTCTTGTTTCAGAAAGCTATAACGTTAAGTCTGGACTTACATATACTGGGTTGGTTCTAAACGAGATTCATCAGTACAGAAGTATATGGAGTCATTATTCTGAATTAACTGACAGTCGTTATTCTGGCTCTCAAAGAACGATTTTGGACGTCACCATCTGAAATCGTAACTTATGCAAATATTTGGCAAAATACTAAATGGCGTAATTTGGCTTCTGCTTCCCTGTTATGGGCATGGCCTTCCCCTTGTCTAAATAAACCTAAGTAACTGCTGCCTCTTAAAAGCCAACTGAACTGCAAACATAAAAGGATGATGACTTCATCCAAATCACAGGAGGGTGATAGATAACAAAAGCAGTAGGAAGAACAGATCTGACAGGGACTGCAGGAACACTCCGATTTCTAGGTGTTCTAGTTACTTTTATTTCTATGGCAAACTCTTCCCTCTAAACTGGTTACTGTCCCTTACAGGTTATGTTATGAATGAGGAAAGTAATACTCTCTAGAATATTTATGTGATACCATAAAGGAAAGTAAGAAAGTAAAATGCCTTATTTCTATTCTCTCCAAATATCCCGTCTGGCTCTCACTCGGAGAATTATTTTCACGGGAGAACGTAGGGAGTGTTGGCTCCATGCAAGTGTGCTGTCAATAATGCAAAGAAGAAGTTTCAAACAAAACCAAAGCCAATCACAGGAGACATGGAAAGATACACTGTTACGAACACAAACATTTTCACAATGTCCAAAATTTCCTCTTGGGGCAAAAAAAAAAAAAAAAAGTTTGCCAAAATTTTAATACTTCATTCAAGAACAAAAGACTGTATTATGTTAAGTGGCTAAGGTATATAGCATGATGGCAATTATTTTCTTAGTACTCATTAATTTACCATGCATCCATCATACAGTGCATAAAGGAACTTTACCTGTTCCAAAGGGTTATAATTGGTTAAGATAAGGGAGGACAAAGCAGCAATAATTACTTCGTTGACAGGGTGAACACAAAGGAAAAACAGTGAGCCTCGATCTGAATTACAACCTCAAGATGGGAGCATTCCTCGTAGGTGTGTGTAGGTCTGGATTAAGACTGGAAATCTCAAGGGAAGTCTTACTCAAAATGCACCTAAAAACAGGATAACAGACTCGACAAATAAATAATGCAGAATTATTTAAAGTTTATTTCCCCCCTTATGTATAAAATATTCCTAGCCACTAGTTCTTGATAGCTAATCAGAGTTAGAACTTCATACGAGTCTCTTTTCTAAGTGATTTTTCTAGAGAGGAAGTGAAGACTAATTTACCTTTGATCTAAGTTGCTTTTGTGCAAAAAGTTCTTTTGTGATCATAGAATTCAATCCTGACTCTAATCAATCAGAGAGAAAAAAAAAAAGATTAAACCTTCTTAGATCCTAACTTTTGTGATTAAGAATTATTATCACCCAGTTCAGAAAACAAACTTAAAAAAAAACATCCTACAGGGGGAGCAACATTCAGAATACTCCTAATAGGGATTAAAAGGGATAGGGAGTTATTAAAAAAATAAGTGATGGCATTTAAATATTTTTATGTTATTCATTCAATTAAATAGAAGTGACTATTATGCTTTTAATTACAAGCTTATTTTATGTTACCGACCCCCCATTTGCTACGCAACCTGTAGGACTTGGCACTGGCATTTCTCTCTCTGCTGGAGATTGTAGCCTTCTGCAGCCAACCTGTGGCGACAGTTATCTCTTAATTAAAACTCTACATGCAAATATAGCGGTATTAAAATGTGCTGGTGCAAAAGCACACACAAAGCATGATAATTTATAATCCTTATACAATCCTTTTCATCTAATGTTTTCATACCGGCTACGACTACTCGAGTCAGTAGGAAACTTTCCCCGAGGAAAAATCTGCAGAGCCAACTCTTTATACATATATATTAAGGGATAAGACAGTATAGATCTTCCTATCGGCATGTCATTCGCTGAAGAATGGTGAGTTGTGTTTCCCTGCAAGAGATAACGCTTTGAAATATGTGAAATGTTCCACAGAGCGCATAAGACTTGCCTTTAAAACTGATGGTGGTGACCCATTTAACCTTGAATTGTGAAATATATTTTCTAAGTTTTAGATACTTCAAGTGCTAATGAACTGTCATTACCTTTCTGATGCAAATCTGAAATAAAAAATGAAAGCCACCTTTAACAGGCTTCTGTACCATTATTATTTATGTACAGAAGGAGTACATCACTTTGACATATATTTGAACTTGGAGATTTTCTGTTATTCCCTAGAAAGCTAAGAGCAAAAAAATTCTATAAAGCTGCAATAGCAAGGGAATTCACCTGGTTATCAATTACCATTAGAAAAAATAATTAGAACTATGGCCCAGGAGAAAAGGAAAGAGCTGATGTATGAATTTCATGGTACTATAATTATTTTTCTTTTAAGCCATTTTGTTATAAAAATAATAAATCATGTAGTCTCTAGTAGACACAAGCCTATGCTAACTTGTCCAAACCTGATTCATAGAGAAGGAAATTCACTTCTAAGGGGAAAAGTTTGTGTTTATTTTGAAATGCTAACATCTATTGTGCAATAAAAAGCAGCAACAAACTGTCAAGTCAACTCATGCATGCGGCAGGAATAATTTAGTGCGTAACTTTTTGTGTTTGCTTTTTGAAAAAGCTAGTATGTGAAACAAGCTACTCGCAGCTAAATTCAGAAATGAATACTCCAAGTTAGTAATACGGATTTTGAAATCAAAGCCATATGAAATGTTCTAAGGGTAAAACACCCTAACCACACATCTAAGGTAAACGCCTCTACACCAAAGAACTGTATCTCCTTTGATGGAAATGAACTTGCTAGTGCACAGACCAGATTTGCCACCGATGGCAGACTGTTTTCTTAATTTTGTTTTCAGATTGTCTGTTGCTAGCATATAGAAACACAACTGATTTTTGTATATTGATCGTACATCTTATGACCTTGCTCAATTCTTATTAGTTCTAGAAAAAGTTTTAAAGATTCCTTATGATCTACACACAAGATCAACAAAGGTTGGTTCTTTCCCTCCTATCTACATGCCTATGACTTCTTTTTCTTGCAAACTTCATGTGACAAGAATTATCTCTAAAGTGGTTATCTACTCCATTCTATACATACCTGGTAATAACTGCAAGTATTAACAGCCAAAACCAACCATAACTAGCATCCTCTGCCCACCTTTTGAATATATTCTAGAAAAAAATTTATAATCAATCCTATAAACACTGGCAACTACTTAGAAATCCCAAAACTTATTTTTTTCCAAATAAAACTATTCACAAAAATGTAAATCTTCAGGCCCTGTCGAGTTTTTTTTTTTTTTTTTTTCCTATGTTTAATGCTTTCTGTAATGTACCACACTGCAAGTCGTCTTTTAATTTTTCTGGTAAAGACTTTTCAGGAGAGGCACTGTAGTATCGTAGAAAGAACCCAGGCTTTGGAGGCAAAAGGATTTGGAGTCAGAAAGACATGGGGTTGCATTTTAGCTTCTTCACGTTAACAAATGTGACATCTCAGGCAAACATTTTAAGCTCATCTGGGGTTTCTTTCTCTGGCCCTGCAAATGTTGCTTGACATATTGGAATAAACTGTAGAGGGGCAGAAAAATTGACATCTTCACACTAACAAAAGGGGAATACATAAAAATATTAACAATGGTTCCTTCTGGGTAGTGGGATGGGAGTTTTGTTTTCTTTCTTGTTTTTCTAATTCTCCTCCATCTTATAGAAATATACGGGAGCCACACATTTAATTTTAGTAACCACAGTAAGTAAAAAGAAATAGGAAAAATTGATTATAACATATAATTTATTTCAGTATGTCCAAAATAAAACTTTAGCATGGTATCAGTATATAAAAATAATTGAAATATTTACATTCATTTTCTTTGGCACGAAAGCTTCAAAACCCAGTGTTTATTTAACACTTAAGAGTTCATCTCAAATGCAGCCTAGCTACATTTCAGAATGCTAGAGCACCAGATGTGGCCAGTGGATACTATACTAGACCACGCAAACAATGGACGAGGGAGGAAGCCGGGCAAGTTCCAAACTTTTGCTCAGTCTTACTTTTCCTCACAAAACATACACTGAGAATGAGTGAAAACTTCCAGCATAATGTCCAGTACACAGTAGGTGCTAAATAAACTGCAGTTGTTATCACTTGTTTTTCTGAATAGTTTTGGGATTCTCATGTAGTCTTTGATTTCATCGTGTTACTGTATCTGTTTTCTACTGCCGAGTAACAATTTGTCATGAAAGCTTGGCCTTCTACAACAACAAATGTATTACCTCCCGGGCATAGGTTAATCGGGTCTTCTACTCAGGATCTCACCAGGTTGAAAACAAGGTGTCAGCCAAGCTGTTGTGCTCATTGAGGTCAAGGTCCCCTTCCAAGTTCCTCAAGGTTGTTGGCTGAATTCAGTTCCTTGCAGCTACAGGATGGAGGCCCTGGGCCCCTGGATGTTGCCTCTCTCCATAGGAAGTTCACAACACTGCTGTTTGCTTTAACCTTGAGGCTTCCTGGAGAAGATCTGCTGCATCTGCATCTACCTTTTTAAGGGCTCTCCTAGTTAGAACAGGCCCACCCAGGATCATTTCCCATTAGATTAATGATTAGTCAACTGATTAGGGACCGCAATTACATCTGCAAAATCCCTTTGCCATATAATGTAAGATAATCATAGGAATGATGTTTCATCATATTTCAGATCCCACTCACACTCGGGAGAAGCTGATACAGAATAGGCACAGTGAGGGGCGGGAATCTTGAGTATCACAGAATTCTGCCTAACACTGTCATCTTCTAGTATAGTGGCCAGTGTTTCCTGACCATTTGAGGGTTTCCAGTGTACCTGATTCAAATAGTATTTCCAAAGATTATTATTACTTATGTCCCAGTAACACAGTTAACACACTTTCTCCCCCCACTTGACTTTTTGATCTAGATCTATGCATCTGGATTGGAGGCTTCGAAGGCTTACGAATCCAAAAGAACAAGAAAAAGGATAAAAGATCAAGGATCTGGGCGTCTTTATCAAGTAATGACATCGGTAAACCCAGTAGAGACAGGCCACTAGTTTGGACACCTGGGGATTACCTGTATTTATTTCCATGCAGATTTTTTTTTTTTTAATTTATTTATCTGAGAGAGCGCGTGTGCACACAAGCGGGAGGGAGGGGCAGAGGGAGAGGAGAAGCAGGCTCCCTGCTGAACAGACAGCCCCACGCGGGGCTGGATCCCAGGACCCCAGGATCATCACCTGAACTGAAGGCAGACGCTTAACCGAATGAGCCGCCCAGGAGTCCCTTATTTCCATGCAGATAAATACGTAGTTTTCTCTCATGAGGTATCTATTCCTACATTTGTCCTATGTGCATTCACAGGATTTTGAATTTTCAGGGCATTATGGATATTTGCAGCATATACTTTGAAATGATTAAAGACAAATGTTAGGTCTAAGTGTACAAACTGGCTAATCTCTTCTCCTACACCTGCGTTATGTTTACTAACAATCTATTATGTTATGATGAACGTTGCTTGTTTTTTTTTACTTTATTTTTAGATTTTATTTATTTGAGAGAGATAGATAGCGAGAGAGAGCATGAACGGGGAGGAGAGGGAGAAGCAGACTTCCCATGAACGGGGAGCACGACACGGGGCTCGATCCCAGAACCCTGGGATCATGACCTGAGCCAAAGGCAGACGCTTAACCAACTAAGCCACCCAGGCGCCCCATTACTATTTTTTTATGAACCTTGTTTTTTAAAAACAGAGTACCAGAGAGACTATAGAAAAGAGGAAGAAGACTCTGTTGGATTCCAACGCTACCGTGAAGCTCTGAGATTTCCAAAAATGATGACACTCTGGAACCTTTCTCCTTATTTTTAAACTAGGGTTTTGGCAGCTCCCACCAAGTTTGCCCAAACTCATATTTTTAAAATCCTTCTTGGTTGGGTTTGGACATTTCTTTGCTTCTGCCTGCATGTTAAAGTGATGAAAAGAAGATCTTTAAAAATGTAGAGTTTATACTCCCTTCTCTTTTTTCTTTTAAAAACCTAAGAATCATTTACCTGCCTCATATTTCAAAATCCAGTAGGAATTACCTATCTTGGAATCTTCTTTTTCTGAAATAAAATACACTCAATTCTTCTTACATCAAAGAGGGTGAACCAGAGGAAACTCAGAGAAAAAATGCACGAGTCACTTCTTGGGTTTTCCCCTGTGATCTACGTTAATCCTACATAATATTTTTCATCTGCTTACATATCACAGACTTTCTGAAGTCATGCTCTAAAGAGTCCTGCAAAACTTTTCTATCACTAATACATAATAGGGGAAGTAGAGTCGTCTCTAAAAAAGTTCACAGTAACTCTGAAAAAGAACGCTAGTAAAAAAAAGTCCACTTGGCTACTTTGGGATTTAGGCAGAGGATGAGCCAGCCTACCCCAGAATTTGCTGTTTTAAGCCACTCTGACAGGATCAGTGTTTGGGCATATCTAACCCCAATAATCACATTACTACTACCTTATAGTAATCTTTTTTTTTTTTAAATTGATTAAAGTACTGCCACACTCATTATCTCATTGAATAATAATCACAGTCCTGTGAGAGAGGAAGTATGGTTATTTTCTACCCAATTTAATGAGATTGACTTGCTTGAGGCGATAGAGAATTGGCGGTTCTAGACTCAGAACCCTGGGGCTATCTCCCATAGCTCACATTACTTCATGGTTCCACTCTCCCACAACAAATCAGGTGGAGATTTTTAGCCAAGTCTATGCTTATGATCATAGGCAACCAACAGTGTATTTAAATTCGTGGTGAAATGAACAGGTTCATGTTAGACTTTTGCATCATGCTTTTCTCCCTGAGTCAACAATCAAGGTTTTGCTCTGGCATGACCTAGGGGTACACCCTGAAAATGGACACTCGTGCAGGGTGCAAGTGTGGTTACTACAGAATTGCTGCTTTTTTTTTTTTAAGATTTTATTTGTCAGAGAGAGTGAGAAAGAGCACAAGCAGGGGGAAGGGCAGAGGGAGAAGCAGGCTTCCCGCTGAGCAAGGACCATGACACGGGACTCTACCCAAGGACCCTGGGTTCATGAACTGAAGCCCAAGGCAGACACTTAACGACTGAGCCACCCAGGAGTCCCCAGAATTTCTTCTTTAAGCTGCATGTGGAATTAGAAAAATTTTTTGTTTAAAATGTTAAGAAGTTTATAGAGCAGGTTCTACTTAAAGCTTTTTAATCAGTATTAGACTTCTGTTGTAAGACAGGAAAGAAGATCACAAACTCACAGAATTGTAAATAACTTCCAGTAGTAATTTATCATTTCTTCTAGGTGACTGATTCTAAATCATCCGAAGTATGTATTAATAATACACATTTCAGAAAGCCTACTCAATCTCCATTAAACCTCATTCCTATGCTTAGCAAAGCTTATATTCATTAAGTCTCTCCAAACCAATTTACATCGAAGGAATTATATATATGTTAATTATTAATAAAATAATCATGTGCACATATTTGTATATGTATATACTCAAATATATATTAAATATACATTATTACTATATTAATTAATATTAATTAAAGATATTCTTTGATCTTTCTTAATCTGAACCACAGCTATTATATGATTCTTGTTATTAGTTTCAGGTTGTCCATTTTTTTTTAGGCTAAATAATTGAAATGGTTGCAATCTTATTCTAATTGTTCCTATTATCTTTCTTTTTTTATTTACATATATATTTTTATTTTTAAATTTTGGGGTGTCTAGGTGGCTCAGTTGGTTTCCTATTATCTTTCTGCCTGTCAGCTACTTTCATCAATTTTCCTCTTAAACTCTTTAAATTCTTTTTTCAAAAACTTCCAGCAAACATTTACTCAGTCTTAAACATGAATCCCTGGCAAACAAACTAGCCAGTTTCAAGGATTTCCCTTTAACCCTCTTTCTGCCCCTCTTAGTTATGTCATTCATATATATGTTTATTACATATATGTTTACATTCTCTGAAAAAGGAGTCTAACTTCTTTACCCCCCATTGCAACTTATTCTCCCCGGCCTGGGGTACTAAAACTGTTTTCTCATTTACCACCACCGACATCTTACACTGCAACTCTCATCTTGGTATTCTTCAGATTATGTGTGTCTTTAGTATTTGTTAACTGCTGATTATTGCCTCCTTGAAATGTTCTCCTTCCTTGGTTTCTCAGCCTTACTTCACTGACTCTACTATTAAGATTTACTATTCTTTCCCACTTTCTTTAGCTGCCTCCTCTTTATCAGCTTTAAAATTCTTTAATGTTTTTTTTTTAAGATTTTATTTATTTACTTGACAGCGAGAGAGAGAGCACGAGAGAGCACAAGCCGGGGGAGTGGCAGGCAGAGGCAGAGGGAGAAGCAGGGAGCCCGGGATCATGACCTGAGCCGAAGGCAGTTACTTAACCAACTGAGCCACCCAGGCGCCCCTGGTGTTTTTTTTTTTTTTTTTTTTTTTGAGAGAGAGAATACACGTGGGGTAATGGGCAGAAGGAGAGGGAGAGAATCTCACGAAGCCTCCACACTGAGCATGGAGCCTGACACAGGGCTCCATCTCACAAGCCTTGATCCCAGGACCCTAAGATCGTGACCTGAACCGAAATCAAGAGTCGGATGCTTGACTGATTGAGCCACCCAGGTGCCCCAAATGTTTTCTGTCCTATAGAGCTATAATCTGAGAAATTTTTAGCTCCCCACATTGGCCCTTAGAAAATGCCCCATAGCTTCAGCTAACGTCGGTAGATTTATGACTTCCAAATCTCTCCAAGTCTAAGTTTCTTTTATGCTCCAGACAAGGGTTTTCCAAAGAACGGGCTGTGACATTTTAGTCATTTGTGAATTCAGTTTAGTGGCTTACAACACATATTTCAAAATGAAACAAAATGGATGTCACAGACAGAAACTAGCCAGAGTACATCACACAAAGAAAGGGGGCATTGTTTTGTGAAACAGGAAATCACATCTTCGTATAGTATCAGAGATAAAATGTATTTGTTACTGTGTGTCATGGTCATAAAAGATTCAGGACACACCTTTATAAATGCCTACTAGATACGTTTACATGGATGTATTTCAAGCACCTAAATTCCACAAGTTCCAAGCCAAAATCATAATCTTTCCCCCTCAAAACTTGTTGTTTCTCACTTTGCACAGTTAATATCATCAAGCTAGAAGTCTGTAATCACCTGCTCTATTTCTTTATTCCTCACATCCTATCACCATCAAACCCTAGAATGCTGATTCCTAAACATCTCTCAACCTTCCTCTCTATCCGCATTTTCGCTGCTTTCACTTAGGCCCACAACATCTTACTTTAAAATACAAAGGACTCCCAGAAAATCTGAGGTACAGTAAGGCCAACAGATCAGGAGACTATTATAATTGAAAAGATAGTTGTAGTGCACCGTTCCCAAGCGGAAGAGACATGCCACACCGCGTGGGGCCCTGGGGGGGGGGCCGGGGCGGGGGGAGCACCAGAATCAGTCAGGAGGCGGGGGGCGGGAGAGAACGTGGGACCGAGAGCCTTTACTGTGGTTTCTGCAGGAAGGACTGGGCAAAGTGGGTAAACAAGGCTTATGACTGTCTAGCTGGAATAATTTCAGCACGCTCTGGGGGCAGAGCGGCTGTCTCTAGATGTCTAGTATCTGGCCGGGGGTGATTAGGGCAGGTGAATAATGGCCCAGAGTGTGAGAGCCCAACGGAAAAACATCCTCCTGGGCCAGTTGCTTCCTACCTCTAGGAATTAGCTAACCCTGGGAGGAGCAGTCCCTCCAGGACAGCAAGGCCCCAGATGTCAAAGCATCAGGAAACAGAAAATAAAAGACATGGTTAATTCGCATTTGCCACCACCACCCGAATTATTGCTATAGTGGTCTAACCTATCTCCCTATTACCAAACTCTCTTACCACAAATTATCTTTCTAAAAGCCAGATCCAATCACAGATCTATAGAAAACTCTTAAGTAATGCCCCCCCCCCCCCCCCGCCAGGACCTACAAAATGAAATCCAAAGGTTTTTTTTTTTTTTTTTCCATTCGAGATCCTTAAAGAGCTAGCCCCTAAATTCTTTCCTAGCTTCTCTCATCTCACCCTGCAAACTGATTGGAAGGAAAAAAAAAATCCATAATTCTATCACCAACATATCAAATTATTTTCAATTTCCTATGTGTTCCCCTCTAATACTTTACCAAGTGTAAATTTAATTTTTTCCGTGCTTTCCATAAAAACATAGCTCCAACGCTGTGTTTGTTAGTTATCTAATGTAATGTAAACTTTCATGATGCTAATATGGTTTGTGTTATTTACATTTTTCACTTATTTATTTTTTACTGAGGTATGACTGACATATTAGTTCAGGCGCACAACATAACGATTCGATATTTGTGTATGTTGTGAAATGATCACCACAGAAAGCCCACTTAAAGTCCATCACCACACACAGGTACAAAAATTTTTTTTTCACGATGAGAACTTTCAAGATCCACTCTGCTAGCTACTTTCAAATATGCAATACGGTATTATTAACGATAATCACCATGAGTTATTTACCTTTCAATAGCAGGGAAGCTTTGCAGTAGTTTACCATACTTGACCAGATTCCTCCATCACATTCAGGTTGAGAGGGAAAAGGGAAAGGCTTCTGTGACCGAATCCTATCTCACTTTTTATTTTGCTTGGGAATTATTCACAAATCATGCTGAGTGTTAATACTGGGCCAGCCAGAATAGATACATTTATGGCTTTTGACTCAAAATGTCAAAATGTTTTCTAAAAGCATGTTCTAGTCCATTAGAAATTCATTCTGTATGTATTAACCTGTCCGGTGTGCTAAAACAATGCTAGGACACATACACAAATAAATTGGACACTATTTCTATCCCAAAGGAGTGGACCCACCACTGTGTTTCTAGGTACTACTAGTCTAGCAATATACAGCAACCCAAAAGAGGCTGGATTATTTATTTTAGATTAGGAAAGTGAGGCTCGTAGAGATGAAATCAGTTGCCTGATTAAACAGAGGCAGTTCATGGACCAGGCTACCGGTATCTTGACAACACTCCCAATATTCTTATACTTTCAGAGTTTTTCTTCTTTTCATAAAAGTAATACTCGCTCTTTCATATATGCAAGATAATAATCAAATCTTTTGGAAGTATCAAAAACAATGCCATCCTGATTTCATCAAATATTTAAATATCTTAATGCTCCTAATGGTGTTATGTGATCATTTCCATAGTAAGGTAACATGAGCTGTTATAATGGATAAGCTGAAATATTAGTGGTGTAACATAACAGAAGTTTTTCCTTTCCTTTTTTTTTTTTTTTAAAGATTTTATTTATTTGACAGAGAGAGAGAAAGAGTGAGCACATAAGCAGGGGGAGTGGGAGAGGGAGAAGCAGGTGCCCTGCTTGGGACTCGATCCCAGAACCCCAGGATCATGACCTGAGACGAAGGCAGATGCTTAACCGACGGAGCCACCCAGGCGCCCTTCTTTTTCTAATAGTAGCATAGTAGCCCAGTGCTGGTGTTCTGCAGGGTGGTCTTCCATGTGATCCCTCAGAGACCTGAGCTCCTTCCGTCTTGTGACTCTGTCATCTGCTATGATCCTTGAAGCCCTGTGCTTGTAGCAAGCAGATGGAAAAAGAGACCACAGAGAGGTGTGCTGTTGGCCTGGTTCATCACTTCTGCTCACATCCCGCTGCACAGAAGCGGGCGCGTGTCCTTGTGTAGATGCACAGGGGTCGGGGGGCTGGGATATGTAGTCGAGCCCAGCAAGGTAGGAGAGGAGGTGCTGGTGAGCACACACCAGCGCTGCCATAGCTTCCTTTACTTTATCAGAGGGGCTGGATGAGAGTTAATGGTTGACGTGTCGCACCTTTGGTGTTGATGGCTGATCTCTCTGGGTTCCAATCATGCTTTGCCATAATATGGAATTTAGTTTCGTGTTTTTTTTTTTTTTTTTTCTTGGATGGGAAGGGTTTTTTTTTGTTTTGTTTTGTTTTCTAGGATTTTATTTATTGACTTGACAGGGAGAGAGAGCTGGTGAGAGCAGGAACACAAGCAGGCTTCCTGCCGAGCAGGGAGCCCGACATGGGGCTCAGTCCCAGGACCCTGGGATCGTGATCTGAGCCGAAGGCAGACACTTAACGACTGAGCCACCCAGGCGCCCCTAGTCTCATTTTCTAATGTTTAGTTTCTTCTTTGAATAATACTTAACTCTTAGATGATTGGAAGGTTTAATGTTATCATGCATGTAAAGTACTGTAAAAAGACCTGGCCCTTTGTAACTAATCAATAAATGTTAATGTGTTTTCTACCCTAATCCTTCAGAGGTCAATGTCATTATTTCTATGCTCATCATTTCCTTTTATCTTTTAAGGCTGGAGTTAAAAAAAAAAAAAACCTGAACAATTTGAAAACATGTTATCGCTTTTCATCCACATAGAAGTGCTTCGTTCTCAAAATCTCAGTGAGAGTAAAAAAAACAAAAAATGACAAAAGAACAAAGAGAACGGAAGGAGTGGGAACACCGAGGTAAATAAGAACTCTTACTCTATACTGGAATGCTCTTCAGAAACCTCCCCAGAAGAAAGCTGACGTAAAATGTATTCTCTATTCATCTTTTTTGGTGAAACAGAAAGTCCAAACAATTTTAACAGCTTGAGTATCCTCCACATAATGCTAAGAAATGACCGATTTAATTATTGTTACTGCTGCCATGATTTTATGAAATCTTAGCTCTGCAAAGCGGAGTAAGTATATACACTTACATCTAATTACATTTCAGCATATTTAGGACAGTGCTATGCATGGTGGGTTGTTTTATAAAGGCTCAAAACACATTTATTTATATTAATTTATGGATAGTTTGTCTTTCCATAAAGCATGATTTATTTGGTCTATGACTTCATTTTATCTGAATTACAACCTAAGTTGGCCTGTTGCTTTCATGAATGTGGACAGAAGACACAAGCCTCCTGGGTCAGGGGCAAAGAATTTTATTGCTTATGGCACAGCAAGCGACAGGAGTATCAGTATGTGTTAGCTCCTTTGGCCCCCAAGTCCAAGTGCCCAAACAGATGCTGTGCAGACAGTAGGTTTATTTCACAGCTGAATACTGAGCGTGGGGCATCCATTGTTTTAGAGTAACCGGGAAGCAAGCCCACTCGTGGCTAACACCTCAGCCCTCAAGGTTTTTTGTTTTTTTTTTTGAAAGCTTTTATTTATTCGTTGGTGAGAGAGAGGGGGCACAAGTAGGCTGAGCAGCAGGCAGGGGGACCAGCAGGCTCCCCGCTGAGCAAGGAGCCCGATGCAAGACTCGATCCCAGGACCCTGGGATCATGACCTGAGCTGAAGGCAGATGCTTAACCGACTGAGGCACCCAGGTGTCCCATCCCTTAAGGTTTCCCGCCATAAACACAACCCTGAGAAATGGTCTGCGTAACGAGCAGACAGGGTCTTACAGTTTTGGCTTAGCAGCAAGAACGTGCAGGGCTGTCAGGGACCTTGGAAGATTACCTCTCCTTACAAGAATCTGAGGTGGCTTACAAGAAGACAAAATATACAAGAAGATTAAAAAATTGGACTTGTTGCAAAAGAAAAGTATCACAACGAATATAACACTGTAGGGAAAGTTACATAGAACTGTAAATACATAGAAATGGTTACCAAAGATTCTCTGCAATTACTAAAGACAGGCCAGCAAGTCAGCCCTGCGCTTCCGAGTGGGAAGAACAGACAGAGAAATGTCATTGATTTTAAGACTCACATTATCCATAAGTATAATTAAATGCTAAATTGATGCTACAAGAAGATTTAAGAGCATAAAATTGTCAATAAGAACTGGAATCATCAGAAAATTCATCAATCCTAGAGGCTGATCCTTAAGGATAATGAGGATTTCAAAACTGAGGGTTACAGACACAGATGGAACTGGAGGGTATTACGCTAAGCAAAGTAAGCCAGTCAGAAAGAGACAAATACATGATTTCACTCATAAATGGAATTTAAGAAACAAAACTGATGAAAATAAGGAAAGGGAAGGAATAATAAAATAAGATAAAAACAGAGAGGGAGACACACCGTAAGAGACTCTTAACTCTTAGGGAACAAACTGAGGGCTGCTGGAGGGGGTGGGGTGGGGGATGAGGTCACTGGCTGATGGGCACTAAGGAGGGCACGTGATGGAATGAGCACCGAGTATTGCATGCAACTGATGAATCTCTAAATTCTACTGCTGAAACTAATAATACATTCCATGTTAATTAAATTGAATTTAAATTAAAAAAAAAAAAGAAAAACTGAGGGTTGTAGTGAAAGGTCTTTTAAGCAAGTGGGATCATACGGGGAAAGGAACCAGGTGAAGCGCAGCTTTGTCTTCAGAGTCAAGAACATAAGTGTGGGGAGCTAGAGTGGAGCTGGATCTACAAAGGCCTGGACCCAGGGAGACATTTAGTACTGACGGAGAAGGAAAAAGGCAACTTTTGTAATTCTCTAAGCAACATGGTGATTGACAAAGCAGTATTTAAGCCAGATTAATATGGCTGCTTTATTAGGGGAAAAAAACTCAAAATAAACCAACTGGAAGGACTACACTATGGCGGTGGCAATGAACTAGAGATGAAAAGATAGATAATATGAAGAAAATTTTATAGGGTTTGGTAAAAGCACAACTAAGATCTTAAGTGGCACATTGTATTTTTGTGTCAAGTGTTTATGGTCTTGTGGCTCGGGTTCAGAAATGATCCTATGATATGATATGAAATGAAATATGATATGAAATATACACAATATATCTGTATCTCCTCAAGGTGAGTTTTTCATTTTTTCTCCCTTCATGGATTTAATTCTCTCCTTGATTACATACATGGTCTTTGTTCATGAGAAATACTCACGGTCTTCTGACAAGTTATTGAGATGAATTCTACATGTGAAAATAAAATTCTATGTAGTATTTTCCTCAAATAAATTAGAAAATGGAATCATTATTTATAAGGCTAGTTTGTGCATTATTACTGAAGCATCACATAAATGTGCAAGAAGGACAATTAATAAAGAAATATCAATACTCGGGACATTATTATTATGTTATGTTATATAAGGTGTCCTATATTTTTATAGTGCTTATTATGGTATTCTTGTTAAGAAAGACAAAACTGCTTAAAATAGACCCTGGACCTCCCACAAGAATCTATAACTAGAAATTACAAGCAAACAAAAAAAAGGGGGAACCGCTGAAATGGAGATAAACACATCTGAGGAGAAAGCGACTCTTCCTTGATCTGAGTGTGTGGCTCACTGCCAGCAAAGGTAATTTTCATTAAATTCAGGGAGAAATACATTTGTGCCGGACTGCAGGATGGGAGCCTACATGCTTCACTACAACACAAAAGATCCCCGCCAGATTATCACAGTCATTTTCATCCATGTGCAGCAGAGTGAATATGTTAAATAACTGATAATTCTGTCTAATTGAGTCACATCACAATTTACATGTGCATCAGAGGGCAACATTAGGGAATTAACAATAAATAATTATTGACTCTTGCTTCATACTGCCACATTTTTACAAGCAAAAGAAAATTTACTAGGCGTTGATGTCTCATTATAGCTGGCATGTAATTTATTTCGCGGTTGGAGCTGAGTTTATCAACTGTTTCTGTCCATGCAGAGAAAATGTTCCCACCTAAGAAACCAATACAAGAACACAGGTAGGAAGCTGGAAAGCTTAATTGAAAGTCTAAGTTAGGTTGTCACTTTGATTCAAAGAAAAGAAGAAAGGACGGGGTTTCATCATTTCTTATTCACCTGCACGAAGTCTGACTAATTGTATACGGATCAGCACACAAGTCTATCAAGATACAGGGTATCTGAATACACTGTTCTACAATCTGTTAGAGGAAAAGAATCCCATTGTATCATTTATTACTCGCCTGTGTGATATATGAAAGCAAACTATACTGATCTGCTGTAAAGAAAGCTAAGTATTTCATGAATTTCATGAAGTTGAAATAATCATCACAGTGGCAATATTTACAAAGTGGACTTTCAGTCGTTGTTGACAGCAGGTCGGGGTTCAGGTAGCTACGCCTAATTTGTGAATATCATATTATTGGTGCTTACTTGCCCAATGGGATTTATAGCATCGCAATCACAATGAGCAAACTCTTACGGAAAAAGTTACTCAAGTGAAAGCAATATACTATGAAAATCTCAAATGAAAGAAACCGTTCCTTGCGAATATCTGAAACCAAGGTCATGGGGCCTACCCTACAAATTATTTATAACTGAGAAAATGCAAGCTAGCCCTTCAAGGACCATCAACAACCCCAACAATACTAATGATGGCTAACATGTATTGTACATTTACTGTGAGCCAGGCATTGTCAATATTACATATGATGGTTCATCCTCATAATGACTCAGGGAAGGAAGCATATTAGCCCCCATTTTGGACAGAGAAAACTGAGGCCTCATGAGATTCAATAAACTGCTTCAGATCAATCAGCTATTTCATGACAGAACCAGGGTTTCAACAGAAATCTGACACCAAAACCCGCAGTATTAACCACTCAGTTGTCAGAAACCATCCACTCCAGGGCACATGGAAGCAGAAGTCTCTGTGACCAAACTGTAATTTAGGATAAAAATTCTATTTACAACTTAGGTATATGAAATAATCAGTGCACAATATATAAGAAGGTAACATAAAGATAGGACTATTAAGGCAGTATGCTTACATGACACGTTTCTCATGTTTCTATTTGCCATAATCTGCCAAAGGAGAAGACAATAACTATACAGAAGACATTTAAAGAAATGGGTTTGGAAGAACTACATTTCAAAAGCGAGAAATTCCCACATCCTTGATTAAATGTTTTGCAAAGTGTCTCCTTCCCTAAACTGAAATTTATAAACTTCTGCTTTCAAAACGTCTCTCATAAAAAGGGTACAGCATTGGTGATTTACTGTGATCTCCTTTCTATGGAAAAACATTCTCCTTCAGCATCAGGCTTCAAAAGCTCCCTGGACAAGAATGAAGAAAATCCAACCCTTATACATTGATTTATAGAAAAAGCTGGTGCAATTATCTATGAAAGACTGACCCCTGAAAAATCAAACTGGGGAGTTGATTCTGTTCTTAAATATGTAAGTCCACAGTAACTGATTTTTAAAGACACTTGGCAATGAGTTTCTGGAACAGAGAAAAAGGCACAAGAGCAAGAGTACTTGGACAAGAAAGAAAAAAAGACAGCAGAGCTGATCAATTCTCAGAGCTTGAGACCTAATGTTATATAACGTTATATATCAATTTTTAGACATAATGACAGAAGAGAAAAAAGGACACAAGAAAAATGTTAGCATAATTCTACAGTCTTTACATTTTGAATAAGTCAGTGCTCCTTATTTCATCGTTTTAGTGTTTTTTTTTTTTTTTTTTTTTTTTTTTTTGGTGGTAACCTAAAAACTTAATACGAATGGAGAATAGCTTTTCAATTTCAGATGTTGATTCCAGTGTGTCTCTTAGGACTGTGACCTACTTTAGAGCTCTACTTTTGCAATATGCAACCTGACTTCAAAAGAGGTTTTATGGATCATGAATATGACAGATAAGATGTTCCACAGTATTTGCCTATGGAGATTAAACGCTGATAAACCTAACCAGCCCATTTTCACTACTATTGGGGCCATAAATGCCAGCCATCCCTAAGACAGGAAGAATGATTGAACTAACTGACAAAGTACTTTCAAGCACAGGTAAGGAAATTCAAAAAGATGACAATGGACTTCTTCCATGGAAGGTTCAGTATCAGGTCCAAACTCACCTCCTTAAATTCTGATCATTCTTTTAACTTTAGTCTTTTGTGTATAAATCTCTTAGTTCATTTAATAAAACCTACTTTATAAATACACTTGGAGTACACATACTTATGTTAATCCCAACCAGAGTATAAAATATTGGCAATATTTGATAGTAGGCATTCAGCTTATGATCACTTTCCATTTTCGCACAGCATGTAAGACAGAGATGTATAAATCCTAACGCACACGTGCACGTGCACACACACACACACACGCACACACCCCACACAAATGTTATTACATAATTAAGGAGGACAGAAAGGAACAGCCAACAGCCTGTTTTTTAAGCATCCACCTGTACCAGGCCTGTGCTTAAATCTTCTGACTCTTCTCATACACTGTTTCCACTATTCTTATTTAGCTCTGTCATTTAGATGTTAATAGACCCATTTTACAGATGGGGATATTTAGCTGAAGGTGAAGACAAGATTAAGCTTCAGGTTTCCCAATTCCCAAACATGCATTCTTTCAACCATACTGTATTATCTCTAAATACGGAAAACATTTCAACTATCACGGGTATCTAAAAACAGGAACAACAAATGGCCTTGACAGGTACGAGTCCACATGGTTTCAGGATCTACGCATCCACCTCAGCCTAAAGTGAAGCTAATGCTAACTGACTATACGCAACATGCTGATAATGCTCAATCAGGATTTTTCCGGGGCTCTGTCTTCCTGAGGTCTTAGTAATTTCTGCTCCTTTCTAGACCAGAGCTATTGTATTTCTCTTCATTAGTAATTATCTTCGGCCCTTTCCGTTTATAACATTCTGGGATCTTACTATGTGAAGCCTCATCTTTTGAGTTTATTTCATAATCAACATCTACCTTTCCTGAGAGAAATTTAATGCTTTGGTTTAATAAGGAGAAACATGAAATCTGTCTCCTTCTACCTTGTAATGTAAGGCATGTTTCAGTATGCACATGATGACACGGCCAAAGGAATGATTTATGTGGAGTCAGTGATAATGTCATGAGGAAACGAAGAGTAAGATTTGGAGTGTAGAAATAAAGCAGAAGAGGTAATAAGAGGCACAGAAATAAAGTAAGTAGATTTAAAAAAAACATATTATAATTTAGACATTTAAATAAGGATTTTCCCTTCAAAGTAAGCGCTTTGGAATGCTATCAGGCAGTTCTGAGAACTCTATCACACAATTTTAGGTGTGATATAGATTTTCATCTTTGCAAAATGGATTTTATTTTTGGGAATAAACACATTATTCAAAGTACAAAAATGCTAGAGAATGTACATGTTCATATGGAGTTAACATTGTCTATTAGAAATAAGAGGTTGATACACGATAACATTACTTTTTAAATGTGGCTTGTGAGCTGTCTCTAAAGGTATTTCTACAGGAGGAGTTTCAAAATGTTTTGATTGATACTGATGATATTGATATAAGTTTATGGGTCTCTTGGCAGTCAACAAACAGGTATTATGGTGTTATAAAGAAACAAGTTTCATCAGGCTCACATATGAATAAAAGGAATAAGATCACCATCACAGTACTGCTATGCTGAATTGGAAAAGAATATATAACAGCATGATATCCAAATATCGGCTGTACAGGGGCCTGGGCTGGGGAAATCACAAGCAGTGAAGGCAAAAAACAATGCGCGAACAATGCACTGAAATGCTGTCGAAAGCAGTTATGACTATCTGATGGGAAATGATGGTATCAGACAGACAGGCTGGTATACAGCTTATAAGTAGGGTTGCTTTTTGCATTTATAAGGTTAGAAGCATGCCAAAAATAGCAAATGGGTCCTTGGAATACGGATTACAAATGTCATATGTGCTCAGTATAAAAATGCTCTTGATCGCACACAGGCCCCTTCATTCACCCCCACACAAGAACCGATTCACTTTCAAGCAAGAGGACTATTACGTTACTTTTTGAAATGAAGGACAAGCAAGAATCCCCTATTCACAGGGAGAAGCATCACAACCAAAACTTATCTTTAACAGTCATTATGTTAAGCAGTTTCCTTACTCTAGTATTTAGAGAGGACCGGAGTCTGTTACCTTTTCTTTTTTTTTTAAAGATTGTATTTATTTGACAGAGAGAGACACAGAGAGAGAGGGAACACAAGCAGGGGGGAGTGGGAGAGGGAGAAGCAGGCTTCCCACAGAGCAGGGAGCCCGACGACGTGGGGCTTGATCCCAGGATCCTGGGATCATGACCTGAGCCGAAGGCAGACACTGAACGACTGAGCCACCCAGGCGCCCTCTGTTACCTTTACCTTAACAAAACATCCCAATCAAATCTGTAACTGGACATCAGTTTGTATGAACGCTAGAATGTTGAATCAAGAGTCTTTTCTTTATTTAATAAATATTTAAGAAGTCAGATTTCTAGCTAAGGGTGGCTAACTTGATTAAAAAACAACAACAACAAAAGTATTTATCTCCTGTCCCTTTGCAGGTCCTTTAAAATAAGAGTGAAGGTATAAATCACAAAGTCAAAGAGAATGGAGGCAGATACACCAGTGGATGAGTTATGTCAACAGACTGTTGAGATTTGGTAAAAGATTTTTGAAGGATCCAGAAGCTCCAAAGAAGGGATCTCTAGATATTCATAATATCTTTGAGTTCTTTCTTTGTGTCGGGCACTGTTTTGGGCACTGAGCAAACAGTGAGAAACAAAACAGAAAATTTCTACCCTCATAGAGAGATTCTAGTTGGGAAGACAGTCAACTGAAAAAAAAAAAATATGTAAAGTACATAATACGTTGGATGGTACACAGTGCCCCGGAGAAAAGGAAGTCAGGAAAGGGTAAGAGGAAGTGGGAGAATAATAAAATTTTAGATAAGGTGGAGTCAGAGAAGGCATCACAAAGATGATGCTATTTGAACAAAGACTTGCAGGAAATGAGGGAATGAGTCATGCTGTTATCTGGGATGTAGAAGATTAAATTATCTGTTCACAATTATATCTTCCCTCCTGGCCTCATCACATTTCCCTGATATACTGATCTGGGGTCTGGCTATGTCAGCTGCTTTGACCTATGGAATACGAACGTATGTGAGGTCTGTCACATCTGAGCAGAAGCTTTAAACGCACCTGCCAATTTTGGCTCTGTCCCGTCTTGAGTTTTTGCCCTCTACCATAAACCATATACCCCAGACAGATTATCCAGATCTTAAAATGAGATGTGTGGAGCTGAGCCCAGCCAATCCCAGGAGAGCCACTGCCAATCTGTAACCTTCAAGTAATACAAGTTCTTGATATTTGAGGACTGTTTGTTGGAGTAGTAGAAATGTAGTAAGTGCATTCTAGGCAGAGGAACTAGGAAATGCAAAGGTCCTGAGGTAGGAGTATGCCTAATTTATATAAGAAACAGCAAAAGCAGACAAGTCACCCCAAGTGGGAGCAGCTCCCCCTTCCTTGGGCCTGGAAATTTATTTTAACACTGTTCAAAATCATTTCTTCCTCTAGGTAAGTTCCAAAAGTCAAACTTTTGTCTATTTTGTTCACTGTTGTATTCCTAGGACCTAGTAACAATGTCTGGCTTATAGCAGACTAGACATTTTATAAATAAATGAATGAAAAATAAAACAGCAAAAAGCTAGTGAAATTGAAGAGGAATAAGTGAGGGGCAGAGTCTGCCGCTGAATTCACGGAGGCAATGAGAAGAAAGTTGATTCAGTCCTCACCACCCTAGAGAAGCTAAAGACTGGGAAGACCCAGGTAAGACAAATGGAGAAGACATTTGGGACAGAACACTGGAAAACAAGCTACAAGTCTAAATATATAACCAGTCGATTTGCACCCCATCCCAGGGAGAGAATCCCAACAGTCAACTGTACACACTCTCCCCAACTCTCACCCTAATCAGGAAACTGAATGGGGAAGACTTTGGGGCATCAGACATGACAGAAGGCAAAGGTGAGATGGGGTGTCAAAGCTAAATGGATGGCAGCTCTAAAGACCGGTGGGCCTCAGAAGCCCCTTTCTCAATCTCTGCACAGAACCGTCAGTAGCTGGGCTGCATACCCTTAAGACAAGAGAGCAAAAGATTCTTTTAAAGAGAAATGAATCTGTTTTAGATCAAATATGTTCATTTGGACATATGCAAATATCCATATATGGACATTTGGAAAAAAAGGAAAAAAAAAGTGACTTTCATTCAATCATAAAACAGTGAAGTGTACCAGTTAAAACCTCCAACCCATGTCTCTTAGGCAGTTTGGGCTGCTATATATAGAATACCACAGACTGAGTGGCTTAAACAACAGAAATTTATGCCTTAGGAGGTTACAAGTCCAAGATCCCAGTGTCTGATGAGAGCCTTCTTCCTGGTTGGCAGATGACTGTGTTTCTCAATGTTTTCTCACATGGAAAAGAACAGACACAGAGGTCCCACGACCCCCCCTCTTTTGACAAGGGCACTAATCCCATCATGAGGGCCCACGGCTCACAACTTTATCGAAGCCTGATTTCCTCCCAGAAGCTGGACCTCCACACACTATCAGATTGGGGGTTAGGATTTCAACAGTGAATCTGGAGAGAACAGAAACATTCAGTGCGCGACACCCAGCCCACAGAGCTTCCACTGAGTCTTTAGTACCTCACAATTTAACACATATGAATAATCAAAGATCACCCAAAAAAATCTTAATATGAACAAAAGAGGCCAAAATCAATGGATAATGCAGGGGACAGAAAACATTAAAATGAACAACCAAACATTTTAACATTCAAGAATTAAGACACTACATCCAAGGACAGAACCAGTATGCTATGATAAATAAGCAAAAAAAAAAAAAAAAAAAAAGTGAAAGAGCTCTTGGAAATTAAAAGCACGAGGTCAAAATGAAAGTCAATAGAAGGATTAGAAGCAAAAGTTGAGAAATCTCTGAGAATGGAGAACAAAAAACCTGACAGGGAGAAAATGTGAAAGAAGAGAGAAGACCGGAAAATCAACAAAAGGGGTTCAATATCCACTCAAAAGGAGAGCTGGAAAGAGAAAACTGAAATGGAAGGTGGGGAGTTCTCAAAGAAAGATCCTAAGGAAATTCACTGTAACAGAGTCTCCAAATTTAAAGGACCCATGGAGTAACAAGCACAGTGAATGAAACACATGAACACACACACATACACGCACCGCCCCCCCCACAAGGCACATTACCACAAAATGTCATAAGCCCAGGGACAAAGTTATCATTCTAGAAGCTTCTAGGTGGTACGGGGTGGGGTGGAAATGGAATCTAATCAAAGAAGAATGAGAATGGCACTGGAGGTCTCAACACTAATAGTTGGATAGTAGAAGACAATGGAGCAAGGCCTTCCTCATTCTGAGAGCAAATGATTTTCACCTGGAAATTCTACACCAGTCATCACACAAATGTGAAGGCAGAGTAAAGGAAATGTTCAGATATATAAGAACTCAAGGAATTTACTTCCCTGTACTGAACCTTAGGACTCTGAGAATACACTTGAGCGAAAAGAAGAAAAAACAAAGAGCTGTATGGGAGAATACATATCATCAGCATACAATCTGTGGTTCTAAATTAACAATATGTACTGAATGACTAAATTTCAATAGTCATTTAACTACACCAGGAAGAATGGAGGAAAAAAATAAGTGGACAAACTGCAAAGAAATGTATCCTCATGTCATAAGATGTGAACAGATGATACCTAAAACTGATAAATTAAGAAATAATGGTATATGATCTAATTACATGGATTTAACCACCAAATAAACAGCTAGAAGTGTTAAGAGTATCTGCTTCTGGATATGGAATGGGGTGAGGTGAGCGATTACCATTCTTCATGATAGATCTTTCAGCACTATTGAATTTTGAACTATGTACATAAATTATTTATACTAAACATAATTTATGAAAGAATAAATATTCTAAAATATAATCCAACTTACTTTTGTAAAAGCCCCTGGATATTTATAAAGTCTGAGTAAGTCACCCTATTACTACACCTAAGGTGTCATATAAGATAAATTGCAAAGGTTAATGGTATGTGATACAGTGTTCAACAAAAATCCTTTGCTTTTAGATACAACTTTAATTTTTTACTCTCAATATCTCTTTCAAACTGGATTTTTCTATCTAATTTTTCCACTTTTTATTCCCTATTTATTGATTGATTTAATCTTGATGGTCAGTCTGGCTGTGGTAAGCATGTTACTAAGCAAAGCAGGTACTACTACACTAAGTAAGTCTGTTCTTTGGCTCTTACTCCTAAGACAAATATTGGCTTGGCAGAACTTTCTGAGGTGGTAAGAATTGATTAAATCTCTGATTACCAGCGTTGCACGGCTTTCTCTTCACTGCTTACATATATGAAAAGCACATGCTCATCATTCTAAAAGAGTTGGGAGTCATCAAAGAAATCAAAAGATAAAATAAAAAAAATAAAACCTCCCAACTCTCTTCCTCCAGAAATATATATGGTTATAACTTTGGGTGTCCTCTAGACTCTTCCCATTCAAATATACACTGCATATATATTAAATAGGAACGTACTACATGTGTTCTTCTATAACCCGTTTTTCTACTTAGTCTGTCATAAATTCCATCAATAATTATTAGAGATCATGTGGCTCTAAATCAGTACTTTCAAAGATTATGGGATGTTCAACTTTGTACTTTAAGCAATCCCCTATTGCTGGCCATTGAAGGTTTTTTTTGACATTACAAATAATACTGATAAATGTTTTTGTATACACACATATACATGAAAACTTTTCCAAATTGTTTACTTAGAATTTCAAATATAAATTTCTAAACCAAATGATAAATACTTAAAAAAAATTTAAAACAGATGCTACTAGGCTGTGCTCCGTAAACTATTCACCAGGAAATACTCCCACCAGAAGTGTGTGACAGTAACATTAATAAGCTTTTAAAATCTTTGCCAGTGTGAGAAATGAAATAAGATATTACACTGCTGTTTTAGTCCAAAGTCATTGATCATTAATAATGCTGAACATTTTTTCATGGGTCTTAGCTATCCATTTTACAAATGGATTCCTTTTATAAATTTTCCATTTTTCTCTTTGTCTCTTTTTTATTGATTTGTAAGAACTCTTTGTATATTAAGAATATCAAGCCTCTGTAATATTTGTAAATAATTAACTCATTTATTTGCATCTTTCTAAAGCTTCTTTTTCACATTTAGTCTCTGGATGGAGAGTTTGTGATGAACATTTAATGCTTTCTTGTCAGTACACAAAGCTATTTTGCAAAGTTTGGAGTTAAACACCATTGACTTGCGCCTTTGATGATTAGTAAGTGAAACATATGATCGGGTACGCTGCTATATTAACTCAGGTCTGCTGATGTGTCTGTATTAAGGCAGTAGGAAGATAAACAGCAATCAACCACAATCACTCTGCCATTTGATGTCCATTTTTTTCCTAGTTGACAAACCTACCTGGCACAAGATTTTCAGCATAAACCATAATTTGGGAACCAGAAAGGAAAAAAAGGGAAAAAAGTGGACTGTAGATCTAGCTTCAGGAGTAAAGATTAAAAACAATGGCTGGGGCTGGCACAACAAGAATTATTCCAGGTTGTACTAACTTACTCCTTAGTCTCTGGGTAAAAAAACCAAACAAACAAGGATGCAGTTGGGGGTAGGGGGAAATGGATTATAGGGAAGGAGGGGGTAATATAATGCAAGCCAAGTGTACAGTACAAATAAGATAAAAATAAGTTACCATCACGGAAGAATCACCTTTAACTTTCAATACAATTGGCAATACACGTTTTTTAAAGATGGTCTTTGGAACATGATACCGTCACAATATTTATAATAATTCAAAAATTCATTGATAAACTCCAGTTATTCTCTTTATTATGTCTCAGCGACTTGAGTATTTATTTCCTGGATTCCATGCCTCTCGTAGCGGCTTCAGACATAAACCAGAACTATTTCTGACACTTAGGAACAATATTTTGATGGTTATGTAAACCAGAAGTCATGTAAGTGCCTTATTTAAAAGTTATTTTTCACTCTTTTGGATTCTGGCTTTGTTGCTATTTAAAGAGGTACATGTTGGAAGAAGCTTTTCTAAGATTCCCCTTAAAAATACATTGATACTTTATGATGACATTTGTTACCCAAGGTTTATGAATCCAGCATTCTTACAGTCTGTATCTTGGGAGAAGGGTGGTAGAGATTTTAGTAGTTGGGAATCTGGCCTATGGCTGGGTTTACAGAATTGCCAGTTAGTCAATAAACTCTAACCTGCAAGAATTGTGTGTCCTGTTACCAGCTGCCTATTTTTTTCAGTTCTGTGGCAGTAAGAGTTCTAGAACTTCTTAATAGTGGAGGCTTAAGGGGTTGTCTTGAAGATGCATTTGCTCTGCAAACACACTTCTTCCTTACACTTATTTATTTGTAATGACTCTGGGGCAAGTAATGACGATGACAGGAGAAGAATGGGCAATGAGAGCTCATGAGAGGAACATACAAATAGGAAATGAGAGAAGACATAGGAGAGGGAAAGGCTTTTCTCCCTTAATATTTTGTCTTTGCGCCATATCCACGGGCCACAGAGAACAGGCAGGCAGGTTTCACAGAAATATACAGACCTGGGTTCACATACTAGATAGTTATATTAGTGCTCTGATCCTGGGAAAATAATTTGTCTTCACTTCTGTGAGACTCAGTTGTGCCATTTGAGAAGTGGGACTGACACCTCAGAGAGTAACTGAAAATTAAATGTCATGGTATTTTTTTTTCAACCGAGGCTCTAATTTATGTTCTTCCCTAAAGTTAAGATGGAATTTTTACCTCCAACTTTATTTTTATTTTATTTTTTTGAAGGTTTTATTTATTTATTTGACAGAGAGCGAGCACACAAGCATGGGGAGGGGCAGAGGGAGAAACAGGTTCCTGGCCAAGCAAGGAGCCGGATGCAGGACTCAATCCCAGGACCCTGGGTTCCTGACTGAGCCACCCATGCACCCCATTTTACCTCCAACTTTAAATGACATTCTTCAGATCATCTTACTTTAAAATAGCCTCAGCCCTCCATATACTTCTTCGTGACCAGACAAATGGTTTCATTACCGAGTCAAGTGGTTTCACGCTCCTATCACTGTTTACGCACACCGAGGGACCACACACTGTGCCAAGCAAAAACTCAATACTTGCATTTTCAAGCTAGAGAACAAGCTACAAAAACTATCCTACGAAGCACCTACACATTTCAGTAAATGCTTACTCTTACTTGAGACAAGACTCCTTCGCTCTTTGAGGAAACTTCCCTATGGCCAACTTTATACAGATGTTGCTGTATAAACCATCCTGTACACTGTACTGAAATCTAGAATTTTAATAAATTTCTGAGAAATGAACTGTTTTACAGTTTGAGGGTGCAAAGGTAGCCACTGAAAAAGCTAACAGGAGGAAAGTTTTAGTAAGATATCGCTGGTTTTGGTACCATCACAGTGAAACATAATTAGAGTGATCAGAAGGGATCATGACACCATTAACTGGGCATGCAGAGCAGTAAAAATAGTCCACAATGTATAAAAATTTCTCAAGAACAGAGGATAAATGATTAGGAGCAGTTTTGCTAAAAGCCCTTAATTTCTGAGCTAAATTTAATGTGTGTCAATTATCACAATCAACATCAAAAACACTTACATCCTGGAGCTTTAGTAGATATTACAGAAGGAGATTACATGAGTCGGCACCTTCCTTCCAAGAAGCCTATGGCTCACATACACTTTGGTCTCATAAACTCTGGACTGAGAACCTCAACTCTTATGACTCTGAGCTTTCATGTACTGATGAAGATAAAACCACCAGATGAAACAAAGCAAAACCCACACAAGTCCCTACTTCATGTAACATGAAAAGCATCATATACACTGATGATTAAATCAGATTCAAATCATTGCTTCTTCACTCTTCAAGATCCTGTGTTCATTACGCGACTACTGATACATAGTATCTTCACAAAGATTCCTTCTTTGGAATAGTTGTACGTTTAGGGCTCTTTGAAATTCCCACCGTATCTATACACATCTATGTTTAAATGCCTACCCCTGATTGCTTTTTATGAAGAATAAAACTTGACTGACTGATAATGGGCTGATATCACTGTTAACTGTGTCTAATTGTATCAGATGCATAAAATCGCTGCCTGTATTTTTCAAGTTAGGTTGCCTATGGTCAGTCCTCTAATATTAGAAATGCAATTCCAGAGTTCAGTGCCTGTTTGAATTGATCAGGAAAATTGCCACTTGTACGAACATTCAATTTCATACCTTTAACCACTAAACCGCTCTGTGAGACTCTCTATTTTTAAAACTAGTTTTAAAATGGTATTAAAAGACACACCTACACCCAAAGAATTTTCATTTTGTTATTCAGCATCCCAGCAAAAGTAAGCTTCTACAAGGTGGTATGGCTGAAAATATTTCAAAATAGCTATAAATATGCCACTCTTGGTATACTGTATTTTTAAAAAAATTTTAAAGATTTTATTTATTTATTTGACAGAAAGAGAGACAGCTTGAGGGGGAACACAAGCAGGGGGAGTGGGAGAGGGAGAAGCAGGCTTCCCGCTGAGCAGGGAGCCCGATGTGGGACTCGATCCCAGGACCCTGGGATCATGACCTGAGCCGAAGGCAGACGCTTAACGACTGAGCCACCCAGGCGCCCGGTATACTTTAATATAACACGTAATTGGTTTTTGAAAACCCAGAGTTCAAAACCACTTGTTAATTCTTTAACGGTACTAAGTGTACATTTTCTCTTGGTTCGTTGTATTCTACGATATACCTCAATAGAAAATCTAGAAACCATTCAGGATGGGTTTTGATCCACAATTAGCCATTACCCATTAATGATTTTAGCTACTTGTTGGCACAATAAAACCCTCTTCTAGTTACTTTACCCCAGGAATTGCCTCAGCTCCTAACACGCTTAGCCTCGATTTGTCCTATCTTCCAAGTTTTATACTAAATCATAAAGCACACTCAGCAGGGCCTGCTTTGTGAAAATAAGTACTCATGCTTACATTTTTAAGTTTCAACTGTAACAGACAGACTTTTAATGAAGCTACAATTGAGGAAGAAGACAAAATAAATAAAAGCAAGTAGCTATGCATGCAATACAATTTACAAGGACTAAAACAAGCAGAAATCAATCAAATCTCTCTCCAGAAACAATCTCTGTTTCCTTACAAAGCACAAAATCACTTGAGCTAAACAAACAGCAAATACTAAAAGACACATCAACTAATTAAAGGCCGATTTTCCACAACAGGAAAAAACAGTTCTTGTTTGTAGGTGTCTAAAAGCATTTTTTCCCCCCTCTGAGAAAAACACACTCTTCTGTGGCTTGAATAAATTCCTGTATATCATTTGTGTAAAAGGGGGTAAGGGGAAGGCAGGCAAATAGCTTTCGTAGTCTCTAAATAAATTAGCTCTGTTTAAAAGGGCAAGACTATTTACTACTTTTACGGTGGCTTCCATTAAGCTGGAAGAGTAATATTAAACCACTTCGGACTACTGGCGGAATATGAATAAAGCAAAAACGCTGTGACCGGCCCCTTTAAAAAAAGGGGTCTGGACATACAAACTTTAATTCCATCATGCAATAAGAAAATGCTGAATAAATTAACTTTTTCAAAGGGCCATTATACCTTAGTTCCTCATTACAGATCTCATTACAGACTGTCTTTATAATGCTCACCTGACAATATCATGTAAAATGCTTAGCTTCTAAGGTCAGTCTAAATAAGAGAACAATTCTCCTATTTATTGCGAAGGATGAACTTTTCTCATTTAGATGTTTAAGCAGCTAACCCCTGAGTTTAATGTAATTAGGGAAGGGATATTCAATTTACAGTATCCACAAGTAATGATAATTAAATTGATCCAAAAAAGCTGTTGGTAAGCATAAGATACCTTTGTAATTACATCCCCTTTTCAAAATGACTTTAGTGCTGTGAACTTGAAGCATTTCAGCAAATGAAGGCCAATACACATAAAACGAAAACTACAGTAGCTTAAAAGCTAGGCTGTTTGACATAATGAGCAGCACGACCAGAGGGAAATCTCGAAAACATACTATAACTCACCACGACAGCCTACGCTTTCTCCTTTCCTCTCACAAACATCCATTAAAAATGTGCAAGACAGTCTTCATTTTTCACCAAATTCTTCATTAACAGTCTTTTTTGTTTGTTTGTTTACACTTTTAAAGGAAACTAAAGAGCCCGTCCTGCTTGTTTCTCTATTATTAAAGTGGCTGGTTATAAGCTTCAGTTTTGTGTTTATTTGAGAGAACAGACGAGAGCTATGAATATGAAACCATTTTCCCTGTGAGTCCTGAGGATTAGCTAGGTCAGCATTCCACCAGGACCAAGGTGAAAAATAAACAAATAACCATGTTCACAGTAGCTGCAGCGATCAGTCTCCGGAAAATTATTCAGGCATTATGAGAAAGACGATATTAAACGCTGCCCCTTGCAGCTTCACGGCTCTCTGAATATTCACATCAGAAAAGGGATGAGCACTTAAGCGGTATCATCAGAGAGCTTGCCCATCTGAGCATCTTCCATTAAGTTTTTGTCTTTAAGGAGGAAGGCGGGAACCTTTGCCTGACAGGCAAAAGGCTTGTCATAATTCATTAATATCACAGCTCTGCTCGGGTTGCCTTCAACGAGTCAGGCAAGAAGCCTATGAAAAAGTGCTGAGCATACAACTTCTCCAAAGATGCTGTTGGTAATAAACGTGGTACCACTTGGTTCTACTGCACTGGATGCTGAGGACCTTCCACAGTACTTCCTGGGAGAACGGTGATCTAATAAACACCATCGCACCTCTGTATACACTGAGAAATCCTGTATCAAGTTCCAAAAGGATGGGTAAGAGACGTATTCAAGATGCCACCAAAACAGGGAGGTTACCAAGTTCCTGGTACTATTCAAGTATGTCTTCCGGTAAAGCACAAGGTATAATAGATTTGTGTTTCAGGAAAAAATGACTGGTCTTAAAAGAAATATGACAGAAATCAGAAAGAACAGAATTCTCTATGTTGCCATTTCTTCTGACAAAATTATTTCGAGGGAGTGTAAAGAAATATCAATTCTATGTCATTTCAATTAAATGAACAACTTATCATAAAATGAATTCTGTAACAAAAACCATGTTGCATTATCCATCTGTATTTTTGGAACAGAATATCATATACTGGTATTTTTTCATTGTCCTCCCCCCCCCCCCCATTTTCTTGCTTAACACTCCAAGGAACCAGGAATCTGGTTAAGTATTTACTCTGTTTTTGTTTACAGGGCAAAAAGCAGGGAATTGCTAAAATGGAAGAGCACTAGACCCATCTGCAAATCAGCAGATAGTAGTGTATTGAGTTAAAAAATGGCAGCAGTAAAAGAGTATTATAAAGACCCGTGTTCCAGTTTTATTTTTACTTTATTAATTTAAAAATGAATAAAAAGTTATCTCTTCACTATCGAGCAAACAATACACTAGAGATGTGTAAGTTCCAAAATTTTAAACATCATTATTACTTTTATAATCCTAACACAGATGATCCTGGTTAGGGAACCAATTACAGAATTTCTTTCTCGTAATTGTTACTCTTCTAACTTAATTTTAAACTTTAACATTAAATATGATAATATCTCTTATTTAAAGTGCACGAAATCAACACTTAGCATTAATGTATATAATGATCATAAAATGAAGGTATAACCTAACTGACTGAACAGAAATCAATAATGGTATTTAATGACTTCACGAGGAAAATAAATGACCCTCGCACCCTTAATGGATTAATGTCAGTTATGAGCAACACAACATTGAGTAATGCTGACACAGGCTCACTCAAAGTGGTATCACTTTTCGTATGAGTGCCTTAAAGCCTTATCAAAGGAAATTGTGTTTTAATGCTATTTCAGATGCCATTTTTGAGAGGATTTTTACAATCCCATTTCATAAAGCATAAAGCATGCTCTGAATTGTTACAAGGAGCTTTTGTCATTGGCACGTATACCAGGTTACCCTTTGAAAGCTCTCAAACAAAATGAAATCTTAAATATATAAAAAGGATCACAACTTACAATTTTACTCAAACAACTAGGATGTTGTAGTTTGTCTTCTTGGGGTACATGTTACCTTAATTTTACTCCAGAATGTTCCTTCACCCCGCCAACCCCCAGATAAGGAAAGAAATCTATGCTACCTACATGCACTGTGTCTGATTTCACAACGTAAGGCACAGGTGCTGCACTTATAAACGGCTTCACGATCAAAGCATACGCAAAAGAAGGTCTCGCCAACAACCTGATACTCAGCTCTTCATTTGTAAAGTCATTAAATTTTCTAGGAAGTTGATACGAGGATGAGTGTTTCTTTTCTTCTAACAACTCATGCTCTTAGAAGAAGGAAGAATGTAGATCTCCTTTCCTTATGCCATAAAATTATTGGAAAATACAAACTACTCCTTTTCACTTCTTTAGGAGATGCTCATACAAGCAGAGTATCATTTGCAGGTAGTTTGGCATTTGTCTGTAAAAAAAAAAAAAATGCTGACCACCGTGAGATAAAGATTAAATAAATAGGCAGGATTTGGGATTTTTAATTTCTATTGAGTATTTGAAACCATTGTTGATAGGAATAACGATGACACTCTGATGAGGTAACTCAGATTAATTATTACTATTTTCCCCGGCATGATTTAAAATTCGCTTCTGACTGATTCAGCAGTCGTCGTGAAAACTTCCAGTAACCTCTCTGAAGATTTGGCACCATTAAGAAACTCAGAATAGGAACAAATGTGCAACGACGTACAGAAGCTACTACAGTTATTTCTAAAAATAGCAGGGGTTTCAGGCTTTCAGTGGCTTAGGATTCTCATGAAACGAAACTGAAGAATTCTTAAGATAGAACCAGGAAGCTGTAGCTAAAGATTCCTGACTGACACGAATATTACTTCCTTTATCCCAAAGGATATAATAACTTCTCGAGTAAATGTAGCTTTATAATTAGTTATAATTGACTTCGTCTTTTAATTTTTAAGGCAATCTATAAATTATGGATCGTTGTGTCAACCGGAAGACAGTTTTTGACACCACACCGTATATCTCATTATTGTAATCAAAACCAAGTTCCTTATCAGGATAACTTCACAGTCTGCTAGGTTTTCAAATTATTTCAGGAAATGTTAGCTTTATATTACTGAACCACACTGCACTATTTTAACATATGCTGTCATGGTTCTAATGTGGCTTCATCTACTACAAGAATTTGTGAGTACCATTAGGAATTGCAGGCGAATTATTAGAAATATAAGCTTCGAGGGATATATCCCTACGCGTACCGGCCGTTGTTTTGAGAACCGCACTATCTGGGGTACCACTTCCTGCTCTAACCTCTGCCCTCGGTCCATCTTCTTCCTTCAGCTCATCACACCTGCTGAGTAAATGCAGTCCACTGACATTCCCCTGAAATTACTGGAATGCCCGCATCTACCTGTTATTCTCAGCCACTCAGCAGGTGCACTTTACCTGGAACACTGGGAATCAGTGAAGCAATGGAAAGGGAAGGATTTATTTCTCTCTTTCCAATTACTGTTCTGCATCCCAGTCCCTTCCTTCTTGCATTACACCAATGTCCATGGCAGCACCTGCTGACAGTGTAATGCAATCCTATCACAACCTTCCCCACGTCAAAAGTGGATTCTGTAGGTGTCCCACATTAAAATCTATGGTAAACAATTTGAAGCTGCCAAAAAGCACTACCCTGAGGCTTCTTATCATCAACTGAGTATATATAATTCAGCCCTAAAAGAAAAGAACGGGGGAAAAAATAACACAATTTTTCTAACATGTTTCATAAATTTAACATTAACAAAACACGCTGATGAAAATATAAATAGGAATACATGCCAAAAACAAAATATCATGTTGTAGGAGTTAATTAAAAAAAAAAATCAGGATCTGAGATTAGATTAGAGGCATGTACCAGGATATGAAACATTATCAAAATGGTACAGGAAAATATCAGACCATCAAAATGTCTATAGCTAATAAGTTTGATTATAAGTTGTAACTGCTTTTTCATATATGTGGAAAAAATATATGTGGGATATATATTTATATACACAAATTTCACTGAATTTTTAAAAATATTATTTATTTGAGAGAGAGAGAGAGAGAGCAAGCCTGCATGCACGAGCCAGGGGCAGGGGAGGAGAGAATCCCAAGCAGACTCTGAGCTGAGTGTGGAGCCTGACTTGGGGCTCCGTCTCACAACTCTTAAAATCATGACCTGATCCAAAATCAAGAGTCAGCTACTCAGCTGATTGAGCCACCCCTGAAATTTTTAATGTAATGAAAATAAGCAGATAGAGTTGTTTCAAAATATTGCGGACACACATGTAGTGAAATTCATTCCTCATCTGACCAACATCTTTTGTGTCCCAAACTGAACCATGATAAGCAAATAGCTCCCAAAGTTTACATAAAAATACTAGTCCTTTAATCATTTTTGTAGGTAGGTTTTTTGCCTTAAAGTTTATTTTGCTAATGAAAAAACATACTGACCCTATTGCATTCAAAGACTAACCTCATTACAGATCTTTCTTTGCAAAACAGTACATAAAAACCAAGAGCAGGCTTACTTGCCTCAAAACGGAGGTCAGCAAAAATGTAAAGTTCTGTTGAATTGCTTGAGTGTTTTAAAGTCGTAGATGCGAACTACCACACACACCTGCATGTGTTAAAGTCTTTATCTTTTCTCTTGAAATTGTTCCTGCATCTGTTATGTGCACTCTACTGGCAAGTTAAGAGGACAAATGAGAAAAACACACGTAGGCATGAGCTGAAACTTCAGTGGGCAGAAAAGGTTCAGGAAACTGTAGGTTTGTAGCTCAGCACCAATTTGAGTGCTGGTGCTCCAAAGCCAAGAGCTCCCAAGTTTAAGCTCACTGGGACGGCTAAGATTCCACTAGAGTTGCCGAGGAATCCCTTCATTTTGTACTAAATATGCCTAGGGACACAGTCTCAGAAACCCCGTCATTCACAAAATCATTACAAATGTATTTCTTTTGGTATAATTAAAATAAATAATGGAGAAATTTAACCTCACACAATACTCCAAGCACAACCCATCCCGTCTTCCTTTCCACCAAATCAAAAATTATAACCAGTTTTTTCCCTATAATCTGATGTCTTTAAGTACCAAGTACGATATGACAATATGACCTACTATTTGGTGCGCTCTTGACTTGCAAGGCCCAGTGGAGAAGAGCACCAGGGATGCTGCTATCCCTCACTATCTCTCACCAATGCAAAAAATGAGAAAAGGACAGCATTGTAAAGATGATATACAAAGTACCTTATATGATTAAAGGTGCAGGAATTAATTACAGAGTAACTTATGTAACTCCTATCAACATGAGATGGTCATCATGGTTATTTAATCATGACAAAAAATAAAACTATATTATATCCTTGGTAAACACTCTTATAGGTTAATGAAATATTTGAATGTAATTATTCAAGCTGGAAAAGTATTTTATTTAACAATATAACAGTTGCAAAAATATAGTCCCCCAGATATTTACAATTTCTGATACTCTGTTCTCAGTCTGGTGGTGAAAAATTTCTAGCGGAACATAGTGAGAATTACAGGATTGTACCTGCGCTAGATGGTGGCTTCTTGCTGCTCACCATCAGCTTAGTCTGTTGTAGAAGAATGGAGGTGGGGGGAATGGTTTACCGATTTCTAAGTAGGGGAGAGGGCCATGGTGCATAGCCTGCAAATTACAGTGTGAGAACCAACAGCAAATCCATACGATGCCAGAATGTTATACTCCGACATGAGTGCTTGGGTTAACGAACATATACCCCTCTTTTAGGTAATGTCAACAGAACAACACTGTTATTGTAGAGAAAAATCATTGTGTTGAATATTTTGCATTTTGCACTGGGAAAACATATATCTGGAATCTACCCAGCAAGCATTGCAGATTTGCTGTTTGTAAAGAAGACCAACAAACAAGGACATACACAGTTGGGAAAGGACAATAAAGATGCTCTATAATGAGCTCACCTAATAATGCTGTCTGCAGTCTTTCTCTGTAAACTAACCCGTTAAAATGATGAATGAATTTTTATTTTTTATTTTAATTCCCGTTGGTTAACATACAGTGGTATATTAGTTTCAGGTGAACAATATAGTGATCCAATGATACCGTACATCAGCCGGTGCTCATTTTGACTCCCGCACTCCTCAATCCTCATCACTTATGTCACCCATCCTCTCCCCCCGCCCGCCTCAGGTAACCATCAAATTTTCTTTATGGTTAAGAGTCTGTTTCCCCACGCTCAGCACGGAGTCTGCCTGTCCCTCTCTCTCTGCTCCTCCCCCTGATCTCTCTCTCTCTTTCCTCTCAAATAAGTAAATAAAATCTTTAAGAGTCTGTTTCTTAGTTTGCCTCTATTTTTTTCCCTTTATTTGCGTTGTTTCTTAAATTCTACATTTGAGTGAAATCATATGGTATTTTTCTTTCTCTGACTTATTTTGCTTAGCATAATACTCTCTAGCTCCATCCACGTCACTGCAAATGACAAGATTTCATTCTTTTTTATGCTGAATAGTACTGCATTGTGTATATAAACCACACCTTCTTTATCCATTTATCAATAGACGGACGCTTGGGCTGCTTCCCTACCTTGGCTATTGTAAATAATGTTGCTGTAAACACAGGGGTGCATGTATCCCTTTGAATCAGTGTTCTTGTAAAAATAATGAATGACTTTAACTGTCTTGTACTTTAAAAATATTGGGTTTTTTTTGCGGGGTGGTGCCTGGGTGGCTCAGTCGGCTAAGCGTCTGACTCTTGATCTCGAGTTCATGAGATCAAGGCCCACATCAGACTCCACACTTGGAGGTGACTCTGCTTGGGATTCTCTCTCTCCCTCTGCCCCTTCCCTCGCTCTTGTTCTCTCTCTCAAATAAATAAATATTTAAAAAAATATATTGGGGTTTTTTACCATACACTGTGTTTAAAAATAACAGGGACCACAGAGACACCTAGTTTAACCTCATTTCACAGATGAGAAAGACAAAACTACATAAACTTGGTCCAAGGCTGCACAGCTAGTCAGTAGCAAAGTTAAGTTGAAACCTCCACAGTATTATTTCACACACAGATTCCAAATTAATGTTTGTGAGACACTGCTACACTTAATTTCTTCACTGGCATCCCACTGCTTACAGCAAAGTTCACATTCTTAATCCTGAGTTCAAGGTCTTCCTTGATCTGGTCCCGAACTTACTTTCCACTAAGTTCTAAGGAAACTGAACTACTCACTAGATCCCCAAACCTTTCTTCTAGGGGCTTCATCTCATTTTTGGAGTACTCTTCCTTTTTTTTCTAAATATCTAAATCCTTCACTCCCTGAAACACGTCTCCACTAAAGTCTTTTCCGACCTTCTTAGCTAAGCCTCTCAGACTGAATTTGGTCTTTACCCCACAAGAAATTCATCATTTCTTACTTTGTATTATATGACCTACATGTTTTGAGCTTCCCTATTACACTGTAACTTCTATTAAGGTAACATCTATTCCATCTGTACCCATCACCCAAGAGTGATGTTTCTTTTAAAAAGATATACCTGACCACATCAACCCTTGCTTAAACTCAATCCCTCACCCCCCGCCCCCCGCGTGATTTATCGCCTTCCTACCTCGCCCACCTCCATACCATTCTCTGCCTGGCTCACTCATTGGAGCCACGCCGGCCTCCATTCTGATCCTTAACAGCACCAAGTTTTTCCTCATTCCAAGCCTTTACATACAGGCTAGCTTCTGCTCTGAACACCCCTCCCCCAGATCTTGGCTTGGCTGGCCCACCCTCATCTCTCAGGTCCAACGTCGAACCTCAGGGAGGCATTTCCTGACCACTCCATCCACCGATGGGACTCTCCAGTGGCTCCCTTCTGCGTCACTGTCAGTTCCTTCACTGCCTACCCCCCTCTGTTACAGTGGGTATTCCTCCTCACATAATTACTTTGTTACCTGATTGCACACCTGGAATGTATGTTTCCATTCCGGCAGGAACTTACCTTGTCTTGTTCAATGATAAATTACCAATGACTAGCACCAAGCAAGCACTCAAGAGACTGTGTGTTGAATAAATGAAGTAACGAAATTTTCTCACTGTCTCTCACCACTCTTGGCATTCTGTTTCATATACATCGCCACTGAAAATAAATATTTGTGTAACGAAGGAAGAAAAAAAAGAGAAAGGAAGAGACCAATCATTCTAGTTTCCCACCTTCTTTTCCAGGGCATTTTCTATTATGTGTAGTTTCTTTACTATATATTTAATGACCAAAAACATTTATCAAATTGTATTTTTAAAGAAAGATACAAAATATTTTTTAAAAAACCTCTGAAATCAGAAACAAGGAAGGAAGGGGAAAAAGAAATAAGGACAGAGTGAGGCAATGTTTTGCTCAGGGAGCACATATTGCTATCTTTACTGCAAACATTTTGGATAATTTGTAAGTGGTAAGCAAAGGTTTTGTGAAATTATGTTAGTCTGTTACATGTGAGGGGAAAACCATCAATCATTCCAACAGCACGGTGTTCTTACTCACACTTAACTCAATAAAGGTTGGTTTTTCTTTCTATTAAAGTCTAAATATTTTATACATGCCCACTGTGTGACTTGGCATGTTCTCCCCCACCCTGCAAACTCACACAAACCCTGAATGTGTAATTTACTACTAAAATAACCAAAGGTTATTTCACAGTTCACACTTACAGAAAGACACAATACTGGTTTGGAACTTTCTACTCTATACCACTTTAACTCATAGTAATATCTCTCTGATAAATATGAACATGCAGCTTTGGAGATCATGTACACACAAAAAAAATAGAAAATGAATTAAATTATTTTGCAAGGATACATTTTTCCCTTGGTTTATTAGAGCACATTATACAATGTAGTACCTTTCATAAAGTTTTGCTCTTTCAAAATACAATTGTGGCTCCGAGAGTCAATTTAGTGTTCACCTATCAATTTTAGAGTCTACCATCACCTTAAACATAAAACTCTGTCCACTGTACAAAACAAAAACTATTCAGAATTCCAAACATATCATGTTCATATTATATCCATGAAAGCGTGTATGCCTTCAAGAGTATGTAATCACTTTCCAAAAAGTAATCTGAAATTCACTGAAAATAAAATACAAAATGATCTTTCAACCATTGAGGAACATTTATATAATTAGTCATTTAAAAGTGAAGATGAAGTGAATCCCCCCCCCCTTTTTTTTAGCAGTTGTGAAGTACTGTTGGGGCTAATTCTTCAATTCCTCATTTCTTGCTATCTCTCCTGACCCCTGTCCACCATTCCCCCTGCCCCCCAAGGGGGCAAAGACTTCCAGAACTTCCACATAATCAATAATTTCTGGTTTCCCATTATATAATACCTGCCTTTATGCAATCTCCATGCAGAGTAAAAAAAGATAGAGATACACACACAAAACGATAACAAGAGTAGCCCGCACTTATAATGGAAAGGCACTTCACATTTTATCAGGGTGCTTTTAGTACAGAGATACTCTGGCATCAGATGAGAGGAACACACAATTATATTTCGACACTGGTTTGCAGCAGCTATACAAACCTCTCCATCATATCCCATACCCCAGTGATTCTTCAAATCCTAGAAACCATGTGTGGGACTCCGGAAGCTAAAGGAAATATCCACTGCGGATTTCCTTTAGCATTGCTGACGTCTGGAACAAGGTTAGGACACAGGGTGAGGTGCAGCACTGGACAAACTGCAGAGAGGAGGACAGTAAGAAGACAGGCCATGTGCTTGATTATGGAATACAGTTCTTTGTTTGGCTTTGGTTTTGCCCGGAACTGGAGCTCTTCCTTGGTACGCTAACACCATCTGGAAGACCTCAAGGAAGGAGATTTGCCATGAAACCATTTAAGGAATTTCAATAGTTCTGAGGACAGGGCAGTATATATAATACACATGCACACACGCACACGCACACACGCACACACACACATACACACAAACATCGAGGGCCGTCTGTACAAAAGGTAGCCCTTAAAAATGAGACAAGCCTGGAAATCAACCGGACCACCCTGATGCACTTGGCTGATAAGGGAAGACATGGTAAAGCTGAATCTCTTGGGACTCTCCTGAACTAAAAGTGCAGCATATGGGAGGGAGTTCTTCCACTCTTATATTTTTCCAGTGGCTTTTGTAATCCTGGACCCTACATAACATTTTTATTTTATTTTATTTATTTATTTGACAGAGAGAGACACAGTGAGAGAGGGAACACAAGCAGGGGGAGTGGGAGAGGGAGAAGCAGGCTTCCTGCCGAGCAGGGAGCCCGATGCGGGGCTCCATCCCAGGACCCTGGGATCACGACCTGAGCCGAAGGCAGACGCTTAACGACTGAGCCACCCAGGTGCCCCCCTACATAACATTTTTATTACCACACTTTTTGTTGGTTTACTTTGATCAGCCTAATTCTTTTTTTTCTTAGCTATTTTTTTTCTTAAATTTTCTGTGTGTTTTAGTATATAGCCTAATTCTTTTTAAGAGTAGCTGCTCACTGCATGAGAATTGCCTTAGCTACTTTAGGTCGCATGTCATATCAGTGATTGGTAGCTGCGAACCAAAACCTCCATGCTCCCCCTTTCTAGAATCGAGGTGTCTTGGGATGTAGTAATATAGTTACTTGCTCTCCTGTAACTTGGGAGCTTATTTATTACAGCAGCTAGTATTTCCCATAGGGTGGTCCCACAAAAATAAGCTAATTCTTTTTTTAAAAATCAATTCTTAAGAATGACATGCAGCAAGGCAAAATATTTTCTTTCCTAAATTTGTTTTTTAAGGTTTATTAAATGGCTTTCCAGCAGCCTCCAGATAAAGTCCAAGCATCTCAGATTGGCTTACGAGGGCCCTTCTCTCTAGCTGCATCCCTGACACTCTCCCTTCACACAGCGCTCCATCAACTCTGCTCCGTGCACATTCTCTCACCCTTTGTCCAGACACCAGCTCTGCGCACGCTGTGTTCTGGGAAACTCACAACACAGACACGTCTCCACTGGCCTAACTTCTCTTCCTGGCTTGGGTCTCAGCAGCTGTGTGATTTCCTGCCACAGATCTGCCTGGGGTCCTCCAAGGCAGGTAGATGCCCACCTCCTGGGTTCCCACTGAGTCCTGCACTCAACACTGCCGTAACTGGGGCCACCCTAACATTTCCTGTTTACTTGACCATATTTACAAACAGATGTGAAGACCTGGAGAACTGGGATTCTGTCTTCCTCGGCCCCATATCCCAGTGGCTCACACAGTACCTAACACACACCAGCAGTTCCTCAATAAATACTTAATATACTAAAACACTATTTGTCACATTTGCTTCCAAAAAAACCAAAAAGATGAGTCACATCAAATTACATCTCACATTTTGGCCTCTTTGCTCACTCTTCACCTCTGGAGTCAATGAGCAAATACTGAAAATTTTAGGGAGAGTCTAGTGAAACATTTATTCATAGTTAACTTGATTACTGTTTGGTCAGGACTGAAACTGGGTGTGACTGCCTTTGTTGTTGGATAGAATTGCTGGGTTTATACATGATACTTTTTGTTTGTTTGGGGGATATAAAGAAAAAATAATTTGTGAAATCATTTGAAATGTTCATTTCCATAAAGTTGCCATTAGAGAGTGCCTTTATCACTCTCATTTTAAAAATTAACCAGTTAATACTGTTTAAGATACAAATGAAACCCTAAGAAATTCCTCTTACAAATTCAATATCAGGAGTTTGGGTAAAACACCTGTAATTAAGGAAATTTGTTACATACAGTTATTATGTTCTTCCTAAAAATATAAATGTGGTCAATATAGTGAAAGCCATTTGCATAACCATTACCAAAAAATACTGATTTACACATTATATCAAAACCTTTTGTGAGTCTGAAAAAAACATAATTATAACTTTCTTTATAGCACACGTAAAATATGTTCTTCAAAGTATTTCAATTATTGATATAAAAACCTATGAAAAACATATTTGAATTAATATAAAATACTATGAAAAAACAGTACTTAAAATAAAAGTATTATTTACCGTTTCTTAGTTAAAATGAAACCTAAAACTTCTAGTTTATGGCTTAAAAGAGAGTATTTGTGGTAGTTAGGTAACTCTTAATTTATCACTATATATTTAATAACAATAAGTGCATTATCAACTATACAGAATAAAAAGTTAATTTTCACTTATAACTTTTAAAATAAATAATGCAAAGATCATACAAACTGCAGTAGATTTTGAGATTAACAGTAAAGCAGACAATCATCTGTAACTCAAATAAGGAGCAATTTGCAAAAATTTTAATACATTTTTAAAATGGCTACATACCCAGAAATAATACATGACAGATTTTATCATCATTATTTCCATTAAAAATATGATACTTCCTAAATCTCATGACCTACAAAATTTTAACAAACATTCTCATCTGTAGGCACACAGATAAAATGAATCCTATTCAAAGGGCAGTTTATATCAGCTAACAACTTTCTTTCATTCTCTCTCTATGCATGAAAAATCACCATGTAGAAAAGATAAGGTAAAATATTATGACTATTTTATCACTTGTGAAAGGGAGGACAAGTAAACCAAGGCTTTAAGCTTCTGTGGAAAGGGTTCACTCCATTAATATGAGAAGTAGCAGGGTAATGATTAAGAGCACAAACCCTTAAGCCACACTGCCTGGGCTCAAGTTTTAGCTGCACCTTAAACCAGTTACTTAATCTTTTTGTGCCTCAGTTTCCTGTACAGCAGATGAAAATAGTACCTATTTTATAGGGTCGATGTAAAGATCAAATATATTAATCTATATAGGGTACTTAGAATAGTACCTGGCACATAATATTTCATATTATCATTTCTTTTCTACTCTACGTCGGGTATTGTGCTACTAGAAATAAATTGCCAGCAAGACAAACATGACCCCTGAGCTCATGAAGTTCTTAACAGGTGTACTAATGAACACTCTGACAATCTTTTCATATTGCTATGTGTTTCTACGTATATCTCGTTGTTGAGGTATAAGGGAGGTTACCGAGTACAGCACATGACAGAGTGCTCCTTTTGTCGTCGGAAGTTCCATCTCTGATTTCCACAAACAATGGTCAGATCACCTCCGTGACAACTGGGGTCTAAATGGCCCTCATATCAAAGAAATTGAGTTGCTGATCACTTAGGCTTATTAAACTGTGTATTCAGCTACAAACTAACATCAAGCAGCGGGTTCCCAACTGCCCTTCAATATGGCACAAAGCGTTGGTACTGCATAAGGGCTCTGGAAATTTTTTAACTGTTGCATACATACACACACTCTACAGTCCAAATGTACTATTTATTCCTATCATCTACTAAATATGTAAAGACATATTTCTAATACTGCATGGAGACAACCACGATGCTATTATTCCACTTAAAAATGTCATCACCAGATAAAGCAAGTAACCAACTTTGTGTTTTGGGAAAACATACATAACACATATTAATAAGTCCTGCTTTAAAAGCTTGAATATGAAATCATGGTGATGTACTCATTCATAAAGAAAAAAATTACCTGAAGAACAAACAAGTATCTTTTTCCTGTATGTGTTCCTAAAATAATACAAGAATTTGGATGGTAGTCTTAGTTTCAATGAAAACATGGAAGCATATGACATGTACAAAACCAATACAAATTTAAAAATATTGAATTTAGAGACGAATCTAAAATCCTAATGTGATTCATATACTGAAAATCTGCACAAGTATCTGCTTCCTTGGATCCTTTTTATTGTAATAAAATGACCTCTTTTAAGAACATTGTAATATGTTACAAGAAGGCATCCTATGGGAGAAGGCCATAAAAATAGATCATATTCCTGTGTAATACCTACTTGTGGTTTCTGAAAGGAGGTGACATGAAGTATACATATACTTCTCAAATAATGTGAATCTCTCAGAGGCAATGCTACCCTCCCACATAAAAGATAATGGCCTATATGTAGATATTTTTACAGGTTAGCAATGAAAATCATGCTAAAATTACAAAAAGTTAAGAAAGAAAGACTATCATCCTAATCTACAATGTAGTGAAGGTTCTTTTCTGCAATGCCAAAATGTAATCATATTAATATTTCAACAATAATATTTGCAGGATAAGACTTAGTATTTTTTTAAATCGCAGTTAGTGGTGGTCTCTTCACACTATAGTCTCTCCATGTTATTGGGAAAAAACAAAATCAGTCTGTTTTACTATGTTCATAAGAATACATAATAAATCTACAATGTGGATTTAAGCATATTAATGACTGAGTTTGTCATTATTTTGAAAGACGTCATAAAACCAGAAGCATCACTGTAACAAAAAATGTGTACATAAAGTAAAACAATAATTATCCTCCCAAACCTAGCTTTCAGTGAGTGCTTCTAGTTCAGGATATAAACAAGAAAACTAATTTATACTATTTTTGATAAGATATAAATATATTTCTGCTAAAGTGTAATATTTGATAAAATTCAGTTTATAATTTATGGTTTTGTTTTTAGGTTAATAGAGCAACAATAAGATATGAACTTAATTTACACTGCATTTTAAAAATATTTCGTTAAGATACAGTATCTGCATTTACTTAAAATGTGAATTGTGTGAGACAAATTTGCTTCTTTGCTGTATTGTGTCTCCTTCTCATCAAAATAACCATGGAAGGGAGAGAATAAACACACTTCTTAAATTCTTATATAAAGTTAAAAAATCACTGAATTATTTTTAAAATAAATCATACTTTAAAATAAACTATCATTTAAAAAATATCCAACATAAGTACAAAGCTGAAGATTTACCCAGTATAATGAATCTTTACCACAAAAATTTGTTTAAAGACCACAGAAAACAAATCTGAGGAATATTTACTATAAAAGAATTTAGGAAGAGTCAAGGTAAAGGAGGAGAGATACTTCAGTGTCTTTTTTATTGTTAAAAAGTAAAAGATGAAGGAAAACTACTTAAATTTTAGGATTTTCAGGATTTTGTCTCCTTATTTATTGTTACATTTAAAACTCAATTTAGAAAATCTTAGCCTCTCTTTGAATTATTTTTCAGAGTTTGTTTATAAATACTCAATTATTCACTTTGACAAAACAAAATTTCTTAACTCAAAGCCCCAGGAAATAGAGAATTCTTAAAGGTGATTATATTAAAACAAACAAAACTGATCTTCAAAAAGGCTAATATTTAATAGAAACAAAATTATGTTTCCTTCAAAACCAATGACAGTATATACCTCAAAGTCACTCCTTGAATACCCAATTCTCCCCTCTCTGAAATAATTACCTGAAGTCAGTTGACATCTAACATATTAAAACCATACTTGAGTCATTGTGCAAGAATTCATTTTGCATCTGGAAATCACCACACAAATCCAGAGTTTTAAAAGAAGAAGCCTAAGAAAATTTCATATTTAAGTGTTTGGTTTTTCAAAAATGTAAAAGAAAAAGAAATATGACACAACTAATTGTTCGTTATAGTTTACTCATGTGCTTTCAAAGATACAAATTTCTGAATACAATTAGAACCAAAGTTTTAACTTTTCATCTTTACTAACACAGCTTTTTAAATTAAATATATATGTATGTGTGTGTGTATATATATATATGGACATATATATGGACATATATATCAAAACAACTTTGTTACTTAAGGCCTTCAAATAAACTCAAAAACTGTATTTCAAAAATGCTTTTTTCCCCACTTTAGCAGAAATGAAATGGTGATTTTGAAAAATACCATTAGGACGTGGCCTGCTTGTATTTGCAGGAAATTTTGGCAAACAATTAACTATGCCAACAGCCTCTTCTAGCTTCTGCGGCAAACAGCTTTCTCTGAGAGACTGAAATCTATGGTGAGCTCTCACATTAGTATAATACTCTGCATTCCGCCTAAGATTTTGTTAAATTATTACTGGTTTTTGTTTTATTTCCAGTATCAATTTCATGATGAAAATAAGTTAATCTTCTACACAGCTTAGAGGGAATAAAAATGTGATGGTTTGAAAAACAGCTTGAAAATTCTGCAGTAATATAGAGAATATTTCTCAAAACGGAGTAACTGCTGATACGATTTTTGAAAATGTATGGAAATATTTCCTGGTGCTATCAATCATATCCAAAAAAGAATGTGGTGTAGATTCCATTTAAAAAATAAAAAAAAATCACTATACCTTTCTTTTATCTTCTCTCTTTATATTTATTTTCTAAATGTGCAGGCAAAAGTCAGGGGAAAAGCTTTTTTATAATTCTGTCCATTTATTTATCCTCAAAGAATTAATACAACACCACCATAAGACAGTTTCTTATGTCCTGGAAATCCTAAATCAATATATTGGTATTTCCATCAGAAGAAAGTGATACCCCATTTAGAGATCAAAATTTTGGACTTCTAATTTTGGAGTTAGGTAGAATTCTCCATAGAATGGAAAATGACAAAAAGCAATTTATCAGCAGACACATAAAGTAAACCTATTTCTTTCAAGCATGGACTCCTGTGTTTATAAAAAATGAGAGTACAGTAGAAATAATATTTTCAACACTACAAATGAGGATTATTACCTCAATTTCTAAAGAAATGCCTCCCTCAATGCTTTCTTCAAACATCCAAATCCCAGCTTAATAAAAACAAATGGCACTCCTCATTTCTTCAAAATTGCACATTCGATATCATAAGCTTTGCTTTTTTTAACAAGACACTAACACTTTCAAATTTAGTAATTAAGTATTCATAAGCCTGAGTTTAGGCGGTAGTGTTCTGGGGATGACGGGCTGACTATGATAAATATATTTATAACTTTCAAACTAATGAATTTAAATTCATAAAAATAAAACAAATAAGAAGGTAAGTTAAAATAATACAAAATCCCTAAAAGTGATCTTTGCTATTTCATCACAAGATTAAATAATAAATATGTGTAGTATCATTTAAGAATTTTAATATATCTATCACTTAGTAATTCTACCACTTCTGAATTAGAAAAGCAGTAACAGTCAAAATTATAGAGAGTTTTTGGGCACCTGGGTGGCTCAGTGGGTTAAGCGTCTGCCTTTGGCTCAGGTCATGATCCCAGGGTTCTGGGATCAAGCACCACGACAGGCTCCCTGCTCGGCCGGGAGCCTGCTTCTCCCTCTCCCTCTGTCCCTCCCCACCCTGCTTGTGATCTCTCTGTGTCAAATAAATAAATAAAATCTTTAAAAAAATTATAGAGAGTTTTACATTTTCAAGCTAAAAATGTACATTTTCGTGTCTAACAAATTAAAATGGACACTTGGCGTATGAAGTTATTGAAAAATATGGGTAAGTGCTGAAGCTTTTACTTTCTAACTCCAATTTCCAATAAAGTTGGAAAATATTTTCTAAGACAAATATTCCTTCAAGTAAAATGTTAGTAAATAAAATGTGGCAAATCACAATCTAACCAATAAAATTAAGTCAACAACCATCAACCACGGAGGTTTTCTATTCCTACAATAAGCCCAAACATTAATAAAACAAAGAATATTTTAAATCATAAATTTCTAGAAATTCTACATGATTAAATAACATTTGGTCTAGAATCATAACAAATTTAATACCACTAACAAAAAAGGGAAGATTTTAAATCACAATCTATGAAGGTATGTAGATAAACTTTACTCGGGTTTGTGCATTTCCAGTTAGACATCTAGATAAAATTTTCAGGGTTGAGAGTCTTGAACAATGGTAGAAAAAAATTTTTTTATTTCTACAACGATGTTTATTAACATCAGTTTTTTTCACTGCCCTCTAGTGGCAAAGAGTCAAGTCACTGTATGAAGATCAAAGCCTGTGATTAGGAAGACACATGGGGGGCTATAAAAAGATCTTGAAAAACAGAACAGTAAAATTTTACACCATATGTCACACTTCTTTTCTGGAAATTAATTATTAAACAAAAGAAAACTGTATATATGAAAGTCAAATTCTATTTGCTAAAAAAATTGCAAGAATTACATGAGCAGCATGAATAAAGTCACAACACTGTGCATCAACCATTAAACACAGTCGGCTGGTCAAAAAATGAAAAAAATCAGTCAATTTTTTTCTATATGACATTAGCGAATACTTGACCAATTCTTTAATTCTACTGGACTGGCTCTTTTTAGACCTTAGAGGTGACCTTACAAAAGTTACTTTTAATGTTCTCTAAAACGTTAAATTCTAAATTAAAAGTGTAAAGAAAATACCACAGAACCAAGTAAACTAAATTAATATTCAGATCTGTTCATGAAAGACATTTTACAAAGTAGATTTTAGGCAACAGTTATACCATGTATAAAACTTACAATTGGTAGGCTATAAAAGTATACATAATTTTAAACTAACTTTTGTTTTTTACCAAATTAGTCCTCTTCGGGTATCTGCATCATTTTTTATTATTTTGCTTTATTTTTCAATATCCATTTTCCATCATCAGAAATAATGGTATTTTTAGGACACAAATAAAATGCTTACTTATGATTATTAAAATAGCTACTGAAAATAAAGTCTTAGATGAACTGTGATCTTCTGTTTCGCAGATATAAAATCTGCCAAATAGCTTTCCTGTATCAAAAAAAGTGTAATCTTGGAAATGTATGTAGTTTATTCACATGACTTGTCTTAGAGGAAAACTGTAGAAGGCAAGAGAGAAATAACCCAAAAGAAAGAAAAAAACTTCTAACCCTTGACAGAAAAGCTGCAGGAGAATGGACACCAGAGGCAGGAAGGACGGGCCCGTGCATATCCCTTCTTCTCAGCTTCTCACTTCAGGAGCCCTAGGATCATGGGAAATAAACTGTGTGCCTGATGATTTTTGTTTATTTATTTGTTTTTACACAATGTAAACAGTGCCTGCAAACCACGGCCACCAGGCCCTTCTTTCTAGGGATTTCAATAAATGTTTAAGGCTGGTTGTGTCAAAACATGGAAGAAAAGTGTCTTCACACTTTCTTCTGGGCCCAAACATGAAAACCATCAGGAGGTCCATGAGGCGCTTTCTACATGGGAGGTGGCACAATCTTGAACAGCTATCTAGTCATTTCAAAGGTTCAAGTGTAAAGTGCTTAAAGATTTTCATCGAATGGAAAATTCTGAATGAAAAAGAACATTTTAAAAGCACTGCCTGGAGCAATTCTAGCAACAAATACAGCAGACAAGGACACGAATTAAAAAAATTTTAAAGAATATTAACCATGGCACAATCCTTGAAATTAATATTTAAAGTAAAAAAATATCTCACAGAAAGATTTGTCTCATTCCCATTCCACTATAGATAGCAGCTGTCCTCTGGTGTGGAGAACCTTCTGAACAGTTCGACACAGACGCATTCCAATTGAGTTCCAATATATGTTCAGAAACGGAGCAAGACTGCTTTCAAAAACCAGATTATTTTTCGGATGCAAGTTTTCTAAGAAGTTTGCCAGAATTAAGAAATTAGGATAATATACCTCTCTAGCAATAATCTAATTACAATTAGTCTTTGAGAAGAAAGAGTAGAAAGAAACCAGTCGCCAATCGAATCCAGACAGCAAAGAGGGACTAATGACAGGAAATGAGCAATGAGTAGCTGAAAGACCAGAGAGGCATCAAGGACGATTTTGCTCTCTTTACATAAATTTTGGCAAAATACTTTAATTTCAACCCTACGTTCACTTTCTAAGGTCCAGCATGTATCAAATTTAAAAAGGCTTTAAGAGTAATGAAGAAAAATGAGTGCTCAGACTATCATGTAAATGGGTTCACTGAGCTAACATTCCGTGTTATCTCATAATCAGAAACATAAAAAAGTATATAAACATAGTAAGTGTTACTAATATCTTTGCCACCAAATCTTACGCTAATTAAACACATAAGCTGCTAAATGTGATATCTGAAGAAATGTGGCTTTAGAAAATGGTGTCCATCTGAAACAGCTTAAACTTTCAGAAGGAGACATTTGTAACTTTTCTGAAGATTTGAGCAGGTGTCGAGGCCATTGTCAGTAATGGCCTACTGTGGAGCCAACTGGAAACTTGTCCGGCAGCTTCTCCTATCAGCAGTATGCTCTTGTAACATTTAAAACATCTGATCTTCCAGACTACACAGTCTGTCCTGAGAGTGTGGTTCAGCTTCACTTCAGATCCAAAAGTTCACTTCTGCAGTTGATATGGGGTTACTTAAGGAAGGGAGTACATTTGGAGTATTAAATCAGCACAACAAAAACTTAAGAAATAAAATACATGCGTGCATTGCACATAGTTTCAAACACTTAAAAAAATACAATGGGCAGCTGAAATTTGATGCTTAGAAATTAACATTTTCTAATTCTTAAAAATTTTTTTCACGTTAAAAACAAAACATTCTTCCAGCATCAAGGAAATCCACAAGGCAGTCTTAAAAACTTCATTTCTTCATCAGTTTTTTTCTCCTTGCCAAGCAAACAGTTCAACTTAAAACCATACACATGAACCGCTGCCACGTCATCTGTTTTTACTAACAGGGGACTGAAAAAAGAAACCTGTTTTCTAAATTTGAAAATAGGGGGGAAAAAATAAAGGTTTGGTAAAGACTAAAGTGGCTTTACATAAAGGTATTCATTTTAAACACCCACTAAAAATCTCTGTGGTGTTCAGCTATTAGATGAGACTTCACTTAATCAAGTGTACGTCACTTTGGAATGAGTCAAGTAACCCCACCAAGGACAGAGTTAGGAATGGTAAATGCCATTTTTAGAAAGCAAAGAGGTTCCACCTAGGGCTTCCTCACAAAATCCAGTCTAAGTAATTTACACGAAATAGCACCATCCCATGTACTCCACTGAAGCTGGAATATATTCAAACAGACAGGAACACGGAGCACAAATTGTGCAAAACTTGAATTCTCTTTTGGAATCCAATTATCATAGTCACTTGAGGGATACTGAATTATTATTTATCTAATAAAGATGGAGATGGACATATCTCAGTGCTTGTTCAGTAGAGACAGATATTAAAAGCCATGTGTGACTACAGAAAGGTAAAATGTCTGATGAATTAGTCAGTGAAGATAAAATCCCTGAGTGTGGGCTTGCTACTACCTGTCATTTACATAAGTGAAATTTATGAAGAGAAAAAAGAAGTATGCATATGTATGTACAAAGAGATGTTAGGGTTTCTAATGATACAAGCCACTGAAGTATCAATCTTGAAAGAACTGCAAAATACTTTCTGCATTTCCTCTGGTGCTATGGTATTTCAGTCGAAGGTTAAATATATAAAAACATATCCTCTATCATAAATGTGATTTGTTCTCTGAAGCTTCTGTCTAGTAATTTTATAGAGTATTTAAACTTTCATAAAACTAGAGCAAAAAAAAAAGGGACCAGTTTTAAATACATAATATACGTAAGTTGTAGACATACCCATTCTCCATCTCTTTGTCCAGGACTCTGAATATACTTACATTGAAAAATCACTGATATATTTTTAAAAGACTAGAATTTCCCAATAACTAACTTTCAAATAAGATGGTAACTGAAGGGGCGCCTGGGTGGCTCAGTCGTGGGGCGTCTGCCTTCGGCTCGGGTCGTGATCCCGGGGTCCTGGGATCGGGCCCAGCATCGGGCTCCCTGCTCAGGGGAGAGCCTGCTTCTCCCTCTGCTTCTGCCTCTGCTGCCTGCCTGCTTGTGCTCTCTCTCTCTCTCTCTCTCTCTCTGTCAAATAAATAAATAAAATGTTTTTTAAAAAAAAGAAATATGGTAACTGAAGGGATGCCTGGGTGGCTCAGTCGTTAAGCATCTGCCTTTGGCTCAGGTCACGATCCCAGGGGCCCGGGACTGAGTCCCACATCAGGCTCCCTGCTTCTCCCTCTCCTAGTAACAACTGAAATGGTTAATGGATATAAAGGCAAGAGACAATCTAGCACTGAAGGAGCCCATCACATTACAAAAACTGTCGTGGTACCTCAGCTAGTTCCACAGTAGCTGCGACCACTTAGAAGGAAGATTCTTCCAATGAATTTGCACTGCACATCCTGAGAAACCTCTGAAGAGTCAGAGGACTCATACAGGGGAAATCCTGATGAAACATGGTTCATGTCACCACCAATGAAGAGCTGAGGTGTACAGATGGGGGTAGGTCTAGGAAAAATGGAACAACATGACTTGTAACCCATTTTACTCATGGGGGTCAACAGTACAAAGCAGCAGCTAGAATGGGAAGGTTACATGTAAAGCTAGAGGCACACATAAACCAGGAAAGTTCAATTAAAAAGAAAGCAGGGGATGCAGTATTAATATCAGATAAGGTAAAAATCTCTGATATAAAAAAAGCATTAATTTGGATTAAAAGGATCTATTAAGGCTGCAATCTACAATGAAGATATAGTAGGCAAAAACTCTGTAGCAAATAAAGCAGAAAGGAAGAAACTCATTAAAAAATGAACAGAAACAAAACTGTAGTGGAAGACTTTAAAAATTTAACAGGTCTTTTAAATATATGAAAAAGCTAACAGACTTCAAAAGAATATTCTGGATTTCAATCAGTGATTCTCAACCAGGCACAGTGCCACTCGCCTGAGAATGGTTGGGAAGATGGTGTGGGGAGGGGTAGGTGTTTGGGTCACCACAAAATCTGTTTGGTGTCTATGGATAGGAGTTAAGAACACTAGGTTATCTTACAACACAAGGGACAGTTCCTCAAAAACAAGACTTGCCTCATCCATAATGCTCAACAGTACCCCAGTGGGAATTATGCTCAGTCCTCTAAATAATTAAATAAATTTGAATTTGCTTTAGTAGGTACAGAGCAAATGTTGATACTTACAAATAAAGAATACACCTTTTAAGAAATACAATCATTCGTGGGGTGCCTGGGTGGCTCAGTCAGTTGAACATCCAACTCTTGATTTTGGCTCAGGTCATAACTTCAGGATCGTGAGACCAACCCCTCTGTCAGGCTCCATGCTGGGTGTGGGGCCTGCTTAAGATTCTCTCTCTCTCCCTCTCCCCCTGCCCCTCTCCCCTTTTCAAAAAAAAAAAAATACAATCATTCATAAAAACATACCATATATTATATAAAAGGTCTTCAAGTTGTTATATCTGTAATTCTGGGAGTAAGAAAAGCCATTCTAAGAATTGTGCATGCCTGAATAGCTTCAAAGGAGTCAATTTCAGGCCCTGATATTGATTTGCCTGAAGATGTAGGTGCAGAAGAAATATTACTCTTATCTACACTCAAAAAAAGAAAGACAACTATCCAAAACCTTACCATGGGGCAATACCCCAACATATACTATAGAGGAGCAAACTGAAGAGCAATGAACAATTAAAGAGTACCGCAATAAAGCAAAGCATTACAAACACTTAACACCCCATTCCAATAGAAGATACATTTCCAAAAGAATTTTATTTTTACAGTCAATCATTTTTTTTAATCAAATATGCGTATTTGGTTTTGGATCAAGTGTGTACTGATTATATTAAAAACTGAAAGCAGAAATTTTGTTTCTAGTTCTTAGAACCTTGTGGACATAGAAAACAACTTTAATTCAAATTTTTATTTACATATGGCTGCAAATAAAGGACTTTCAAGAATAAATAATATTATTTAGTAAATAAAAGTAAATTGCATTAAAATAAAATATTCTTGGGAAAGTGGAATGAAAATATGTCTCGAAGAAAACATAAAACCAACTGTCAGTTTCTTAATTTATTTGTAAATAAATGATGGTGAGCATAAAATTGTTAGGACATTTATCGTTTATTATTAGTAATGCACATTTAAAATTGTGATGTAAACAGTTTTATTCAAAATATCAATATTTGTCACACGTGGAAATTAATCCTCTGCAACTGTTCTTGTGATGAAAAACATTAGATTTTAACTAAAAAATGTGTGAGGGGGCATTTAGTTTTTCAAAATTCTTTTAGTGAGAATGTAAGCCAAAAGTTTGAAGACGACTGTAAAAAATGCAAAGAAAATCTCAATTGATCTTTTAAAAGCTAACATTCTCCAAGTCACGTTATCTGATTTCAATGGCCTACAAAACACCTAGAAAAATAAAATCTGCAGTCACAAAATGTATGTAGAATATTGATTTAAAAAAAGAACACCTACACATGGAATGGGGACAAAGCTGTACTCGCCAACATATTAATAGCCATAATTATGTTCAAGGAAAACAAGCAAAGGGGAATCAATTAGATTGAGCGGAGGTTAACTAATTAGAAAAGAGAGAAAAGAAAAAAAATATAAATTATGGGAGGTAAGATTTGAAAAAAAAAATGTAACAGAGACCTACTGCTAGTCTAATTAGGAAAAAAACCCTGAAAACATAAATATAAAAACTTTAGGATAAGAAAAAGGCAGTTACAATTATATTTAGGCAGAATAATAGAAAAAATTCAAGGTTCTAGAAAGAATGGCGGTCCTAGCCTCTATAATTTATGCACAAGGCAAAAAATCCCTCGAAATTTCTAAAATTAAAGAATTCACTCAAGAAAACCAGCCCCCATCCCAACCTGGGTATCTTTAGTAATTAAAATAAACTACTCTTAACTTCTAGGTAAAGTTTAATTGGCAATAATGATAGAGAGGAAGAGTCCAGACAACTGTGTTCCACTAAAATGAAATTTGACTATCTTAATTATGTCTGGTTGTAAATAATGATTTAATGAAGTTTCAAAATAACAGTGGACTTCTGAATATAATTTTTAAGAAACTGGGGGAATAAGGGGCACATGGGTGGCTCAGTCAGTTAAGCGTCTGCCTTCAGCTCAGGGTCATGATCCCGGGGTCCTGGGATCGAGCCCCACATCGGGCTCCCTGCTCAGTGGGGAGCCTGGTTCTCCCTCTTCCTCTGCCCCTCCCCCCTCACTCATGCTCTCTTGCTCATCCACTCTCAAATAAATAAACAAAATCTTTAAGAAAATAGGAGAATAAGACATGATGCACTGTGATATCATAAAGAATATGGTTAAATGATCTATTCATCTATGATTATCTCTATATCATTTTTATTTCTTAAGTACTGATTTTTATAAGTAACCTACTTAATTTATAATAATAGACATATAAAGGTAACAATATATTTATTTTTATATCTATGAGAAAGCTCATCCAATAGAGACAATATACAGTGGCATATTTGCTCTCCTAACAGCAGAAGGCCACTTTAAAATGTTTTTACATAATCTGAATGTTCTTGCATTACTCCCATTACAGACAAGTTTTTATTATACTAAGGATAATTAAGCATGTTTTAGATTATCTTTATTTTCCTCCCCCTGGCTGTCCAGCTTTTGGTCATTTCACTGCTCATTAAAATTTCCACAAGAAAATGGTCAGTGAAACAAACCCAAATAAAATTCAAGGCAAATATAATCCTATTCTTATTGACAGATATGGCAAATTCTGTTACTGGAGAATTTCTACACCAGAAGAACAAGACCAATCTTCATTTACATTACTTAAAATATTGCTCCAAATCTCATTTATTTAAAATGCTGTCACTGGTTTCTGCCCGGCCGCAGAGTAAGCATCGTTAAAGTCTCCCCTCCCACCGCCATCATGTCTAAGTCAGAGTCTCCCAAAGAGCCTGAACAGCTGCGGAAGCTCTTCATCAGAGGTTTGAGCTTTGAAACAACCGATGAGAGTCTGAGGAGCCATTCTGAGCAACGGGGAACGCTTACGGACTGTGTGGTAATGAGAGAGCCAAACACCAAGCGCTCCAGAGGCTTTGGGTTTGTCACGTATGCCACTGTGGAGGAGGAGGTGGATGCAGCCACGAACGCAAGGCCACACAAGGTGGATGGAAGAGCTGTGGAACCAAAGAGGGCTGTCTCAAGAGAAGATTCTCAAAGACCTGGTGCCCACTTAACTGTGAAAAAGATTTTTGTTGGTGGCATTAAAGAAGACACTGAAGAACACCACCTAAGAGATTATTTTGAACAGTATGGGAAAATTGAAGTGATCGAGATCATGACTGACCGAGGCAGTGGCAAAAAGAGAGGTTTTGCTTTTGTAACATCTGATGACCATGACTCTGTAGACAAGATTGTCATTCAAAAATACCGTACTGTGAATGGCCACAACTGTGAAGTAAGGAAAGCCCTCTCTAAGCAAGAGATGGCTAGTGCTTCATCCAGCCTAAGAGGTCGAAGTGGTTCTGGAAACTTTGGTGGTGGTCGTGGAGGTGGTTTTGGTGGGAATGACAACTTTGGAAGTGGAGGGAACTTCAGTGGTCGAGGTGGCTTTGGTGGCAGTCGAGGTGGTGGTGGATATGGTGGCCGTGGGGTTGGCTATAACGGATTTGGTAATGACGGAAGCAGCCTTGGAGGAGGCGGAAGCTATAATGATTTTGGCAATTACAACAATCAATCCTCAAATTTTGGACCCATGAAAGGAGGAAATTTTGGAGGCAGAAGCTCTGGCCCCTATGGTGGTGGAGGCCAATACTTTGCCAAACCACGAAACCAAGGTGGCTATGGTGGTTCCAGCAGCAGCAGTAGCTACGGCAGTGGCAGAAGGTTTTAATTACTGCCAGGGAACAAGGCTTAGCAGGAGAGGAGAGCCAGAGAAGTGACAGGGAAGCTACAGGTTACAACAGATTTGTGAACTCAGCCAAGCACAGTGGTGGCAGGGCCTAGCTGCTACAAGGAAGACATGTTTTAGACAATACTCATGTGTATGGGCAAAAAACTCGAGGACTGTATTTGTGACTAATTGTATAACAGGTTATTTTAGTTTCTGTTCTGTGGAAAGTGTAAAGCATTCCAACAAAGGGTTTTAATGTAGATTTTTTTTTTTTGCACCCATGCTGTTGATTGCTAAATGTAATAGTCTGATCATGATGCTGAATAAATGTGTCTTTTTAAAATAAATAAATAAATAAAATAAAATAAAATAAAATAAAATAAAATAAAATAAAATAAAATAAAATGCTGTAACTGTTTTATTCAAATGGAAATGTTTCGGGGCTTTGCAACCAAATGTGCAGCAACTTACCTGGGGTAGGTTATGGGGAGTTTTGCTTTGAGGGTAGTTCTCTAAGGACCTTCAAAGCTTCAAAAGATCTCAGACCTGACCCACTCTCGTGGTGAAGAGTTTTGCAAGCCCCTGCATAATGGATGTACACCAGAGCAAATCTCTCAAACTCTCACCTGGTGTTTGCAGAAGCTCCAAAGCATGGTAGTGTTGTTGTTGTTGTTGTTTTTTTAAAGATTTTATTTGAGAGAGAGAGAGAGAGAGGGAGAGAGAGAATGAGAGAGAGAGCACATGAGACGGGGAAGGGTCAGAGGGAGAAGCAGACTCCCTGCTAAGCAGGGAGCCCAACGCGGGACCGATCCCGGGACTCCAGGATCATGACCTGAGCTGAAGGCAGTCGCTTAACTGACTGAGCCACCCAGGCGCCCCCAAAGCATGGCAGTGTTAACCAATGTATTTTATTCTCACTTCTGGCAAAGATTAACCAAGGACCCTTTGAATTTCCTAGACGCTTTCTCCTCTTTGCAGTCATTAAGGTTTGCTGTTCCCTTTCCTTTCCCCACATTGAAATTATCTAAATACATCTTCTGTAGTATACTACAGGAAGTGGTAAGGTTGAAGTCCAAATATTTAACCAAAGGCGCCACGTTCCTGGCATTCAGGACTGAGAATATTATACAATTGTGTTTTTTTTTTTTCTTTCTTCTTTTCTTTTTTTTAGAATTGTTCTTCTTACCTTATACTCTGGCTTAAACAAGATTTTGCGGGTTATCCTGTGAAACTTAAGGTATTGTGAGGAAATAGTTTCCGAGTTCCAAGCACGGTTTTAAAATAGAGATTTAAATAAATTAGGGGTTGCCTTCATCTGTTTAAGTAGTGTTTAATTATCAAATTTATAGCACAGCATTTATATATTATTCTTACTGGTGAATAAATAAGTCACTTAGGACAATATAGCCAGATAAATGACTTTAGGGGCCCAGCATGAAACTAGTTCCAATAGTATATAAAAAACTTCCATACTTTTTAATGATGACCTTACCCGAGGGATAAGTTAGTATTCACAGCCGCTTGAGATTCTTTCCAACTCTACAATTCTATTACTCATTTCTAAAAATGGCCTAGTCCCAGCTGGATATTTTGTAATTAAAAAATTCAAATTTATAGGAACTCTTCCAAATGTCCGGGGATATCTGACACAACAGAAAAAAAAACATTATTAAAATCACTCCTTTATATTTAATATAAAGCAGGATTTTACATATATATTACACAGATAGAAAGATAGCTATTTTATTTTATCTAAGGCCGGTGCCATTATTTTAACAAAACAGTGGTGCAAAGGAGAGAATACTACGTAAGAATACAGAACTGGTTCTGGTTCGCTTTCCACCAATACCTACAGATGTCCACAGTCCAATTTCTTAAACTCTCTGGGTCTTGATTTTCTCATGATCTCGGTAAGTCCTTCACTATCTAGAGTTACATAATTCTTTTGAACTGTAACACATGAAATATGAATTAGGTGAATAGAAAACATGGCAATTAAGGCTTTAATTTTATTTTACCACTGTAAAATTATGAAATTGGGGCATATGGTAGCAGAGCTTAATACTAAACAAAACAGATAAAAATCTCAGCTTGTTTCTTTATTCTTGTTTTAAGAATTCATTTATGCAGAAACTCAGATGCTTATCCATATTCAAGAATAAAAATTATAGAAACAATGCTTCCATTGGAGATTTGTACAAATAAACACAAACTTTAAAAAAAAAAATCACTTGCTGACTCTTCTGGTTAACTGTATAAAAGAAATCCCAAAATCATCATCATTGATTTACAGATCTTTGCTTTAAATCACTTATTTTAAATAGCCACCTTGAGATGTTTTTTCCCCCAAAGTAACTGGCCAGTAGCTTAAAACATAGATAAATTAGTGACTATTATTACCGGAAACAAAAAAGAGATAATGTTAATATGCTAATTATCACACACACACACACACACACACACACACACACACACACACACACACACACACACGAGATTTTGTTTGTTTTCTCAATTTACTTAAAGACTCCTGGGAAATAATTAAAGAACTTGTGGCTACAAAGCCTAATAGAGGACTGAAAGGGAACTTAATAAAATTAATACATCAAAATGGGTTATTTATTCCTAAACAAACCAACATAACTGAAAAAGGAGATGTAAAAAAAAAAAAAAGGAATGAGTTATTTTCATTAGCAGGAAAATTTCCACGTAGGTATAGGGAAAGAACACAGTTCTGGTTTATGATAATGTACACTTGAAAAGAGGGGTGTTACATGTCAGTTTAAATTAAAGTACAATAAAAGAATTTCAGAGCTGAAAGAATCTCTGAGATCTTCTATCCCAAACCAATCGTTTTTAAAGGTCTTTTGAGACATTATTTGGGATTTTGTTATCCAACCCAAGTTAGGCAGTGGGCAGCAGGGCACAGACTAGAACCCGCATCTCTGACATCCGGTGAGATAAACCTTGTCCTTCCACTCCATGGCCCATGTGAAGAGAGATCTGACCACTGTCAAATATACTGGGGATCTTAATACTGTAAGGAAAACAAGTTAACAAAGTAACTTGGTTCTGAACAAAGTATGAGAAACTAGGTTTTTAATAAAATAAATGACGGTGATACATTTTTATGCCTTTTATTTGTTGCCTCTGAACTCTGAAACATTTTAAACTGGCAAACGTTTTTTTATTTTTTAATACTGTTAGTAGTATTAGAAATTTAAGTTTTGTAAGTCAGATCATCACTCCTTCCTCTTTCTCCCATGCGACCTGAGGAACTCATGAGGTGAGACCTGGGTGTCCCTGACGTCCTTTGACAGCACTGTACCTCAAGTTCATTTCAAGGAAGATGGTGTCAATTCCCACAACGGAGGACCTAAACTGAGCAACAGAGTGAGGAAGGAGTACCCAACCCAAATCTTCCCGGGCCAGTCATTTTTGGAATATCCTCCATGGAAAAATATTCTGCAATAAGATTCAGATATGCTTTCATATGGCAAAATGTACTTGTGAGAAAACCTGTCAAATATTTGTTTAAAATTTATATTATTTTGGGGCACCTGGGTGGCTCAGTTGGTTAAGCGACTGCCTTCGGCTCAGGTCATGATCCTGGAGTCCCGGGATCGAGTCCCGCATCGGACTCCCTGCTCAGCGGGGAGTCTGCTTCTCCCTCTGACCCTCTTCCCTCTCGTGCTCTCTATCTCTCATTCTCTCTCTCTCTCTCAAATAAATAAATAAAATCTTTAAAAAAAAAAAAAAAAAATTTATATTATTTTATGAAATCAACCGCAGTTGTAAATGGCATGTAGACAAGAAAGACAGGGAAAGGTGTGTAATTTAAAACCTATCGCTCTCCCCCAACCAGCTTCTGGGCTGACATTAAGTTGTGGGTGGGCAAGTCACACCTGGGGAAAACATGTATGTCCTTCAGAAACGTGGAAATGTATTAAAAATACCCCACCAGTTGAAGAGAAAGCTGAGTGATGACCCAACAACATAAGTAGATACGCTTTCATGACTAAATGAGAAATCTCAGGAGGTGAACCCCATTGATAAAGACCGCAAAACATCTGACTGGTAGAGAAGTTCCTGATTCAGAACTCCTTCTTATTCTCCACCCCTCACCTCCCCAAAGAGGCAGAGACCACTCTAACACTCTCAGATTGGATATTTACAGGGAGCGTGTTCACAGAGAGGGGTTTAAACCATACTCCATAGCGTTCTATTTTATACAGATACTCGGCAGGGCTGACCTGCCAGAATTACAAGCCAGGTATAGTGTGCGCCTCGAGGCTCTTCCCTTGTCTCAGCCTTCTAGGCCACTACCCTGAAAGGGTCTTTCCCATCTAATTAACCAACAGCCGCTCCCAGGAAAGGATCTCATCCATCACTCCTTGGGAATATAACACTTTAGACTTCAGTATATCATTTATTGTCTTGAAGGATGATGATAAACCTCTTGAAATTCCTGACCTAGATACCTATTCATTCTCACAGAGAACTATTTCAAGCATTTATTAAAATATGGTTGGTATTTTAAAAAATTTCCTGGTATGTATGGGTATTTCAATTTTGTACCTTAAATGGAAAGCCAAGGGTAATTTTTTTGAATAAATTACAAATAAGCTTTGTTGATAATCGTAAAGTTCATTTGTTATACCACTTATTTTTTTCATTAAAAATAGTTTATAAGTTTAAAACACAAAGGGAAATCAGGAGGCACAAGACCATACCCATACCCACATAATCTTTATTATAACTAATAACTACAGCATACACTATAAAGCTAAATTTACAACTAGAAAGTTTATATTTTCTGAGTGCTGTATCTGTAGTATGACAGTCTAATAGTTTTTTGTTTCTTCTTAGATTTTCAAATTCTCAAAACAAACAAGAAGCATAAAAACTAAATTTTCATTTCCCCTATGACTGAACAGCAAACAATATTCTATGCTTCTCTTGCTATAGTTACCCATAATGTGAGACTCAGGAGAGAAGAGGCAAATGCCAGTTCTGGCAGATAAAATACTTTTTTTTAAGATTTTATTTATTTATTTAGAGAGGGGATGACAAGCAGAGGGAGAGAGAATCTCAAGCAGACTCTACGCTGGGCACGAGCCCTATGCAGGACTCAATTTCACCACGCTGAGATCATGAGCTGAGTAGAAATCAAGAGTTGGATGCTTAACCAACTGGGCTACCCAGGTGCCCCAGCAGATAAAATATTTTTTTTTCCCCCAAAGATTCTATTTATTCATTTGAGACACAGAGATACAGAGAGAGAGAGAGAGCACGAGCAGGGAGAGGAAGAAGCAGGCTCCCCACCGAGCCAGGAGCCGAGCCAGGAGCCCGACGTGGGGCTCGATCCCAGAACCCTGGGGTCATGACCCGAGCCAAAGGCAGACGCCCAACCATCTGAGCCACCCAGGCGCCCCTCTTTTTTTAAAAAGAATAACAGTACGAGGGTATGAATGCTCAATTCTAACTTATCTAAACCCCTAAGAAATGAGGAAGTAAAAAAACTGAGGCCAGCAAAGAAAGTCATTTTTTACTTCTTCCTTGCTACTTTCTATCCCTCTGTAGTATGTTGAATAGCTTCTCTCCAAAATGCCTGTCCACCCAGAACCTCAGAATGAGACCTTATTTGGAAATCAGGCTTCTGTGGATATAGTTAGTTAAGAGGAAGTCTTACTGCGTTGGGGTGGGCCCTAAATCCACCAAGGACTGGTTTCCTTGTAAGATGAATAAATAGCAAAGTAAGGAAAGGACATAAGGGGACAGAGGGAAGAAGGCCGTGTGAAGACAGAAGCAGAAATGGGAGTGATTCAGCCACTGGCTGACCAATGCCTGGGCCACCAGAAGCTGCAAGAGGCAAGGAAGGCTCTCCCCTCCAGCCTTCGGGCCAAGCACAGCTGGCTGGCACTGTGACTTTGGACTTCTAGCCTCCAGGATTATGAGAGGACACATTTCTGTTGTTGTGAGCTACCCGGTTTATAATTTGTTAAAGTAACCCTAGGGAACCATACATCCTCAAATGCCTAAGAAACCAGCCAATGAAGCATTACATCTTTCTTGGGCCAGTACAGGGCCTTGTTTTTTGTTTTCATCTACTCTTTGGTGATTTACACTACAATGGGAACTTAGTCATCAACCTAACAGTCTAGTACTACCACTCAAAATGGTCTTACATTTTGGCTTCAACTTCCAGTAATGATTTAGCTTGGTCTATGTTTAATAAAGTTTGATACAGAAATGAGATCTGGATCCACCTCTGTTTCTATAAGAAATAGAACAGAACAGGGGCGCCTGGGTGGCTCAGTCGTTCAGCGTCTGCCTTCGGCTCAGGTCATGATCCCAGGGTCCTGGGATCGAGCCCCGCGTCGGGCTCCCTGCTCACTGGGAAGCCTGCTTCTCCCTCTCCCACTCCCCCTGCTTGTGTTCCTTCTCTCGCTGTGTCTCTCTCTGTCAAATAAATAGAATATTGAAAAAAAAAAAAGAAAAATAGAACAACATTCTCAATAAAAATTTTAAAACAAAAACCATGTTATTTTTACAAGAAACTGGTCAATATGTATTAATGTGTTATAAGCACTATAGGGTTATAAAAGAACTATTGTTGTGTTTACTTTCCTACTATGCGGTATACTTATTAGTGAATTTCTTCTATCATATTAATTAAGCACTGATGCCAAACACATAGTAAGTACTCAACAAGTATTTCTTAAATTAGAGTGAATACTCTAACAGTACACTACTATTATAAAATACCTGGGGACAGTGATTTCCAATTCCCTAAGACATTTATTTGCCCCCAAAACATTTTAGTGTTTTACTAGTTTGTATAAAACCACCACAAACATCTGTTTTACTATGAGCAACTCTTTCCTTAAGAAAGAGTTTCCTTTAACTATTAGAAGATAGCTTTAATGGGTTATGGAGATATTTTACTCAACTCTCCTAAGAGTTTTTAATCAATATCCCCTCCCCGTGCCCCAACCCAAAAAATGTCAAAAGCATTACGAAGAAATTTCTGTCTCTAAAATATGCCAAGGGAAAGTTCATAGACTAAAAACCAAGTAAATTCAGGGAGTAAGTATTAAAAGAATGCACGTGCTTAGGCAGGTAACTGGGGGAGGCGTATATTCAAAAAGCCTTGCGAATCAACAAACAAAAAATACAAATATATAATCTTACCTATATACAAAATGACATTAAATGATTATAAAGTAGTAAGATAATTAAATAAAAACAGGATTATGGTTCTCTCACAGAATCCATCTAAACCTATTATTTCTTTGAAATAATCTCTCTACAGCATGAAAAGCCTAAAGGCTTTTATTCTGTAATTTTGTAACTTTTAAATCTTTTTTTTTTTAAGATTTTTTATTTATTTATTTGAGAGAGAGAGAACGAGAGACAGAGAGCTCGAGAGGGAAGAGGGTCAGAGGGGGAGAAGCAGACTCCCCACTGAGCAGGGAGCCCGATGTGGGACCTCGATCCCCGGGACTCCAGGATCATGACCTGAGCCGAAGGCAGTCGCTCAACCAACTGAGCCACCCAGGCGCCCTGTAATTTTGTAACTTTTTAAAACTCTAATTCAATATCATGTAGAACTACTCGTTACTGCCGTATTCAGCGTAAGCCTGGTTCATATTTAGTACTTTTAACTCATTTTGAGACTAAATTTATTGTAAAATTTCCTTTAAAAAGTTTTAAATCTGGCAAGTGTAGTAATATCAGGACTCCTTTGAATCACAGATGAATATTTTATATTTTATGAAACTCGTTATTTCATGAGTACAGTATCTCTAGCTTTTATCTTTTCAACTGTGAGGAAAACATCTCTAAATCTAAAGGTTAATGATTTGCTGACAATTACAAATGTTTATGAAAGAGTGGCAATTGCTTGGTCTATTTAAGAACATTTATTCCTTAATATTTTATTAATCACAGGAAGAGCCTCTGTTACATTTAATGAATAGCACTTTTTTCAGGAAAAGACTTACACAAATAAGAGATACTTGGGCTAACGTACTCTACCAATTGCACTATTGAACCAAAGTACAGCAATATGCTGGCAACACATGCAAGGACTAATATTGTGAGCAAAATTCAGACAATGTGGGTTACCTCGCAGTTTTTGCAAAGGCTTCATCCAATAATGTTCTTTATGTGACATCTCATTTCAAGGTGGTCTCACAGAACCAGACAGAATGACACTGTGAATTTCTTTCCTTTTGCTTTTAAATGACAAAATGACAAAACGCTTTTTTTTTGTTTTTGTTTTTGTTTTAATTCACAAGACAATGGCTTTCATATAGAGCTAGGGCCCCTTAAAAATTTCATCACTGTTTTTTCCAACTACTACAAAAATATCAAGTAAATGTAAGTGGTCCTTTTCCAGCCAGTCTGGAATGATGTCCTCATGACATCATGACGACATGAGCGATCTTCCCCCAAACACATTCTATCACTGTGTTCTATGCCAAATCCCCAGTGGACTCCAGATGGACACCTGAATCCTTTCATCTGAGATTCAAGGTCTTCCATGTCCTGGCGTCCAGCGACTTTTTTAGCCTTATCTTCCAAAATTCTCTTTCAGGAACTTCATGCTCCAAGCAGATTATTTGATATTTTTTCAAATATACTGCTCACATTCCAACTTCTGCAACTTTGCTCATGCGCTTCCCTCTGCCTAGAATGCCTCCCCTCTGTCACTTGTCCATAACCCTACTGCTTCTTCCATTGGGCTCGATATTTTCTTGATATGGCGCTATGAGTTGGCGCTACTTTCTGAGTAGAAGAGAGAGAAAATCCCTGAGGAAGATAATTTGTCTTTTTGAAGAGAAAAGTTAAAGGCAGGGAAACTAATGAGGAGATACTATAAAACATGACTGAAATTGCATTATAGTAGGTAAATCCAAAAACTTCTGGTTTGTAGAATCACTACTTTATGACTAATGATTGAATATCTATAAATAAATGGAAAGAAACTAGTCTAAATGGACTCAAAATTACATGATTATGAATAGGATGATAAAGAGCATACCAGGTGGCACGTAGTAGGCTTTCAATGAATGTTGAGATTCACTTTTTAAAATTCACGAACTGATTTTCCTTACTAAACCAGTAACTGCCTAAAATACACGATAGTCAATTATATATTGATTTCTGATTTTACAGCCAGAGGAAAAAAACTGCTATACAGTAATCATGACCAAGTACAGTGACTTACACTCAGTGATTACTGGGTTAAAAATCTCTTTTTACAGAGAAATCGGTTCAACGCTAACAATTTCACTAACAATTTCCCTGCATTTAAGGGAAAGGACGAGTTGTGTGTATAAATAGCACACAGAGAACCAGGTCATAAAAGGTTGTTAACTTCAGATCTCTTGCTTTATTTGAAAGAAATCAAATGTTACAGAGAGAGCGAAACACCACTGCCCCTGCTCCTGTCTTTCTCCCCTTCCCTTCGTCTGTCTTTCCATATACTGCCACTCCGTGTGACTGCCCTTTACCCCTCCCAGGCCCACAGCTTCAGTATTTTCCAGTGGCCTTCACTCGCCACCTCAAATGTGTTAGCCTATTGTAAAAGCAGGCTTATTTAGGTGGCTGACATCTATTTTGGCAATGGAATCAGGGGCTCAGATATTGACATTTGACCAGATCACGACTGACTAAATCATTTAAAAAAAATGTAACTGAGGAATTCTCCTAAGCAGAGCAGATTTTTATATATTAAAATTTTATTCTTGGTGAACTTAAGAAATAGAGAAATAGTTTAATGTAATATACCAAATTTACCTTTATTCCCTCCTAACGTCCTCTGTCCTATGGTCACAATGGTGACCTATTCTCGTATCAGAGCCTGGAACTACTTATCTCTTCTTCACGGTATTTCTTTTTCCACACTGCACAGATTAATAAAATCTTCAAGTGGTCTCCTTCCAATGAGCTACCTCGTTAGAGTTTAAAGTATGCCTCAGGAACTTAGAAGTGGATATCTTGGTATTGCTAATTGACATATTCCTGGAAATGGGGGGGTCAGAAAAGAACTTTACAAAATATATACAAGGAGATGTTCTTTTAAATGAAGATACTATCAGCTGTCTTTGCCCATGAATATACTTTAAAAATCTTTAATACTGAATTCTATCCAAGTTCTTCCTCAATGGAGGGAGGAAGATATTATACGTTTACAATTCTAATGCCTCCCTCTTGAGAAACTGAGGCATTAGGAAATAAACGTTATTAATAAGCATTTTCAGGTGTTTATACTGATATCTGAGCATGAAAGTAAATAACTTTTTTTCAATTTATGAAAGACCTGGCATCTGAATCCTCTACTCCTAACTGGAAGCATAAAAGGAAAGATTGAGCTTAGCTTTCTGAGTGAAATGTAATATGCATGAAATTTAAATATACTTTAAAGAAATCAAACATATCAGCAGACACAGACCTTAGTAGTTTAAAAAGGTCTCAGAACCATTTATTTATTTATTTATCTTTTCCAGAACCATTTAAAATAAACAACTGTACATTAAAATCAACTATAAAGCTTTAGTTTCTAAATTTTGAAATTTTAATTGTTCTGCCCATTAAGGACACCATTTGTGGGCTCAGTCTTGAATCTCGACATGTAAAAAGGAGCTCTCATGTAATGCCACTCAACTCTTAAAAATACCAGAATTCACCCAGATGACTATTATTGCCTTCAAAGGGCCATCTCAGGGGTTATCCTCTTTTCTTCTCTTTTGAAAAGGAACTCACAGAATATATTTAACTGTGGTAAATACTCTCTCTCTCGCTGCATATAGATCTAATTTTATGAAATAGCCAAATGTTGGTCAGTTGAGGCCCGGGAAGGAAGTAAATAATCAAACTAGCCAAACTGGCATTTGATGAAAATGAAACATGCCTATATGACAAGAGCTATTCTTATCTGTGTCTTGCAAATAAGCTCAGTTTCAAAAGAGTAGTTTCAAAGAAGTTTGGTTAAGGTACTACAACGGGAACATGGGAAGAGTAACAATCTACTTATAATGAGGACAACCACCTTCACTTTCAGGATCTCTATTACAACTAAAGGCCAAATTAGCAAGCATACATGGCCCACAGTACATTAGCCACTTCCCCGGAAGCTGGTGAGTAGGGTATACTTCTCCCAGAGTTCCTCTGCAGGGGATGCTTTCTCTTCTTATTCCTTAGGCAAGCTGAATTAACCCCCAAAAAAGCCAGTGCAGAGCCCCAGATTCCCTAACCAATGACACCTTCACAAAAAAATGCAAATATAACAGGCACAGAAGAAGCAGATGTGGCATGTACATAAAAATAAGCTAACCCTGTAGCACAATATGTAAAAGCTTACTATATATTTTATCGTGCATAATGTTTTATTACCATTTTAAGTTTTTTTTTTCCCCAATAATTTTAAATCCACTGAAGAAATTTTAAAGAACCTCTACTAGAATCCATAGTTTGAAGCCATTGATCTGGTTTTATCTCCTTTCACAAGTACAATTCCGAACTCAAGCAACTTTCCCAAGGTCACACAACCAGATAATAGTTTAAATGCTAATTTGTTTGACTCCTAAGCAGAAGTTCTTAGCAGACCAAAAACTATGAAAAAAAACAAGAACACCAACAGATTAGCCTTGGGCACAAAGGAGTAAACACAAATATAATTTATCATTTTGCCAGGTTCAATACATACCATTTTGATGTGTTATAGCCTTTAACAGTTAAGGCATTAGCCATCAATTAAATAAACAAACCATTAAATAGGGACTAGAACTGTCAATAAAGGAATAATCTACTAATTTTCTAATCAATGATGCTAATCATTGCTGGATATTAATCAGGGAGTGGACATTAGCCATAGCATAGATAGTCATTTATAATTATGGTTCACTAAAAAAAAAAATTCTAAATGATATTAAAAACAGAGTACAATACTAAACACATATTCACTAGTAAGTACTTGTTGATAAATGCTTGCTTGAACAAATGGAAATATTTGTAACATTCATTGATTACAACATTTACAGGTTAGAAACAGGCATATTTCTCTTCTACAACAGTAAAGAAAACTTACGTGTGAAGCAAAGTTAGGACTAAAGTAAAAACAAAACCCAATCTGACTTAAACTGGAGGCAGAATTCAGTCCTGAAGGATAGAACTTTGAAATTAGGACCAACCTGTCCTTGTACTTAAGTAAATGAATAACCTGACACAAATTACTTAATCTCTTTAAGCCTCAATTTTCTCATCTATAAAATAGGGAGTAAGAATATTTACTTCATAAACTGCCTGCTACATCTTGGGTCTTTTAAAATGCCATAATAATAGTTTCTAATGTAAAAAGCAGACTGGAAGTCAGGGGTTCTGGGGCCCCGTTACTTCTTAAGGGAGGGATGTCCGGTCCTTCTGTCATTCCCAAGGGAGGCAGGAGCTCACCTCAGGTGCGTGCTTTACCTCTAACCAGCAACTTACTTACCTGTTTTATGCCTCAGTTTCCCCATCTTTAAAATGGAGATTATAAGAGCACTGACCTCCATGAGTTGTTCTTGAGATAAAATATCTGTATAAAGAGTTTAGCACAGAGACTACCATTTAGTAAACACTTAATAAACGTTGGCTAGTATTAGGCCTTGCTTCTCCCAGTTTATAAAATGTGTAGTCTGGATTAGGGGATCTCCAGCTTCACTTCAGTTCTGAAAATGTCTAATCCTACTCACTTTCACAGAAGTTAGTAAAACTGGTTTTTAAAATTTTGGGTTTTTCTTTTACTCCTAAGGTCAAAGAAGAGGGGGCAAGAGAACAGAAATAGGGGGTTTCCTTTCCAACACTCGCCATCTATTAACCCTCTGGTGACAAAAACCCTGAAGGTGTACTAGCTCTTCCTTCAATTGATCGCGTTAAAGAATACGTCTTCCCTACATTAGTCACTTAGAAGAGTCTCATTAGATATGACGTTTGCCAGTTTAAAAAAAATTAGAATCACAGGTATCTTTATTGGTATTTTTAAGTTTCAAATGTATCTATGCATGCAATGTCAGCATTTTTTTCTTATTCAAATTCAGTGTTATGACTCAATGAACTCCTGGCTCCTTTTAAAAGTCCTTAATTGTGGAAATTAACATTTTGCTTCACCTGAACACCTAACACCTATTGGAACCCTGCTACCACAAATTCTCGCCTGACCATAAATGCAAAGAAATGAAGGTATTAAGCCAAAAAAAGGCTTTTCTGAGAGGCCCAAACTAAGAAAGCTAATAAAAGTAGCTCTGAGAATAGTCTTTGCTCACAAGCTTCCTATTCCTATTTTATGCAAAAATTACAGTAACAACAAAATAACCTTGGCTGTTTAATGACAGGATAATAAGTGAAAGTAGGAGCATGACAAGGAAGAAAAACGGAAAACCTATCTTGAAAATTACACCTAGAGCTGCACATGGAATTAACAATTCTTACAGGAAGGAACGTGGTATCTGGGACAGGTCTGGAATCACACAGTACCACGTTCAGATCACTGTTTTACCATTTAAGACCTGTGTAACCTTGAATTACCTTAACCTCTCAAGGAACAATTTTCCCATCAGTAAAACGGAGAAACCCCTTCTAAAAGGGAGGTTGTGAGAATAAAATGAAATGATATGGATAAAACGCTGTGCATAGTAAGGGCCCCAAGTAATGGTAATATTAAGTATCATTATCTGGTGTCTTGGATTGGGAATACTTAGCCCTCACCAGCTCCTGGATAAATTATTGTATTGGGACATGGAACAACAGAACTGACGTTCGTGATGATGATCTTCTGTTACCAAGAAGTTAAATTATAATTAATCTACTTTGTTCTCTACGCATTCAGCAAACCCTTGTTGAATGACTACTGTTTCCTCAGCATTGCGGTTAGTGCTGGTATGTAAAGATGAACAAGACAGAGCTGTGACCTGAAAGAACTTGTCCCCCTAGTGGGGGAGAGAGAACCTTAAAGAAATGATGAGCGTACAAAGTGCTAAGTGCGGCATAGAAACATGCACCAGGTGCTACAGAAGTTTTAGACGCCAGCTCCGCTGGACGCAGTCGGTAACGGCTTCAGACAGAAGATGTCAACAGAAGTTGGCTCTTGAAAGAGCTGCGACAGGGTAAGAAAGGGCCTAAGTAGCATGGACTAAGGGAAAATGTCGAAGCATGGGTGGAGACATATGCACCCGCAGGAGAGACGGAGGGATAGGTGGGGTCATGAAAGGTCTGATGAGACATACTAAAGAATTTGGACTCGATCCGAAAAACATAACGAAGACGTGATGCAGGGCTGTACCAGGGTCAGAGCTGTGAGTCAGAATGACAACTAGGATGACAGTTTGGAAGCTGGAGGAAAGAAGAGACAGAGCAGGGAGACCACGTGAAAAGAGCCTGAACTTCGCCCCCCCCCCCGCCGCCCTCCCAGCCGTGGGAAGAGTAGGGGGAGACTGGGGAGTTTGTAATTCCTTTCAAATGCATTTCAATTCAATATGTTTGTTTTTAAACTAAAAAGTCCTTAAAGTACTAAATCCCTGGCGATCCACAAAGTCTGACTCTCCTGTCATAACTCTTTTTGGTGATTTTGAGTTCCTTTTAGATTTTACTGATACATAATTCATAGCAAGATGATAAGGCGGTATCTCCGATAAGGTCTGAAATAGTATTCTAGGTATTTTGATAATGGGCCATTTTTTTTTTCTTTCTTATGATAAGATCTGTACTTTGTTCTGATTAATATAAGAAAAGAGAAGTCAGTAGAAAGTAAAACATAAGCTAACCTCAATCAGTGAGGTTTGACAGCTTTGCCTAGGAAAACAAAACTGTTGTACGCAGCACTTAACTGCTCTAACGAGGGTTTCCAAAAAGGTTAGATCTTGTACTCTTTAATAAAACTCTTCCTATTATTGAACAATATTTGTTCAAATATTGAAGCAGGAATTTCATTTTAATGGAGTTGATAGAAAATGCCTCATGAGGGACGTACTGACCATAAAGTTAAGAAACATAAATTATAAATCTTTTGGTTTTAACTTTTTAAGAAAAGTGATGACTGTAGACAGCAGCAACAGAACTATTAAAAGTTGAATAACCTTCAAGTAAACATACTTAGGCACTTGTTAAAACAAACATTATTCCCAATGCTAAAATTGAGGCTCGCAAGTCTCCCCTCTTAATAGCTTAAAAACAGTTTCAAAAGTAGCAGGGATAGCAGCTTCTTTGCAGAGAGACTAATCATCATGATTAAAAGATCCTTAAAAGCAAATACAGAATGGTCAGGTCAGCCTGATCGCCTTAATTTTTAATGAAGGAATATCTTCAGACATATCAATGTATGAAACAAACGTGGAAGGAAAATCTCCTGTCATGAAAAAAAACTAATTATAATGTTCACCTTCACTCTGATGATCCACAATTGCAGGCATAATATTTGAAAACAGAAAAAAAAAAAGGAAATATGATAAAATGGTATCAAACAATCTGTCAGTGATAAACAAGCAGGGTGGCTGTCATAAAGTAGCCAATGGCTTTTTCCACCTCCATCAAGGTCACTTTACTGATGATGGCTCAATAAGATGATAATGCATTTAACCACTTTCCTTGCAATCTGACTTCGACCTCACAAATCCAAATGGCCTTGTTTAACTACGCCTTTTAGCATTTCCCTGAACAAAGATAATTAAGGAGATGTACTGCCCCCTACGATCACAGGAATTGCAAGACAAATAAACTTTTAAGAGCACAGCCAGGTGTCTATTCCACTAATGCACAACTTTTAAGCAGGAGGTAAAATGAAATAATGGTTAAATAATTATAAAAGGTTAACAATGTTAAATTTGTTATAAACGGTAATTGTTTTCTTTAAAAGAAAAAGCATAAAAAGAGTTCCAGGCTACATTTCACAGGTCTCTGGACAGCAGGTCCTCTCTCTCTCTCTCTCTCTGCCGGAAATAGTTGGAAGACTATGGAGAAAAGGTACCATGCAGAAACTAACATGAAAAAAAATTCATGAAAACTCCCACATGTCATTTTAATTAAAAAAAATTTAGGCTGATATATATGTATATATATATATATATAAATAAATAAGCCTGAAGTGTTTTTTCCATATTAGTTCTATATTAGTCATTTTGGTATACTCTCTAATCCATTCTGCCTTGGAAATATACAAAGCAAGATGTTTATGGGAACCAGTGTTTAATGTTAAGAGAGGGAAATAACTCTTAAGAGAGAAACTCTTTTTCTTTTAAATACTATAGTACGTGGTTTCCCAAATCTTACTATTATTTAGATGTGATGTACGCTCAAATATCTGTGTGTACTTTTTAATTTTTATTCTTCCCTTGTGAAATGAATTTATCGTCAGTAATATGTATGCCATAAACTATTTCTAGGATACCAAAGAGGTAGTTATTCTCACCCTACTGTAGTAAAAATTAAAAAGTAGATATTTCAAAACTTAAACACATAGGATTTGTAACGGAACAGGTAGGTTTGTAACTAAAAATCAACATATACATTTTAAGACAACTGGTTTCTTAAATATTAAAATATATACCATGACAAAACTGCTAAAACCATATATAATCAAATAACTGGTACACATCAAATTATTATTCTCTATGGGAAAAATTTTTTTTGACACGTCAAAAACAACTCATTACCAATACCTAAACTCACACAGCTTAAAAGGCCTTAGACATAATTGAGTATTACAATAACTTTTTATTTAAGACAAACTATTACCAGAGTCATATTACTTTCATTTATTCTATATTATTTACTAGAGAAATCTGCAATGCCAATCTGATAAATGTAAATATAATGTCTAATGTAAAATACCTTATTTAAAGAAAGAATTAAGTGTTATTTTGGCTTTAACGTATTCACTATTTGAGGATATAGCATTACTTCAATATGATTATAGCCAAAACAGCACTTAGGATTGATAACTTAACATCCATATTTATATGCTTGAGACTCTTTCAAATCAACGTGATACAGCAAAATTACGCTAAGTAATCCTCATCTAAAACTGTGGGAACCTGAACGCCCTGGCTCTTCTCTTCTCTTCCTCTAACCTCCCCATCTCTCTCTTCCTTTCTCTCTGCCCGGAAGTTCCAACACCTTTATTTGTGACTGCTCTTGGATTAGCCAAAAATCAGGTCACTGCAAAATCTAACTCTTTAAACACTCTCACAGTTGTGACTAGGTTTTTAGCCAAAACTATGCAGAAGTTCTGATCTAACTCAGAAGGGTACAGCTTACATTGATAGTCAACAAACAAACAAACTATGGCCTGTAATCACTTACTTTTTCACTTGGACATATCACTCGATGTCCTTCATGGTACCAAATTCACAACATCCAAACATCCCTAAGGAAGAATATCCTATTTCTCAAGAGTTTGGCACGAAAGCACTCACATCCAGGATAAGATGCAGTAACTTCAGCCATACTTTAAACTACCCATCTATGTGGGTAATGCACGTATACATATATATATATATATTTGCACAGAGAATAAGAAATCCATAGTAAAGCAATAATATATTGGTGTAAAATTTAAACTTTTTCAATATGAGGAAAAGTTAATAAAAATTACTCATTTAGATAAAGATTTAAAACAGATATAATGTCCTATATTTAGCTTTTACATCTGGATCGTTAGAAAGGTGGTTAAAAATCTTCATTCACAGTTGTCTAAAGTCCAAAAAACAAAATATAAACATAAAGAGACTGATGTTCCAAAGCCCAATCTCTTAATTGCTGATCAGAGCTGAAAATAGATCTTTTTTTCTCCACTAATTGAATGAGTCTTGTTAAACCTTTTGAAATGCACTTTAGAAAATGCAAGAATACGGCTTAGAACAGGTTCTTTAATTTGGGTCATTTTCTGTTACTTGCAGTAGTGACGGGTGCTTAGCAACGCTGTTCTGGTGGCCCTTTTAAGGAAATGAATACCTGGAATACAGCATTTTAATCTATTTTATGGCATTAATTATCAAGATCACTGTATTTTAGACAGTGCCTCCTTTGCCACTTTCCTACATTATTAAAGAAAGGAGTCCCGTGATTAATTAAATGTATTATTTCAGATGACAGAAGATCCTGTGCACGCCGTTTTCCAAGTAAGAAAAAAAATAAGGACATAAAAACTAGTAGTAAATAGAAGTCACAGAGAGCGTTAGTTTAAATGTTTAGACAAGGATCTTCCACTGAAAATCAGGAGTCCATATTAAGTCACTTTTATTTTTCTAAGTCTTTAGGAGGAATTAAATTCTATGATGCCACACATTAGGCCGCTGATATCTAGGAAACATGATGCGACACAGCCAACATGTAATCAGATTTTATTTGGTACTTAAAGATTTGCAGAAGGTTTTAAATATTGATTTTATGAAAGAAGGCTTGCACATGAGAAATGTTAACAAGACTATCATTTAAATTACGACCAAGTTATTCACTTAACATGCCCAAATGATCAACTACCAGGAAGACAAGGAAGCAAGGTAAAATAGAAAGCTACCAAGTAGTTTTTAAGAAATCGAACTGCCATGTTACACTCTGTAAATACGTCCATTCACCTCTTACTGATAATCAGCACAACAGGTTCAAGAAGCTAGGAATTAAAAACATTTGGAACACTCCCTTCTTCCTCTGATCTCAGTTATCATGGTTAGAAGTACAACTCTCCTAACTTTTTCCTCCTGATGGCACAATTCCTTTTAGATTTCATGTCCTGGAGAAGGAAGGTGACACTCTCCCCTATCACCATTCCTGTCTATGTTCACAGCTAATAAGACATCAAGTGACTCCCTCTTTGTCTAGAATGTACCCTAATTTCAGTCTTTAATGGCCAATTTTTTAAAGCTTTTAACACTTAGCCCCCAAAGATGAGAAAGAAACCAGGTTAACAACCTGAAATCATATTTTTAAAGTTTCAGTGTATCAGTTACTATATAATCAGCATCTCTTTTAAATTAAACATATTTCATATTTGATCTCAAATTTATCACCAAATTGTGTAAATCACAGTCTAAAAGGGGTAACACCAAAATTTCACAAGTTTTTTTAACCTTTTAAGACAGACGGACATTGTTTGGGGCTTGGGGGTTTTGAAGAATACAGTTGCATTTTAATGCCAGGGAATCCGCTGGGGGAAAAAAAATGTGTGGTACACACAGTATATGCTGAACTAAAATACTCTCCTCCTGAGAGGGAGGCTTACTAAGTTAGCTGTATTTCCATAATGCCTTCTCTGGATATTTTCTGTCCTTTCTTAAGGACTACTTTAACAATTAGCACACAGAGGTCTCTGGATGAAGCTCTGAAACATTTAAAACCAGAGAACAAAAGGTTTATTTTAAAAATGAAAACCTTGGCTTGTACAACTCCAGACGTGAATCTGCTTTCAATTACCGAAAGTATTTCCACTTCAGTGGAAAGGGATCAAATCTTCAACTACACCATCTTAAGGCACTGAATTTGATTATATTAGGCTTTCAGAAGACAGAATGACTTTGTGACACAGGCACATATATACTGTACGTATCATTTCTGAGATATTCCAGAGAGATAGAGACGCCAGCACGGGAAGGGAGGAAATGTGACTTCTCCTTCTCAGAGCTGCCACAGATCTTTGTTTTATTTTATGGACATACACACATAAATGGTAAAAAATGAGTTTTACTTTCATAGACAGTGCGCACGTTTTTCCCAATCATCCCCACCCCCCCCCCAACTCTTTTTCCAGGAGTAACCTGCATGGAAGCACCACGGACGGCAAAGTTGCATTTCTTCTAGAGACTCTGCTGTTTAAAACCCTCTCCTGGCAAAAATCGCACACTAAGTATTTCGCAAGAGAAAAACCGCTCCTTTAATTAGCACGATTATTTTGTACCTCGTTCCCCATTAAGCAATCAGTATGATGGATTTTAGTTAATGGAACCAAAGGGCTAATTAACTTAAGCTCAACGCAGATTTTAAAACATATCCAAGACAAAAATGATCAAAAATCTCTACTGCTAACATCTGCTCCGAACGAGTCCAACAAGATACATCGCAAAAGTCACAGGGAAAAGACAGCTTTACCTCACGGATTAGGACTGTATACTACCCATTAAGAAAAAAAAAAAAAATCCACCTAATTAAAAATACCGGGAACAAAAGACTCCGTTCTCCCCGCGGCTACCTGCACCACTCCGAGTGACGAAGAGTAATCGAGAAAGTTCAGCCTTTACCTCCTCCAAACCCTTAAATTTGGTCCCTCACGGGTTAAAAAGCCACCTCATTTCTGATGCTAATGTGGCCTCTGCAGCGATTCTAACCCGCGCCGAGCCTCCTCCCATTCCGACACCACCAGGGAGAAAAGCGGGGCCGCCGCCGCCGCCGCCGCCGTCCCCGAGTGCGGGCGGGCGGGCGAGCGAGCGAACGAGCGAGCGACCCCGCCGCCCGAGGAGCCGCGCCGGGAGCCGCGCCGGGAACCGCGCGGGGAGTCGCGCTCCGCCCGGCCGCCCAGGCCCCGGCCGCCGCCCCCGCCGCCGCCGCCGCCGCCGCCGCCGCCGCCGCCGCTCACCCACCTTGCCGCGGCGCGCCCTCGCTGTGGCCGTGCGGAGCCGAGCCCGGCGCTGCCAAGTTGCCTCGGTCTGGAGCGTATCATGTTACAGCGCCGGGCTCGCGGCTCCGGCTGCGAGCGGCAGCCAGACATGATAGGCTGAGGCTCCTCTGTTTACACCCGGCCCGCGGAGGGGGCGGTGGAGGCGCTTAACCCCTTCGCGCCGGGCCGGGCTGCCGCCGCCGCCGCCGCCGCCCCGCCAGCCCTGCGCCCCGCCGCCGCCGCGGCTGGAAGAGGCGGCCCGGAGCGGCCACCGCCTTCTGACCCCTCCTTCCACACAGACAGACAGACAGACACACACACACGCGCGCGCGCCCGCGCGCGCGCCGGGGCATTTTAACAGACGTGCCCCGAACGAAGAGTGCGAAAACTGCACCAAAAACTGGTTACAGGCGTGCTTCAAAGACCCTGATAGAAGGTATTCCACACACACACACACACACACACACACACACACACGCCCACAGGCAGGCCATAAAACATCGCTATTCTCTAATGTGGTTTTGCGGGTTGCTGTAGATTTTTCAAAATAGGTTTTCTCTATAAGCGCTACTTTGCCGTGCTCACAAAAGAACCTCTTTTCCCCGCACATGAATGAATCCCGACCCCCGATCCGCCACCATTCAGGCATCACCCAGCTGAGCTGTTTACTTAGTCCGAGGGACACTGATGGCCACGCTCCCCCGGCCTCAGCGCAACTAAGTGCTCTCGTTCGCAGGACGCGCTGCTCGGGAGAGGTGGGTGTCTCGGAGGCGGGAGGGGCCGGGGACCCGGCCTGCAGGCGAGCGGCGGCGGGGCGCGCGCGCTCCTCGCGCCGGTGCGGCTGGCGGCCGCGGCGGGGACCCGCTCGGCCCCGCCGGCCCCCCGGGGCTCGCCCAGTGCAGTAGGCCGGCGGCCGCGCCGCGCCCCCCTCCTCCGGCTGCCGTTGGGGACCCCCGCGAACGCCCCGGAGAGGGCCAGGCGCGCACTCCGCGGAGGGAAGAAGGTCCCTGGGGCTGGGGCTGCGGCGGGGGGCGGGGGGCGGGGGGCGGGGGGGAGGGGTGGGTGCTCCAGTGGTCGCGGCGAACTCTAAATGATGTGCCAGGGCTGCACAACCCTGACCTGGAATAGCTAATGTAGTGTTCTAACTAGCTTTACTTTGAAATGAAAGATACTTCAGTATTGCAGTACTTAACGTTTTTCTTTAAAAACTGTCCTTTCCCCCTCCCCCTCCAGATCCACTTTTCTCATGATTTTTGTATTGCCTCCAGTCCAACGTCCCTCCTCCTAATTTTTTTTTTTCTAGAACATTCCATCCCCCTCAGCTTCTTCCTCCATTGAACTGAGACTTGAATGACTGTGTGTTCGTGAGTTTTGGGATTCAGCGTGCTTTCTTTCCAATTCCTCCTAACCCGTCAAACTATTTTTTTATAAATAAAGAAACAAGGACAACAAGCAGCACTTTACAATATTCATATCAATCAGCACACCTTTATATTATTAGCTGTCATTCCACATTTGAACGAACTGTCTTCTAAATACGGACTTAAACCAAAAAATTAATACCTCAAGAAAGGATTAGTGTTCTCCATTTATCAGTAAGATCCAGTAATGAATGTATTCTTACCTCAATCCGTGATTCAAAACGGTAATTTCTTTTTACACTTTAGCATTCTCCTTTTACCTTGACTTTTGTCACTTTTTACATCGAATGCTACCTACAGTGATGTGAATACAGCTCATCTGCCTCTTGGTGGATACTTTTCCTTCTGTTTTCATTACCATCTAACACATGCATCATCATACATGGAAATGTCTGACGTTACTCAACGTTTAAGTAAAGTCTCTATCCTGTAGTGTTCTCTCCTTTCAGTAATAATGGCTCCGCTTAAATCCTGACTCACAAGCATTCTGTTACAACATGATTATGACAACCATCATGTCTGTTCTTCCCTGAAGGGTCAATATGTTCACCCTTTAATTAGGACATTAGTAAGATATCCCAGAAATTATTTAAACATTTCTTTGACACAGTCTAAACTTCAAAGTTATTTCAGGGTTTTGAAATTCTCTTTAGTAAAATTGGGTCAAAAAAATAGAACAATAGATATTTTGTGGGGCACCAAAAAGACTTCTAAGATATTTGCTCTTAAGCAAATATCCTCCTAAGTCATAATATTTTGAACGTGATCATTTCACAGATCACTGTGATGTGTGTGACTCTTCCGGTCCGGGGGCGGGGGGGGGGGTTTGCCTGAAATAATTGCAAATAAACACTATATAACTATTTAAGCTGTAATATGAAGAGGGTGTTGTTTAATTGGACTCTTAGAAGAATGAAATAGGTAAAACATTGCACAGTTGGAATTTTTCAGGACTTGCCGGTCTTGTCCATGTTTCAGAAATGTACGCCTGGATTTTCAATGACGCACATTAGCAGATGTGGATTTGAATTAGAACATTAGAGGACAGAAAGATGAACACTCTAATGGGAGGAATGAAAGGTTTTAAAATCTTAAATCACTGTTTGGGTCAAGATGAATCTCAAGAAGACTGATACTTGGCATACTCATTTCCCCAGATAACTGCTATGTAAATTGGCCACTGATTGATAGCATTTATTAAAATTCCAATTTAAAATGCTAATTAAGCAATGCCCATTTATACATATCAGATACAGGTTAGGTAAATTTTTATACTGGACTATACTGGAATATTCTACATATATATCTAGTTCTACCTTTTCTGAATACAAAACTAATTATTTCCAAATTGCACGAAGACAGTATCCCTTGAGAATAATCAAGGGGTTTCTTTGAACACAGTTGAGCAGCAGTGGCAACCCATGGGGAAGAGGGAGAGATGTGGTTTTAAACAGTTTCTCTCACTGAAAAGTAAAGGATGGCTTCCACATATATCTTCCCAAGAAAAGACACAAAGTTTTGTGTCCGCCCCCATCCATACAGTAAATCACTGTTATCTTGCACATAAAGGAGTCTACTAAAGAGTTGTATAGAGACATATAATAAGGCACACATTAAACTTGTATTTTCATCTGCTACGGTTTGCCATCTTGATGATATCAGGAATAATGAGCATTATGGATACTGCCTTTTATAACTTAAGCATTTCTTGTCTAAGATCTGCAGAATTCCCCACAATTCCATGAGCAGACACTATTAAATATGTTGAATTATGTGGCTATTTTATGTTGTGAATAAATAACCACATGGAATCATACTTGAGCTATTAAATGAATTTTACTTATAACTGAATTCAGTTCTTTAGGCATAAAAGCCTAATGACTGCACACCACAAGGAAGATTTTTTAAAAATGCATGAACCAAACCAAATCCAAGCAAATCGTATTAAAAAAAAAAGTCCATGAATGAGCTGTTACTTCAAACTGGCACCAACTTAGCTTTAGTATTAAGAATTCTTCTGACCTCTCTCTACTTAAGCCAAAAATCTTGGGGAAAAAAATCACTTTAACCAAAACTAGGATCATTATCTTTCCTGCTAATGATTAAGTACCGAATCCATACTGTCAGAGATGCTGGTACAAAATCAAAATCAAACACTTTTTGCTGTACTAAACATACGACTATGATAACAACTAACATTGAGCACTTCATACGACTGTCACTCTCTTGAGCATTTAACACATTTTTATTTCTCTAAGCAAGAGAAATATGAAAGAGAATTATGAAAAAGTAATATTGTTATCCCATTTTAGAGATGAGGAAACTGGAACTTAGGCTAATAGTGGTCTAATAGTTAGAGAATACCAGAGCTTAAATTCAGCCCCGGGTGTCCTGAGCCTGAAGCTTAAGCTGTTTGACTAAATACTTAGTATTTAGTAGTTAAAACTGGTATTAGGCATGTAGTTCACTTTCAAAATCGAATGTGTCAGGATAAGCCACACCAAGGTTATGAAAACATGATATTCAGTTCTAAATTATGTGTGGATTTAGGAGGATGAAAAAGAGACACAGCACATGGTACTCCCTGTGTTTTGAGGTTAACTCTAAGAGTTAAGGTAAACAATAGTGCACATACTAGTATTCTCTGCAAGTTGGAATCTTATAGAGGAATAAAATAGAGTTAATAAACATTCCTGATTGAGGGATTGAGGGATAGGTCAATATGTATCTGTCACTCTAGAATTTAGTTTGGGGACTTTGTTAAAGATTACACATTTATTTGTAAACATTTTTTTCTTTTTAAAATAAACAAATATGTCAAAGACACTGTTTATGTCACCAAAATTACAGTGCACTGACATCAACTGGTACATAATAATTGTACAATTACTTTGGTACATGCTGTGAATAAAATTTTAGATTTCATCTTCTGTTTTCCAAAGTGTTTTTTTGTCAGTAGCAAGAAAGTCTCTAACAGCTACGTGGACGCTGTTGTAAGCTGACATAAAGCTGTATTTAAAATCATATTTCTGGGTCCTTTTTCCAATAAAGTTCAATTATCATTTACACCGGAACCAAAATAAAGGCTTGCGAAAAAGGCTCATAATAAAGTCCAATTCATAATTTTCACAGATGTTTACAGTAAATCTAAAATGGTAGTATAACATCTAGGTGATTCTTCGATTTAACCCACAGAAAAATCCACCCACAATATAGCTTTTTATTTCACAACCATCTGCAATGACCCACATCCAAAATCGTTTCTAAAAGGTAAGTTTTCTGCTTTATTTGTAAAGATGTTATCTCACCAAAAACACAAATGCCTTCTGAAATCTGATACTATGTGAAGACCTAAGACTCTTTCTTTAGATCTCCAATCATGTTTGTTGTGAGTCAAAAGAACTGGTTCTTATTTTTGTCCTAATTCAGGTGACCTTGGGCAGGAGCATGCTGGGTCCTCCACAGCCTGGGCAGGCAGGAAGGAGGAGGAAGCAAGATCTGGGAGTGTGTGATGAGGTCTGGACTCCTTGCAGGGGGCAATCAAGCAATGCACTGTATCCAAAAGGCTTAGTGAACTTCAGCCCTGTGCTGGCAAGTATCCAAGTAGGAGGGAAGGGGGTAAGGATTCTCTAGTGGTGAGAGCGAGACAGGGGGCAAGAGGGCAGAGCTTCAAGAGAAATCCAGATGGTCAGCAAGAGTTAGGTGGGGGTAACTATGCCAGGAACTGGGCATACAGCCGGAGCCGAGGACCCAAGTCAAACCACCAAGTGTCCAAAGGCAATGTTAGAAGGGACTCTGTAGTAAAGTAGTGCGTAGAACCCTAGTTCCACGTACAAATCGCCATGATTGGGGAAGCACAGGAGAGGCCAAGTTGGAGTGCTACTCATCCATGGCTGGTTGGAGACCAGGGCTGCAAGCAGCAAGACTAATTCTCAGGCCCACCCAGGGATGGCAGTATTTGTCCATGCTTGGCAACTTACTGGGTTCAACTTATTTTTATGTTTTGAAAATGAGAATACATTCCCGGTGGAGGGTCCTTTGAATGCATTCTTTGACAGTCCATATGTAAGAGAAGTAAAGGTGATAAATAAAAATGACTGAATTATTTTAATTGCAGTCGTTTTGTCAATCTGAACTTTGTTTCCAACCATCATTCCATTTACCCAACCCCAAAGCATATTTTAGTGTTAGTTCTCAAAAACACATTTTCAGTTAAATGTTAAAAAGCTAGGCAATATATCTTGAAGTTAAATACATTTCTACAAATACTTTGTCTTCTTTGTTCAGATACCAAGAATTAGGTACTCATTGATGTTTATAGGCGTGTAGTTGTCTATAGAAGTAAGAAGCTATCCACAGGTCAAATCCTTTGTGCAGTTGACAGAGCACAGAATCCCACAAACTTCTATAGTCACTCTTGAAAATTTATAACATAAACCCGTATGTATTAAGATCATTTTTGAAATAGTTTATTTAACAAGTCTTTATTGACAAATGAATCTAGATAATAATGTATTATTTTCAGGTGTTTCATGACATAGTCACATGCAACACATCTTTAATGATTTTTTTCCTATTTTGTGAACATAAATCATGTCTAAGCACATATTTTCATATGTCATTTTGGATGTAGGTATATGCTTGATCCCTTCGCTTTTCACCTGGCCAATTTCTGCTTGTTCATGACTTGGCTTGGAAGACAGTTCTTCCATTTAGTCTTTTCCTGATCCACTAAGAATAGTTGAAGGGCCCCCTTTCTGAGTTCCCAGTGAACTCTGTAAATATCCTTTTCATACTATATTCTGCCGGCTGTCGACTTGTCCGTAACTCCCTCCAGACCATAAACGCATGAGGGCAGGAACCACTTCTTTGCTGATTCCCTAGCACTTAGCATAGTGTCTTGCACTAGAGACACTAAATAAATACTGATTTAGGAATGGGTAGATGGATGGATCATGAGAGACAAATAGTCCAGACTGAAGAAACTGCTTGCTAATCAAAACAAGTCTATCATTTGTATTTATCACACTGTTCTGTAATTATTTGGTTCTCTGTCTCTGTCTCTGTCTCTCTGTCTCACACACACACCCTTAACCTACCCCAATCTAACCTAACCCACATTTTGAGGGCAGAGACTATGACCTAATGGCACCTAGCACCATTGATAGTTTGAGATCACTATTTTTTAAAACTATGAATGTATACTTTTTCATTGTAAGATCATGGAATTATAAAACTGGACATAAACTTAACATTTGATCTAACTTGGTCATACCCTTCTGGATCCCCAGACACAGATGAACCTATTTGTTAGTTGTTTGTTTTTTTAACCCCTACCCTGCCACATCCACTTCAAGTGATACAATATTTCACATTGTTTACCATGAGCAATTCTATTTTGAAAGTCTCTACATCTCTAAAGCCACGATTTATGCCCAAATGCTCTTGCTCTGTCTTCAGTCGAAACAAGGAGCAGCTGGTTACCATTTTGTCAATAAGTGTCCTTCATATTCTTGAAGATGATTATTCTTAAATCTCCCCTTAAGATCCACATTGTCAGGCTAAATAATCTCGACTTTTTTTATTTGACTTTATTTTACCAGTTCCTCATGGGTCTAATTTTCATCTCTTTCAGCATCTTAATGGCTATTCTCTGAACCTCCTTCACAGGATGTCGTGGGAGTGGAGAGTTGCTGAGAACCACGTTGACTGGGTTATCAGGCTCTAGATTTACAGCTCTAGGCCAAGGAACCGGAAAGAAGGGAAAGAGAGTGAAGCAAGCACTTCATTGGATATTGCTCTTTAAACATGCCAGCAAGGGGTTCAGAAGTAGGGAGAAGAGCATTTGTTCTGCGATGCACATTTACTAACCTATTCGGTCACCCTGACATTTCTGAGAATAGATGAGATGAGAGGCACTGAGTGAATGGAATCACGGGGGTTGCCTCCATCCAGGGGGCACCAAGGGAGACAGAAGGCGAGGTCCAGGAAGTTGGCGACAATCAAGAGTGTAGCACAACAAAGAAACCCCAGAAGAGAGGTTTCAGGACTCCAGGCAGGGAACAAGGAAGGCGATGGTTAACAAAGCTCCATGTCACAGATTAATACTTACGCCTGAATTTGGCAGGAAGCAGAAATTTGTGGCCTAAAGGAGAAGACCGTTTAGTAGAGCAATGGGGTGAATGTCGGATTTAAAAGCAAGATGGTGGGGAAACGGAGACAGCACGTCTGCAAATGAGCGTGTTTCTTCAAAGGTTTTAGGTTTGAACTTGACTTACATTTATTGAATGCCTATTATGTGCCTGGAACACCTTAGGTGTTTTCACATGAGATGCCTTCTTTAATCCTCCCGGGGCCAGACAAGTTTAAACCTAGGGTAGAAAACTGTATTTCCATTACTTAAAATACTCTGTAGGGAAACATATACTGGTTCTTTTAGGCAAATTTCTACCCGAGGTCTCTCTCCGTCTGTAAAAAGCAAACGTGCTTCACGCGTCTTATTAGGGGCAGCTTCGGCAGCATAAGGGGAATCATACAAAGACACCCATGGGGGAGAACTGAGTTTTCCAAAAAGGGGGAGGGGAGTACGAAGTAAAACACAGGTTGAGTCAGAGGCTGTCAGGTAAGCAGAACTCCAGTTGTAGTGTTCCTCGTCTTGGGGGCTGTCAGCTTCTGAGTGATAGCAAGCTTTGGGAACTGTCTCTTTCTTTGGAAAACCGGGGCAAAAAAGACCTCTCTCCAGAGGTCTGGAGTAATTGAAAGGCAAAATAAGGACATCTCTTTAACCGATGGTGAGCAAGATGAATACATAAGACAAAAGATCCTGACCACCGAGGCAAGTGTCCAGGTGAAGATATCGGCACTAGACTATACAGGTGTTTGAATGCCTCCCCTCCTCGGTGGCAATTTGCTTTTGACATAGAAACTACTGTGAAAATACAGAGAGCTCTATGTTATTTTTGGCCGAAGGCCTTTGCAAGACTTTCAACAAAAGGTTTGTACAATGTGATCATTCAAATGAATTTTAAAGATTAAGGCAGAACAAGTTAAGAGTATTTTAGAATTAATTTCATAATATTACTCATTAGATCAATATATCACTGTGTCACTTTAACTACAGAGTTTCAGCTTTAGTGCAGGTGATATAAGCAGTCGGTACAAGCAGAAAGGCTCTTGTAGTTAGGTACGAGTCCATGTTGAATAACTGTACCTTTTTTGTTTATATTCTAGTATGGATGTGGGGTGAAATTTACCATTCAAGGAATTTCTGTCAGGGTTTCAGAAAGATGGTTAGAATGAGGAATTTTCTGACTGACAAAGAGCAGTTAGATTAGACTGTGATTAACAGCAATTTATGATTAGTGAGAGAGGTCCTAAATTACACCTAGGCATTTATTCCATAAAAAGCTTTTTCTATTGCATGGTGATTATTTCTAGCAAATTTAATAAAAACATGTAGTGTCATAATCAGTGTCAGGAAAATTCACGGCTGTAATTCAGATAAGCAGGTATCTTCAGATTTCTTGAATAGGCCCCACTGAAGCTGACAATAAAATGGGCTTGCTGCAAACTAAAAGAACCTAAAAGGCAAAAAGAGGCTTCAACAGTTGGTACACTGAAACCAGGGAAGAAACATCACAGCCCGCCCTTCAAGGATTCTCTACAAATTCTCTAGGAATCAGGAAATCTGTCGTCCAGACAGGACTCTTCTGATAGGCTGTGTGACCTTGCTAAGCTTTCCCTGATCTGGGCCTCAATTTTTCTCTCTAAAAAAGGAAATCTCTCAGGTCTTTTGAATCCTTTAAATGACCAAGCAGTTTCTTTGAGTTTCTTTGATGTCTTAGGATCCTAGTGTTCAGTTATTGGATATTTGGATTCCTGCATTTTCTTAACGTTTCTTCTATTTCTACTCTGCCTTTCCACTCTCCCGATTGTTTTGTGGCCTGTCCATCCAATATCAATTTACAGATCAAACTTTTGTTTGTTTCTTTGGAAGACTAAGTTCAAGGGCCCACTTGGTCATTTCCAAATGTTGACTTCTTAAGGCAGATGTGATTTAGAAAGCAGGTATTTTCATCTTTATTTGACTCCATATATGAACATTCCATCAGTTGTGATACTGGCCACATTCCAATGCGTGTAAGAGGTGAAAGGTTCTTTCTTTCCTAAGAACAACCTTGGTGATTTTTTTCAGAAGCCAAGAGAGGTGACGAGGTGTATGTGAGTTACATTATTGTTGGTGGCCATCGTGTGTGTTTATTCTTTTTAGCTAAGATTTCCGTATCTTGCAAGATCCCATTCTTCTAATGCCTCTGTGTCCTATCGACAACTTCAAGTGAACTGTTCTACAAGGAAGAGGCTCTTGGTAAGCGTAGTCAGTATCACTACCAGTTTCCGGTCTTGAAGAGATCACACAACATCACCAAATGTTAGGACCCAAGAGAAACTTAGAGCTTATTGCTCAAACCTCTTACCTTCTCACAGGGCAGCGAGTGTATGTGACCCTAAAAAACAGACATCTCTCCTATTTATCACCGATCCTAAATATTTTTAGCATGATCCCCACCCACCCCATACTTCCTTAAGTGAAGAAACAGAAACATTATCATTTGCCTGAAGGCATCTGTTCAAGCCAAAGAACCACTGTCGATAGAAAATGAAGAATCTGGGCGCCTGGGTGGCTCGGTTGGTTAAGCGACTGCCTTTGGCTCAGGTCAGGATCCTGGAGTCCCAGGATCGAGTCCTGCATCGCGCTCCCTGCTCAGCGGGGAGTCTGCTTCCCCATCCGACCCTCCCCCCTCTCATGTGCTCTTTCTCTCTCAAATAAATAAATAAAATCTTTAAAAAAAAAAAGAAAATGAAGAATCTCCTCGACCTTCACAGTCAAACATGAAACTGCCCCGCCCCCTCTGGTTAATGTGAAATTTAATTAATGTCATTGTCACTGGCAGGGAAAAAAATCTTTTCCTGAGCCTAGAATTAGAACGTTTATAATTTTCCACTTCTTTTTTTACTTCTAAAGGATCAAGGAGACTTTCCAAAGAGTAAAATACAAATCAATATTCAATTTTCCTCCAATTATGAAGAAATAAACCAACTTCCGGTCTTTCTTATTTCTGTACTGCCTGTGAATTTGCTGCTCTCGTGAGAGACCAAGGATCACCTTCCTCTGCAGAGACAGCAACTACAAATGCCTAAAAAGGGAATATTTGAAAATTCTTAAATTCAGTCTTCTGCCTTTTTCCCTATCCTATTTCAAATCAATTTCCTATTTTTTCGCATTCCTCCCGGCTGGCAGCTATTCCTTCTGGGCCTTTATCTGGCCCGAGGAAGACAGGCAGGCAAGCAGTTGCCTGTTCAGCGGACGCCAGGCTTGTTCCTAGGCTGGAGACAGAATGTCTAATCTCCATATTACCAGCAGCTTCCAACTGCCCCGTCTTAAGAAGCATCTCACACTTGGGTCCACAGGTTGGGGTCCCCTGATTTTCTTTTCAATGGGAATTAAAAATGTTTTTTTTTTTCCCCCTTGGAATAAAGACTCTTATGAAAAAGGAAAACAATCACAATATTCAACTGGCAAGTCAAGTCACTAAAGAAAAAAAACATGCACCTGCAGTGTAAATACTGAAGAATGGAAGAAGTCATGTAATAAACACTGTATTTGTAGAGTGCCTGAAGCAATACAATTGAAGTAAAGTAGCTTTCTCCGGCGCCTGGCTGGCTCAGTGGGTTAGGCGTCTGCCTTCGGCTCAGGTCCTGATCCCAGGATCTTAGGATGGAGCCCTGCAGGGGGCTCCCTGCTCATCGGGGAGCCTGCTTCTCCCTCTTCATCTGCCTGCTGATGCCCCTGCTTGTACTCTCTCTCTCTCTGTCAAATAAATAAATAATCTTTAAAAAAATAAAATAGCTTTCTCTGGCAGGTCTGGCAGGGAGAATGGACTCTCCTGAACAAAACCGAAACTTCCATAAAACCATGGAACTGGTGAAGACCACCAGCAGAGGCTGTGAAAAGATTTCCCCGCCCACCTCCACCCTCGAGGAGCCAGCTCCCTAAGTGGAAATGGCATCTAGCCTCCTTGATGTGTTTGACTCGGTCACCAGACTCCTCTCGGTATATATCCGGAATTATATTTTTGTGGACTTCAAAGACGCCCCGCTCAGAAGAACGACTCGCACCCGGGCAATTCCCCTGGAAATGCCGCACATCTTCTCTGTCTCCGGTGTCTGACGGATCTCTGCCAAAGGGGGCGCCCAGACCTTCAGTCCTACGGCTGTGGCTGCTTCCACAATCTCCCGGGGAGAGGGTGGGGGGGATGGGGGGGTGAGGGGGGTCCCACCCCGTGAAGGTGACTGCCTCGCACTCTTGGTAAGGACTACGCGGTTCTCTCCTTTGAGTTTCTTTCCACGTGGATTTCTAAGCCGCCCCACCCCCTCCTTTTTTCCCTTTTGTAGGATAGAGCAAAAGAAAAAAAAAAATCATCTGGTCCAATCTCTGCGATATAGTTTTATAAAGTCAAGGAAAACAGGACAGAAAAGCAACTTACAGATAAAATACACCGATTTATTATTCTTCTCGTTTAATTCAGTAAAGCATAATCATAAAGTTCTCACTGCAGTACAAGCTACTTATTTCCTGAAACCAGACTCCCCTTCTGATTTTCCCGTTCCCTCCGAAACTTCTCGACGCTTAGGGGTCATGTCCTTTGCCGGCTCTCCCCGTGCTCGCCGTGTTCAGGCGGAAGTTGCTATAGTGCTTGTATTTTCACAGGTGCCTCCTCTTCTCTCGCACTCTTGTTTTCTTTCTCTTTCCTCTGAAACCTTCTTTATTCAAGTCTCATTTCATTACCTCTGTCCTAGGATGTGTCAATAGCTCTGACATGGCCTCTGCATTCCCACTCCAATCCATATTCCAGGCGAGTCTTCCTAAGGACTTTCTTGCAAATGTTCCTCCCACGATCAGATCCTCATTGGCTGCCTCCTGACTACAGAATAAATCCAATCCTCAAGTCTGTTACCTAAGAGGACAATTCCAGGCTCAACTCGCCCTTGGCAATCTGATTTTTCTCAAATACAACCCTACCCTTTCTGCCACTTGTAAGTCACGTTGCTCCCTCTTCTTAGACACCCTCCCCTCTACCTCCCTTCATCCCTCTTCTCTCCGGACCACCGCCCCCCCCCCCCCAAAGAAGCCTTTTCTTCATCTCTGACTTGCACAGTCATTGCCATCTCTCAAGGCCTAATTCACAAATTATGTTATTCCATGATTTCAATTCCCAGCCCGGCTCATATCCAATCACTTAATGTCTTCAATAGGATGTCCTACCGGCATCTTAAATGGAACATGTTCAAAGCTAAAATAATCATCTTCCAGAAACTTCTATTGCTTCTGTATTCCCTGTGTCAGTGAGTGAAACCTGTGTGTCCCCAAGCCCCCCCAAATGCCCAAGAATGAAACCCGGATGCCACTGTCTCGTCTTCTCTTCTATCAGCCCTGCCCCCCACACCACATCACTCCAGCAGCCTTCCGCCATCTTCACTATTTTCCTCACCATAGTCATTGCCTTCATTAATGAAATCCTCATTTCCCACCTGGATACAGTATCATACCTGCCTCCATTCTTGGCTTCTTCCAACACATTCTTTACACAACACTCCGAAAAGATGTCTCAAAATGAGAAATATAATCATATCGATTTCCTGATTGAAAAATTTTAAATGACTCCCCACTACCATTAAGATAATTCCAAACTCCTTAGTAGAGTTTATAAGATCCTTTGGGACCTAGCCGCTCCTTGCAGTTTTTACTATAGTTAACGGTTTCTGGCACTTAGCAAAGGCTATTCCTTCTCTTTGGAATAGATCCCTCCTTGGCTCGCTTCTCTTTGTCCTTCATGTGTCAGCCCAGATGCCTCCGCTTTCTATCCGGAAAGTCTCCTGTCCCCTCATGGCTAGATGCCACCGGACTATTGCAAATTCACTATACTGAGAAAACGTAACAACCACAGCCCTTACTACACTGTACCTATTGTTTCAACATACTTCCTGTTGTTAAATATGATTGGCTTAATATTGGTTGAACAAAAGAACGGATATATAAGGTATTTAACTTGACTACTGCCCAACATAAAGACTTTACATGTTAGAGGAAATTATAATAAAAATATATCACATTGTGCGCACATCCAGGTGGTTATCCAATAAAATAGTAAACAACAAACATATTTTGAATTCCAACCTACCTCAAATGTCCTTTTACTCAATTTTTGCACACAGAAATTTTATCTGTCCTTTGGCATTTAATGTCATTTTCTTCTCAAAGCCTTCCTTGACCAATAAGTTGACATTAATCTCTTCCTGTCTGTATTCCCCTGGCTCTTCGTTTCTGATTGTATTACTGCATAATTCCCAGTACTTGCGGTGGCCGTTTCAGAGACAATTGTAATGCAACATATCCAAAGTCAAACATATTACATGTCACACTCACGCCTAAAGCCATTCCTCCCTCTTGCCCTTCGTATTTCAACTCATATATTTTCCCCCCTAGTTGACCAACGTAAAGTTGCAACTGCCTTTTCTTCAACTCCAACGGAGAATCCATCACCATATCCTGTTGCTTCTGCTCCCTACATAGGTCTTGAATCTTACCCCTCTTTTATTGTCCATGCAACTGCTGTCCGCACTTAGATCCTCATCATCTTGTGTCTGGATTTTTACAATAGCATCCTAAATATTCTCTCCCTCTTCTTCCCTTCAACCTTATTGGGTCCCTCTTTCCACTCCTGCCAGAGTTACTTTTTAATAACACAAACCCTGCTTGTATCTCTACTTTGCTTCCTACAAAGCCAAAGTTAACCTCCTTAGCAGGATGCTTTAGGCCTTTTATAACAGGTCCTGGGCCTTTCTTTTTAATCTTCATTTGCTGCTTTTCTTCAACCCACCCCAGAATCTTCCTTCATCAAAATGCTACCTACTGCTCCTCAAATATTCTTTGCCTCTTTGCAGGGTAAGGGGCCTATGCACATTCTTCTATACGTTAACTAGCAAATTCAAAGGAATCAAATGTTTCTTCTACCTGCCACCTTTTGTTACTCACCACACCAAAACCACAGCTGTATCATCTACCTCTATGATAGCGCTGCATGGAGGCCTGATGAAAACTAGAAACCATGGGCCCAGGAGCCAGAGAGCCCTGAGTTCAAATTCTGCCTCAGCCTTACTTTCAGACTTACTAGATGTCTGATCTTAGGGAAATTAACTGACATTTCTGAGTCTCAGCAATGTATATAAAATAAAAATAATGCAATTCCTATGTCATTGGCTTGCTGTGAAATTAAATGAGATAATTTCTGACACATACCTATCATAGAGCTGAAACACAATAGAACCTCAAAGGCAGGGTTCACATTTCATTCATTGTTCAAGCCCCCACAGTACTTAGGATGTCTACACACTGAATAAAGTTGCTTCATCTGAACTGTATTTGTGGCAAATTTTAAATTACCATGGCTAATACAACTGTAGCTGTTAGACGATCACTTGGTTCTACAGTAATAAAGATTTAGAAATTTTCCAAACGTTAAAACTAATAATTTGAATTTGATTTAAATTGTTAAAGCAGAATAGTTTTACTCCCTGGCACTACTGGAAATATTAATTCAATCAATCACTTTAGGCGATAAATTACTTAAAAATTAATATTGCATCTAAAGAGTTTAAAATATAGGTACGATATGAGTAAAATCAAGTATTTAAGTATTTCTATTTTTATCATACTCATCTGGAGCAATATTGAAGAAACTGCTCATACAAGTTATATATGTGCATGCAAATATATTTCATAGTCAAAGGTAGTACAATAAAGCACAGCACTGATTTAAGTTATAAAAATTAAATAATTTTGATGGACACAAATAAAAATTAAAGTTAGTTCTTAATATCCAAGAATGCCAAATAATGCTTAACAGTCCTATGATATTATGGAATTGGAAAAAGATTTTGAGACAGAGGTAGCATCATTATTTCTGACCCAAATTAGCTATGTGTGAATTGGCAAATATTCTTTGAGTCTGGAAGAGGCAAAGATTATTTTCCTGTTTTTAGAATAGCGACAGTCATAAAACCCCCAAATACATTTCCCCAAAGAAAATCAGGGAGTTGGTTAGAGTCTTTGGAAAGAAGTAGCCTCAGGATCTGTTGGGTCAAAAGACAGAATACATTTCCTAGTGCTGGGAAATACTGGACCTTGCTCTCTGTATGTCACGCATATCTCCACGCAGATTAAACTGTATTCATCTGTTGGGCTTCCTGGACCAGGGAAGCACTTCTGCTAGCATAATCTTCGTAGTAAGAATTAGTGACCATCAGAGAGATAGGAAAAACAACAATACAAATCACTCTCTCATTATCTTGTTTGGTATTATATACTTCCTCTTGGAGAAACTGAAACATCGGGTGAGGAAAATTGAGCAAAATAAAATATTGTTAAAATTCATCATATATTTTTAGAAATATCTGTTATTATTCTAATGCATGCATTTATGATAAAACACATGGGCTGCCAAAGTCACACAAAGCCTTCCAAAAGCCCCCTTTTTTTGGATTCCCTGCTGGGCTTCATGGCATCACTCCTGCAATTCCAGTTCCACTTGATTGACTGAATCCGTAGCTGACCCAAAGAAAGCCAACTATTGGCAAGGCCAGCGTCCATAAAATGGTCTGCCATGATAGGTCTCCCCAACATGGCCGTGCTGTCTATGGGATGGAGTCTATTCTCCATCGATTAGATCCTATACTTGGGAAGCTGGATCTGGAGATGAAACTGGAGAACATCAATCAGCAGCGGAGGCAGAAGCAGAAGGAAAGAACATGTGACCGGACCAGGTAATTATAAATAGGTGACTATGGATATCTCTTTAACACTCACTCCACTTCCCTAAAACCCAACTGAACAGCTGCTGATGTGTCATGATTGACCTTCGTTTCTTCCAGGCATATTGAAATGGGTCTCCGTTTTTCTCTTTCTTTGCCAAGTCTTTATAATAATTCTTTACCACCTTGGTGACCCAAGTACCTCTAAATCCTTACTTTCTAAAACCCCCTCTTATAGTCTCCATCAACATTCTGAATCCAAGTTGGTTTCCTCCATATCTTGGGTTTGTTAATACTTACTCACAAGAAATGTCTCTTTAAAAATGTGCTGTATTTATAGCAAATACATTTTTTTTTATTGCCAAAATGTTTTGAATAATCATCTGTCAATCACATTTCCCTTTTGTGGGAACAGAAAGGTCAGCAAGTTGGCAAAAAAAAAAAAAAAAAAAAGTGACAGCTCCGGCCAGGGTTTTGGTAGGTGGGATAAAAAGTCACTTCTCATGTACACAGCTGCGTGTAATGAATGCAACATGTCTATTCTTGGATCAGTTCCCCTACATTTTAAACTCAACTTTTCTTGGCAGGATTTCTGGGGCCATACTGTGTATGTGTCTGAATTCCTTCAGCCAAAACCTCTTAATATGAAAATTCAGCAGTATTGCATTTTGTGTAGATGTCATGACTCAAAATCCAGTCTGTTTTATGTACCGTATGAATCAGGACTGACCTCTGTATTACTACAGACTTATTTTTAGCACAAAGTGATATTTATCTATGTCATTTTCTATGGCCGTAGATAAAAATGGGCACATATATTATCCTGTAGACTTAACGGTTTATAAGGAATATGTACAGGGGGAAAGCATTTTTAAGTGAATTAACAGAAACTACGTAAAACCAAAACCACAGCCTTTTACCTTAATGAGTAGCAATCCTGTTGCAGAAAAGAGAGCCAAGAAGTTCCATGCTGGGGAATCCAGCTTCCTCTCTCTCCCAAAGGAGAAGTTCCTCTCAAAATATGACTATCCCTCCATAAAACAAACAAAAAGCTCCTTCTTGCTTGTTTAAGGTTTCTCTGTGTTCTGGAACCAAAGCTATTATTTTAAAAAATAAATTTTCAGAAAGACTGCAAATGTTATCTCAATCATTAATGTATTTGGAAGTCTAAGTGTTAAAAGTAATGACACAGCCTTTGTTTAACTGGTATAAGGAAAAAGATGAATATGTTCCTACAATGTTTTAAGTTAAAATTTATGAAGCTGAAAAGTCTTATTGAGCGGATGTCTAGCACTCACCCAGCATATAAAGAATTTGAATATCAAATCTAAACATTAACACAAAAAGATTTTGAAAATAAGCTAGAAATCATGAACAGATGCCTCAGCATGGAAGAAAACTAGAAATACAAATATGCAAAACCAAAAGGCAAATATTTTGGAAACATGTTTGGAAACTCATTATTTTTCAAAAGATAATGAACATTGAGGTATTATATTTTCTGTCTGAAAGATTAGCCATTATTCTATAAATTCAATAAATACTCACTATTTTGAATTATACTTATCAAAGTATTAACTTTAGGTTCAGAATCATGTAAAGTTTAAAAATACTTGTCAGGTCAGATAATGGGATGATCACATGTTTTTATACAATGTTAGTTAAGGAGAACGAGAGAATGATCTGGGCCCTAAAGAAATCAAGGCACTGAAATAAGGGCTAACTATTCTGAAATGCAATTAGTTTACTGAGAAATACATTAATGACTAAATTAATCCCTATTTGGTTTTAACTTGTGGTACAAATTATTCCAAGCTGATAACACAATCAAGATGATTAAAAAAAATCATTCACTCCTTTATTATTCACATTTCTGCGAAGTGTCCTCAGTCGCTGTCGTTGGTAGTTTTACCAGTTTTCAGGTTGTTGCTTTGATTTTACAATTTTTCTAGAGTAGGGCATCTGTTCTTCATTAGGTTTTCAAAGTCAAAGATTCAAAACTACATAGAATACTATGAAGGGGAGCACAGCATGCCACCCCGAAGTGTACCACTTTGGCATGTGGATTATTTTGATCAGAAGTCAAGACCCAGCAGACTCAGGACAAACTTCTCCTTCTCCCTTACCCACGTAAAAGAATTTAAATAGGGGGCCTGACCTAGGAAAAGAGTTATTACCAGAGATAACTTTATCTAAAAGACCCATCCATATGGCAGGGCAGACATTTGATTACCAAACATCTGCTTTCTAATCTTTCTGTGAATCCCTTTTGAAGCCCCAGGCCTCTCTCCCATGCTTAGCTCAGGATGACATAGAAGTCGCAACCCTCTGACTCGTCCTTCAGTCTCATATCTTTGGGGCTCTTCTAGGTACAAAAATAAATTTGTTTTTCTCCCACTGATTTGTCTTATGTCAATTTAATTATTAGACCAGCCAAAGAAGCTAGAAGCAGGAGACTTTTTCGACCCAGACAACTACATTCTCAACGGGTCTCCAAGATGTGAATGGAGGAGCTACCCACACAACTAGTTACTTTCTTAAGTAAACCCATTATTTGTTACTGTAGAATATTGTAAAATATTCATGAGAACGGGACTTACGGTCCCTTTGTAAAACTGGCACTGCTTCAAGTCAAAAGAGACATTTGCTCCCAAACTAAATTATATATGGACCACTTTGGAAAGGAATGTATAATAAACCATTGCAGAAATTCTATTATGTTCAATTTCCACTTTGTTTTTGATTCAACTTTTGGTCACAAATTCAGTTGAGTTCATTCAGCAAAAGGCAGCACTCTATTTGATAGGCTGGAAGCACAGGGTTTCAGAGATTAGCCAGGGATCCAGCAGGTTAGAACTAGCCATCCTTGTGGGCACTCTGAAACATCTGTGTTTCATCAGACTCCAGAAAATGCAGTACATACCACAATGAAAAAATTTCCTCCAACCTCTCTCCCTTTTTAATGGAATGTTTTACCAAGCTTTGTTTTATGTGTTTGACAGAAAATAAATTACTAAGATATAGGAGATTACCTGAAGATTTGTGATCCTTACAGGAAAGGTTAATATGAGTTAGACAGGATCAACATTTAGGATATCTAAAAAAATATGAATGCTTCCAGTAGTGGTCTTAAGCAAGCAGAATAATTTGTGTTGTTCAACTCCTTTTTTTTTTTTTTAAGAAATAAAAACAACAAACATCTTCCTTGATTGCTCTAGAGACTATAATCGAGTTCAACATAATGCCCCAAATTATACAAAATGTTGTTTATTTTCTGAAGCCAGTATTTAAACAGCACAACAGTGAGTATGGAGTGAAAAATAAAGCGTTAATGAAAAATAAAAAGTCATGTGGTTATCTCCTTGGATGACTTTCTTCATTAAAAAAAGTCAACTAATGTAAGAAATGGATATTCTCAAAAAAATATGAAGGTAAGACTTAAATGTGCAGGCACTACATTTTGATGAGACATCCCAGAAATCTTTCATATCTATATCATGCCATATCATCAAAGAGAATAGTCAGTTTTTACATAATATTTCTATATTCATTTGGGACATACCTAGTGAGGTTCAATATAATTTTAAGAGATAATGTCAGCAAAAATTTAATTAGCTTACAAAAATGGCACTTTTCTCTCCATTACTAACTCTCTCCCCCTTTAAATTCTTCTTAACCTCAATTGTTTAAAAAACAACAAATCTAGGGACCGTGGGGAGGAGGAGGGTGATACTCTATCTTGCCCTCACTTTTCTATGGCATCAACTTAAAAAAGAGGTCAATTTAGTTTATCTTAGGCTGACTGCTTCATTTTTGTCCAAGGGTTATTTCTTTTACGGGTGGTGACATGGCAAGACTTGTGCAAAATCCGCAGATAAAACATGTGCTTTGAACATTCTTATGTTAAATTTTTTTGGCCATGTACATTTTTAAAAAATCAGGCCTAAACCAGAGATGACAGCATTTAAACAGTCAAGATTTAAAAAGGCAGAATAAACTAAAAAAAAACAAAAAAACAAAAAAAAACCCCAAAATCAACAGGGAAAATAATTTCCTTCAATATTTGCTTTCTAAGGGGTAAATACCAGAAAGAAAGTGACTTTAACTGAAAGCCTTAAATCTCAGAAAGATGAAAATGCAAATTGCCATTAAAAATTTATTAAAATAGTTTCACACAGAAATTTCTAAGAAACATTCTGTTTATATTTTTGCTTTTGCATTTTTTCAAAAAGAGCTCCTAGTTGAATTGTCACATGCGCTTTTAAAAATGTTAGTTAGCTCTTTCTCTTTGATTGTAGGCAATCATCATATTGCAACCAAAGAAAATACAGGAAACATTGCTCTGGTCAACCCCGTGAAACAGAATGGAGTGACTACCTGTAGCTTGTTCACCTGTAGGGTTTCTCTCCCTCCCAAGTGGTTTGTTTATTTATTTATTTATTTATTTATTTATTTATATTATTTTTTTTAATATATATTTTTTAAGATTTTATTTATTTGTCAGAGACAGAGACAGAGCACAACCAGGGGAAGCAGCAGAGGGAGAAGCAGCTTCCCACTGAGCAGGGAGCCTGATGCGGGACTCCATCTCAGGACCCTGGGATCATGACCTGTGCTGAAGGCAGATGCCTAACCAACTGAGCCACCCAGGCATCCCTCCAAGTGTTTTATTTAAACATTCATATGCTCGTATGAGTGAAACCACTTTTTCAAAAATATATTTGTGGGGCAATGATAACCCTACCTTAATTATTTCTTTGAGTAATAGAACATGGTAAGATAAAGGGATGGAAATTTATTTTTTTTTTTAAGATTTTACTCATTTCTTTGAGAGAGAGAGAGCAAGACCGAGAGAGAGAGCGAGAGAGGAAGAGAGAGAGAACACAAGCTGGGGGACAGGCAGAGGGAGAGAGAGAGAAGCAGACGCCCCACTAAGCAGGGAGCCTGATGCGGGACTTGATCCCAGGACCCTGGAATCATGACCTGAGCCTAAGGCAGATGCCTAACCGACTGAGCCACCCAGGTGCCCTAGGATGGAACTTTACATTTCTTTTTTTCCATAATTAGAATCTGGTAAAATAAGGACTAAAGTCAATGTAAGGTATACATTCAATACTCACTGAACTTAAGTAAAGCTAAAATGCATCCAAATATATTTCCTCGTGCCTCATAAGTAGCCCATTAGAATATACTAAAACTATTCTAAATCTTAAAGTACAGCTTATTAGCAACTGCCAAAAACATTCTCTCAAAATTAAACATATTATTGTTATGGTTGATAATAAACAGGTGTTTCTTGTTTCTTGTTTTAAAAATAAATTGGCCATCTCGGAGTCTGGGGTATTAACATATGAAGCTCTGCGTATATTTGAGAAAACAAGAGCATCTTGTAGTAGTATTGTTCTCTCACGTATTGCTGATCTTGAACTTTCGATTTACAATTTCACTGGGCTTCGTTGACTCCAGTTTTGAAGCACAATTTCTCAGAACACTACATCCTTAATGCAGCACATTTCCAAACAGCCTGACAGAATAGGCACATACTGACCACAGCTGTGAAAACTTTATACAATGGATTTCATATATCCAGAGCTATTTGGGACTAAACTTGAACTTCGGCAAATACCAGGTGATCTGCAAGAAAGAGTTTTCAGGATGCGAAGGTGTCACGAATATTTTCTTTTCTGTCCACCTCTCTTCCCAAAGTCTGACAGAGAGAATATTTATACAACCTGAGCAGAACTCTGAAAATAAAACGATAGTAGAGAACATTCCTAAAAACTCACACACACATAGGAGAACGGAGGGAACAGGAAATGCGGAGCCAGCCGACAAGAGATGTGGACAGATTCTGGAAGGTGGAAAACAAACGAACAGTTGAAAGAAACCTGGCAAGGCCGGGTGAGGAAGTTAAAGCAAGCAAGGGTCAGCAGAAAGGAAAACCAACCAGGGCAAGTGGATTCCTGCTCTAGAACGTCTGAGAAGCTTGGCAAAGAGACTCCTCGTGCTCCCAAAGTTTGGTGTATGGAAAATTAATTGTTAAAGTGTCTTCCTGATCACGCCTTAGAGGCTATCTACCATTTGTTTTGTAAATATCATAAAAGAGAGAACCTAAACTGAGTCAAATAACTAAGTTATTTGTTAGTCAAACTAACATGTCGAGGTTAAGAGCAAGGACCGTGGAGTGAGGCTGTCATCTGCTAGCCCTGTGGCCTTCACATCTTAAACATTCTGTGCTTCAGCTGCATCATCTGTAAAATGGGGGTGACAATAATAATACCCACTTCCTAGAGTCACTAGAAGTATTGAGTGAGCTGCTACATATGTAGCATTCTTAGAATGGCACACGGCAATTACTGGTGATTATTTTTTCATAAAGCTGTGAGAGTCACTCTAAAAGCAGTAAAATTAAAAAAAAATTTTTTTTTGTCCACATACATTTAGCACATTCTTTCCAAGAAGTTTGATCCCAATACGCAGTGAAATTGAATGGCAAGTCGACTCTAATTTCAAGTTCTTTCTCCAGAAGGGACGATTTCCAGGTCTCCCCTAAATCCGGAGAGAATTCTTAAATTGGTTTCTTGGGACCTTTCCTGCTCAGTGATGCCCTAATTTACACTTCATAATTTGCAGCCTGCACGTGAGGCATTCTTGAACAGTCTGAACTGAAACGAAATTCTTATCATAATTAATTTTTAAGGCAGCAGGGAGTTGGTTATGAGGTTACCAGAAGCCAACAACAGAAGCCACAATGGCAGGGTGACAATAGGTCACAACAACTCAGCTCTGCCTTGCGTGTCACCACGGAAGAACCCTGTTTGGTTTCAAAAGATGCAACTTCATTCCAGGAGGCCATTTTCAAAGCACTACAGACCGTTGCTTGCTTGGCGTTAGTCGCCTCTAACATTACAATTGACACTCTTCTAAAGGCAATCTTTTTTTTTTTTTTTTAAAGCCTAGCTATCCATTGATAAATAAGCACCTTTATGGCATTATAAAATTTTGGCAATATAAAAATTTGCATGGCTTCAGAAGCGTTTTATGGCAGAGGAACGCATTTGCATGACAAATCGTTTTTACACAGACAAAAAAGGAAGACTGAGCTTGGAGATGAGGGATGTTTTACCACAAGCATTTAAGAAGATAGCTTAAAACAGTTTCTTCCTAACCACAGTGGGATTAATTTCCCAGGGTAACTGCCTACAACAAAGACCGACTTGCAAAACTGGCATTTAAATCTGACCTTCACCTGATGGTAATCCAGGAGGATGAGCTCCAGCCCGAACCCAGGAATTCCAGAAGGGCCACTCTGGCCCCTGAGGTCACGGTTGGGAAGATTTGGGCTAGCCGGTTTGGAGCGAGTTAAGTTGCAAATCAAGAATTCAATGTTCCCTGCTGATTAGAAAGAGCTTTGATTGTTTCTTCTGCCTTTTTTTGCATAGCTCTTTTCATTCTATTTTCTTTTGTTTTAAAAGAATCCTAATAAGCATAAAAATAGACCTGATCCATATGAATGTGAGAGCAGAAATCTGAGTTTTCTTTGATTCTTTCAGATTGTCACATTTTGGCCTTCTTGCTTGCCCTCAGTGCACTGAAGAGGAAGATAGTTATGGCCAGAGGCTAAACGTTTACTAACAGAAGTTCTTTTGGAACTGTTCAGAGAATATACAGCAATGAATCGGAACCAAGACCAGATAGCTCTCATTTAGTTCATGTTTCAAAGCCATCCATAAAGCACGTAAGAAGGGGGGACACTGTGATCTAGAAGGGTGATTCTCTTGTGCCAGGGCTCATGTGTCTTCCTGACGTGACCACAAGCTGAAGTAAGTGACAATGTATAATCCTTCATCTCTCTAGGCTGTCCCTTGCTTTGGGAATAGTACGTTCTCGAACTACTTTTTCTCAGGGTGGTTGGCCTCAAGGAGACCATGAAATAATGAAGGATGATGATAATGAAGGTGAAAATGACGATGGGTGAGGATACACTGGCTCACAGAAATTTGGAACTGACGTAGTCTCACAGTGAAACTTCCCTTCGGGAGTATCACTTCTCTGCATGCATTTCAGAATTACCTTCGGAAAGCTGTTCTACAAGCTGTTCAGTGATGAGACCTTTTCAATCTCTGGAAGAACTAGATTCACTTCGATGGTGCTATATATTATACATATATATATATATATATATATATATTTTTTTTTTTTTTTTTTTTTTGGTCTTGCACTTATGTCAATTCCTGGCCGTGAGGACAACGTACAGGCTAAGCAACTGGCTTCCAGAATGGACTGATGGAGGATATAAGAAAACTCCTCATCTGTTCACACTGATGTGCCTTCTCAGTGGGTCTAATAAAAAACAATTTCAAACTGTCCATTTATCATTGGTTTGCTGGTATGGCTCTAACCCAGCACGTCTTTGTAACAGTCACTACCTGGGACATACCTATGGTTTGGTATATATCCATTTATCAATCCTCACATGAATGTTAGTGTGATACAATCCTATCCACAAGATGCTGCCCCCAAAGCAGCCACCGGGAAACTAAATTTTCCTTTAATTGCTCTGAGCCTAACCTCTTGCAACTGATTTATCTCAGTAAGGCTTACCATGGAATAATTGTACGTATGCTCCACTTTTTAAGTTTATAATGGCTCTAGCAACTTCCAGGCAAAACTCATCATTTCACAGAAAAGTCCCGGAGGTCATGCCTCCCAAATTAGGGGCCATATGTGGCAATAATAAATCTTCACCCGTATAGTATATGTGTACGTTTGAGAAAGAGAGAGGTCTGTATGCATGGACTATTCTGCATGGGTGTCTGGGTTTGAGTAGATAGTATACAAGTCACAGTGCCTGAACCAAGTCAAATGCAGTCCATTTCCTAGACACAAAAATTAATGTAATGAAAATTTCAGCCATCTTAGAACTGGAGAACAAACCACCAAATTTGTGAGATTTAGAAATCCATCCAAAATAGAATACTGCATAGCAAACTGGGCAACAATATAGCAATCAGGTAGACTTGCCCAAATCCCATTTCTACCATTTCCTAGATGGATACAACTGGATACATTTCTTAACTTTTCCATCTGTCAATTTTCTTCTCTGAAAAATGTGGATAATAATAGTATTTACTTCAGAGGCTTTATGTAAAAAGTTAAATATTTAGCATAGAGCCAGCACAACGGGCTCAGGAAGTACAATTTGCTGATGGTTACTATGAATAATAACAATCTTAAATACATAAACACATTCATACATAGAAGGTCCTCGTAATTCAGAATTTTCAGCACTGAAGACAAATTTTCTAAAAGCGTTTTTAAGAAATCATCTTCTGGGGCGCCTGGGTGGCTCATTTGGTTAAGCGACTGCCTTCGGCTCAGGTCATGATCCCGGAGTCCCGGGATCGAGTCCCACATCGGGCTCCCGGCTCAGCAGGGAGCCTGCTTCTCCCTCTGACCTTCTCCCCTCTCATGCTGTTTCTCTCTCTCTCTCTCTCTCTCTCTCTCAAATAAATAAATAAAATCTTTTAAAAAAAAAGAAATCATCTTCTGTATATAATCTCCTTGTCACTTCCATGCCTACCCCCTGAGGACCAATGTGGTACAGATGTGTGGACTGAGATACTTGCCCTATCACTCTTAGGACTTGCCTCGGATTTCCACTCTTTGAATTCTTATGTCCTCAGCTCCTGTCTTCCCCTGGGTCCCCCACACGCAAACTAGGTCATAGAATCCTATCACTATCCCCAACAATCATTCAGGTTTGATTACCTCTGTGTTTGTGGACCCCTAACAAATTCTAGAAGCCTGCTTTCCAGATCAGCACAGAACATGATGAATTCTAGGCTTCAACAGATAATGCTTGCTGGAGAACCAGCTCTATGGCATTGTTTTCTATCTCCTTGACACGTTATCTCTGCTTGTTACTCGAAAAGAAAAGTGACAGGGCTCCTAAAAGGAATGCCCAGCTTTCTGGACCATCTACTGCAATCCCAGCATCCTACACATTTGGATTGAAACGTTTTCCAACTTTTTTGATCTGCTTTTGTTCACCGCTATTTCTGAAAACATCTGTTCCCAAGGCAGATCTTAGAGCATATTTTTGTTTTTATGCTAGCACCTGCACGAATAAGTGTTTTGGAAATAATAGTATCGTAATTCATTTTTATTACAATGTAGGGCCAAATTATGGTTCCCCCCCTCAAATTAGGAATATTAAAAACCATGTACATACACATCTTCAGGCATAAATTCAACTTTTTAAATGTAAATCTTCATTTTGGAGAGACATACAGCTGTCAAACATTGAGTTAAAACATGAACAGTGTGCTCGGTCATCTAGATTTCTAGAGCTATGTTAAAAAACATAAACAAAACATTAAAATGATTGACTCTATCTGGCTTTTCCTTTGGGTCCGTCCGAGAGCATGGATTTTAATTCTTTACTAAACTTGTGTGAAAATATATAACTATCATTTAGAAAAAAAAAAAAAACTTTTTCTTCCTGATACCTATTTTTATCTTTGCTTCTTCATCCTCAAGGATGCCAATGTGACAATTTTTTCCCCTCAACGTAGTTTTTAGGCCTTAATGAGATAATAAGTCCCTTTCTGGCACTGATTATTTTTAGCTACAGGATACTATATTTTATGAATGTGTTTTCTATCATTGGCCTACACACCGATTATTAGTTAGCAACCTACAAAAAAACGAATGCAAGCAAAATACAAACAAAAATATGCAATGTAAAAATATACCACTCACAATAGTAGAAGGATGGGGTAAGGTTTCACATTGGTGATAATAGTTTTTATGTTTATCAGGATATCAATGTTACAAATTATGGATCGATGAGAAAACTGAAGATTTATTCGCTATTGTTGTTTTCCATTCTGCACAGTATATTGGAGCTTCACTACCTCAGAATTAAGTATTTTGTCATTCAGATTAACAATATGCCGAGTGACAAAATTTTGATCAAAACATAATATTGATGTAGACAGGACTGCAGACAAGGTATTACTGTAAGATTAAAAAATTGGATTGCAGGCTTAGGTACTTCTTGATTAATATAATCATTTCCATGTTATTAGTATGGAAGGACACTTATTACAACAGGCTTTGCCTAACTGTATAGACAAATTCATTATTTTACAGCAAATTCTATCTAGAAACAATTTTGTTACAGTTACTTGGGGAAATCAGTTGTGACCTTAGAAACAGAACTGACTTGGTCACATGCATATCTTCAGTAATCTGATTTAAATCAAGAGTTATTAACCTCAACTGAACTCAGGAGTAAAATCTCATAAATACCCTGAAAAATTGTAGTGAATCAGAAGAAATGTTAAACTGAAATAAAAACAATCATTGAGACAGCCAGATCATGAAAAATTGCTTGATTCGAAGAATTTTAAAGGTTAGAGCTCTATTAGAGGTTTTTAAAAAAAGAAAGAAGTATGAGAGGAAAAATACAAGGAAGAAAAGAGATTAATATGCTTGCTGCCTCCTTTTTGTTTTATTACGCCCCCCCCTCTTTTTTTTTTCTGAGAGGTTACCGTTTTTGCAGCTGGTCAGAAATATCACATTCCTTGATGTCTCAGAAGGTTTCCTGTGACCAAGCTTGACCATGCTTTAACTTGAATAACATATCATGCAGCTGTTGAAAATAAAAACACATTGTGGCTATGTGAATGGAGACCCAATAAGAGAGAGGCAACATCTCTGGGGGTGGGAGTGGAGACTGCCCATTTCCTAAAATACTCGATTTTCACAAATATGGCAACTAACTGTAGGGATTCTGAGACATAGGCTTCAGGTGCCTTTTAGTTGAGACGATTTCTTGGTACATTTGCAAGTACTGTTAAAAGTTTTATTTTTAATTAATTTCACATATGGTATGTTGGGGAGGTGGGGGATTGGATTTATTATAAGGTGTCTCAGGATGACGTGCATGCCACACAACTCCTTTTAAATGACTACAAGTAACTAGCATAGCTGTGCTATATAACATGGAGAGGAAAAAGTACATCAGATATGATTAAAAAACTTGTATCTAAATTATATGTCAATTTTTACCTTGAGATAATTTTTTTAAGATTTTATTTTGAAGTAATCTCTACACCCAAGGGGGGGACTTGAACCTACATCCCCAAAATCAAGAGTCACATGCTGCACCCTCTGAGCCAGCCAGGCATCCCATCTTGAAATAATTTTTAAAAATTTCAATAAGTAATACTTTATTTTATCTTGATGTATTTTAAGTTTTTTCTGTTTTTTGATATACTGGCAACCTGCTATACTTAAAATACTTGTACATGATTGTTTATTCACTGTCATATATGAAAATAGGTAAATGATTCCTCTATGCTAATGAACCTTACTTTACATTAGTTTAAAATTTTTATGGGCAATTTTTTTTTGTTTCCATCTTTGTCTGTTTTTCTTTTCACGCCAAATGAATACATGAATATATGAAAGTTGATTTCTAGTAAAAAATGTTCAAACCTGGCTGCCAGTCAAAGTGTTCATGTATAACATAATAGATGTATATTAGTCCCTTCCAATTTCAGAGCAAAATAATTTCTGAGTACTAATTTTGGTCATAACATTATATGTTTCTTAAAGACACGAAAGTCAAACTGACTTCCTTCCTACTGCCAAAAAATCTATAGCACATTTCCAACATTTGAAATGCTACAGTCTCTTTTGGAATCAAAGACAACAGTGCCAGAATGATGAGACAACCAAGCATTCAAATGTGCCATGAGGCTTGAAAATCGCTGTGGTCAGAAAGCACTGTTAAAAGAAACAAGGAAAAGCTGACCTTTCTTCTCCCTCCTGTTAAAGATCCATCTGAAATCCATAGGCTTGTGGGGAAAAAAATAGACGTAATGGGCATAAAAATATTTTAAAAATGTTATGCTGATTAATAGAATGTCACCAATTAGAGTTCAAGGCAGGAAATTTACCCACTGGTTTCAACAGTGACAAAGGTTGAAAACTAGCAAAGTGGCACAAATGAAATCATTGGACACTGTTTTAATCTTTCAGTGCCAGTAATAAAAGATTTTTAAAAAATTAAATGTAAAGCTGAGATTTATTTTATATAGTTTTTTTCTCTATGTGAGTTGGTTCCTACATTTATCAGGTATGTGCGTGTATGTGTGCATGTCTGTGTTGTGAACAATCATTTCATATACTATGTACACATATACTAAGCTTTTAAATAGCTTCACAATAGATCTCTGAGAAATTGTAGAATTTATCTCACACAGTTCTTCAGGTTAGGTCAGTATTATACATGTTCTAAATGAATTACATTTCTCTGCAAGTGCAGAATCAGAATTCCTATTTTAAAGAACCACTTCAAACCATTGTTTCAACCCCCAACTGCTATGGTAGTTTTTGGAAATGTAGTTGCATGCTTTTAAAAAAATAAAGCTCACTTTTCTTTTCTCCCGCACACACATTATAAAATAACTAGATTATTAGGAACCAATTTTTCTGTAAACCATAGTATTTATTCCATACTAGTTAGAAAAATGGTAGATTTCACTGAACTCTCTTCTAAAAGAAATCAAGCTGAGTATCTACCTCCAAATAGATCCCGAGTACTTTGCAAAATTAAATAACATATACAATCAGGGATACATTTTGATAGAAATACAGGTAGGGAAGAGCATGCGCTGTTAGCAAAATAAATCCTGATTTGTGGGGCACCTGGTGGCTCAGTCGTTAAGCATCTGCCTTGGGCTCAGGTCATGATCCCAGAGTCCTGGGTTCGAGCCCCACATCAGGCTCCCTGCTTGGCGGGAAGCCTACTTCTCCCTCTCCCTCTCCCCCTGCTTGTTTTCCTGCTCTCACCCTCTCTCTCTCGATCAAATAAATAAAAAAAACTTAAAAAAGTAAATAAATCCTGATTTACTCTGGTGTGATATCCAAAAAGTCCAATCACCACAATTAGGCACAAAATTTGACTAGGAGTTTCTTAGCAATTAGAGCAAAAATTAAAATAGTTACATGGTTTCCACTTTATAAAAGAAGAAATCAAATTTATTTGCAAAAATAAATTTTTCTAGGAACTAAACTCAGGAAGGAATATATTGAGTTCTGTGTGTATAAAATAATGAGAAAAATCTTCAACTATGATCTTATAGCTTTCATGATTATCTCATTACACTATATACCAATCTTAGTGTGTTTTTGTGCTAATGGAGTAAATTACATTCTCATTGACATTATTACCTACTTGATTTAAGAGATTTATTATAAGCAGGGGTGCACGGGTGGCTCAGTTGGTTGGCGACTGACTCTTGATTTCAATTCAAGTCATGATCTCAGGGTGGTGAGATCAAGCCCAGCAACAAGCCCTGGGTCGGGTTCCATGCTCAGCACAGAGTCTGCTTGAGATTCTTTCTCTCTCCCTCTGCCCCTCCCTCCACTCATGCTCTCTAAATAAATATCTTAAAAACAAAAGAGTGATGTTTATAGGACTGAGTCCCCAACTTGGTTGAAATCTCCTTTAGGACAGGAATGTTCTGGATCTACACCCTGTGCAGTGTTTATTAAATGAGAGATTATTTATCCCTTTCCATTCGGAGCTTGAATTAAATACCTTGAATGGCAGTTTAGCTGGGAATAGAAATCACTTATTTATTTTCTCTGTACCTCAAAAGCATTTTGGGAAAATCTTTCGCTTTTCATTAATGCTCATGAGAGGACTTCTATTTCAGAATTATTCCTTTGGAGATCATCTTTTTTCTCAAGTTACATTAATATTTTTCTCTCTATCTTTAACATTCCATATTTTCTTACCAAAGGTGTCTTTTTTTTTTTTTTCCTGCTCTGCACAGTGTGTGTTCAGTCAGTCCTGAATATTCCTGTCATTTTTCAGTTCTGGAAAATCCTTAGCCACTATCCCTTTGAATGCTGCTTTGCTTCTATTTCATTCATTCTTTTTCTGATATTCCTTTAACTTGACTTTTGTAGCCTATCATTTTATCTTCCATGTTTATTGTTTGCCCTCTCATATTTTTTAATCTTTTTATTTCTCTATGCTCTATTCTGGTTGAATTTCTTCATAGTATCTTCCAGTTCCCTAATTTTTTCTAACTATAATGAAACTAGAATTTATCTTATCTATTTTTTAAATAAAAATTTTATTTTATTTTATTTTAAATAAGTTCCATGCCCAGTGTGGAGCTTGACCTGACCCTGAGATCAAGAGTTGTATGCTCTACTGATTGAGCCAGCCAGGCACCCTGGAATTTATCTTATCTATTAATGTTTTTCATTTTAAGGACCACATCTTTCAGAATTTTTAGTGGGACTTTTTCATATATTCTGCTCTTGTTTCATTTCTATTTTGTTTTCATAGTTTCTTATTCTTCATAGATATTATTCCTTCTCTTACCACTTTGAATATAATAAACATATTTAGTTCAAATTATTTTCATTTCATATGCAGTGAACTCATCCCCCAAACATTAATTTCACTGCTTTCTTGGCATTAATTTTGCTTCTATATTTTGGAATTTTGATTTGCATACTCCTTTGGAAGAGTATTTTATATATTCTCTGACTCTGTCTCTCTTTTTTCATTCATCTCTTTCTGTTTCATGGTATTTTGGTTGCTTTAGCCATTTGTACCCCTGGTCCAGAACCAGATCAGTAACTTGGAGCCTTTGATGTGTCATGCAACTGGAGATATTACACATACGGTCTCCAAGTCAGGGAGTATCTTGGCTCAGGTCTTGACTTGGCTGCATCTGCTCCATCCAGCTACCCCCAGATACTCTGCTTTCCAGGGAGCAATTTATAGAACTTGTTTTCCAGCTTCCTTTCACTACTTTTCAGCTCCAGCTCAGTCCCTGGTTTCAAGCACAGAGGCTGGCTTGGGTCCAGGCCTTTGATGGGGCACTTTTAGCCCCACTCGTTCTGTAGGAGACAGACTCCCGCCTGCTCTGACTGCTTCCTCCCCAAACTCCAGTGGACTCTCGCTTCAGTTTCACTGACTGGTGAATTTCTGTTATTTTTCTCAGCCATAGAGATATTTATCTTGTTTTTGGAGACAGATATGGCTTTAAATTTTTTCCCCTTTTTATATTTTATCAGTTGTGATGTTTAGAATCCAGGAGGCAATAAGGAATATATGAGTGGGTGGAGGGGGGTGTAGTGCCATCTTCACAGGAAATCATTGTCTTCCAAACTACAATGTCAACATATTAATATAATGCACACTGAGGACAGTGTCTCCTGTTGGAGTCTGAATTTTGGAAAAGGAACAGCACCATTCCACTCCCCTCCTTCATTAGTTAAATCAAGGACCCCAGAGCACTTGCCCTGGAATAACCTGAAACATCCGTTTAAAAATGCACCTTCTTGGGCCCCTCTCCAGATTTACCATATGGGAATATCTGAAGGCGGAGTTTGTTTGCGTTTTTAACTGCACTTTAGCTGTTTCCTCCGCAAACTGAAGTTCTGAGTATTAGTGCACACCCAGCAAGCCACTCATTGTAAAATCCTGTTTCTAAGAATCCTCCAGGTGCAGTCAGTCTCCTTTGATCGCAAGACGGACAGTGAAGGTGTGTAACACAACAATCCACTACCTTCTGGACTATAGAGGAAAGTAAACACTTAGTCAAAAACCCTCCACGAAGACCTTAAAAGCAAGAAAAAAGTATTCTAAAATGGTTATCTTGTTAGTTACTATCAAGAAATCACTTGCTGTGTAATCACCATGATGCCTACCTAATGACTGACAAGGCATTGTGAGGTTCGAGAATGAAGAAAGCTATGAGACACAAGCTTTACAGAACGGCTCTTGACCACTGGAACAGGGCTTAGGGATAAGTCCATGTATCAAACTGCTATAGTGGATGGCGACTCACAGCAGGCTAATGCCCCGTTGTACCTCCCTCTGTTACACCTGCCTTTGAGCAAACCGAGGCAATGACAAGGGAAGAAATGTGAATCAAATAAAAATGATGACAAGTGCCAGTCCCAAGCACATTAATGTACAAGTAGAATGGATTTCAAAGAAGAAAGGAGGAAATACTCCAAATATCCTTGAGTTCAAATAGAGCGAATGAGAAATGAATGAGAAATGTTTTCTTTTCTCCCACCAGTCATGCAATATGGTGTACCAAAAAATAAAGGGTGAAACTTATACCTACATATTTCCATAACCTGGGAAAACTTCTCTTGTTCATATCTTCATTTATGTGCTTTTCATTTGTGGTGCTCACTTTTAAAGACAAATTCTCCTTTTGTTCTCTCTCTGCTGTGAACCCCTCCCTCCTTACTGCATCCTAATTTTCATGTGGTGCTGACACTTACAGAGCTTCCAAGTAGGCAGTGAGTCCCATTAATTATAGCAATGTGTTGTAACTGGAGAGTCACAAAATTATTTTACATGAGAAAAAAAAATGCCTTTAAAAACATCTGTGTGGCAACATGCCAGCGGAGAGCCAATCATTAGCAAGGCCCAGCAAAGAGGAACAGTGCGTTTTTCTAAAGACACAGGGAAAGCCGACTCCTGTCTCTCAAGGTTCTGGTGCCTTCCTTCACAGTTGTCATGGGTCTGGACACAAATGCAGTCAAGACTCTGCACCCAGCTAGTTAAAAGTCTTTCCGAGTACGCCGCACCATTTTCAGAACAAGAAAATGCAAGTGTTGCCTGATTAATTGTTACACGCTTGACCGCACTGTCATTATTACCATCTTCATTACTGACATCTTGGTAGCACCCATGACTTTTGGTGTTCTGTATGAGATACTGTAGGGATTTTAAATCGAAGGACACGATCCTTGTGAGCTTAAAATTATAAAACACAATATGGCAATCAGAGAGACGTTTTTGAGGACACGGCAATAACCAGAGAAAACGTCCCCGTTTTTCTGCCTCTTGCGATATTCTCGTTACGGTATTGTCCTCAGGGTAGACTTTGATATATAAAATGGTGAAGCCCCCTCTCTCATCAGTATCTAGGTGACAAATTACCCAGGGTGGCTGAGGCAGAGTCCTCCTCATCCAGCTCTGAAGGGTGAGATGTGACCAACAAGGTCCTACACCAATGCACACATGCAAAGGGATGCAGGTATTTGTACTCTGGAATATCTAGCCCAAGTGCTGGATTTGCTCCCAACAGGGAAAAAGACGGCAGCCAAAGCTCCTGGGGCTATTTCAGTTAAAATGAGACCAGGAGGCCTCTGTTTTGGCTGCTGGGATGAATGAAAATATGCTCCCTGTAACTCAAACTGGAAGAGTTTCTCCTAGAAATTGTATCATAACAGACGTACTGTGTTTCTCATTTTTCTAGGATACTGTGTGCATCCTGAGAGATGATCTCACAGAGATGCCAGGTGCCCCGATCAGATAAGAGCCAGCCTGTGGCTGGGAGACAAGACCAAAAATGTCCTGATGGGGCGACAGAGCTTGTGTGGCAGAGCCCTTCCCTGCACAGAGAAGGTCAGCAGCAAAGCCCATCCATTGTTAAAAGTGGACGTTGCTAGGAGCCACATCTATTTGTCCGGACTCCTTACTTTTTCTGCCTCTCAGTATGGTGTGTTTACCTCATTTGTCAGACTGCCACGGCATCGATGAACCAAGTTTTAGTTATCCAAAACCCCTGCCAGCCGGCCGTGTGTATCTGATTCCTTGAATGGCTTCAGTTATCTGGAACCTACCTCTCTGTGGCTTCGTTGACTTAATCCAAACAAGACTGAGGTTTCACTTCCGTAAACAATGCCCATGCTGCTAACTTTACAGGAAGGAGGCTGCTAAGAGGCATGCAGGTCACCTCATGTGATAGGGTTTTGTTTTTGGGTTTTTTTTTTTTTTTTTTTTTTGAGTATTTCATTGTGAATAACACTGGCCAGGAGACCCGGGTTCCTGGGGAAGAACGCCTCTTCCATGAATGGATGAATTCTATTTCATCCACACTGAGCCCACTGAATTTTCATAAGAAAAGAGGGGAATAGAAAAGATTACTCTTTATTTTAAACTTCTCAACTGGGGAGGCTCAATTTAGTGGTACTCAATGCTAACCATAGCTGGCAGCCTTAGCTTCAATCCCTGCCACCCCATCTCTGCCACGTTCTCATGTCAAGAATCCTTTTGTTTTCTCCTCTTCAAGAAGTATGCAAAGGATAGGTATTTGCAATTGGTCCTGACGTTTTCTCCAGGAGAACACAATCTTTCCAGTCAATGCTCTCTCATACCTTTACCCTAAACTCGCAGGAATATGGCCTATATTTCTGTCTGTATTTTATTTATGGTGTGTGGTCACAGAAGGGAGTGTCTACTAAGGAATTTGGAGGAAGGGGCTCTGGGAGAAATGGTTGATAAATTGGTATCATTTTGGGGAAGAAAAAGTTTAAACAGAACTAAGTTAATATTTATCTCTATTCTTACAATGATTGACTAGCAACAGGACCTGAAAAGGACAGCTCCCTGGTCAATATCATATCTCCTACTACATACACGCTGGGGTGTTAGGTTATAGTCCTGTTTGCCTTTTTCCCATGGTGAGTTGATGATTATACTTCTAGATGGCTCTTACTAAGTCAGTGAGTCAGGATTAAAGATGAGTTCATCTCTGAAGAAAGAAATGACAGGTACATTTGAACTCGGTAGTTCAGGTTTATAAAAATGGGAAGGAGTTTGCTATAAACATTTGAGAAAATCTCAAGGTTATTCATATCAATTACTTGTATATTAATTCTGAAAGGGAATTTTTTAATGCATTGGTATTACCATTCTAGTACTTGATAATACTGCTTGACAAAACAGAAGATCTGGGAATGAAGAATAAGTTTTTTAATATAGCAGAAAGCAGCAGAGGTATTATGGAAAACCAGATCATTTGCTAACAATCTATTATGATGTCTTTTTTAAATGATGCAATATATTTTGAACAAATGTCAATTTCATTATTGAAACTTTTAAAATTCAGAGTCATTCTTTATAGCTTAAAATGTTCCACCCTAAGTGTTCCTTCTTATTGAAGGTCAGGATGTAACAAAATTCATTCATTCATTCACCCAACAAATGTTTAAGGTCCCAGGTCCCAACACCAGTCATTTAGGTTACAATGTTATAAAAAGTAACAAACAATGTGACATTTTCTTTCTTGTGGGAATGACATTATTTAAAAGATCTGAACTACTTACTACTAGCTTTTTCTTCATAGAGGTTTCAAGGGTCACACTTCCCTATAATATGTTATTTTGACATATTTTGATACATTTAGTTGTTAGAAAATGAAGCAGCTGACCCTGAGAATCTCTATTCGTCTTTAAATGGATACATCTGGGTTGTATTAAAATTCAACCAAAAAGGGTAAGATCCAACCTACAAATAAGAAATTAGGTTTCTAAATTGATAACCAACAGTTTATTTATTCCATTTCATATTATTGCATTTATTTTATGTGAAACTGGCTTTTATGTTAGACTTCTATCCACCAGAACTGGATTGAGATATTCACGGAATGAGTATAAAGCAATAAAACTGATTTCCAGAGGCCACACATCAAAAATCCATCCTCTCATTTTATAGCCACGCCATGGATAGAAAGTTACTCAAATCACCTCCTTATAATTCTAATCAGTACAAATGGAATGAAAGCAAACAGCACTCCAGATATAAAGGTTGTCACTCTTTTGTTTCCTGCTGTACATCTAAGTTTGTTTCATTGCTTTCCTTTGTCCTAACAATCTGAAGATAGCAAATCTGCTTGTCACGAACAGGGCAAGAATTAAAAACATCTGAAATGTAATTAATGGAACATCATTTCAGTCTATTTTTGTTAGTGCAAATAGAGACAAAGATTAAAATGTGCTTCTGCAATATTACCTTTTAGCATTAAAACACTGTCTTTGACATTTCTATCTCCATAGGCTCTTGAGGAAGTTACAGTGAATCTGATATCCAGACAATAGTAACAAGTAACCTTTAAAGCGTCTTGTTTTAAAAGTAAGAACGGTGCTTATAAATTATCTGAAAAATCTGACAGCTCTAGAAACTGAGAAAAGAGAATCATGCCCCAGGTATTCAGCCTCCAGGATATGTCAAGTTCCTCGAGGATGGAGATGATGTTTCCCATCCCCCTGGCACCTCCGTAAGTGTCTAGCATAGTGCCAGGCACTCAGCACACATTCTGTCTCTTCCTGCTACATACGTGATGCCCAGCACAGTCTCATCAGTACACAGACAGAACGGGGGTGAGACCATGAAGACAGTCAGTCCTCGAGCTGACCACTCCCTCTCTCACACAGCCTCAACTCTGAGCACAACAGGAGACATTCAGGACGGCTGAGTGAAGTGTGGGACAGAGATCAGGAAGGTCAGCTTCCAGAAAGGAGGCCGGGAGCAGACTTTACCTTCTGAAAAGACCAGGTAAAACGTGGAGCCTATTGGTGGGGAGTTGCGAGTAACTCTGCCTAATCCTCTTTTCAGATCTGGAGGCTGGATTTGATTCCTCATGCAAAAAGCCAGTCAGAAAGGAGTGAAAGTGGTGCCATATTAAAATAAACTTCACCAGGGGCAACTTTCAGCTGCCTTCCTGTTGCTCTCTATTCCATTTATGAGGAGCACTGCCTTCCACGGGCCGGTGTCAGCACCATGACTGGTGATGATGAAGAGCATTCAAGGAGAGGCCAATGATTATGTGCCCCCACCTTGGCCTTGTCCTCAGCTGACAGCACCGTGGCTACATTTCTCAGGCTCCTTTGATGGGGAGCTGTATATTCTAATCAAGGACAAGCTTACATTGATGGGATTTCCGAAGTGTCATCCTGTTTGAATACAATGTAATAGGATGCATTAATTAATAAACGTGCTTTATTTACACGCTGCGGCTTGGGGCCTCTTGAACTCAGAATTCAGACGCAGGAAGCATGTGCCTCACATTAGCAAAGCCTTGACATTTTTAATCAGCCTGGCTGCCCGGCCTACACACACAATGTGTCAACAGGGGAAAGTGGAAATACTAGTCTTTGTAGCTTCCAGTTCTTGGCACTCTGATTAGGCATACGCTGTCAACTCCATTTGTACTTGATCCATTAAAAGAGTCACATCGTGATGTTCCCTTCAAATTCTGGCAAGATTTTCGATGCCTTAGATGTCAGAGTTAGTTTTGCTTCTAATAAAAACTCGAATTTGTTTTTTGAAGTGATGAATTACTTCACTTTGCAGGTGTAGTTTTCATATTCCAAAATAATATTTCTGACCTTGGGAAAGATTTAGATGGAATAGTCTCCTCTTAAGCACTCCTAGATTTTTCACGTTTAGGTTGTGCACTAAAAAACTGTTACGAACTTTGTATCTAACAGTCCTCGTGACATCTTGCTGCCCCGAATAATATAAGGGTTGCGGTTATTCTTATTTTACCCGACGAGAGGGGAAGCAAAGTTTCAGAAAACTTTTTTTTTTTTTATCAGACTGTGTTCATGGTGATTGAAAAAATGGACTAGAAAATTCTGAGCACAAGCCCAAGTTTTTATTCCTAATTAAGAAAATAAACTCTATGTAAAAAGAACCTACTCTTAAAATGTATCGTGTTTTGCAAAGTTATCCTATTGTCCTGTGGGGTAAGAACGTGCCTATCTTGGCAAAGATCTGCCACCACTTCTAGGAAAACAGATGAAAGCTAATCTTTTCTGAAGAATAGATACACTTCAACTTAATTTAGTCCAATGTCCCAACTCCATTTCACTCTCCCATTCATCAGATAGGATGTCCCTAAACTGCCAGACAGTCTTCGAGACAAAACATCCTATGGGGTATACCCTATTCTAGCATTTGTACTTACAGTTAAGATACAGTGCCTAGCGCCTGTGGCAAGTTACAAGGAATGACAGTCAGAGGTCTTCCCAAACAGATGCACAATCTTTTATTTATTACAGACCTTTTTATTGTTAGAGGTGTGCCATCATTATATTTCAAAATAATTCCTTATGCTCTGTTTGAACTATGAAAGTACAGTCATTGTGCCTTTGTAAAAATGTCTTACTGGAGAAATCTTACTCTCGACCGATCAACCTTAGGACTTAAAAGTAGATTTCACTTGACTGAACTGCCATTTTTGCCAAATTGTGTCTGAATGGTAGGAATGGTGGATAGCCTGGCTTCAGAAATGCTCGCGATTACCCTCGGGTCAGAACTTGGGAACAAAATCTAGATGGTGACCAAAGCAGGAATCTAAAAATCTAAAAATAATTTTGAATTAATTGAATTGTGACCAATGACATTTAAGACACACACCGGCTTTGGGACATAAATATATTTCCATCCTGGTTATATGTTTCCTTTCTCAAATCAAATTTGTCAGAGAAATGACCAAAAAAAAAAAAAAATCTATTTCCTTGAAGAAAAAGTTACGGGTTTTTTTTTTGTTTTTGTTTTTTTTTTAAAGATTTTATTTCTTTATGTGTCAGAGAGAAAGAGAGAGAGGGGGGGAGAGAGCACAAGCAGGGGAGCGGCAGGCAGAGGGAGAAGCAGGCTTCCCGCGGAGCAGGGAGCCCGATGCGGGGCTCGATCCCAGGACCCCGGGACCATGACCTGAGCCGAAGGCAGACGCTTAACCGACTGAGCCACTGAGGCGTCCGGAAAAAGTTAGGTTTTAAATAAATTTCCTTTCTCGGGGCTTCATTATCTTTTAAATTATACTCATATATCATATAGCTTACAAAAAATTGAGTTGTCTCACGAAACACTCCTTTGGTTCACCAGAATTTATGAACATAATTTCATAACTCTTTGTGCACGTCGTCATCACAGGATAAGAAAATTCTAGGCAGGTGCAGAAAACAGGAAGTTTTACCCACATCAAAATTCCGATGAAAACCAAACCAACTCCCTCGCCCTTTCAAAAAGGAGGTGAAGTATATTAAATTTTCTTTTAAGCTCACTGGAATATTTTCATTATGTCCACACTGATTTATTTTGGGCCATGGATGTGCACATGTTTATTTTTATGGCTGGTTATGTCTGTGTTGGCCCAGAAAACAGACTACTGTACTAGTGTCAATGTGAAAGCAAAATGCTTTGAAAAGCTGCACCGACTTTGTCTTTACTGTAATAGTAGCCAGTTGGTGTATAAAGTTGTGAGGCATGTGGAACGACCGGACTCCAAACCTGGATGATGAGGAAGTACACACTTTTGCAAAGATGGTATTTTGCCCATTAAGTTAGAAACAATTAAAACAAATGTCTTTCCACCTAGAGTTTTAAATGAAGCAGTTGAGAATAGCACAGCAAAGTCCCCATGCATTTTACTATCCCACAAAGAGTGAGTGAAATGAGCAGCTATTGAGTTCGGAGGTAGAGACTTGCCCGTCACCAGAACTGTGGGCAGCTCTTGAATCACCCTTCACATCGTGTAGGAAATGCTAACAGCTATCTGTGCTCGCTGCTGTCACCTGATTCTCACGTCTCTTCCACCTATGACTTCTGACCACTGTCTTTGTTAATCAGTATCTGTAAACTCTGCTTAGCACAGAGAAGAAGACTTAGAGTGAAGTGGGCTTGTAAAATAGAGTGATCTCCAAGTGGAAATGGTTAACAGTGGGCCACCCTATCCCTTTCCCATCCACTTGCTTTCCCCTTCCTTATTAACTTTCCATCTGTCTGTGGAACTATAATTGATAACAGAATAAAGAAAACAATAAATGTGAATCTTAAGTGAATGACTTTAAAAACTTGAACCCCTAAATAGCAGAGAAACCAACTCTGCTAAGCTTAGTCATTAAAGGAAATCAGGTCTGTGGTCATTTATAACAGATTCATGGAAGAGAAATTCACATTATAAGAGAATCTGTGACACAGTGTCTTACTTAATATTCGTACTCATCTGCAGCCCGGAAAAAAAAAAAAGAAAAAGAAAAAACACAACCAAAAACCATTTTGCTAAAGCAGATGTTGAATGGTCTCAGTGGAAAATGATTGAAGGTTTGCACCATGTAATTATTATAAAATACCACACATCTGGTACAAAGTTTGGCCTTATATCAAAAGTCATTTAGGACAAAATGAGCAAGGAGACTTCTGGCCTCATAAAAGTCTGAGCTTTTAGTTTCTAGAATGATTTCAACTCCAAGTTCTCTCTTTACTAAATAGAATTTATTTCATGAAGAAACAGTAGGTTTCTCCAAACCACCAAACAAATAATTAGGACATTAAGACTGGACAAGTGCAAGCTATTATTTCAAAGAAAATACAGTGACGTAAAATTGTAGGAGGCAATGTGGTTCCATGGGAAAAATACTGAAAGAATGTAGAACACTTACAAATGACCTTTTCATTCATGAAAAGCTAAGGTCTCAAAGGAACTCTGGAATAAGTTGCATACGAGTTTATCACTAATCTATCATCAGGAAAAAACTCCAAGCTGAGAGAGAGCCCTGCTAATGTATTCTGAGTCCACTGGAGCAGAAGCAGGAATGTTCTGGCTGTAATATTTCTCTCCATCGCCACAGCCATCTGCCCGTCATGGGTCACATCCACTATGTGCCATCAGCACAGGGTTGCTCTGCATTTATATTTATCAAAAGTCAAATCTTAAAGCTGCCAAGTCCTTACTTTCTTTCCACCCTGAAAGTGCAATGTGAGTCCTAAATTAACCTGATAAATAAAAATAACAGGCTATTACTCCATAACCCTTTCTCTGTAAACATTTCTCCGAGGAAGCCATGATTTTACAGTGGAAAAAGAAAAACTTTCGGTAACGAAGTAACACTAGTAAGAATGAATCGGAAAACTCCTGGCACTCCCTTAATTAGAAAAACAGAGCTTAAAAAATATGTTTGTTTTGTAAATCATTTTTTTTTGAGATTCATTTCAAATACACGATTTTGCTATTTATTATACTTTGTTAGACTGCTAAATTGTTACAAGTTTATCCATCTTCCGAATTTTATTTTTCTCATCCACAAAGATGTTATATCTTAAAAATAACTTTAAAGTTATATGTAATATGCTAGCTTTACAATATCAACAGTACTTGGAAATAAATGAAATGTGCCTTATTTAGCCAACACACAGTGTTTTATCGATATACAAACAGAAAAATGTCATGTAATGAAATGATTAAGAAAAACATGAGCTTTGTGTCTTAAAGGTTATTCATTTTAGGTTACAGTAATTGATCCCAGTCACTTCAAATGTTTAAAACATTCCAAACCCTCAGCCAAATGTTGAAGAAACAACTCTGCCAGAATTTCAGTAGAGAAAATTTTAGAAGGCTGTTCAAATCCAAAGAAAAGGAAAAATATATATTATTGCTGAAAGTTGTACGTGTGTTCTGCTTTCCAATGAAAACCATAGCCAAATAGGCTTTCATTAAATTGGAACAAGATGACAAATACTAGAGCTGAAAATGCATACAGTAAATTGAAACATTAAACATTACATAAGGTCTCTAATGTGTAACAAAAAAAATTTCGAGACAGAAAATATAAGAAAATATTTTCAATATCTTAACTGCTGTCTCCTCTTTCCCCCAAGACACACAAGTAAAATAGGTAATGGCCTTTGAAACGAAACTTCAGTTTTAAAACAGCAAAGAAGGAATGCTGGTTAATCATAAATTTCACTACCAAGATGCTACAGATATAGGCATATTTACTGTGGTTGCAAACACAGCCTATCTGGAGAGCCTTTTACCTTAGGTGGAGTGACAGACTGTCAGAAGCTTACTCGCCATAAACTTCACCTTCACAACAATAACACGTTGTACATAAAACCTCGGACTGGCAGGCAAGCAGTGATCTTATTGCATCGCAGTTTGGGGTACGTTTTCCATCTTCTATGAAGGTTAGAACAAAAACTGAACAAGTAGTGCATTGTATAGCTCAAATGGGCCATGGCATAATACAGAGATTGCAGGGCAAACTTGTTTTGTCTTAGTCTGTGGGAGCGGATTTGCAGAATGTTCCTCTGACCAGGTAGTTGAAGTATCACCCATCGCTAAGGCCAAGAAAACTTGCAGCTAATTTTCACACGTAAAAAAATATATCCTCGTGAACAAATTGTACTAGTTACATAGCACGCTTTTGACATCGCATGAGGCTAATTCAAAGGGAACCAGTGTGGCCAACATCTGTCCAGGGCTTCCACTCTGAGGCAACACTTGACGTGTTTAGAATTCAGTTAGGAGGCTCTACAAAGAAATAGAGTCTTGGCTATTTTGAAAACAAAACAAAACAAAAAAATGACCAGCTTAAGTATTCCAAAACAGTGTCTGCATTCATACTGACCCCAGATATTTTACCAACAATATTTGCTCATAGAATTCTTAATTTAACTACGGTGTGAATTTGGCATTTGAGGTCCACTAACTCTTTGGGTGCCACTTAGCCCCTAAATTATATGCAATGATTTATAAGCTTACTAGTCAATGCATCCGAGAACTGAAATGGTCCTCCGAAAGCGCACAGGGTAGCTCACTAGCCTGCCAGGTCCTGTATTTATCCATCAGAAGACCAAGTCCGGGACTGGGCAGCATGTAAACATAAGCAGGCAATTAATAAGTACTTGCTGGATTATGCTGAGTGACTTGAAATGAACTGAACTGAATTGAACTGAATGGAATTGAATTGAAGAGCTGGCAACTAACCCATATTAACTCTCAAATGTCAGGCCAAGTCTTTGGACTTTTTTCCACAGAGGACCCAAGGTGTTGTCCCCTTTAAAGAGGCGCTTACCACGTGCTTTCTGGTGATAAGATAATGCCTTCTCTTTTACCCCAAAGAAAGGCACCTAGCTCTGGCCACAGATGTATCTGGTTATCCTGGCTCTTAGCTAAATGCAAACTGAAAATGTAACATTTTGCCTTTCCTCCGGCTTTCCAGTGGCTTTGATAACCACACTTCAAGCATGTAGACAGATTGTATTCAGCTCCTCTTTGCATGTGGCTCGTTCCCAGGAACCCAGCACAGTGAGTAAGTTAGAAAGATCAGCATGAGGCACTTTTGCTTTTCTTGGACCCTCACCTCTCAGAGTCAATCAGGTTGAAGTCAGCCAGCACCACCTGGGCAGTTAGTCAGTCAACAACCTCTAAATGGTCCGCTCCCTGCAGCCCATTCAGTAGCACCACGGAGAGCGGGGACCATACAGAGGAGAGCAGTGATAATTGTCCAGTATTCCCAGTGGCCCCAAGAGAGGGGTGGGTGTCTGGTATGTGTGTCCCTGTCTCTGTCCCTGCATCTCTTCTCTCCTCGGAGCAATAGGCATGCATGTGACCCTATAGCCTAATGCCTGTCCCGGATCTGGAATCAATCTCACCCTTGGTAAGAAGGAGCTCAATGTGCTCTAGTTTAATATGGAAAGGATTCAGTGACACATGCCCTCCATGCTAGGGCCGACCTGGAGTTTCATTTTCTACTAAATGGGCTTCTGCTTCTCTCCTGAGACGAAGGGTCCCTGTAAGTAGAGTCACTTTATTTGAATTTCTATTTTCACAGGCTGGCCAGGGCACCAGTGTCTCCAGGACTGAAAGTCCTTCTCTTAATATGGAATGCCAGATGTCCCTGAAACAGAGAACAAAAGCCTGCTCACATGGATTGCCTTATGTAAAAAAAAAAAAAAAAAAACCTAAAGGAAATCACAGCTGGGCCTGGCATAGAGATCCATTTCCTAATTATGAACCCGCAGAAAAAGGACAGCACTAATTTGGAGCAGTGGTTCTCAAAGTGTGGTCCCCAGAGCAGTGGTGACAGCAGATTCTCAGCTTCTCTACCCCAGACCCTTCAAGTTGGAGACTTGGGGGATGGGTCTGGGTTTTAACAGCCCCTCCAGGTGATTCACATGCTCACTGAAGTTTGAGTACATCAATGTAGGGTTATGATTTTGTGAGGAACTCCAACTCCACTGCTTGCTTCAGTAAATTCTGAGCAAGTGCCATTCTAACCTTCCGCAACCTTGGACAACTCATCTATAAAGTGGGATAAAATGTCCATCATAGGGTTGGTACAAATGCTTCGTATGATTCACACAGTCAGAACTCAACTCCATTCTCTACTCCTAGACTCTCCATTCATTGCCTTGTCCTGATCAGTCCCCATTATCTCGTGTTTGATTTTTTTTTTTTTATGTCAAAACTGCTTGTTAACTGTCTTCATATTCTGCTCACATTGTCTTTCTTGGATCGAGTCAGGGTCTCGGTGGGTCTTGTTTCTGGTCTACATCCTTCTAGGTTTTCCCCTGCCTTACACAGCTCACCTCTCCATTCTTAATTCATAACACATAATGATGTGTGCAGTTGTGTTTGAGTATACATGTGACTTAAGGATTCCTGATTTCTATAATCTCAGGGTTTTTCATTTGTGTACTGACTCAAGAATTTGTTTCTTTTATAAAATCCAACCTAAACTAGGTTGGATGCAGAAGAAGTCATAGGCATATCCAAAAAATCTCTTCTATTAAAAAAAAATCCACGCAAAATATTTTACAGGGAAGCCATATTAATCTGAAATAATTTATAACATGTCAATTAAAAATTCACAATAATTATAATGATAGTTATTTTTGTTTGTTTACCTTGTGTTACTCCCATTTTAGAGATAAGAAAACCAAGGCACAGTGTGGTTTTAATAACTAGAGGAAAGTCTCAGAGCCGTAAGTGGCAGAGACAGAATTCAAAGTCAGAGCTGACTCCGAAGACTGCTTCTACTGCCTTGAGAAATATTTTCAGACTTCATCGTCATAAGGAAACCTAACTTAGACCCTCATGCTCCACAAAGATGTAGATAAATTGGAAGGAGGCCAGAGATAAATCCAGGTGATGAAAGGAACAGCGTGGATGACTTATGAGAAAATGACAAAAATCCAAATGTGCTTAGGCTGAGGGAAAAAAAAAGAAATATGACCTAACTGTTTATAGAGCAAAATGGAATTATTATAATGATTTAAAATAGCATATCTAGGGAGAATGAATGGGCTGGTTCTAAGAAAAGAACATTTTAGTGAAAATTTTCCCCTTCCCTAACCACCCCCAAACAATTTTACCTTGAAGAACTGCCGGATTTTTGCAACTTCAGAAAGAAGAGAAAAACTATCATCTGGAGCATTTTAGACAATCCAGATAAGTGTGGAAGAAAAAAATTCTGCCCAGGCAGAGAGACACTGAATGACCTCTTAGTTCTTGTCAAAGTTTAATTTTTATGTTTTATAAAGAAAACATTTTTATTTTTAAAAAGTATATGCATTCCCCCTTCAAGCCCCTTGGGTCTCTTGGTTAAATAACATATTTTTAACCCTTAATGTCTTCATTTCCCTTTTAATGGGCTTAGAATGTAGGCAATCCCCAAAATGTATAAGGAGAGCAATCATTAAACTAAATATTTTAAGTCTAGTATCTTAGGCTAAAAGGATGTTTGATATACTTGGTCTAATCAGATTTACTCGAGAGTATATTAATTTAGTATTTTTGTTTGGCATATTTAGCCATGAGGGCAAAATTTTACCCATAGCAATTTTTATTTTTTAATCCTCTATTATTTAATACTCTTTCAAAGCATTTTGAAGCTTTTAAAATATAGTTTTATTTTTGTGGTAACAAACATTGGTTGTGGTAATGTGTTGGAAGTCTCCAGCCAAATCTGTTAATGGGTTAATTTTCTGAAAGAACCAGGTAGTATAGAAGGCTCAATGTTATTCCTAAAATGCTTAGTATATCCATTTGTTTCAGAAGTGTCATATCAGGGACAAATCAATGTGTTAAGAATTGTCTGATAATATTGTTGAGGGATTAATCTCACAGACTAGATCATCAGCACGATTATCTTTGGCATTCTGTGTGCACACAGTTCCATTTTAAGCATGAAAAGCCTTCTAATGCCCAACTATGAGAGCCTATGTATTGAATGATCTGCCACCATTCAATATTTAATCCTGCAATTGAAGCCACTAAAGGGATATAGCAAAGTAACAAGATGAATGAATCGTGACCTCAAACTTGGAAAAAGACAACCCAAACAATTTATCTTTCTGGCCTGTACAGCATTTTTTATCCAATATTCCTATCACTTCTCCTCAGTCTGGGAATTGTAGATTGATCAATGCCACATTAGCAAATACGTGAAATGAGAGCTGGGAATTTAGGCAATCCATTGTTCATGCTTTTAAGAATATGCTGGTTCAATTTAGTTTATCTGAGGTCTAAAATCAAGAACTCATAATTAAAAATCAATCCGATTCTCTAGACTAGATTTTCAAGCCACTGGAGAAAGGATGGCATAAGATAATCCAGTGTCTATGAAAACTAAACTATATAAACAATGAAAACAAACAAAAAACCCTTAGAACTTCATGCTCCAGAGCTTACATAGAATTCTTTGAAACTGTATAGCTCTCAAATGCAATAAAACCACACTTCAGTTATTAAGAGGATAAATTCCACCCCAATTCATTGGTTAATTGCTTATTACCCTATCACTTCAGGGTGTGATCTTACGTGTCTTATAAGGTAAGTGGGGTCAACCAATGCGTATGTGGTCAATGCTAATTCATATAAGGTTTTTGCTTCGCCTATATGTTTCAATTGTGCAAGGTTGGTTTTATTTTTGTAGGTAAGTGTGGTGGGGGAGGGGTGGGGTAAATAAACATGGTTCTTCCCTCTTGCTAATCAAGTCCCCATAATGAAAAACATCCTCAGATTTCTTCTCTAGAGAAATAAATATAAACATAAACTAGGCAGCTCAAGAGAAACCCGGGGATGGTTCCGTAAGTTACAGGCCACGCACAGCTCTTGTTGATAACTTAGAGGCACTGGTGACCTTCCTAACAATTACACTGTGGGTTTTGAAATAGCCCAAGGGTGGTGTTTGTTTTATTCTATTACTAAATTTTGTTTTGAGTCACCAGGTGCTACCTACAAACTATTCTTTCCTGGGATTACAACTATAAAATTGTAATTATTCTCTGCCCTGGTGTGTGGTTTCTGGTCAGTGAATAAGAGCTCTAAATGACTCATGTGTCATAATATCAAGCTGCCCACATTTCAAGTGGTATCTATCATATCCAATAGTTTTGAGATATGGAAGGAAACTGTTAATGCATATTAGAGGTATCATTATTATTATGAACATGCCAGCAATCCTCTGTGATAAAGTGTCATTGACTTCCTGCCAACTCTCATGGATTGGTGACATTTTGTTAACCAGTCTACTAAAAAAATCTATAACAGGATATTAGATGGTATTTAAAAATAATATCAAAGCAAGGGATCAGGGTAAAGGAATCTTGTATCTTAAAACATGATAATTGCGAAGTCTGTTAGCTATGTCTGTCGATGTCTACCCCGTGTAATTTAATTATTGGGCTTATTATGAAGTTCTAAGATAAAAAATTTATTTTCTTGGCAGCAGATATATGTTAAATAAGTTAGACTTTGCGATGATCACTTCTATATTTTGATTACATGATATTTGCATACATTTCCAACCACCTCATTTTTTTTAACTCCCTAGATTTCTGTACGTTACTCTTCTCCCGCCTCTTATTTTACTTTAAGTATGTCTGAAAATGCATAGATTTACAGCTTGTGAACAGAGGCAGGACCATTCAGAGCATTTTGCTTTTTGTTTTAAAAACAGCAGTAGTGCGTCAAGTCTTTATTGAAGCAATACAGGTCTCAGATGACAGGTAATACTGAACCAAACACTCCCTTTGCTGATGACTTGTCCACAAGTCCAAGAAAATAAGTAGGAAGAGTGTTCAGATGTAAAGATTTAAACAAACTAATGCGTCACTTAAAAAGACGTTTTCTGTTAAGTTATTTTTAACGATGAGGCACACACATATGGTGATGGTGAGGGACCTCATTAGGAGGCAGCCCTCTGATAGTGTCCTAAAGGATAAACCCCACTAAGACAAACGACCACTGATCATGCTTTACTCCTTCTTTCCCCGTCGGGTCTTCAACTTCAGCCCGCATGGACAGTCACAGATCTTACAGATTCTCAAAAAATACATTTCTATCTTTATTTAGTTCCTTGCCTTTCGATGCTATACCCCAAATAGCTCTTCTCATTCACTATTAAACTTCTTTTAAAAATAGCCAGGAGAGCTTTTTCTAGTTTTCTTATTGCATCCTCACGTATCCCCTGCATTCCAGACCCACTTCCTCAAGAAATTAATTTCTCTCTTAATTGGGTAACACGCACTCTCTTTAGTCTGTCGCTAGTTCTCTACTGTTCCCTGCCTGTTTCCTTTTCTCTTCCGCCCCTCCCTCCGGATGCAGTATTCCTCTAGGTTTGGTGTCTTGGGAGACCCTCTGTCTCCTTCCCTCTGCTCTCACGGCCCCCTGCGGAACAATAGCTCATGCTACACAGTTTCACTGTCATCCCCAGTCTGCATTTCCAGCTCCCCATTTCTCTCCTGAGCACGAGCTCTGCTTTTCCAAAATGCTGGTCATGGACCAGTGGCTGGATACATCACGTAGCCAAACATGTATTTCAAGTCACATGTAATTAGACCCATTAACATTCCACTGGGGTGTGAGCTTACCATTTATCTCATCTTGCAAAAATGATCTCAAGTTGGGAGGTGAAGTGAAAGATGGTGAGTGAATCAACATTTACTGTTTCTCAGTTAAAAACTATTCAACAGATTTCAGTTTTTCCCTCTCTCCGGCGATACTAGACGTGTTAATGCCTCTCATTAATTACCTCAACTCTGTATGGTAGAGCAGGTGGCTATAAGGACATAAAGCAGCCTTGAGGAAGGATTACCCTTAACTATTTAAATCCCATAGCCCTTATACTGAAAATGTGATTAAAAAAAAAAACTTCATATAAGAGAACACGGTAGATAAAAACAGCCATTCAATTTGGTATATCAGTAACTTGAGAATACTTGTAGTTGAATAACAAGTAAAGTTAGCTAAAAGCAGGGAAAGCTCTGGTCAGATGCTATTCTCTCGAGCATCCCTTTCAATATTAAGGAACAAAACATTTGAGTAATTTGTTCGGCATCTGCCTGAAATTGCTTTAAATTAAATATTACGCCATATGTCCCCACTGTACTTCAAAAGTCAGTTTTTTGGTCCATTTTGTAGAGGAAGAGGCCAATCATAAAGAGATAAGTTCAGAAACATAAAGGAAATTTCTACTTAGGTAATAAACATTTATTAAGTGCCCACTATATGCAGGGCAGTGGCAAGTATTTCTTCAGTGTAGCCAGTTGTCTATTCGTTTACTCCTGCCATTTATAAACAGAGTAAATAGTGTTTACAATGCACTGGACTTGACCTTTGAGTAAAAGATGCTACAAGTTGAATAATCATTAAATGCCATTACATTTATTGAATCTGCTCAGTTACTGAAAATGAATGTTGCCTTTTAATTGTGCATTAGTCTGGACAGTGAGGCAGCATGGCGGTACCATCAGTCCCAACGGCTCTGTAGTTATGTTATTCATATAGACCTCTGTCTTATTTGTCTGTGTCTATATAGGGCCTAAAAATGGACACTCAACAGCCATTTGATGAAAAAAAAATACACATAAGTGGAGTGAATCCTATTGGAATGTTTAGGACATCCAGGTTTGACTTTAACCATGGAGATTTATTACATACACAACTGCGAACAAGTTAATTTTAACTTCTCCACGGCTCGGCTTCCTAATCTGTAAGAGGCGGCTTCTCCTTAGTCCTTCGCATGGTCATAAGCATCATGTGATGGCCAATAATATCTATGAAAATATTCTGTCTGCTGAAGAACAGTTTACAAACACACGTATTGTTATTTTCATTATTAGTCTAACACAAAAGTCTCTAAAAGCGATTGATTTTTCACGCCAAAATAAGTTTCACAAAGTTGTGAAAACACCATTATGTAATTACAGGTGATTGGGAAAGGGACAAGAAGCATGGAAAAGGAGGATTAGGGCATAGAATTAGCAGCATCTCTTAAAACTGATGAAGCGAATAAACATCTACCATCTGTAGGATATCGCGTTGGGCCATACAGGAAATAAAACGGGATTACACGGCTATGGACATTGCGGCATTCCGATCCCATACTGGGCAAAAGTAGCAGTAGGGTATGGGAGTGCCATAAACAAGCCAAAGAAGGCCAAAGTGATATCCATTTTGAAGAGGATCAATAAAAGCCGCGTGGCAAAAAGTCACTTTTGAAGTCGTCTAAAAACATGCACAAGATTTTGAAGGGGTGGAGGCGTCGGGACCGCAGTGGGCATCCCGTTGAAGGAGGGCGGGGCGCGGGGGGGTGGGGCAAGGCACGAGGTGGGCAAGTGTGCACGGTGTGATGTCACCGGAGCACACAGGCGACTCAGAAACATCTAAAAGCATGCTGCAACCACATTTTACTGTCACTACATCGCTAACTATCTTGTGGATCAGATTGTTAGCAACCTCAAAAGCGATCCTGCAGTCCCACTTTACAAGGCTGATCATTTTCTGCAACTTTCCAACCAGGTAAACCAACACGAGCTCTCAGAGGTGTCCTTGGCAACAGCAATGCCAACAATGAAAAGGCCATAGCTCTCTTCAAGAATGTGCTTCTGCTAAGTTCTTCATACTTCTAATGTTCTGTGACTCAACAGCATCACACAGATAAAGCCCAGAGGAAATGGAGCAGTTAATAAATTATTAAGCCGCCTTCCTTTAAAACACCGGGACTGGGCAGTACAAAGACTTGCCATGGCCTGTCAAATGCAAACAGATCTGTAAATCTCAAAAAGAAGAATTATCTGAGCTAAGGAAGAGCTGGCCCTGCAGATCCCAGAGTCCACCTGGGATCCCCTTACTGTAGCCTGTCACTCTTAAAGAGTTTAATGCTAAGACAGTCAATGAAACATAAAACCAGACCGAGGGAGGTGGGCTCTGGGCACCCTCAAAGGATTTACCTTATGCTTCATAAAATGACTTTTAAAGAGTCATCTCCTGAAATGTAGCTTGGAAACTACAACATTGAGCTTGCACAGGATTACTTAATTGAGATTGGCGACTTGCTTCTTATAACAGGACGCACGGCTAAACACATTTCTACTTTGTCATATGCCTTGTTGGATAGTTCCATTTCCGATTTCTTTGCTTGTGCCACATACACGGAGCTAAAGTCACTAATTCTTAAAATTGTTGCGTGTAATTTATTTTTTTCTGACAGGTAAAATGGCCTCAAAATTACTTTAGATCCCTTTTGCAGCCTAATTTCTATGGCCTGGGCATCACTCCTTAAACTCTTTATTTCATCGACCAAACCCGAATTGGCTCCCTTGGCAGAAATGGTTACAACAGGGGTCTGGCTCTGACAGGTTGTTTGTGCAGCTTCTGAGCAGAGTTGGTGGGGCAGGTGGGAAGGCCAGCTGGTTGAGGGGATCAGATTAGTCGAAACACAAAACTAGTACTTTCATCTACGCCTCCCTCTCTCCCTGACGCGGGCAACTGTACTTACAGTCAAGATGAAAAGTTGGAAAACATCCCAGTTTCATTTATTTGGGGACAGAGATTTGACATGTTAATGATGTGGGGTGTATTGAGAACAGCATCTTCCTTCCTTCTTCATTTATGACTTCAGACGTTTCCATGGGGACGTTACAATATAATTTACGTTTGAAATTTCAGTTATGGAAGGGAGCAGATTTAATAACACTGACTAAGGACTACAGTGCCAAGGAAGGTCTTAAAGCAACCTCTACCTAGAGCATCCCTTTCATCCGTCTTCGTGCTGGCTATCAGTCTGCAGGTCAACTGCTTTTGGTCATAGATTCCTAACCCTTTCAAAATGGCTCTCGGGTTTGTGATACAGATAAATGTTTCCGAGAAATCGGGGTGGCTAGAGCGTTTCACATTCAATTTCATTTATGATCTAAACTTTAGATTTAAAAGCATGATAATACAACCAAATAATAGCAAATTTCCAGATGTTCTATGAAGTTGATCTTCTACCAAATGTCCCGGGGGGGGGGGGGGGGGATTACATTTAAAACAATGCGCGTGTTGTTCAGTTAGTAGGATGGGTATAGATTCCGTAGGTGCTTGAAAGTCAGGCCGAGCATTTCATACTCATGGTGAAAGAGAACTAGGGATGGTTAAAAGTTGCATGGAGTCTACTGCAAAGTACCTAAACCTGTTTATGCCTCAAGTCTCTACCTATCAAATGCAGTTAATACTCAAACATACTTCCTAAGATTGCTCGGAGGATTCAATGGGACAACGTATCAACGTTTATGTATGGAACCACTCCATACATAATTATTACATTACTACTGCTATTATTATCATCACCAGAGGATTGTTTTTCAGGAAAATAACATAACAGAAACAGGTTTTAGGAAGCACGATTTGGCCATGGCAGAGGATTGAGAGGGAAGGTCCTTAAGTTAAGGAGACCCGGTAGGAAGTGGTTTCTGGATCCCAGAGAAGTGGTGATGGAGCTCTGAGCTACGGTGGGAGCAACCAGAATGGAGAGGAAGGGGCAGTCCTGGAGAAAAGAAAAGGAATCCAAGATATCAGCTCCTCATAATTTTGAAAGCCCATTCACCATTCGGACAAACAGATGCGTGTTCATAGATTTGCTTAACCACATGGAGAAGAAATATCCCAAAGCAAGATGGAATTATTTTTTTAAAGATTATATTCATTTTGAGAGAGAGAGCCAGCTAGTGTGTGAATGCAAGCGGGGGCGGGGGGGGGGGTGAGGGTGGGGCAGGGGCAGAGGGAGAGGGAGAATCCTGAAACACACTCTCCCCTGAGCACAGAGCCCTACAGGGGGCTTGATTCCAGGACCCTGAGATCAGGACCTGAGCCGAAATCAAGACCAACTGAGCCACCCAGGCACCCCAAGATGGAATTATTGTGTTGTTTTTTTTTTAAATTCCCAATTATTATCCCCTAGAACTTAGAGTCCTATTTCATATAACATTTTCAACAAATATAAGGTAAAAAATTCTATCGCTTCTGTGTTAAAAGCACCCAGACTTTCTTGTGAGATTCTTTTATGAGAACCTACTGGAATAAATTGGCTTTTCACAATTATTAGGGTCCAAATCATACCCGTGCTAGGTTTACTAAACTTTTAAAGCCAAAGGCACAAAGATACTTTTGTGAATTCTGATTGGTTGCACAAATGATTTTCTCCAAACAGTAACTCGTTGTGTTCATCTTCAATAAGATACTTGGGTATCAGTTTAGTTACTTTACAAGAAAGCCATAGAAAAAATTACAGTATGAATGATAATTTCTTTCAAGAGACAAAAAACCATCTCCTGAAATAATTTAAAAATATACAGTCCTCATCTACTAAGAGTTTAAAGAAACTCTCAATTTATATCTGTTACTTGTTGGAATGATGTATCTTAGAGGTGGAGAACAGGAGAAACAATTTCACAAAAATCTCACATTTTTTACATTTTACTGCCCATTCACTGTGCTTTTACCTATTTTAAAAATCATTTCTAACAAAAGGCCCTACCAAATGCTACTACCAAGTACTATAAGGGACTTTTCTTGAAAAGAGTAATAATAGCAGTGTCTTATTTTTATAAGACGCACAACAGAACTTCCATTCACCAGATTTACCTTGTAAGATTCCCGGCTCGTACAATTCCACATTCTTCTCTTGGTTTAATGTTTGGATGAATTCTGAATTCCACTTTGAAAAGCAAAAGGGTTTTTCCATCCTGCATGCCTGATGATGCACTGGTGCTTACAGTGATCAGGGCCAGCTCATTTAATATACATAAAAATGAGCCTAAAGCTAATGAACAGTTTGCTACCCTTCTTAGGAAGCTCTTCTCTTTGGGGCTGTCGATCTCTGTTTTAATCTTTCTAACGCTGAGGCCGGGATGCTAATTTTTCCAATAGAAAATCTGTAAAACTGTTTTTCAGGAGAGGCGCTTGCTCACCTTTGAGACTCAATGCTAGTCTTAAGCACTTGTAGCAAATAAAGTGGGGGTGGGGGAGCTGAAAAGAAACTGGAATGTAGGCAAGAGGGAATAAAGGGGAAGGAGAAAAAAGAAGAGTCATGAAAAGAGTCTGACAAAAGGAAGAGTAATTAGAGGAGGGAGCAGGCAGGAAGTCCCAGAGACAAGGAAGTCTCAAGTTGCAAAAAGAGGCTAAGTTTTATTTCGGGGAACGGTGAATATCCACTCCTCATCTACTATGTTGCTGGCACTCCAGCAAAGAAAACACAAATATTTCAATATGGGTGGTGTTTTTAAAAGCCAATGGAAAGGAGCTCAACCAGTACATTTATTCCACAAGATTTTCTAGCTTGTTCAAGGGCTACTTTAGTACAAATTGTTTTCGGGGCAATAAATATAACAAATGTCTTTCTTTGTTTATGCTCTTTGTTTGTAAACACACATAACAATAAAATTCTTCAGCAACACCTCCCTGCATTTCCTTTGCAAACCTCTCTCAACGTAATGGTCCTACATGAAGAATAGTTTATACTTTCAAGAAGAAAAAAAAATGAACGGCACAAGATGTTTTTAAAGAAAACTTTGCCAATTTTTGAGTATAAATTTTTTCTGAGTATTAACTCCCTTACAATTTTGGCTCTGAATAAAATGTCACATGTGAGTGGTGTGTATTTCTTCATTTGGTAAGATCTGTTTCACAGGGTGAGTGTGAAAGATGTGTAAGCATCATTATTGAGCCATTTCTCAAGGCTTTCTCAACCCCCTCCCCGACCCCCCACATCCATCTCCAGTGAAACCTGAAGGCCAGACTTCTCAGGCCTGTGAGGATGGTGGAGGGTGTGCGCAAAATGTCTCAGACAGAAGGCGGGGGGGGGGGGGGGGGGGGGGGGGGGGGGAGGGGGGGGTGGTAAGCACGTGCGCTTAAGAGCACGCAAACACAGTCCTGCCACTAGCAGGGCCCTAATTAGCTGAATTCTAGATACATGTTCTCAGGACAAAACTGCTACTTACTTGTCCTCCTGACCATGACTTTCCTTGACCACACTTCCCTCAGGTCCCCTGAGCCCCCCACCCCCACCCTTTCCCATCCCTGCTGGGCTCACCCTCCATATCGGATTAAATTCCTTATCCCCTGCCTTTGATCTATGAGTCCTTGGCCTGCCTTCAGCAAGAATCCTGTTAAGTCAGTTCAGCAAGAATCCTCCTACTCTTGGAGCCTCCTCTTAGTAATTTTCCATCCACCCCACGCCCCTTCCCCCCGACTAACCTGCTCCTTGGCTCTAAATCCCTATGCGTTCTTGTACTCAGAGTTGAACCCAAACACAAGACTGCAATAACTTGACACCCACGGCGGTTGTCCTGAATAAAGTCTTCCTTACCCTTTTAACAAGTGTCAGAATAATTTTTTCCTTAACATCAACTGTACGTGGTCCCAGACAAGGAGCCAGATTCCAGATAAAGAACTGGAAAGGTGAGAACCACTGCAAGAGTGACAAGCACGGGCCCAAATATCAGGGGTCAAGATGTCACCTGGGTGTGGCATCGGGGGACTTGGAGAGGGTGTGATCAAGGCAAAGGGTGTGTGAGAAAAGGTTTTTAAAGACCGTTTGGATTTGCACCTTAGGGCTTCAACCGCTGCCTGCCTTTTGATGCCCAGAGTTGATGTGGCTAAAGGATCAGGCCAGCATCCGGATCCCAGGAAGTCGAAATCTGAGAGGCAGCCTCAGTCCAGAAGACCTGAATCCTCCGAAGGAGGGTGCCGCAGGAGTTAAAACTCTGAGCTTGGAAAATGAATATGCTATAAGACGAATGAAGTCCTCTGAATACTTCCTGCCTAGGTCCTGCTCCCCTAACATGACTGAGAAAGACACCGAGGCTGGCTGGGAATGACATTGCTCAGCGCAGCTATTCTGAATGTGAAATTCGCAACAAGATGACTGCGTATAATTTGAAAATATCCAGAAAACATGAAGTAATGAAAAGAATATCAGATAATCCAAGTCAGTTCAATTAATCAGCCATCCTGTTTAATGTGACTAAAACCAAGATAAATTGCTAACGCACAGTTTCTTTGACAATTAGTTCCTTTTTTTCCCTTGTAAATGAGGACTAAAATGGTTTAAGCCACTAAGAACCAATTCAGATTTCATTCTCCATCTACTTACATCTAAATATGATCTTATCTTTGCAATAAAATTCTTTGGCTCTCTTAAAGGTCTAGTCAGTCAATTCCATATATTTAACAAACTATCATACAATTCCCTCTTCAGTGAATTCTGTCACGGCACTATCCTATGAAGTTTCTTTGCTATCATTGTTCCAGAAGCAAAATGGGTATTCTAATTCTAGGCTTGCAATGTCAAAAATACTTACTTGACACCTTTACTTCCTGGCAAAAAATGAACAAAATGTGAATAAAAACACTTCTTCCCTTTGGATACCTATTACTTAGCTATCTATTAAGAAAACGATAACCACAGAACCTGGCGTGGAATTTTCTATCCCTATTCAACTCTCAGTCCTAAAAACAAAACAAAAAAAAGTCAACTATTCTTATTCTTCCCCCAAATCATTATTTTTCCTTCAATGGTTACTGATTCTTTTTCATCCCAGTACCTAAGCCTACCCTAGTGCCCTGAGTCTTTTGTCCACATCCCCATGGCTCCTCATTCTTACATGTTGACAGAGATATAACTGGAGTGGCCAGGTAGCTAGGAATATACGCCAGGGATCAATTTATCTTTGGCAAGAGAATTGACTAATAGGGTTTTTTCTGTCTCTAATTTCTGTGATTTCCCTCCTGTCAGGGAGATTCCCAAACCGATTCTTTCCTTAGCTGTCAAAAGCACCTGCTCTCACTCCTCAGCTCAGTACGGGTCGGGCTGTCCTACAGCTGTCCGATCTCGTCGCTGGTCAGAGCACATGCCTCCCTCCAGGCAGCCAATCCACAGAAAGGCTCCAGCACAAGGAGACTTCTGGTCAACCTCGGCCCTTAGCTGAGCATAGCGGGATAACAGCAGCTGCCCAACCCACAAGCGTGGCCGCCCCCTCATCAATTTCCCCTATGCTCTGGGGGCCAAATGAGAAGAGGTTTGGTACGAGGTCAGAAAGGCAGAGGGGGCATGCGGTAGAGACTTTCAAGAAGATTTTACTAAATTATTCTGGGATGTCAGCCAAACCCTGGGTTAACCTCAGTTGCGTCACTGGTAAATGAATCACCCTCCTGCTGAAATGGGAAAGCAAGATGGGGCCTCGGTTAAATTTTGGGAAATTGGTGAGTTTTGTGAGCTGCATAAACTCCCACAGTTGGGAGACAAAATTTAATATTTTTTTGAATACCTTTCCTTCCTTTAGCTTATTTTTCATATGCAGTTCAAGGTGTTTGTCTTGCTATGATTCAAAGCTAATCAATGTCATCAGCAGCATATGTGTCTGCTCTACACAAGCATAATTTATACATAACAGAACACACACGCAATTATTATATGTCATTTATTAGTTCAACCCAAATCCACACATATTTATTGCATGCTTACTCAATGCTAGGTACAGTATTATAGCTCCTGAGGATGTAACAGGAAGCAAAGGGGACATGGTACTTGTCCTCAAGTTGTTTCTGGTCTAATGTAACCCTTTCAAACCGTTCCTCCCTTCTCTTCACTTTGCCTTCACTCCAGTTGTACCTTAAGTAGCTCTTGGGGGTATTATTTAATTTTTTTTAAGATTTTACTTATTTATTTTAGAGAGACAGTGAGAGAGCACAAGCAGGGGGAGCAGCAGAAGAAGAGAGTGAAGCAGGGCTTGATCCCAGGATTCTGGGATCATGACCTGAGCCAAAGGCAGGATGCTTAACCATCTGAGCCACCCAGGTTTCCCTTTTGGGGGTATTATTGTTCTAGTTCTTTTTTTTGAGGTAGCAAACATGCATCCAGTACTGCCTATATGCCAACCACCCTGGTAACACTTTTTACCCAGATCTTCTAATTTACGCTGCTCAACAAACTTGTGAAGTAGGTTCTATAATTAGCCCCACTTAGAGATGAGGAAATGCAGGCACCCACGGATGAAGACAACTCTCTAAGGCCACAGAACTAGTTAGTGGAACGTGGGGCCAGGCATTCTGGCTCCAGAGCTAGACTCTACCCACTGTACCATCTGGGTACACAACCCTCTTACAAAGTTCTCCTTCATACACCTTACACTCTTGGAGGACATATACACGAAGCATAGCTCTGACTGTGTCATTCTCCTCCTTGATACCTTCATTGACTCTTTACTAGTTAACTGAATTATATACAAAGGTCTCATGCTAGCATAGAAAGCCCTGTTCAGTCTTCAACCAACCTCAGCAGTTTTCGGCCCAACCCCCATGGGTTGCAATACTCAGGGGCTTTAACTATTCACTCTTCCCCACAAACAGCCAACTTTCCCCTTCCCCACTTTTTGCCCTGTTTTTACATTCTTTTCTTTTCCTGAATTGTTCTGCTAGCCTCCAGACATGTGGCACCTTCACCCTTGGATTTTTTTAAATGAAAGTCCAAATGGATGCTCTATCCTCCTGCTTAGAATCACCAAATGCTTTGTAGGTGCCTGGTAATGCACGTACCTTCTGCCATGCACTCAGTTATTTGCCGAGTCCCGGGGAAGCAGTGTCTTAGCGTGTGGAGCTGGACTCTGAAGTCAGATTGGCCCGAGAGCCATTCTAGCTCTTGGAATTTTTAGCGCCGAGATCTTAGGTAAGTTATAGCAGATCTCTCCCTGCTCAAAACCCTTTGGTGGCTTCCTATTGCTGTTTGAGTGAAGACAGACTTCTGGGAACCAACATAACTTTTAAAAAATTCAAATTCTTTTAAAATCCAACCTACAGGATCCGAAGGGGTACATGCACCCCGATGTTTATAGCAGCAATGTCCACAATAGCCAAACTGTGGAAAGAGCCAAAATGTCCATCGACAGAGACAGATGAATGGATAAAGAAGATGTGGTATATATACACAATGGAATATTATGCAGCCATCAAAAGGAATGAGATCTTGCCACTTGCCACGACATGGATGGAACTGGAGGGTGTTATGCTGAGTGAAATAAGTCAATCAGAGAAAGACATGTATCATATGACCTCACTGATATGAGGAATTCTTAATCTCAGGAAACAAACTGAGGGTTGCTGGAGTGGTGGGGGGTGGGAGGGATGGGGTGGCTGGGTGATAGACATTGGGGAGGGTATGCGCTATGGTGAGCACTGTGAATTGTGCAAGACTGTTGAATCACGGATCTGTACTTCTGAAACAAATAATGCAACATATGTTAAGAAAAAAGAAAAAGAAGAAGATAGCAGGAGGGGAAGAATGAAGGGGAGTAAGTCGGAGGGGGAGACGAACCATGAGAGATGATGGACTCTGAAAAACAAACTGAGGGTTCTAGAGGGGAGGAGGGTGGGGGGATGGGTTAGCCTGGTGATGGGTATGAAAGAGGGCACGTTCTGCGTGGAGCACTGGGTGTCATGCACAAACAATGAATCATGGAACACTACATCAAAAACTAATGATGTAATGTATGGTGATTAACATAACAATAAAAAATTAAAAAAAAAATCCAACCTACACAACCCAGCTCTATTCCCCAACCTTATTTCAAAAGTCATCCAGTCTTCTTGACCATTAAGTTACCCTTCTGTGGCCTGCTTTCCGTTTCTCAAATGCTCCAGAGCAAGCTCCTGCATAACTCAGGCCAGCACCAGGCCCTCCTTCTCCCTAACCTGTCCCGCTGGGTCATCGGATTTGTTTCTTCTGGTCCCTCAAGTCCCAGCTTTAAATTTGTCAATTTTTCAGAAACGACTTCCTGGACCATCTGATCCAAAGACGTCCCTTCCTCCTCCCCCGCTGGATACTCGCTCTCACTGAAGCCAGTTTCTTTCCTCATGTGTGATATGATTTCATATTTGTGGTTTACTGTGTCAGGTCAATTTCTCCCCCTGGACGTGGAAGGCTCCCTTAAGGACAGGGGACGTCCCTGTTTGCTTCATCATGCCATTTCCTGTGCCCTGCACTATGGCCCATGAAGATGCTCAAGGCCGACAAAGAGTTACAGTTCTCTTCACCTCCATTTTCTCATTGCTTTTAAGAAGCTGAGCACAGAGTCTGCACAGAGTTGGTTCCTGATAATTGGTAGCTACCCCCACTTCCATTCCAAACCACAATCCCCCCGCCGGGGAACTGCCTTCTCTCTGCATCTTCAGTAAAACTCAGCACAGTGCCCAGTGAAGTGAGTACACACGTAGGAGTGTGCAATGATATGCTAGCATCACCATGTTTTCTTGCTTCCACATATAGTGAGAATTTTCCTTGGGGAATTTTCTTTCTAATTAAAAATTTAAAATCATATACGTGTATCTGATACACACTTACATGATTTGTTATATTTATACGATTTGTTTTGTATACATATGGTATCACAGACAAGCAAACAATGAAAATATCTGGATCAAAAAAACGGTGCTTATATCCAAATTCAAAACTTAATAGTTGAACAACACTTAATTGTTGAACAAAGAGAGTTTGAGAATTTTTGCAAAATAGGTCAAGAGTAGGATTCCTGAACAAGAACACAATTGTTTTAATCTTCCTGGATGGATGATTAGCAAGCTGTCTGGGAGACAGAGGGAGTGCTAAACAAAAAATGTATTATAGGTGGGGTGACCGTTTAATTTAATGACCAAACAGAAACATTTTTAAAAGGCGGAGGGGGCAGTATTGATTACATTGGGATAATACACATAAACCTGGACTGTTCCAGGGCTGTTATCTTGTGTTCTGGATTTGTCAAAAACTCATTTCTAAACACACACCACCCACAAAAACAAAGGTTTTTGTTTTCCCCATCAATCCACCTGTGTCTAGCGTTCGTAACTGTTATTGTCTTCATTTATTTTTTTTAATGATACAATATTAAGATATCATTCGGCATAAAATAATATCAGGATAACATGTGACTCACCCCAGGTGAGGTTCACAGAAAAAAAGTAATAGTAACGACCAAAAACCCACCTGACCACAGTGGAGTAGAGGGTGCCAAGCCTACCCTTGTAATGTTGGAGCACGGACTCTCGTTCAGACAGCTCCCTGCTCTCCCCTGTCATCATTACAGTGCTGTGGGACTCCCAACATCATTGTCTTTCTTGTCTACCAAACAAATCTTAGCTTATGTCTGAATTTGTATTTTCAAAACATGTCGGCTCATTACATTTATTGCATTTTAAATGATATTTAAAATTGAGGTAAATAATTTAAAGAGAAAACATCAAGGGCTTGAAATGAATATCTTTAAATATAATGCAATCAGGTAGATATTTCTGCAGTGTTTGGTGACATTAATGTGGTGATAGTGAGTAACTGCTGACAATTAGTCAGAAGACGGAACAGAGGTCTTGTAAGAAAATTACTCCCAGGTGACAAAATATTGAAAATTCAATTATACTCTGTTTATTATAGGCTTATATTAGCAACTACATTCCTAATAAAGACCTTGATAATAAACAAATTAATGGGAACACAGGGGAGTACTTTTAGAAATATTTTTTTCTCCGTATAGTGTTCTATAATATATTGATTTCTAAAGTGCTCCAAATGACACTGTAAAGCTTGCTAAAGGAAATTCTTAACATAAATTATATAAGAACATATGACATATTAAAGTACTCAAGATTATGAAAATAACTTTAATATATAATGACAATGTACAATAAATTTAATGTTTAAAATTTCAAGTTCCGCAAGTGTATAAATCATTTAGAAAAGAAAACTCAGTGAATGCAAACAGGAAGGAATCACAATAAGGGATGCACAAATGGTCTGAATTCTAATTAAAACAGTATGTCATGGAAGTCAAAGCATTCATTCTCCTTTTTACAGGTGTGATTTTAAAAACATCTGCAGCATAAAACTCTTCATAAAATATTTTTACAGGTCAGAGTATAGAGATATGCATTTCCCTACCAAGATCACAACGTTTGTCTGCAGGGAGCTAAGTTTTTCCATTTATTCTTCCCAACGTTTTCTGACATTATGCCTAGTTCAATGGACACTTCATTCATTCATTTGTTCATGCATCCATTCAGTTGTTGCAAAAATTTAAGCAGGCACCTCTCTTGGGTGTAGTTCTATTGCTACACAATCCCTGATAGAGATTTAGAAGCTGAGTTCCTCTTCTCTAGACATGTACGACCCAGCGTAGGAAAGTTAAGATACACAGAGAATCTCAAAATAATGTAGTGAATGCTAAATGTCATGGAAGAAGTAGAGCAAACAGACACAATGTGATTTAGAGGCAGGCCAGCTCAGTTAGCCTTTGGATTATAGGAACCATGAACAGAAAGAAGTACTCTAAACAGAGCCTTGAAAGATGGGCAGGAATTTGATCAGGAAAAAGGAGCTCCGAGGGTTTTGTAGATTGTCAAGCATGGCATGATCAAGGCAAAGAGGCAAGAAAGCACATGGTGTCATAAAAGAAAAGTCCATTATAATGTTTTCACAAGGAACCTCAAGGAAAAGAGCAAGATAAGATTATTTGCTGTTTAAATAACAGAAAAGATAAGCTCAGAGAATTTAAGTCTTCCTAAGAAGATTGACTTAACTTCTATACTGTTTTCTCTGGTGAATAGACATTTTGTTTTTTTTGGAGCCAGGAATCAAGAGAATTGCAGGAAAGAAATAAAGATTTTTAGATGCGAGGAAAGGACAAAAGAAGAGCAGAATTGTGAATGAGAGCTTTGAAATAAATACATTGTTTGAGTTTGATAAAAGGATATGGAAAGGGAAAGATTTCAAGTAGAGAAGATGAAGTAATAAGCTTGAAATTTCAGAAGTGATTTTTAAATGATAAGAGGGAATAAAAAATAGAAAACTGAGTTCCACTTTGGGAAATCATTTTGATTGCCATGATGAAAAATATATAATGCATGGCCTGTGAGTTCATAAAGTCTAAAAGATTTTTATAGAAGCTTATATTTGCAAAATTCTTTTAAAAATTTCCATTGTGAGAGAGTATGTTTAGCTCAGAGCTCATATTTGCAGCTTTAGTTAGCAACATGATTTTAAGTAGGGAGAGAACAGGAGGGATATCAAAGAAGTATCCGGAGGCCAAAGGAAAAGCAGAATTCAAAATTCAGAGTCAGTCTGTGAAACAAACAAAAAAAGATCTGGAAACACCATTAGCAAAACAAAAACAAAACTAAACATTCTGCTAAAGGGCTAACCTTTAGGAGAAAAAAAGGAACAGCTGAACCATGTATTGACTGAAAAAATGAGAAGTTAATACGGAACTATTAAGAGACAAACATGACTGAGGAGGTCCGAAAGGTACAAACACTCTAGCTCTTGGTAGAGTCATTTCTAAAATACCCTGCAATACACCCTGGTAGGGCTTGTGTTTTCAGCCTGTGGCCCCTGGACAGTCAGGAGCAAGGCCTTGGCTACACTTGTCGAATAAATATGTGAAAAACAGAGTAATAAAAATGTGGAAAGTGATATTTTCACAAAGTAGAGGAATCTGAGGTAAACGTCAAAAATGTTGTATGACTGGAAAGAGAGAATCCAAGAGAGAGCATAGAAGACATCCTCTCGGTGGGGAAGTCAGGATGCCAAGAGCTCCCAAACACGATTCCAGTGAACTGGACAGAAGCAACATCCTTCAAGTCTTACTGCAGAGACTTCCAAGAAAAGGCTGATAAACTTGTTCAGGAAGATGGCAGTCTAATCAAAGCTGGAGTGGGTTGGCCTGTTGGGCCCATAACCGAACAGGGGCTTTTCTGTCTTAATTTTGAAGGAATGATTCATACAGAAAGTACTAAAGCTACCAAAGGCGAGGGATACCTTCCTTTATAGGGAGTGGTGGTCCAAGAGGTGATGGGTATATAATAGTGCTAGGACCCTCAAACTGGAAAGTAATGTGCTGATTTAATAATCAAGGAAGCAAGTAATTATGAGATTTGGTCCACATTAGTGTTGCCTCCAAATGCCTTATTTTTTTTTTTTCATTGAGCGTGGGACAGAGCATCACTATTTATTATATATAATTTGAGACCCTTGTATTTTTAGTTACCCTAATCACATGAGCTATGTTCAAATGCATTACAAATGCTTACAGTCTTTTGCATGTCTCTTGTGTGTTTTACTGCTAAAAAAAAAAAAAAAGCCCCTATCTGTTTTATTGATCAAATATCTGCAAACAAAATACCCTTGGAAGAATGTATTTTCCAGGTGAACTACGGAAGGAATAGAAATAATTAAAATTCATTTAAAGCATAATAAAACAATTTGAAGTTATTAACGATGAAAACTGCTCTGTCGAGTATTCCTAAAAATTTTGTGAAGATGTCAGTGTCATACTTAATATAGAAAATATGCAAAGTATAGTTAAAAGACTCCCGGTTTATGTTTTCCATAACATAATGAATCTGTTGACAGTATGTATATTGCTGTTATTTATAATTCTGTAGTGACAAGAAAATGTCACCAATTACTGGCTACAATGACAGAACACAATTTATTCCTAATGATTTATACCCGTTAGGAAAAAACAAGTAGGCTACTCAAAGACAGCTACCATTCTAGTCCTCAGTAGCAGGTTTCCAACGGGAAGGATATTTGCAAAAGATAACAAGTTATTTTTGCTAATGAGTGTTTGCATAATTTACCTATATAACACCTTAAGCTACAAACTAAAATAAGGTACCCTTATTGTTGTTTAAAACAGATATAACCAAAAAATCCTGTTTGTGGAGCAGGCTTTCACCAACACACATATTGTATTCGCTTTTAAACCTAGATCTCTTGAAAGCTACCTTGACTTTTCGAGTGTGGGAAAGATTTGAAAAGGTACTAAGTCAGTCCTTCAAACAGGTATTTACTGCTCATCCTGGCTTATTAGGAACTGTGGGTTGAAAGTAACATGCATTTGAAACTTAGAGATGACAGGAGAGAGGAAAAAGTGGGACATTTTAAGCAGGAGAGTAAATTGCACATTACAATACAATGTTATTAGATTAGTAAAATTCACCAATCTGAGAAGAGAGTTATGAAAAAGTTCTGATCCAATAATCTATAGTAGGAAATTAGATCCGGGAAACAAGAGCTTTATGTGAAGTTCTAAAGAAATCCAGAATTGAAACTACAAAGAAATTGATGAAATATTTACAAAGATATTTATATGGAAAGGAAAAGTAATAGGTAATGGATTTTTTCAATGGGTAGAGTAACAGCATGCTAACACTTAGATCAGAGTTTGAATAAAAGCACTCTAATCGGGGATTTAACCACTGAAAACATATTTTGAGGACAGACATCATGCTTTTTAGCACACTCTTGATACATATCATAGGCACTAAAAATAACTGAGCAGAAATGTAGTGTCACTGCCTTTAAAAAAGCAAGAGAAAAAGCCTGTGTGTGTGTGTGTGTGTGTGTGTGTGTGTGTTTTGAGGTCCTCAGAAACGAAGGAGACATGATAGATTGGGAAAAAGTTCAGTGAATAATGAAAATGATTAGGGCTAGGTGGTAGGATCAATTTATCACAAGGAATGAATATTGGGCCTAATTAGTTTTGAGAAAAGAAGGACAACAGTCTTGTTTCTCAAGTATAAGAAGGCTTATGACATGAAGCTAAGTACCGAAATTTTTCTATTTCAATCCATGAACTTAGGATAAAGATCAGGAAAAAAATTTCCAATTAAACACAGATATGGGCAAATTCTAGAAAATCATGGTATCTACTTCGGTCATGTCTCTCTAGGCTGCCTTACAGAGAATATAACTTATGTCTCATAAGATCTCTGTCAGACTTATGATTATGATATTCAATTATCTGGCAGGTCCTTTAGCAACATAAAGCAGAATTGATTTGCACAGATCATTTCCCCTAGAAACAAGCTGATTATCACATGAACATTCAGCCAGTGAAATAATAACCTGAGCCACATTGTGTTTTGAGAGTCTATAGTATCTCAAGAAAGACACAGATAATAATACGTGGGGAAAATCGGGAGTAGGAATGATTCATACATGAAAACCAGTATGACCATAGTCAAAACAAAATTGTATATTCCAAACCAGATCTTCCTCTTTAAAAAGTAGATGAGAAAGAAGAGAAAATGTTGCCTATTTTTTGTTGGCTAAAACTGGCTATTTATCTTTCTAAAAAAAAGATTTATTGAAATATTTAGGTAATGTCACTTATTTTGTTATTCACCAATAAACATTAAGGACCTCCTTGCTAGGTATGGCAAGGTATTTAAAAATTGTTTTTCCTGAATATCACTACTAAGCAAATTTTCTAAACTTATGTAATAAAATACCCCATAGAAATTCTTAGTGTTTATTTAGATAAGACTCTTAGCACTGAAACAAATTATTTTAGGAATCTGAAATGACTGAATAATATAGATGGAATGTTAGTCAAAACAAAACAAAAGATAACAAAACTTTGTAGGCAATAATGTATATTATCTTAGTTCAAGGGTCGTAGTTCCATTCTTCGTAGACAGAATACTTCTCAGAGACATGCACACAAGCAAAGGAAGCTTGGATTATGTTTGATTGATGTAAATAATAAATCTAATTTTTCTTGCTACTTTAGTTGGTTTATTAGATTTTTACGCTTTGTATCATCCCTCTGCTGGACCTATCCTAACCCAACATGACTTCTCTCCCTTGAGGGAAATCCTCAAGAGAAAACTTTGCAATATTAGCTTTGTAATGTTAACCAAAGATAAAATAATGCAGATTTTTAAAATTATTTTATAAGAAGACACAGTTTGAATAAACTCAGACCCAAAGACACTGGGTGAATGGTCCAAGGTCAAGCAATGACTTAATTATGGAGCCAGAATAAGAAATCAGATGTCTGTACTTCTAATCAAGTGTCATTATCACTGCGCCTATGAAACTCTTGTCTAAATATAGTAGAATTACGTCTTAAACTAAGAAGTGTGAAATAAATTCAACTACACAGAAGCTCATGGTGACAAGGAAGACATTTACATTGGCAGATTTTTTTTTTTTCCCGGTTTTTGAAAAGTAAGTGATCTGAGGGACCTACACTCTACTGCTGTCTGGTACTGATAGATTCCACTTAAGAATGGGAGGTGTATTACAGTGAGTTTTGAAATTAAACAGTGGCTTTACAACTTGGTTTCGTCATTTAGTATCTGTGAGACCTTAGCAAGATATCTGGATTCTCTAAGCCTTAATTTTCTTTCCATGGTAAAATAGAGATAATACGACTAAACCAAGAGGGCGGTAGATTGAGTATAATAGGTGTTCAATAAAAACCAAAATCTGTCTCTGCCTATATCCTTATCAAACTTCTACTCTGCCATTTGGATTCTCATATCATAATTTTTTCTAAAGGACAATAACAACAACATTCATAACCCAAATCCTTAGCAATTATAATTGGAAATGTCACTGTTACAAAATGACTGTTTTCGAAATGCTTCTGTATAGTAACGGCACATTCTATGGGAAGTCAAAGGATTTTGTAGAGAATACAGACTACTCCATCAAGGAATAACATCTGAATAGTGAAACCAGAATTGGTTGGGGGGAGAGGATTTTTGTGGATGAAAAGTTCTAATTAAAAAAGAATAAGAAATGGATCTCATGGAAAGGGTCACCCTACACTCTCACCCTTTCTGATATTTCTTCAGGAAAAGAAATCTTGACGGACAGCTATCAACTACTGATGAGCTATACATTCAGTACAAACTACCTGAAATATGGGGAAAGCAACCCAAACTCATGGGTATATAGCGTCAATATTCTTATCTCTTAAACTACAAAACTTTCACCTCCAAATAGATTGCTTTTCAGTACTTTTTATCCTTTTAGAGATCACTCTTGGAATAGACAGGTAAAAATACAGCAATGCTTTAAAGAAATGTTGTAGTCTACGTTTCCCCTCAGATCCTCTGCACCAATCTCTTAATATTTTGATAGAAAATAATAAGTACGCTCAATGCACTAATGGTGAAACCAGGAAGTTGACATCTAGACCCTTCAAGATGCAAATGTGAATAATAAGAACCACTGGAATTTACATCCTTTCTCTCTCCAGCATCAAGGGGCCACTGGCCAAGTGTCAGGACATCTGCTGTGCCTTTATCAAGCTATCTCCAGAACTCAACTATCTTGATTTATAATCTTTGTCAGAACTGAGACCCCAGGTGGAAGCGGAGTAATAACCTTGCAGCCTTCTTCCTTGCATCATCCTGACATCAATCCCGGGCTTCTCCGGCGGTTGCCATGGAAAATGTATCAGTTGCAAAACTCTCATCATGGCTGTGGTGAAGATAAACACGCAATCAAGAATACAGGAAGTTGGGGTGCCCAGGTGGCTCAGTTGGTTAAGCAACTGCCTTCGGCTCAGGTCATGATCCTGGGGTCCCGGGATCGAGTCCCACATCAGGCTCCCTGCTCAGCAGGGAGTCTGCTTCTCCCTCTGACCCTCTTCCTTCTTGTGCTATCTCTCATTCTCTCTCTCTCAAATAAATAAACAAAATCTTTAAAAAAAAAAAGAACATAGGAAGTCTATTTCACACCGTGATTGTTTTGAGATCTGACAGGAAGCAACTAAAATGCAGGGGGATAAAATATTCTCAGACTCTGCTCTTCAGTCGCTGAGCCTCTTCCTCTAGTAACAAATCAGTGCTTGGTGGAACATCATGGTGCGGTGTTCTTGTTGGACACTGAACAACAACTGAGTGTCCTGGTCTGAAGGATGGCTCAGGAAATACGGAGAAATAACTTTCTCTTTGAGTCTGAACTAGTTCTACTATTATTCACTGTCCATCTTGTTTTCTAATGAAACCACTTCATATTCCTTTAAATCCACATTTATTTTTAGTTTTCAAGAACATCTTTTACGCACTGTTGACTATTTCCCAAACTGTAGCGTGAACTCTTATGTACTATGATTTTATGTGATTGTTTAGATGAAAGTCTATTTTATTGATTTATGGCCTTTCCCCTTTTACTGCGATAGCAACATTCTCCCTGGTTGGGCGCTCACAAGCTGGGAGTCATGTGTAGCTCCTTATCTTTCTTTCTCACATTGCAAAGCCCCGTCAACAGCACTACAACTTGTTCCTTCCTCCTTGCTCACAATAACCCCTTCCTGGTTCATATGGGATCTTGGCTCATCAGTTCCAAGATCGCCTTCATATCATCTGTCCATCATGTCTCCACTCTGCTTCAGGACATGGGCTGGCCAGACACTACCCACAGCGACAAGCTTAGACCTTCAGCATGACATTTACAGTTCCTCATAAATCGATTCCATTTCACTGTCAACTTTAATCTCCATTGCTTCCTGAGAGGATTCTTCTAGATGGGGTGGCCTCCCTAGGATGCTACTATTATTTCCTCTTATTGCTTCCAAGCATTTTCTCAAGGTGTCCCAACTGGAAGCAGGCACTCTCTTCTGCTATACCGAAACATGTTTCACCACTTTCCAAGTCCTACTGAAATTCTAAAAATCCTCTAAAATCTTTCCTTTTCTGAATCTTCATTGCTTTTCTCTTTCCAGTGTGCAGTTTAGCAATGTAGTCCATCTAGCTGCTTCGCCTTCTAATTGTTTCCTCTTTGTAAAGCCCTGTATCTCCAAGTCTATAAGCTTGACGGTGAGAGATATATTTTATTTCCCCCAAATATCTCTCAAAATATTTTACATAAGGATGCTCACAAAATAGAGTAAATCCTAACTGTTTGCAGGATGAATGCTTGATTTTTTAATGAAAAATAGATCTTAGCAACTGCTTGCGACATTATATATAACTTCCATAAACCTATTTCACTCTGTTTTTCTACTATTGCATTTTTTGCAATGCATAAAGAGGTTACATACTATGCTGCTAGCAGCTAATTGTGTATTCCTGAGAATGTTTCTTTTTAGTTATTAGCATTCTAGATCTCTCAAAAAACCAGAAACCTGAATTTAGTATCTAAAAACTATTATTTATATATTTCATAAACCTTTTCCTATTTCATTGCAAAGATTTAATAGCACAATTTTTTAAAATATTTTATTTATTTATTTGACAGAGAGAGAGAGAGAGAGCACAAGCAGAGGAAGTGGCAGGCAGAGGGAGAGGGAGAAGCAGGCTTCCCGCTGAGCAGGGAGCCCGATGCAGGGCTCAATCCCAGGACCCTGGGATCACGACCTGAGCCGAAGGCAGCCGCTTAACTGACTGAGCCACCCAGGCGCCCCTAACAGCACAATTTTTTATTGATGTCTCATTGCCAAAATTTTAGTATAGTAGGATACATTTATTAGACATTATGAAGCATCACCTAATTAATTGACACTTAGAAAAATGAATTGTGTGAAGAAAATAATTTTAAATCCCTATAACACAGACTATATTAACAAAATTTAGAATAAATTTAAAATGAAAGAAATATTTTTTAAAAGAGAAAATAGAAATGATAATTTACTCTAGGGATAAAGTCAACATTTCTAACCATAAAAAAGCTACAAGTAAATAATACAACTGAAATATATTTTAAAAGGTTTCTTAAAAAATTCCTTATATAAATAATATCTTAAAATCAAACAAAGGAAAATAGCTGCAAAAGATTAAGATCTAAGTATTTCAAAAGAGACAAAGAATTGTTAAGATTCTTATTATATGAAAGTACTTGCAATTCAAGATGAAAAAAATATGGTATCTCTAATATCTCTATCTTCTGCATCTTTTCCATCAGGCTAAGAATTGATGAAAAGAGATTTACCTCCTACTGCTATCATCACTTTCTTTAAGTTTTTAATTTATTTAATAACGAGGCAGAGACTTGGTAGAAATGAATCTGCTACTCTGAGCTGGAGCAGATGCAGATTTTCCTGGCACCTAGAATCTCTAATAAAGAGTGCACAGCCACTTAAGCAAGGCAGTGTCTTGCTAGACTGGAGGATCTTACATTTGATACGTAAGTTCGCATCTCTATTCATCACTATCGTGCAGCTTATCCGTATGTCTACGAGCAGAAGGTCCACATTTAAGGAGATGATTATACATATCAGGTCCTCTTATAACCAAACCTGTCTCATCAAGGCTACATGGATATGAGGGGAAAAAAAGCACTGGCAGTGTCTTGGTGTCCTTGAATTCCACTGTCGCTTCGTTTTTCTTAAGTCCCAGAATACCCAGTTCTTCATTTACCCCAAGAGAATGATGGACAAAGGACATGAGTTGGCAATTCACAAAAGAAGAAATACGAACTGTACCCACACATACATGAAAATAGATTCAACCTATCAATCACACGAACATAAATAACAACAACAGTCAGATACTATGTTTTATCCATCCAGTTGCCAAAATTCTTAAAGCTTGACAATATTTGCTGTCAATGGCTTGTGGAAAAAGACACTTCTTTGTACTGCTGGTGGGAGTGTAAATGGATACCAATTTTTTTGCAGGGCACTTTGACAGGGTATATCAAAAGCTTTAAATTGTATGTACCCTTTGGCTCTGATGTGCCACTTCTAAGAATTCATCCTAGGGTAATAACAGAATTAGGGGCAAGGATTTAGCTACTGTGATAGTTACTACAACACCGTTTATAATAGTGAAAATTCAAACAACCTACACGTCCGAAAGTAGTAGACATGTGAAACAAATTATTACAAAGCACAGCATGGAAAAATATTATGTTCTAGAAGAATGTCAGATAACATGGGGAAGCTTAGGGTCAAAACATAAATTGCGATTTTAATTTTTAAAAAATAAACACACAGAAAAGAATAAAAGCGGAAATGCCAAAAGAGAAACCGGAGAATACTATCTGTTTGCTTCTCTGCTTTGTCCGATGAACATGTAACGCTAAATAATTAAAATAGATACATTAAAGGCATGCATTTAAACACTCACAATATTTTAGACTTAAGTTTGTTTGATCTGAAGTTCTATTTTTATCACGTCTGTTATAACCTATCATTTTACTTGGATTATTGAGACAGGATAGTGCAAACAATGATTGAAAGCTTAAAAAATTCTACTGATTATCTGAATGCTTAAACTTTGTATTTATTTATTTTTTTTAAACAATCTTTTTTTTTAAGATTTTATTTACTTATTTGAGAGAGAGAGAATGAGAGATAGAGAGCACGAGAGGGAAGAGGGTCAGAGGGAGAAGCAGACTCCCTGCTGAGCAGGGAGCCCGATGTGGGGACTCGATCCCGGGACTCCAGGATCATGACCTGAGCCGAAGGCAGTCGCTTAACCAACTGAGCCACCCAGGCGCCCTGAATGCTTAAACTTTTTAAATAGGTTCATTTAAACAATGACTAAGTATCTATAAGCACAATTTGTAGCCTGCAATCTATACAGTGGTATTCCAGTCACAGTAAATGAGACACAGTCCATTACAAGGGAATGTTTTCTACTTGTTTTCTGCAGCAACTGACATTTCATTCAAGCACTTTCAAATACCCTAGGAATCTCTAGCTGCTGTATGTCAAAAATTTAAGATCTCTCTTTGTGAACTTTAACACCCCTATAAAAGCCAGTTGGAAGGGCAAGCCTATTTCCTACTGATCACTTTGATATTAACCAATTAAAGGCAAATCAATTTATTCAGTTTAGTCTGAATAATCATTTCAGAGTCACAATTTTCCTAACTGCAGATAACAACTACCACTCTGGCTTTTTTTTTTTTAATTATTATGTTATGTTAATCACCATCTATTACATCATTAGTTTTTGATGTAGTGTTCCATGATTCATGGTTTGTGCATAACACCCAGTGCTCCATGCTTTTTACAGCGTATTTCTATTTCTCTTGGACATATCACTTGTGATATGATTTTCTGGCCCTCCCCCGTTGTGGGTTTTTTTTTTTTCCAAAGGTTTTATTTATTTATTTGACAGAGAAAGAGAGAGAGAGAGAGTGCTCAAGTAGCAGAGTGGTCCAGGCAGTGGGAGAGGGAGAAGCAGGCTCCCCACGGAACAGAGAGCCCGAGGACCATGACCTGAGCCGAAGGCAGATGCTTAACTGACTGAGCCACCCAGGCGCTCCTGTATTCTTTTTTTTAAATTAATGTTTGATAAGGTCTTGACAGTATTCATTAATAATAAAATTTGGTTATACAATTTTATGTTCATAAACATGCATTTTGTTTTTAAGCAAAGGAGAGGATAAAGAAAAGAAAGCAGTTACTATGTATCTGGAGGAGTACTGCGAACAGTCCTGTTAGTTCAGGCTCCAAAGTCAACAGCTACCAGTTTTACCTGTTTTCCACAGGACTCTGGATGCCCCCCCTTTTTTTTTACAGTTTTATAGAATTATTTGAAATAAAATATCAATTTTGAGTAAGAATGTACTTTCCCCCAAACCTTTTGATGTCATGGACTTTCAATTCCATCAAATATCATCAACTTATACTACACTGACTTACTATTTGCTCTGATTTCAATCAATACAGATAGAATTTTACTTTTCTAAAGTATAGCTTTCCTATAACAAGCACTAGAATTATTATGCACACAGATTTTTAAGATGAAAAAGTACCTTAAGAGATAAAAAGTTTCGAGGGATTCACAGTTACATACTATTAATGTTCCCAAATCTCCTCTCCTTTCCCCTTCTCGTTCCTGGATGGCTCCTCCCTTTTCCTTATAAAGATGCTGAAATGTCATCCAATCCTGCCCCTCTGTGTCTCAGGAGTTAGCAGCCTACCTCCCTCCTGTCTTACTTGGGCTTTGGAAAGAATAATCTACGCTTGCTGGTGCCATATTTTTAGGTTTCTGTTCATCTCTCCACCTACTGCAATGCCCCTATACAGAAGTGAATAACCTCCTATGCAATTCAAAAAGTATCCTTGCATTTAACTTACTAGACTTTTGGAAGTTTAGATTCCGCTTCCTCTGACCTGTCTCTCTCGTCTCCTGTGAACTGATCTTGTTGATTTTCTTTTTGTCTCTATGGAAGGTTCCCTTTGTTTCTTTCATTGGTACTTATTTTACGCCCTTACGTAAATATTGGTGGACTCGGGATTTTACCTTCAGTGCTTTTCTTCATTCATCATATTTGCTTTTGGGGAGAGTTTTACTGCTGCCTTATGGCTTTAACTGCAATCATATAGATCATATGGTAAGTGTTCTTAAACAAAATCTATTTGATTTTTTTATCTCTCTATATAATTGCCTAATAGATTACTGAACTTTGATGTCCCACAGACACCTTAAAAACAACCTACTCATGTCTGAATTACTAATTCTATCACAAACCTCCAACTTGAATTATACCATCACTTGTATTCTACCATCCTTCCATGTTTAGAGGGTCTTTTAAAATGTCTTCCTCTTCCCTAACCCCAACGTGATGAAGAAATCATCAACTCTTGATTCTTTCTATTGGAAGCAATCTTCCTCTCCTCTCTAGTTCTTGGCTTCAACTTCTATATCTTCTCACTCGGATAGTTATAATACTATCTGGTTGGTCCATCTGCTTCGGGTCTGACCTACAAGTCCATTGTGTCTCTGCTCAGCAAACACTGTGAGGTTAGCACAGACATACAATGGTGAACAACAGAGCCACGCCCCTACAGAGCTTACTCCCTGTGGAAAAGACAGTCGACATTCTGTATTGCTTTCAGAATGCTCTGTAACATGTAAATAGGACTGCATTGTCACTTTGCATGAAAATCCTTCAGAGCCTCTCCATTACCTCCAGGAAAAAGTACAGATTTCTTAGCATGGCCATGTGGCCCTTTGCAATATGGCGTGGGGCTGCTTCTACCGCCTCAACTCATCACTCACCTGCCCACACATCCTGTGTTCCAGGTACCAAACAGCTCATGGCTCTCAAAAGAGTCCTCGTAGACTTTACACTTTCTCCTTTGCTGCTTTGTCTACCTCTTGAATTTCTATACATCCTTTAAGCCCGTTTCAATGCCGTCTCCTTCTTCCTTTATGAAACATCCTCTCCTGCCCTGCTCCCCAGTCTCAGTTGGCAACAATCTGCTCTCTGTTGACACTGACCTTGCATATTGTGCTGTAATTCCATTTACTACATTAAAATTCAATTACAGGGTCTGCTTGCCTGTTGGCCCAACTAGCCTACGAATCTCTAGAAGTCGGGGACTACACTTACTCATTTTTGTTTTTCCAGCCCCTGGTACAATACCCAGCGCTTATTACTCATTGAATGAAGATGTAGTTGCTATACTAAATAAGAAATCAATTCAAAAAGTCACATCTAAACTTTACTCACTTTTCATTTGCTGTGTGATGATATTTAAAGGCAAGGTATTACTCATAAGATGTTTTAACTGTCCTTTTCTCAAGCTTGTATGCATTTGTATGAATTTTCATCTGCATTTTAAAATGTTTTACATTTGGTTTATGTACAGTCTATTCATTATGGGAAAATTATCCCCAATCCATTGATAAATATAAAAAATTTCCATATAGTAAACTGTCATTCAAACTACTCGGTAAATAATGTATAAGATGTTCACATTTATACTTGAATGTGTGTATAATGTTAATAAACAGAATTATTATGACTTGAGAATATTCTTTAAATAGCACCAAAAAAACCCCACAAAAAAAAAAAACCCACCAGTTAAGCTTCTCTTCAAACACTTCAGTACCCCCAGAATGGCAAATACACTAAGGTTCTATGGCTCTAACATTTAATTTTTCTATTTCAGTGATAATTACATCAATAAACCTGATTCAGCATTTGCTGCCGTTCAATTCATTAATTAAAACAATTTTACTGCTACCACTGTGGTTTTTCAAGGATATCAAAAACACATTCAAAAATCAAAATAGCATACATCATCAGTTTTGATATGTGCATGGTATGCTTTACTTTGATTTCAACTCTACAATTAAGAGAACATTTAGAATATAAAGAGAGAGAGCATATACTCCATATACTTTGAACAAAAATACTTAGAACACAAATTGAATTTTGTAGAAACGGCAATATTCATGTGAAGAGTAGCAAACTGCCAAGAGGTTCCAAAAATCCTCTTAGGATGGGAAATATAAATGTATATAAATACTTAAGTGATAACAACAAAGGCAGTGGACTTTATAGTCTTCTTAATTCCAGTTTCATAGTGCTAAATTTAAAAAATTAATTTAAATCATAGTTTCCTGGGCTTGAGTGACTTGTAACATATCCATGAAATAAATATATTTCATTCTCAAATGACATATGGAAGCTTTTGTTACAAGAATGACAAGTAGCTATTAAACCATAAATGTATACATAGCAAGGCAATGCAATTATTTTTATGTATTAGAAACTATTTGACTGTATTCTGCAAAGCAGCACTCTAATTCTGAGCTTGACTTGGTAAGCATACATCTTACTTTTGCTGTTTCTGACATCCCAGAGCACCTAAAACATAAAATATAATTTATAACAGCAGAGCATGCCAGAAGTGACCATTACATGTCAGAAGAGAGCCCATAATGGAATTGATATACAAGTTAGAGTTTAGTATGTGTAACAGAATCTCATAAAATTAGAATAACACTGAAGTATCATTTATTTCTTGCAGCAACGGAATTCCTTCTTAATTCTTACAATTTCCAAAGTAGGTGGAAAGGTTCATGGATAAAGTTGAAGTAATGGAATTAAGGTAGGCAAAATAATACACCTCTCTTCAAATGATCTTCAGAAAACTCAAATAGCCCTTTTGTGAAAAGAACCAGGAGAGAAATGCTATCTGGGTCGTTGCTGGAAGCATCACAATTATGTGACGTAATGGGATACTCCAATGCCATTCAAGAGTTTCTCCCAAACTACTCTAGAATTCAATTGGTAATCGAATAGCTACACCTCTCTCACCTATATGCAGTCTCTCAGAAAGAGAAGAAAGAGCATTGCCCACTCTTTCAGAGAACATATTTAGCGTGACATGGTAATGTGAATTGCAAAACAGCGAAAAGTCCTCTGTTGAGAGATTGGTTTAAACGTTATCACTGCACGAACCATGAGAGACTATGGACTCTGAAAAACAAACTGAGGGTTCTAGAGGGGAGGGGGGTGGAGGGATGGGTTAGCCTGGTGATGGGTATTAAAAAAGGGCACATTCTGCGTGGAGCACTGGGTGTTATACACAAACAATGAATCATGGAACACTACATCAAAAACTAATGATGTACTGTATGGTGATTAACATAACATAATAAAAAAATAAAATAGAATAAAAAATAAATAAATAAACGTTATCACTGCAATAGTTTGTCATATTGGTTTAAGAAGTATATCTTCTTTGTTTTAAGGTATAATAACTCAACTTTTAGACTTTATCTATACAGACAGTAGACTTTTAAAATAGTATTTCAAAGGACAAGTAAATTGGTTCCTTGAAATGTTTTAGCTGTACAAAGCAGGTATCTATTACACCTAAAAATATTGCCCTTTATTGTTATACCCTCTTTGTCCGCCAAATTAGCCCTTAATACTTTAGTATCATGCACAATTACTGTGGCATTAGTTGGGTCCTACAACAGGTATATTGCTAAGACCCCAGGTGAGAGATAAAGTCTTCCAGGAATGATTTATTTTATCGTGTGAACTGATGAGCATCAGTTAAATTGCCTTTTAATTGACTGGCTGTCTAAGTAACATGCCTTTGAGGGAAACACGACTTTTGAAATTTCCTTTGGCCAGGAGGGGAAGGAGCATGCTCAAGTCTTTGAAGTCTACAGCCATCAGACTAATTATCAGCACCATTCAATGTAGATTCATTTAATTACAGTAAATTAAAAAGGATGTGGGGTTTGGGAGAAAAATAAAAGAGTCAATAAATGGTGACAGAAATTCCAGACTATGCAAATTATCAGTGCCTTTTCTGGAGATCACTATCTCCCCCTCATCTTGCCACATGTATAAAACTAACGCAGACAGAGGGAGAGTAAAAAGGGGTGGGGGGTGGGAAGGAGGAGAGATGTGCTGTGGGCCAGAACCATGCAGGTACTTGATATTGTTTATCTAACTTAATCTTCATTGCCACTTACAAAGCTGTGATTTCTCACTTTTTACAGATGATAGGAAGAGCACACACTTATTTGGAAGTTACTAGGTTCCAGGCACTGTTCCAAGCACATTCTAGATCTGAACTCATTTAATCCTCACAATGACCCTATAAGGACTGATTACTAGTTACTCTTTTCTCTATTTTACCCTTGTGGAAACTGCAGCACAGGAAGGTTAAGTAACTTGGTCAAGGTCACAGAGGAGGTGGTGGGACCAAATCAAACCCAGGCAATCTGCCCCCCTACAGCATGTTCTCACCTACTGCCCTCAGTGGGGGCCCTCGAGGTCAGGAATCACCACGAGGCAGAAGGGGAGTGCCAGTTCCTATGGGTCTGTCCAACTTCAAAGGTCATGGCTTTCCAAGGGGCATAAGAGATTGTAGAGAGAGGGGGAAGGGAAAAGATGAGGGCCCCCAGCGGGGGACCCAATACATCTCTGGGACTGCTGTACATCTGACAAAGTAGCAAGGAGAGTGGAAAAGTTGGGAACTCGAGCTCTGGGTGATTCAGGAGCCAACAACAGCCTCACTGGTTGAATGAAAAGACCTAAACCCTGACCCGGGTGATTCTAAATCCAGGCACCTTTCATGATACCACACTGCTGGATGACAAAGGATGTTAATATGTTTTGGCTGCTTCTGGGAAACGATGCACAAACGACCATTTTTAAAGCTTAAAGGTTGATGTCTTGGAAAAAAAAAAAAAAGTCCTTTGTTTCTGACATTTAAACAGACAGTTGGAATTGAGATCAGATGACTTGCAAAGTTTCAGAGTGGAAATTCAGCCAGGGGTCTTTTAATGACACATCAGAGAGAGGAAAGACGCTTAAAACAATCCAGAGCATACCGGTACTTCTACCTTTGATTAGGGCGGCTCATCGTGGTTATTTCATAACCTCTCAACCGTTTACCAGAACTGCTGCTTCCTAGGTGGCCACAAACCAATCCCTTCACTATTGAGAATGATGATGACCACCACAGTAAGCGTTGTGTCAAGAAGGGACTTCTCCAAGATCCTGAACTCGGAACAAGATGAACATTCGGAATCCCATACGAAACTCAATAGACTGGAAACATTTATTCCTTAAAATGCTTTTTAACTTCAAATCCCCATGGTTGGTGAAGAGTTAGTTTTGCAAAGGAACAAATTTTATCACTTGTCTTGAGTCTCTGCTAACACAGAGACGTGTGACATGGTCCGAATGTTCTTTTACTCTTGCAGGATGCTCGGGCCATCAAAATTTCATTAGCCTCACAGCAGTGCTAGCGCCTTCTAAACTTGAACTGTTGGCCTCTTTATCAATAAATAAATGAAACCTAATCCCTTTTAGTGACTAAACCCTTCTTTGAAGTTCTAACTAGAACATCAGGCGCTCGGCTTGCATAATTTTACAAATGTTGAATAACATTCTTTTTCTGGGGAAAGCAGCCTTATTCACAGTTATTTCAAATGATGAAAACAGCCAACGAGAACTCCCATGCTAAACCGGATGAAAACAAGTCAGTGTCTGGTTCCTAAATTAGTTTCATTTTGGTAAGTTATTTCACACATGTCCTTCTTGTTTCGACCTAGAGGGGTATAACAAACTTCCAAGGATGCATCTGAAGCTAGTACAACAATGAATGATATTAGACAATTAAACTAATGAAAGGCAAAGGAAAATTTCACTGGGAAATCAATAGTCTTTCAAACTTAAGAGCAATGAAAAATAACAGGATAGAATTGAATTATTTCTGTAATTTTACATTAGAAATATTTGACTAGAGGTAGTAATAGTAAAAATATATAATAGTTTTGAGGTTATTGCTTAGAAAGATGTTAGAAGACCATATGGTAGGGTTACAAATTTTAGTTTCTCCTATAACTCAGCTTAAGAAAAACAACCACAGTTTTTATATCAGAAAAAAATCCTCAATGCTCTTGTTTCATTCCACAATTCAAAAGGTCTGCTAAATATCTCAGAAAATGATGCCTTCCCACCTCTTAATGCAATTATTTACTGTCAATGGAATCTTGCTTGTTCTGACTACTCACTGAAAATTCAGAACAAAGAAACTAATCTGAAACGTTCATAGGGACGTACATATTAAATCTAAGCAATAGCCAATGTTCATGAAGAGGCCATATCTCTTTTATTTCCTCTTTTGTTTCCTTCCCTTAGCTGACCACATTGGGAGTTCCTGGACCATTAAAATGTTTTTTTGTTTTTTTTTGTTTTTAAACAACCACAGCCAAACCTTGGGGAAAAGAGTAAACACAAGTTTAAGTCATCACTTGCCCAGCTCAACAAACATTGTTTTTGACGCTTTATACTCTTAACTTGGCTGACCTGTTTACTCTCAATAAATGTTCTGAATTTCAAGGCAAAGCCCTTGACACCCTCTTCCTGTCTCTCTTCATTCTGCTTCATAACCACCACCTGGACAGAGGAAAGAGCGCACCTTTTCTTCCCTTGACATCACTCTATGAACAAAGTCTATGAAATCCTGGGGAAGCACGTTCTTCCTCTTGGTAATGATAATCCATGCAGATGGTGAGGGCCAGTGGTGGGAGAAACTCAGTCTTCCTTCCCTCCTCCCTACCAGGTGGATATTTTATACTGTTAACTCAAAGTTGACAATTTGGTAAGTTTTAGATTTTCCTAAGAGAAAAAAAAAATGGCCTGCGTTGGGGCATTCACTGTGGGATAGCTTTAGTAGATATAGAATCTTAAAAATCACTACATTAATTTACATTTTACCACTACAGATACAATACAGGATACATTTGTTATTAGGGAGGAGAAAGAGATGCTACAAAGGTTGTGGGTGGAAGGGACAAGTTGACCCGATGTGAGAAAATATTTAATGGATACGGGTATGGATATGATGGAGAGAATCGAACCGAATGCCTTATCTTGCTGTGTTCTACTCTTTTCTATAACTACCATAAAATTTATCATGTATTTTACGGAAATCAAATACCAAGCACTACATTTGAATATAACCATTGTACCTGAAGGTTCGGATAGACGGGAAACAAAGTTGATACCAAATCTCACGCATTTAAGGTTAGTAACTTCCGAATCCACAATGAAAACTGATATAAATACAGTTTTTAACTGAGGTGAATGGATTAGCTCAGGGAAACATTGGCAGCCTGATTCAAAGACTCATTTTGCCAGAAAGAACTGTCCTTGTTTCCTGTGTGGGGTTGGAATAAAGCCAGCCTCCACCAAGAGCTGGCACTTTCAAAATGAATACATCGACTGCATGTTATTACTGATCTTGACTTTGGTTTAGTGCACTAACACATTCTACATAAGAGAACACACTGCTTTAGTTGGTTTAAATTAGACTTTTTTTCACGCATAGAAAGGATGGGTAATAAACAGTGGGAAGCAATAGGTATCACTTCATACTGTGACTTAGCTAAAACTGAAAGCTGAATAGACCTGCTTTCGTACTGCAAAGCAAGGCTGACAAAGTTGTTCAATAAATAATACAAATGAAATACCGTTGGTGAAACAACCATCTTTCTTTTCAAATGTCATGCAATTCTTCCATTTTAATTTTCTCCCTGCTTCTTGATGCATCATATTCACATAGCATCAATAACTAGATTGAAGTAGCAAGTGCAATGTTAATATTAAATGCTGAAGGAGAAATGTCCTTTCATTGTCTGGTATGTTGGCACTGACGCTCCAGTTCTTCTCAGAAGCAATACTGACTAAAAATTAAGTTTCCTTTGAAATCTGTTATTGCATATAAATGACCTGTTTTTATGATCCTGCATTATCTGTAAGAAAAAAATCCCAATAATTTATAAAGATACCTTTCTTACAATATGTAAAGCTGCTATTTGGATATCCTAAATCTGACTTTTGTGTGTAGACTTGGTTGTGGTCCCCAAAGCACATCAAAAACCATACTCTCCCTCCTTACCAAACTTTCATTGGCTCTCATCAACTAGTAAGTTTAAAGCATGACCAAATTTGTTCTTCAATCACTTGAGCCCTGTTAATAATCTATTCTGTGTGCTCACTCATCCATTCTAAGATTCTGCAACTTCTTTGAGATATCTTCAAGAGGAATCTACAAAGACATCTTTGATTACAAGCTGGCTCTGGGGTAAACTTTACCACCACTGGCTTTGCTACTCCACAGAGGATACCAGGTGACATGGTCCCAGATAAGTCAAAGCTAATCTTTTTTTTTTTTTCTGTACATAATTAAACTGTTTTTCAAAACTATAGCTAACACATGATAGACCGCTTGCATAATTTAACAATCTGATGACGACTATTGATTTTTTCCAGGAAAAAATAAATCCATGATTCAAGGACATTTCTTGAGTTCTAGTGCATTAAAACAAAAAGAGAGGAAGAAGAAAGAGAGGGAAGGAGAGAAGAAAGGAAGAGAAGCATGCCCCCCACAGTCAACTACAACAGACAGAAGCACTGAAGGCCAACATGATAGAGCAAAAAAAAATGGCACTTACCATTCTCACTGTCGGACTTGTTCTCGTGCTCCGTGTCTGTCAGGGTGAGGGCTGAGTTGGACCGACTTGACAGGCAGGAGCTGCGGCCTGATTTGACCCCCCTGCCCCAAAGTCTCATGGCATGCTCTGGGGACATCACTGCTTCATTTTCAGTATCAGCATCTGACCCTGCACTGATAGAGTAACCTCTGTGGGGGAGCCCCATTTCCGCACAAAATGCCAGTCCTCTTCGAGTTGCTGGTTCACAAACTCCTAACTGCCTTAGGGTAAAATTCTGTCCTAATTAGGGGGAAAAAAAGATAACAACTAGTGAGTATGTGTATCAGTTTTTTTTAAACGAAATCTCCCTAAAATAAACACTCAAGCATTTTGGTTTTTCAGTTACCGGCACCAGGTGTTTACATTAGCATCGCGTGGCACATGGTCAAGTGGGTGCAATTAAGGGAGGCTTGGGTGGAGCTCCTCCGCTGATTTCCCACTCGCCCCACTTAGAGCTCCTCTGCCAACCACTTAAGCCCATAAGCACCTCAAGAGAGAGAGGGGCGAGCCAAGGAGCGCAGACCATGACAACTCAACCCAGAGAAAGGACTAGTTATCAACTATAGAGTTTTGTTTAGCCACTTGTGAAGCAATGGAAATTGTCGGTTATTTCCTGGGTCTTGGCTCTAGTCCTAAGCGATGGGATCTTTCCCACCCAGATGTCACTCCCTTGGTAGAGAAAAAAGAGTAGGTTACTTGGTAAATAGAAACAGGGGTTTGGTTAGTCTTTATTACATCTTCCCTCCTTAGGTTAGCTACTAGCATAAACATGTATCATGTGTGTGTGCATATATTCACTATGCTTTGGAGTGTAACGTCTTGAAAATTTGCCGACATCTGACTTTCTAGATACTCTGCTTTAATAAACACCTGGAAACATCCGTATGGATCAGAGGAAACCAATTTTTGCAAATAAAATGTACTCCAAAAATAAAGCAGGAGTAATATGTATTTAAAAATTAATGGTAAAATCAAGTTCCCTGTGAACCCTACAGGGCTTTACTAATAAATTGGAGCATAATAAAACTCACAGCAAGGCCATAACTTCAAGCAAAAGTATTTAAATTAGGTGACACCTGAAAATGACCTCTCTTATTAATGACTTCGCCAATCATGTGTTTATTCTTGAAATTTCACATATGTTTTATGACAGTATGGATGAGAAGAGAGAGAAATATGTCTGCTTGTACAGTGCAGATATATGGCCCTTCCATTTCTTGTCTCTTTTTGGAATGATGGAGTCCAAGATTTAGGTACCGACCGGAATCAAAATACATATAAAGAATAACAGTACACAAAGACTGATTTAGATGCTGCCACATAATACCAACCTTTTAAAAATATGAAGCATTTATATCACTCAGAGTTTTCATTTGCCTACTTCTATCTCTTCAATCTATGAACGCTTTAAAGTTAATTGGCTGGTGTGAGAAGTAACACACATTATGTTTTTTAAAAAAGAGGGTGTCATAAATTATTTGTGATAAAATAATAACACGTGGAATCTTCTAGAAAATGAGTCAAACATAATGCCTGATATAGTATATATTTGGTTGCAAAGATATCAGTAGCCTCCAGGCCTCCGCACATTTTAACTAGTGTGGTTAATTGCCTTATTGCTGTGGTCATATCAGAAGTTGGAATCAGCTTTATCTTGGTCAGACTTCCAAATGGGTTCTGACAATGACACTCATAAATAATGAAAATCGGTTGCTACAATTAGCTACAAATCAAACTGCTTAACAGAGAGATTTGAATAAGTATCTGAACCAAAAAATACGTCAGAAAACAAAAAAGAAGAAAAGGAAAAAAGAGACCATGGAACAGTGAAAAAGTGGGCAAGTTAATGAATTAAGGCATAGTATTGTCAGTAGTTTTTAAATAATTAGTGTAGCTTGTACTTATGAAAGTAAATCCCCAAAAGGTCAATGTCATGGACAGTTAATGGAACAGAGGTAGAAGAATTTACCCACTGTTACTTATCCATCACATTTTAAATGGGGAGAGGGAGGAGAGGGGTCTAAAATAGTTACATAGTACCATTAAACATGTTGATTTTTCAAAATAAGAATACTAAATAATTTTTAAGGGGCGAAAATGGATGATAAGACTCTCTGCATCTTTCCTCTACTTTGGGAGGCGCCCATTGGAGAATAAAAATAAGAGGGAGGTTAAAAGCAGTTAAAAACTCCTTTCTAATCTCTGAAATGCAACTCTAAACATTTTCCACGTTATTGACTTTTCACACTGCTAACATCTTGATGCAAAAATCTATGAGGTGAAGGAAAGCAGAAAGCTATCTTTAGTATTTGTTATCCAGGTATGTAAACACAGTTCACTTTGCAAATAAATATCCAAGGTACCATCTCTGTGAACTGATATGTGTATCCCGAACTCCTTCAACATCTGACCCTCTGAAATCAATGTCTCCCAATAATTCAAAACTCTTGCAGGCTCTTTCTGAAATGCAAGACGGAAAGCAAGCGCAAGCAGAGGAGTCCCTGTTAGACTGCCTTCCTGAATTAAAAAGTTTGCTTTCATTTCCTCTAGGAAAGAACATTAAACCTGACCTCCGGCAGATCTACGGTTAAGCCACTCATTCCTCTGGTCAAGTCATTTTACTCTTCTATTTCTTTCGTCTTTCAGAGCTCTGGTGACTTGGTTTAAGAGATGCTTTCTGTAAATGTGACTACCATAAAGCAAGGCTAATGAGAACGGTTTAAAAAATAAACACTTGGACAAATGTAATTAACAATCATAGAGAAGTATATAATTTGACGACGAGGAGAGGATCATTTCCAAATAATTTTAGAATAGGCACTCCACCACCAATGTTGACTTTTCCTTTTCCTTTATTCAAAAATACCTCTAGCCCAGACCTGCCTCAGAGCTTCAGGCTCTATTGTTGTCAATTCCACTCTTTGGTTTTAAGGATTCTTGCTCGGGGGATCCCTTGTTTTAATGCAAACACCACTGGGGAGATCTAGCAATCAAATGAGAATAAATTAGTTCTAGCGGGTTATTTCCCACAATCTAGCAGCGTTAGCAAGATGGGCCATACTTATGGAAAACATATGCAGTTCCGACAAACGGGGGAGGGGGGAAGATGGAGAGAAGAAAGGTTTCTGACTCGGGGAAGAGAGACAGTTGGCAGAGGTATCACGGAGGTGGGAGGGCTGGGCTGGGTGAGGTTGTTCCGGAGGGCTTTAGGGCAATGTAGAAAAGTACAAAGAGAAAGGCAGAAAAGATGCTTCTGGAACCAGCTAAAAACTTGACCATCTTGCTTTTGACTTCAAGAAACACAAAGGAGATAACGATACATTTGTCCTTATTTTCCAGGGTTTCTTCAGATTGTGTTCTTTGCACTGGTTCTAACATGTCCCTAATTTCCTTCTCTGCTTTTTAGAGTCTTTACATTAATTCTCTTTGGCTGAAACTGGTGAAATAAGTATTTGTCTCCTGCACATTGAATTTTGGTAACCTTGATCAGCAGGGCCAACACAGAGTTTCCCATTACAATTTGAAGCGGTACCCAAACAATAAATTGCAGCGAGAATAAAGTATACCTGAGCATGAGTGTCATTGTGATTAAAAGGCAAGGTTAGCTTGGATTGGATTAGGCATTTGTGTTTTACAACAGTCATAAATTTGAAAATCTATTTTAAAAACTGAATAAACACAATGTAGGCAGGTTGTATCATTAAAAAAAATTCATATTTTGAAAAAGAGAGGGAAGGTCTGCGATAAAGTGGGCAGGACCAGGTAAGAACAAATGTTTCAGGTAAGGTCAGCACATAGCAACAAAGCCATAAAAGAAAGGGATTGAAAAAAATGGCTTAGCTACTTGGCCTTTTTCTCACACCGCATCTATAACCCAGTCAGAGCAGGGAAGGATTTTTCAGCGAGACATCTACTATCTCTATGTGAGTTGAAAAGAAACAGACCGTACTATTGGGTGGTCCAGTTCTGAACTCATGGTATTTTCTTCCCCTCCAGAGTCTAGATTTCTCTATGCCTAGATTTTGCTTTCTCTCTCCCTTGTTTGTTATTTAAAAAAAAAAAAAAAGTTTTATTCAGACACAACGCATAAGCCATACATTGCATCCATTTAAAATGTGCAATTCAACGGTTTTTAGTAAACGCCTTGTGGTGTGTAACTATCACTAACAGTTTTAGACCAGGTTTATCACCCCCAAAGAAACCTTGTACCCATGATCGGTCACCTCCCATTGTCCCCCGTACCCACCCGTCCTCACCCCAGCCCTAGGCAACCACCGATCCATTCTCTGTCACTATTCTGAACATTTCAAATAAAGGAGACCCTACAATATGTGGACTTTTGTGACCGGCTTCTTTCACTTAGCATAATGCTTTCAGGTTCATTCATACCGTAGTATATATCAGTATTTCATTTTTATGGTCAAATAGTATTCCAACGGATGGAATATCGCTAACAGGGAAAAACTCAGCATGTCTGACCTCACATAGCTTCTATTTCCCTTTCTGCTGTGACCTCTAGGTTAAAAACTTCTGTTTAGCCCAGCCTGTGGGCATGTCACAGCCAAGATTTACAAACAGTGCTCTTCACCCAACACCTACCCCTGAGGAGATCAAGAAGTAGCCAGAGTGGTCATTGTCCCAAGTCCTCATGATTGAGCAGTGACCATAACGCAGGGGGGAATTGAATCTGTGCCCCAAAGGATTAACGAGGTTAAAATGAGCAGAGGGTTTAAAACTTGTTTTCCAGAGACTGTTTCCCTTAATCAGTTATTGTGTCATTCAGACCCCACTAACAAACTCACTGGCGTTCTCTGCAGAGGCCTGGATTCAAAGTCAACTGATATGGTTCCAGCCTAGGAAGAAGCAAGGCCCCGCGTTCCTTACCCAGGGGTATCTAGCCCAAGACCCCATCCAGCTTATACCAGCTCTCAGAGCGTGCCCACAGCCCCTTCTCCTTGTCCCAAGATAACCTCCGGACGTCAGGGGCTGAATTCTGCCTCATTCTGATGTTAAGTCTCCATCCCAAAGTGAACACGGGACGTATGTTACATCTATGTTTGCTCAATGCGCATGCTCCATCTTTCTTCATGGCTAACCTTAAGTCTCCCTGCGGCCCCTTTTCATCAATATGTATGGAATCTCACCCCTATGATTATAAAAACCTATTCTTGTCCCCCTTTGGGGAAGCGGATTTGAGCTCGCCCTTCCATCTCCTCCTCTGCCTGCCTCCTGAAGAGACGGTCTCCTTAGTACACCCCCGATGTCTCCGTGATTGGCTTTGCCACACAACAGGCAGGTGCACTTGGGTTCAGTTACCTACCCCTTCATCAGTTAATGGACATTTGAGTTGTTTCTACTTTTTGGTTATTATGAAGTACTGTTGTGAATATCCATGTACAAGTTATTGTCAATATATGTCTTCGTGAGAGGCACTGCTGAGTCATATGTTAGCTCTATGTGTCACCTTTTGAAGCCCCGCCAGGCTGTTTTCCACAATGGCTGCACCATTTTACATTGCCTCCAGCAGTGTGTGAGGGGTCCCATTTCTGCATATCATTCCTCCCCAGGACCTGCTATTATCGGTAGATTCTTATACCACACTGCGAGCGAGTATATCACACAGCAGGTTTGCAGTGGGGAACTGGGATGTAGGTCAGTGGCACTGAAATTTGGGAGACAAACTAAGAATTGTTGTTCCTTTAAACAGTAGTTGATTCTCTGGGCCTGCTATGTGAATTCATTATAATTTTATGCTATTATTTTTTTCTTTGCTTTCTATTATGCTGATTTATTCTTTGAAAATGATTTTCTATTAAAATGAAAACTGCTCTTTTGCTCAGAAAGTCTACCTTTGAGACTAAAATCACCTGATTTTAAACATACATGTGCAAATAATGATTCCTATGGCACTGTTGCATGAATTAAAATAACTGGAATGCTTACCAGAGAGGGAATGGCTGAATACATTATATATAGCCCATTCGATGGAACATTATGTGGCTAGCATAAACAGTGAGTTTGGACCTATCTCTTTGGATCTGGAGGGAAGCCCATTATACATATTTTAAGCAAAAAAACACAAGTTGCAGAATGGTGTGTACAGTCTGATGCCATTTTTGGAAACTAAGAGAGAGAACCAACAGATTATGTGAGTGCTTCTGGTTTTGAGTGTGAATGAAGGTGAGGAAGGCAAGAAAACTGTTGTGATGATCATTTAGAAGGGACGGCAAGTGAAGGAAGTTAGTGATATTCTATTTTATAGTTTTGAATTTTTACTTTGCATGATAATTTCCTTAATTTAAAAAACATAATAAAGAAGAATTAAAGCTTATCTCCTTTTAAAAGAAACAAATATATGGTTTTTTTGATTTGCTCTTTAATAGCTCCTATTCAATAATTAGAATTTTAACTTACTAGCCCCTCTTGGAAAAGCTGGGTTTTAAAAATCCTTCCTCGTTAATTGTAAAGAAGTGAAGTTATGTAAGAAAGGTTGGAGCAATATTTGTCTCTCACTTCCTTTCTGCCCTTTCAACATATAAGGCTTTGCAAAAAGAATACCCATCCATTTCTTCTATAATAATAATAATGCTCCAAACTGAGTTTGGGAAATGGATAGAAGAATCAATATACACTCAGTAGACCGAAATAAAATAACCTACAACTCTCTTTAAATATTTTCCTTGGTTGCTGTGAGTTTGCGTGGATTATCCGTTCTCAGGCACGGACTGATGTTCTTCCAAAGGCAGAGCAGAACACAAAACGACAAGTTGGGCAAATATTTCCTACTTGATGCTTGCGGAATTAATGTCACCACCATCTTATCTGGCGTTCCCTTTTTTGCTGTGTTTGCAAAATGATAAGATCACGCAACAATAGAAATGTATGTAACTCTTTCCCCTTTGAGACCTAATGCATATTTTATGGGACAATCCAAACGTTTTCACCTTCTTATGCTAAATTTGTCACTATTTGAATAGAATACCCATCCTTGAACATGCAATAGAAATTTCAGTGATGGTATACATCTCTACTTAAAAGGCACTACACAAAACTACATTTTAAGAATTAACTTTAAATCCCACTAAATACCTTAACCGTTCCACCCCATGTTACTCTGTATGTAAAATGCAAGTACCTTTAACAGCTTGCTCCCTTTATCTGTTAATGTGATATTAACATCCATCACCACAGACTGATAATCTCTAATTCTTAGAAGACAGAGAACATGACCACTGTATGTCATAATTGTAATCCGGTTTATTATTCAAAACACGAGTCTAATGGAAGCCATTGCAGGGTGCCCTGATGGCATTCATCCTGAACTCAGCTGGGAAGGGCACCTGTGTGCCAATGAAGACAAGGAGGCGGAGGTGCCACAGTGAACTTGGTGAGGAGGGCGGGAAGGGAACAGGCAGAGAAAGCAGGGTTAGAATGAATGGCCCAGAGAATCCATATTTTCTTCAAGAGAAGATTTGTGAAGCTCCAGGGGAGGGCAAACCCAGAAACCGAAGAGAAGGCTTGGTGGCTCAAATCTCTGAAACGTTGGGTTGCGAGCCTGCTGACTTCTAAGGAAACAGCATCTTCGCGAGCATGAATCACGAAGGATTTACACACCCAACCACGAAATAGTGCCACTTTGATAATGGCGGCCATTTGTAATTAGAGAAATAACTTTAACAACTGGTTTTTATCAAAAGCATTCTGAAATGAATTTGTTTCTTTTTTCACATAGTATTTATTTCTTCGGAACAATCCAAGACCCAAGGATGATAACATGGCTCCCGCCTATCTGCTGATGTCTGAGGCATCCACAGTAGGTATTGGTATAAATAGGCATAGGGCAGGCAAGAAGCAGCAGGTGTTTAATAATTCCTACTGAAGGCATCGTGGTGATTCACAACGTGGATCCAAAACCGGCCACGTGGTGAGGACGGGATGCAGACTTAGCAGGAAGCTGGGGGCTCAAGACATCAGACCAATAAAGGCCGAGGCAGGGAGAAAGGATTACCCCCACTGTGGCCAGAGGAGGGCTATGAGCTACATCTATCTACTCACACCTTCTGGTAGGTAATCCACAAAGTAGGTTGGCCGCCAAGTCTGAACGAAGCCCTTTCCTCCTTAATAGCCCAAATTAGTTAACAATCAGTTAGGCAGGGGAGCCAAAAGAGGGAGCTCAGAGGAAAACATGGACGTGAGGTGATGATAAACTGAAGCTATTTAACTTGTGTCTTTAAGTACAGAAACGGAAGGTTGAGTAAACATGACCATCTAAATCCTTTAATCCTGCCGCTGACATTTATAGTGACTGAGAAGGATTAATCATTGTGATCTCTAAATGAATCATTTTAAGTAGTTAATATTTAAAAGTAATAAACTTTGGAGTTGCGGTAATGAGCCTGGTGGATCTGATTAATGCTTCGGAGTTTTGTCTTTCTTCATAAAACCCTGCTCTCACAAAGAAAAAGTTTTCTCGGCACCAGTAAGTATCTTCAGAAGTATTTCAGAAAAAGGGTTTCAGATTCCTTTCATTTTTGTATGATGACAGAGGTGAGGGGGAACACTGGGGAAATGAAAAGTTTGGGGTATAACTGGAAATTCATAGCAGCATTAAGTGCTGAATGGTAAGACCATATGGTCACATTTCTTTTGAAGTCTAGGATCAGTTCCCATTATTCACTATAATGGCATCCAAGACTAAACTAAATCTCAGTCTTTAAAATTAAAAGCATTTTGCTCTTGGCTCTCAAATCTTCCTCTTTCACAATTTCCAACATGCTGGGATGTTTAATATATTTTCATAATGCAAAAAACACAAATAAATAAAATAAAAATAAAAGGGGTAAGAAAAAAAATGAATGCATTCCATTTCCCTTCTGAAGCAGGATAAAATGGTATAGAAAGACACATAATTGGTATCTTGAAGGCACTGTCAATACTATTTTTACATCTGCCCAATGCTATTGGTGACATTCTAAAATGATATGTACAACCTTCATGTTCTACATCTAAGAAATATGAATCTAATTCTTTTGACCTCTCTGGAACATACAGCATATAAAAAGATTTTTAAATTATTTATCATTTTAGTAATATTCCAGCAATAAAACTGCTCCCCTCCCCCGAAGTGATCTATATCTAAGAGCTAAAAATGGGCCTTTTTCTATTTGGAAATTGATGAAAATATTTTAAAGGCACAGTCCCATCCCTTTACCACCAACTCTTCATTCGTTCTCTCCCTCAGCACAATCCTGGATATGTTGTGGATGCTATTATCCTAATGGGCAAAATGTCTTTATCCAGCAAAACATTATAGTGCAATGCCAGCAAAAGTTGTTTTTAAGAGGATTGTGGTTATGGTTCAGTTGAGACAATGTGCCTCTGCCCAGCACCAAATGAAATCTCACCCTGGCTGAAGCTGGATGAAAGGAGGAATAAAAACCCCAAATTTTCCATATTTAATTACACATGCAGCTTGCTTGCTTGCTTGCTTGCTTGCTTTCTTTCTTTCTTTCTTTCTTTTTCTTTCTTTCTTTCCTTTCTTTCTTTCTTTTTCTCTTTCTTTCTTTCTTTCTTTCTTTCTTTCTTTCTTTCTTTCTTTCTTTCTTTTTCTCACTCTCTCTCTCACCAATTCTATGGATTTTTGTTGTGTTTACTTCATATACCTTTATAAATATTTTTGAGTAAAATTTTGAGTAAAGCAATTCATAAATTGCTCTTTTCTGGGGGCTTCTTCCTAAGCCCAAACTTCACAGTTGTCTAGAAAGTCCTCACTTTAGGAATGCATTGTGTTCAGAAATTGATAGGGATCAGTACAGTTGCCCCTGAATAACACAGGTTTGAACTGCTTGGGTCCACTTATATGTGGATTTTCTTATATGGTACAGTGCTATAAATGTATTTTCTCTTCTTTATGATTTTCTTAATAGCATTTTCTTTGCTCTGGCTTACTTTATTGTAAGAATAGGGAATATAATACATGTAACAGACAGGCATACAAGTATATGTTAACTGACTATGTTATCGGTAAGGCTTCCGGTCAATAGTAGTCTATTGGTAGTTAAGTTTTGGAGGAGTCAGAAGTTAGACGTGGATTCTCAACTGTGTGGGGTGTCAGGGTCCCCAATACCCACATTGTTCAAGGGTCACCTGGGTATATTTTCCCATGAAAATAAGCCATGATGGAACGTGTAAGTCTATTAAGTTAGCAGTATCTGAGGAACTGGATTAACAGCACAATAGAGCATGACATCCAGCTAAGGAGGCTGTCTCCTTGAAGAAATGTGTTCAGAATTCCAACAGGGAAAACCTCTCATCACCATAGCCTCTTCCATTAATTTTCTGCTTTCCAAGGTGGGAGGAACTCCCCAGGCACACCACTGGTAGTCACGAGGTACACAAATGCTCAGCGCCAGAAGTCAGGATACGAGCTGTATGGTGGCGGGGGGGATCAGCTACCGCCTTTCTCAGACCAACAGGAAAAACAGATCACCTTTCTATGTGTTTACTGACCACTTGAATTTGTTCTTCTGTGAGTCATTTAGTCATGCCATGTTCCCATTGGATTGTCTTTCTGTTTTCAATTTGTAAAAGTTACTCTTAGTGTATTATGTAGAGACCTTACATCTGTCACAGGAATTGTAAACACACGTCCCAATAATAATTTTGCTTATGGCATTTTCATTTACATATCGAAGGTTTTAAATAAGAAAATTAATCATTTAAGCTTTTCTTCCTGGGTTTTCTGTTTCTATTAGAATGGTCTCCCCTATTTTCGAGGTGTACGTGTGGTCTCTGGGGCAGGCTGTGTGGATTCACAACCACTTTTTCCTTGCCTTCCTCTGTTATAAAAGCTGGAAAGCAAAAATAGTAAATGTTCCCTCTTCTCATGCAGCTAAGCATAGCCAAGTATAACAGTTCTGAAAAAAGAGATGTAGGAAGATGTCTCTGGGGAATAAAAAGAAACAGTCCAGAGTAGGGAAGGCCTTCTCCCCTTTGCTTTTATCCTGTTTCAGCCAGGAATATGAAAATGCAGCAAACATCTGGGCCTCCACAGGACAAAGGCCACACGCTAAGGATGGCAGAGCAAACAAAGACAGAAGGAACCTGGGTCCTTGATGGCATCTTCGGACCCTGAACAGTCTACCTCTGGACTTCTTGTTTTGTCAGGAAATAATTAATTGTTAGATGTTTAAGCCATTGTTTGGGGAGCTTCCTGCTACTCTCAGATCAAGTCATTCCTCCTTTATTCTACCTTTCAAATTAACTTCTAGAATTTTTTTTTTTTGCTTTACGTTTTACATTTGTCTTTAATCCATCTTAACTTATTTTTGAATATGCTGAGAGATATGGGTCCAATTTTATATTCTTCCAGATGGATAACCAGTTGTGCCAGCACCATTTATCAAATCCCACTGAATAGAAAAACCATTTTCTGTTTTATGCTAACTTTCCCTATATACTAGGATCTATTTCTGAAATTTTAGTCTTTTGCACTAATTGACTTGTCTTTATTTATGCCAATAGCATATAGATGTGATCACAGTGGCTTCATAGCATTTTAAAAAAAGATATGTTAAGGCCATTTTATCCTCATTATTTGCCTTTTAAATATATTTTTGGCTATTTCCAGATTTATTCCTCCATGTGAATTTTAAGACCCCGTTCTCCAATTAAAAACAAACCTTGACCTCCACACGTTTATTTTGGGAGAAGTGAGAGTCTTATGATATCAATCTTCCCATCTAAAACCATTGCCTGTCTTCCCATTTATTCGGATCTTATTTTATGTCTTCCAATAACATTTCATAGATTCCTTCATATTAGGTCCCATACCACTCTTATAAAATTTATTCCAAAGAGTTTTATAGTGTTTGTTGCTATTGGGATAGGAAGTTTTTTTCTGACTTCCAAATCTAGCCAATTGTTACTTAATAATTACTTAAAAATAGTATTTAACATGCACCGGACATTATTCTAAGCAGTTTACATATATTAACTCATTTCATTCTCAAAAAACTATAGATTGAACAGAGAATTAAGTAATTGGCCCAAGCCAGTTGCTTGGCCAAGATCAGGTCACTTGCCACTTGCCACTTGGCTAATGAATGGCAGATCTGGGGCTCAAACACAGAGCACCTGGATCAGAATCTATACTTTTAACTACTCTGCTACATTACCTATGATGTCTATATATTTATCCTGTATTCCTCCAGGTACCTTGCTTCAAACTATATATTTTTTTAACTTTAGAGATACACAACTTCTGTGTGTACACAATTGATATATAATTAATAGAAGTGCTGATTTTAACTTTTTCCAATATATAAATCAATTATTTTTCTTCTCTTACTGCAATTGCTAAAACATCTAAAACAATTTTGAATTTTGATTGTGGGAGAGTAGGTGAGCCTTTCTCATGTTCCTGATTTTAGTTCAAATGGTCCTAGGATCTCACCAATTAGAATACTGTTTAATTTTTTTTTGATGATCTGATCATCTTATTTATGACTAAGATATTTAAATGTTTTTATTCTTGTTTTACTTAATGAGTTTTATTTTAATAAGGAATGGTTTCTAAATTTTATTTCAAACCTTTTCATCATTTATTGATAAGATAATGTTTTTCCACTTTGATTTATTAATCTAATTATTTTAATAGACTTCCTAACATTGAAAAATCCTCACATTATACCAAGGATTAGTAACTACTCGGTTATTAATTTGGCCTAGAAGATTACCCTTTTCATACATTGCTAGATTCTTACATGCGAACAGTTATATAGACTAATTTTTACACATATATTGAGAAGTAATTTTGTTCTAGATAGACTCTCTTCTGTACTATTTTAATCAAGTTAGTAAGGTTATACCAGCTTCATAATATGAATTTCAGTACTTTCAATCTTTTGGGTGTTTACGTGTGGTGTTAAATGGCTTTTTGAACCTTGGATTGAGCTACACTTTAAAGGTTTTGTAAAATTTACCTAGGAACAGAAATTTCACCAGAAGGAACTCTTTCCTGGGTAATGGTGCCCTTTCAGCAACTTTTCTAATCTCTTCTGAGATAATTGGTCTTGATAAGTTCTCTCCATTGTTTTGAAATAATTTGGGGTCAATCATATTTTGCTAAGAAAAAATAAATTCCTCTAGATTTAAACTGTTGTGTGGAGCAGTCCCTTTTAGTTGTTACACAGTCTTCAGTATCTCTATTTTGTTCTCATTATTTTTTAATTGGGACCATCCAGGGCTTTCTATTTCCTTGGTCTTTTTAAAGAATCAGCTTTTTTGTTTGTTTTTAATTTCAGTTTTGTCTTGATTATCTCCCACCTCCATTTCCTTTGGTTTATTTTTCTGATATTTTACCCATTTTTTAGGATGGATAGCAAATTCCTATTTGTTGGTCTTTATTCTTTAAATATAGTCCTTCACAATATATTTTCCCTATGATTATGGCTTTCTCTGTCTCCTATAAATTTTGAAAGCAGAACTTTCTTTTCCTTGCTTTCCATTGCTTCTTATCAAAATCTAGGGTTGCCATAATCCATGGAAGGAAAGAGTTTTTGTTTATCTTTTGGTTATTTATTTCAAATTTTACTGAATTATATGATCAAACATTTTGACTTATAAAGTCTCTACTTTTCTGATTTTTTTAAATGTTTCTTTTTGGGGCTAAAGGCACAATCGGTTTTTGCAACTATTCTACGGAATTATGAAAATTTGTATCCCTTCCATCTGCTGGTTATAAATGTCTGTACATATATCTTAGCTGAACATTTTTATTAATATTATATAATTGCTCCCTTATTTTTGTCTTTTAGATCTGATGCTGAAGCAGGTGAACCAAAATATCCCCCAATAAATGTATTTTAACAACCATTTTTTTCTAATACTTTTTGCTTTATAAACTTAGCTACTACATTGTTTAATGTGTGCAGTTGAAGAGTATTCATCCTTCTGTCTTTTATCATTTGATTTATGGTCCTCTTTGTCTTGTTTAGTGTTTCTAATAGTAAATTCTGCTGTTCCTAATATTATTACTGCCATTCTTGCTTTCCTTTTGTTTTTGTTGGTATTTACCTGATACTTCTTTATCCATCTCTTTATTCTCAACCATTCTTTTACCATTTTAAGTCCATTTATTATAAATGCCAATAACTTATAAACCAACAGAATAGTTCTGTTTGTGTCAAAATTCAGCATATTTACATTTCATGTAATATGTAATATAGTAGATTTGCCTTCTTTCGTCCTGTTTTATGGTTATTCATGATTGTACTTGTTTCCTCTTTTTCCTTGGAGCAGTTTCTGCTAAATTGATCAGATTGCTATTCATTCCTTTCCCCCTCTTGCTAATTAGGTAGGTCTATTATGCTTTTCTCATTGCTCTAATGATTACCTCCCTTTCCTGACATTCATATTCAAATACATGTTTTTCCTTATTATATGAACGCAAGGTAGCAATTATCTTCCCCCATTAAAACTCTATTCCATGACTGTTTCCCCCTCTCCCTCTTTAGGTGAGATTTTGGAACACGTTTACTTTCCTCCAGCTACTGGATATTGCTGAGATAAGTGATCAGTTTTAGCTCAAGCCTTTTTTTAAAGTCTCCCGTGTAATGCTTCGTATATGTTTCCAGTTGCTCTGCCATCATCATTTGGGAATTATCCACATATGTACTGCAAAGTTGACTGCTCATCACTGTTTCCTCTCCTCTTCATGGGCTGTGATTCTGATTCAGTCGGTACTGCTTTCTTGAATACTTCCTTAGATGGTGTACATTGCTGATACGGTCTTTGCAGGTCCCTAACTATTTTGCACTTTCTCTGAGAGATGAATGATGTCTTCCCTGCATAGAGAATCCCTGGGCTGTGGTTCTTTTCTCTTCGTAGATGGTATTGTATTGTCTTCTACTTTCATTGTTGTAGATGAGAAATTCATCAATCTTGTTTCTTTTTTTATGGTTTTTATTTATTTATTTGACAGATAGAGACAGAGCGAGAGAGGGAACACAAGCAGGGCGAGCGGGAGAGGGAGAAGCAGGCTTCCCACCGAGCAGGGAGCCCGATGCGGGGCTCGATCCCAGGACCCTGGGATCATGACCTGAGCCGAAGGCAGATGCTTAACGACTGAGCCACCCAGGCGCCCCATCTTTTTGTTTCTTTTGTAAGCAACAAGAAAAGTAACTTGTTTTCTCTCCATAGAATCTTATAAAATATCTTTCTCTCAAAAGTCACAAAATTTCTCTAGGATGGGCTTAGGGGTGTGTATATGTGTACACGTGTGTGTTTTCTTTTTAATTTTACCTGGAACTTTGTTTCTTGTTTTGAGTTATTTCTTCTACTTGTTCTTCAAAACTATTAATTTGGATTTCGTCGATGAGTACATACTCTTCTTCAACGAATCTATTACATTTTTTCATTTGTAAATAATGGCTTTCCCCCTCCCCCCGCCCCAGCATTTGGTGGTTATTGTCGATTTTGTTGTTGCTGCCTTTTTCCGTACTTAGATTTCTGTAAGCGCTCTTCTACTTCTTTGTTTGGGTTCAAGTTCTCCTCTTCTATCTCCATTGCTCATTTTCATGAGCAGCTTCCTAATTTGTTTGTCTTGCCTTGCATCCTATTCTACTTCTTGCCTCTTGGGTGCCATTAAGCATGTTGTGGCTTTCCTGGGGTGCTTTAGTAAGTCCTATTAGACTCTAGAGACAAATCTTTCTCCTCCCTGTTTCCTTGCCTGGCACTCTCACAATATCAGAGTGGAGACAATGCATCTGCTTGGGTTCCCCAGCTCCTGAGGGACCAAGAGACAAATCTTTCTCTTCCCTGTTTCCTTGCCTGGCACTCTCACAATATCAGAGTGGAGACAATGCATCTGCTTGGGTTCCCCAGCTCCTGAGGGACCAAGAGACAAATCTTTCTCCTCCCTGTTTCCTTGCCTGGCACTCTCACAATATCGGGGTGGAGACAATGCATCTGCTTGGGTTCCCCAGCTCCTGAGGGACCAAGGACACCAGCTGCTCCCATAAGGCAACCTTCACTCCCGGAAGGACTGTGGAGAGGGAGGTCAGCCTCTGTGGTGCCACGAAGTCACAGCTTTCTTTCTGATCTTCACCCCAGGGCTGCACCCCGATTCTGAGCTCTCATCTGACCCAAAGGGAAAAACTGCCCACATCAGCTTTGTCCTTCAGGGCCCTGTAGAATTCTAGATCTCCCTTGCACCCTAGATCACCGCTCGGCTCGGAGGAGGTAAGGAGTTGGCTAGGGGATGGGCAGATGAGGCATTATTCAATACCCCATCGGGCCGGAATCCTGGACACATAGTTACAGGAAAACCTGGACAACTCCTCTACCGTGCTTTTGTTTCACAAAAGGGGGTTATCCTTGGTAAGGAAGAGTATTTGTAGAAAAGATGGACTCAGGAGGCAGCCCATTAAGGAGGTACAGCAGTGAAAAATCAGGTTCTGTGGGATCTACTACACTTGAACTGGTCTTAGACCAGCAATGTGATGAGGGGAGAAGCCGAAGCCATGTTTATGAGAGCTGGGGGCAGGGGTGCTACTGACAATGACAAGCAGGGAGAGAAGGCAAATCCCAGAGCAGCAGTAAGGAAAAAGGAGAGTTTCTGGGGCCGGAAGCAAGCTGTCAGGGAAGACTTGCGCTGAGCCACACTTAGACATCAACGAGGGCCTATCTTTGTCAACCTGCCCTCCTGCTTCCCTTTCCTACTTTGCAAGTTTATGTTCTGTTTTGATGTCAGGTATGTATAAATACAGACATAATGTTATCTGTTGTTCAAATTTAAAAACGGATAACCTTCCTCCCCATTGCCATTCTATAAATGAAGAGTAAATGGTGGTCTTTTCATTTTAAAATTCTGCAATTCACCACCCAACAGCAATGACTGACTGACTGGTAAATGTTTTTGGGCGAAGACTGTCTCAGAGTTGTTCTTTTCAGGCTCATGGTTCTGGGGAACAAAAGCGTTCTGACTTCCAGACATCACCTTGTTTCAAAAAATCACCCTCATGGCCAACATTCCTTGTTGGAGTTGATAAGCATTTTCGTTTGGTTAAGGACACTACAAACAATGTATATAGTGCAGAGAAAAAAAAAAGATCTCTTATTTTATCACTTCTCTAAAACTGTGGGATGATCTTCTGCAGCTGTTTCGTGAGAAATGTGTCTTAGACCTGACAGGATAAATTCTCTTCAAAGATGAATCAAAGAAAATGGTATCCAAGAATGCAAAACAAGCCATTGTTACCCTAACCCCATCACACCTACAGAGAGTTCCACAACTGCTAAAAGAACAACTATTTCCATCACCTAATAAACCACATGAAGAGACTGAAAAAAAGAGAGAGAGACAGAGAGACCTTAGTGAGATCCAGTCAGATTACACATTATTGTGAAAACGAAATCATCTCCAGCTTTATGGCATCTAAATAGAACATGTAATTAACGAGAGTCACCTGCCAGTCAGGAAAGTCACAAAAAGATGATTAAAATCAAGTTTGATGACAGGCCACAAAATTGGTCAAGAAACATAAAAACATGGTGTTTCTAGATTTGAATTCTCCACGTAATTGCATTAAGAAGGGTCTCTACTTAGCCCTTCTTCTGGCTGGAGCGGCTTTTCCCGTGTCATTCAAAGAATCAGCGGATGGAGAATTGACAAGTTGTTTTAAAACTCCATGGACAAGCTAAATGAGCATGATTCTTTGGAATTGTTTCAAAGATCTCTGGCTACTCGTAGTATTTTTTCATCTTTCATTTTTATTATGTGCATGATGTCAGGAGCTGTGGCAGGAAGCACATTTTGTCAATTAAATAATTAATCCCACAGCATAATAGTCAGTGAGGAAAAATTGACATTTGTCAGGTTCAAAGAAAATGAAAGCCTGGGAGGATTTTGCATTCGGCTTGCTAGAGAAAAACATAATCCGATCGCAGACTCTCCTTAGTCATTGCTCTGCTACATTTACTGCTCCTGCCATACACATTCCCTGTATCAAACCACCGGAGAATCAAAGTATCTGCAACATCACCCTCTCCCTCAACCTCACCCCACCTGGTCACAAAGAATCCTATCAATTTTATTTCCTAAAGATGTCTCCCCATTTCTCTCTATCCACACCAGCCAAACTGGCCAAATTGACACCGCTCAAGCAAAGGGCGATTCTTACACGGAACTGCCCGTTTTCTGCTGTGGTCCCTGCCCAGAGGTTGGAAGCCGAGTGCTAGGGGTGGACCGGCCTGGGTTCGAGTGCCAGCTCAGCTGTGGCCAGCCGTGGGATGTGAGACCTCTCCATCTGGGAGAGAAGGGCGCTACTGGGACCCCCCCCCCAACCACTGCCCACAGATACCCCGTGACTGGGAGGGTTAGCTGATTGTGCACATAACCTGATTAGCGCCCTGCCTGGAGCCTACTAAGGAATCAGCGCATGTTGGCTATAAACAGCAGTACATTCCATTTACGTTTTTAATACGGCCTGATTTATGGACATGTCAGGTGGACTGCAGCACTGTCACACTCTTGCTTTTCCTTTCTCTTCTGCCTTGAAACCTCTTCTCCTTCCTCCATTCAGCAGCTCCTGACAAGGGGCCTCCCTCTGCTCCTTCCTCACTCTGTCTTTCCTCTGCCCCCTTTCCTTCTCCCCTCCTTGGCTGGTGAGAAGCTGAGTAATCGTACTCTTTGGTCCCCTAAGAGCTTCGGTTCCAGGGTCCCCACAGATGGTACCACCATGTCATCCACAACAGTCTGCACTGGATTAGCGCTGCCTAGGAGGTGAAAATTTCAGCTTGCTATTTTTAACCCGTTTAAGCATCCTCTTTGCTGCCAAAACTAAATGCTTGCTTGGGGTGGAGATGAGCCTCCTCCACGCATCACACCACATGTGCGGGTTTTTTTTTCCTTTAATGGTATTCCACAATGTATTTCTTTTTTTCCAAGAGGGCACTAAGCAGTTGTTTTTGTTACAAAAAGCAAGGCTTCACACTGAGTTCAGATTGCATGCATTTCACAGTACCTACGATTTTTTAAATTGGTGAAAAAATGTGCCCTGATAATCTATGTCAGCTGTGTAGACAATATGAAAGAAAATAACTGGGTTGGAAATTATAAGACATTGTACAATGACTTAAAGTCCCTTGACTGACCCAGAGAAGTTATCTCAAACATATGTTTTAGATCTTCCCTTAAAAACTGGATTAAAAAATGTTAAGCTACTTTGTCCCCTTTCATAAACTATGATACTTATAATATTCGTAAGACATGCTTTAGGGGAAAAAAAAATCTCTCTTTAGCAAATCAAATGAGTCTTCTTTGAGGTAAACTGGTTTGGGTGAGTGAACACTGTTTCAATCTAGTTAGGATGGCTCTTTCCACAAGGTAGAGAAGAAAAGAACCATGGCAAATTTCCAAACTTTTGAATGATTTATTGCTTTATTACTTTTTCTTAAATTTGTTCCTGCTCAATATCAAACTGTTAGTCACACTGTTTGTAAGGTGATTGGAAAAGAATGAAGATATTCTTTACATTTGAAGTTCAATTTGTTTTTCCTCATTTCATGATTAAATTAGCTAAGGGATGCTAAGTTCTATGCAAATTGACTAAGCAATACAAATGTAAGAGGATTTCATTTTTATTAGGCGTAATCTTGCCCCCATCTCAAAAATGTATTAGAAGAAACAAAATAGAACTACAGATGCCAAGTTTAAAATAAGCTATTGTCTGAAAGCGTGGAAATTGGTAGGTTTAAGATTGTGAAGTAGTTATAGAAGTCATTATGCCGCGGGTAGAATATGCAGGCAGCAAACAGAGCATAAAAATGTTCAACAAATACATGCGAATGACCAAATCGTCATGGATTATATTATGAGAAGCAAGGATGTTTTAGGTGTAACTGTAACGTTCTAGATTGCCTGCCAGAGAGAAAACTGAACCCTCCCATAGCAGGTTCTTGTCTTTACAGAGAGGTTGCGTGGATCATGAGATTATTCGAATAAGGATTCTTACTTTCTAATGAGGGTAACAGGGCTTTTCTTACCACTGTTCCTTTTCCCTCGCATCAGTTCTAACTGTAGAAACAATGCCTGTGAGCACCTTCATGAGACAGTGAGGGAGCCCAAGAGACGTGGGTGTCCAGTTTATGCACACACAGTGGCCATGTGCAGAATCGCAAAGCTCACACACAAACTGTGTACAGTGATTCTCTACACGTGTCAGTCCCCTTACCTGGAGTCAGTGGGCCTGTAGGTGGCTTTCTACCTTTACTCTGGAATACGATGTGACCATCTCATACCTCAAAAATCTGAATCAGAGTGATAGGCATCAAACTTGGAGGGGGGAGAAAAAGTGACACCTACAAGTTGGCACCATTGGAGCGCGCCATGTTTTATGAGAACCATGACCTACCTTGTCTGGTGTATTCGTCTGCCTCTCTGTGAACCAAATCCTTTACTCTGTTTCCGTAAAGCAGCCGTGAGGAATCATGATCAAAAGCTTTCAAGGTTTCACTGGAACTGTAAGACTTCTGTGTAGGTACCCTACACTCTTCATTGTCCGCTGAGGAATTTGTATACCGCCGTTCTTTCTCTCGTCTGCTCTTGGTCAGCGAGCAGTAAGGCCTACGTTCTTTCACATCCATACTTCATTCCTTCTGGGCGCACATCAGTCCTGCTTGGCACAAATTACACTCAGGGTTCAACTCTCATTGGCCTCTCTGTGAAGATAAAAGGTTTGCATAATGTCAGCATAACATTCATCTAAAAACAGACTGCCTTACATCCTTCTCAATCTGGAAAACGGTGGAAAGTAATATTATCGCCTATCTAGAAAACTCGCTTTCAACAACAAAAAAATGAAAATTTGTGAAATCACTGTAAAATATCCAGTATTACCAGGAAGTGAGGCGTACTTTCTGTTACTGAGAGTTATGGATGCTTGTTTAAGGTATTAGTATTATAACTGATTTTTCACATTAATAAAAAAAATTAAGCCAAGATCAAATTTCACTACAGAAGCCAGCTCAAAGTTGGCCTCAGTATGTTTGTTAAATTTTCCACAATGGGACAATTTTCTCTCACAGCATTTTCTCCATTCACAAATAAATTCCCTTTCTTTTTCTTACAAAAATTATACTATTTTATTTCTTTTGATTTTTTTTAAGATTTTATTTATTTATTTATTTGACAGAGAGAGACACAGCGAGAGAGGGAACACAAGCAGCAGGCTTCCCGCGGAGCAGGGAGCCCGATGCGGGGCTCGATCCCAGGACCCCGGGATCGTGACCTGAGCCGAAGGCAGACGCTCAACAACTGAGCCACCCAGGCGCCCCATCTTTTGATTTTTTTTTTTTAAGGGCAGGAGCAAATTGGGAGCTTCTTGGAAGTGAAATTTTGTCAGATACATTGAACATTTTATTAGTTTTTGCAAAGACTTTTTCTTCTGTTGGCACAATTTCATGTTTTAAGGACCTAAAGGTCTTCAACCATGGAAAAAGCAGATCCTTCTCTCCTACTCCTCTCCTAAAAGTGCATTTTCCTCTCTAGAAAATGAATTTAATCTGTGCTATCCCAGGAGTGCCTGGGTAGCTCAGTCAGTTAAGTGTCGGCCTTGGCCTCAGGTCATGATCCCAGGGTCGTGGGATCGAGTCCCGCATGGGGCTCCCTGCTCAGCGGAGAGTCTGCTTCTCTGCCTCCCCCTACTCCCTGCCTCCCTGCGTGCGGGTGTGTGTGCTCTCTCTCTCAAATAAATACATAAAATCTTAAAAAAAAAAGTGCTATTCTTATTCTTATTTTAAGGCAATTCAAGTGGCTAATTTGATGGTGTAGTTTTTGCAACTGCCAGTAGCAAAATTAAGTTAGAAGGCGCAAGGCGAATTATGTTTCTTTGCTTAGCAACTGTTTTTTCCTGATTTTGCTCAATGGACAGGGGTAAAAGTGACTGGGCCTAAGTAGGGATGGCTGCCCAGGGCTAATCAGCATTTCACTTTTTAAGTTTTTTAAAAGTTTATTTATTTATTTAAGTAATCTCTACACCCGATGTGAGGCTGGAACTCAAGGCCCTGAGATCAAGAGTCACTCTCCTCTGACAGAGCCCCCAGGCACGCCTAATCTGCATTTTAAATGATCCTCTGTTGTCTTTACTCTTTCTCATTTGATCTTTCTCTTAAATCTGAAGGTCCCCAAAGGCCTTCTGTGTTTGCTCCCACTCCACTCCTTCTTTCCTAAATTCACTTTTTATTGGAGTGATTCCATAATCAACTTGAAACAAATGATTTCTGGTGGCCCCAGATCTTCTCTTGGTTCCACATCCTTAGGGCTGTGACTTCTTAGATATTTTCTCCCATGGAGAATCCCTTTCCCAAGGAATCTCTCCCTCTCTCTTGATCTTTGGCTATCATTATACACATCACACCTCTCTTTAAAGTGCTTTCAACATGGCACTGTGGTGCTGACTCTCTCACATCGGCTCAGTTTACATCTATGCTGTCAACAACCCTCTGTTCTGTCTGAGCAACATTATGACTCCTCTACCTTTCACTTTCTAACTTCTGCCTTCCATACAGCTCTAAGGAGAGTGGTGAAATTCTGAGCTGGAATGATCACAGAGTTCCAGAGCCCATGCTTGGAAAATCTGGATGGCTCCTCTTGCTATCTCTTGAACCAAATTGTATCTTCTCCTATCCCTACTGCCCATGAAGGGTTATTTCACATGGGCTTCCACATTTCCCTGGTACCGAACTGAGATGGGCTGTTAAAAGTAGTTGCTATTATTTACCTGGGCTGTTGAAACACATCTTGACTTCCCTACCGTTTTCTGATTTTCCATGAATCTGATTAAATAAGAAAAAATTACATTTTTTCACTGACCCCTTCTGATTCATTACCCCATTATTCTCTTTACAAATTCTTCCAAAAGCTCTTAATAGAAATTGAATTTCTCTTATTGTAGCTCTCCTTTGAGTTTCAGATAATAAATAATTTCAAGATACTGTTAATGGGACATATTTTTATATGACATGTTTAAAATAACACACCAATTCATTCTCTTTATTCCAGGGAAAACAAAGGTTACTTTAGGTCAATATTTATTGAATGACTATTATGTATTCGGCTCTCTTCCACATACTGAAGACATACCATTAAATAAAACAATGTCCCTGCCCTCATGGAGCCTACCTTTTGTGGAGCGGAATCAGGTACATTCTTTCTAATAGAGTGAATGTGTATGTCTGAGTTCAAGAAAAATCTTGTTTCCATAGTGATCTCAATCTCTTTGGAAAAAAGGCTGTATTAACTCTCATAACTAAATGATCATCAAAAAGCTTTCAACTGGCCAGATAAATATCATAATTCATGCATTTTTAGTAACGGAACTTTGGGATTTGAAATTATTACAAAAGTTCCAGTTCTTACCTTGAGTTGACATCTATTTTAAAATAAGTGCTGCTATATATACACGTATGTATGCATTTTTATGCTTTAAAAATGGACTGACTGAAGCAAGAGGAAATTGTTTCTTTGTTTTGTTTTGTTTTTTTCTCCACTGCAATTTTGCTTCAGCTAGTTAGACCAGGCACTGGTAAACTCCAGTACATCAGCCAAATCTGACCCATCACCTGTTTCTGTAAATAAAGCTTTATTGGGACACAGCACAGGTATTTATTTACATGTTGTCCTTGGCCGTGTTCATGCTACAAAGACAGAGTTGAATGGTTGCAACAGAGACTGTAGTGAACTGAATTGTGTTTCCCAAAAAAATACATTGAAGTTTTAACCCTTAATACCTGTCTGTGAATGAGACCTTATGGTCTTCGTAGTGGCAATCAAGTTAAGATGAGGTTATATTGGATTAGGGTGGGTCCTAAATCTAATGACTGCTGTCTTTCTAAGAGATGGGAGAAGGAGATTTGGATACAGAGATGTACAGACAAACAGGAGAGTAGACCATGTGAGGACAGAGATGGGGGTTGAGTGATGCAGTTAAAAGCCAAGGAACACCCAGGGTTGCGAGCCAATGGCAGAAGCTAGGAGAAAGGCATGGAGCAGATTCTTCCCAAGAACTTCAGAGAAAGCATGGCACTGCCCATACCTTCATTTTCATACTTCTTGCCTCCAGAACTGAAAAAATAAACTTCTGTTGTTTTCAGCCACTGAGTTTGTGGTAGTTTGTTACCACAGTCCTAGGAAACCAATGTAGAGACCTGACGGCCTGCAAAGTTTCAACTATTTACTGTCTGGCTCTGACAGAAAAAAATGATCATTCATATTTCCATTCTGTCTTTAATTGGATCTCAGAATGCAAAATGTGTTCTCTATGATACAACCCATGATACAATATGACGATCTTGCAAATTAGATAATAAGCTCTTTAACGTGGTAATACAAATATATATCATCAGTAGTAAAGATGCATCCCTATGCATCTCTATAAACCAATGTTTATAAATCAATAACAATAAAATGTTAATAAATGAGGAATAAAAAGACAATTTTAGGTATTCTTGAGCTTTATAGAATATCTCTAGCACCAAATATATGACTTTTCTTTATTTGTGAAGCAATTTTGAAGTGCCATGATAAATCGAGATATAGTATTCAAATATACCATCAAAGACAAAGACATTTTGATCTTAGCAATTCCAAACAATAAAAAGTCTTTTGCATCTGTCTCTCCATTTTTGTACATAGTTCAAACTCTTCAAGGATTTAATCTACACTGTAATGTTTGCAACCACTGTAATGCTTCTGATGGAAGTCAATGAGTTCAATATGACTTCAAAAGGCAGTTTTCTGCATTATCTTCTGCACTCACAGCTAAGGATTTGAAGGTTAAGAAATGCAGCTGCTTAAGTAGGGCTAAATTGTTGAAGCACTTTGATGGTGATTGCACAGTCCTACACAGGAAAAGCATCACTGTGCACATATTCCACATAAAGCATTTAATGAACAGGATCTTAGCTGCAACGGTGGGCAAGGCATTTGAAAAAATAAGGAAAAACTATTAGAAATAAAGTTGACTAAAAAGTTCTGATTCAACTTGCTACAGCATGTATATAACAATATCAAACGGGTCAAACTCAGTTATTAACCACAGCACACCTCTGGAAAACATAGCTGGTGTTAAAGCAAATTCCATTATTGGGTTATTAATTTTTTCCTCAATTTTTTCTGCAAAGTATTTGATTGACTAAATGAAGAGGCAGGACACCAGATTTAGGGTAATCATATCATCTATTTCAGATATATTAGTTAAACCTGCTTTGAAACTTGGCCACAGAACTTAGCAACAGTCTTATATTGTTTCATAACATGTTCCTAATTCAAAAGAAACATTTTTTAATTATATTTTTAGCATGTAATCTGATTTTAATTGGACTTAGTATATCTTTAAAACCCTTCAGCCAATGATTACAATGTATCAGGCTTATAACAAACATCCCTAGAATCATCTGTACTTCAAAAAGTTCAATGAGCTTATGTGTCTATCTAGCAACTGAAATAAAAACAAATATTCAAGCCCAAAGGATTAAGTAACCTGTTGGTCAAATTCACTCATGCTCCCACTGTTAGTTATTTTCTGTAAGAATTACAAATTCCTGAATGTCACTTTGAATATCTTCTGCACAGATTGTCCTACTACATTTATAATAGTTTGAAAAAGCTCACTCAAAAGAATAAGCGGACTTCAGAAAAACACTAATTTACACAAACATGTTTTAGATTATAGATCTAAATTAAGCTATTTGTACACAATATCAAGAAAATTTTACCTTTTGTTATTCACAATTCATATTTTCCCTAATAAGTTAGTATTTATGATTTATTACCAGTTATGTTAATCAAGCAGTAAGTACAACTTTGCCACACCATAAGAATCTCTAAGTGTTTCCTTTATTGAATAGCCAGATGAATGCCAATTGAGCAGAAGAAGAAATCAATTGCTATTGTTCATTTTAGAGGAAATCTTGTTTCCTGAGACAAATTTACAAATCCAAGAATTAAAACAATTAAGTGCAAAAATAAAATTATATTATGATGAATTTTTTGTAAGCTAAATTCAAGCACAACTAAAATTTGAGCTTACAGTTTTATTTATTTTTAAAGATTTTATTTATTTATTTGAGAGACAGAGTGAGTGAGCGAGAGAGAGAGAGAGAGAGCACAGGGTTGGGGGGGAGGATCAGAAGGAGAAGCAGACTCCCCACTGAGCGGGGAGCCTGACCAGGACTCTAGGATCATGAGCTGAAGGCAGTCACTTAACCAACTGAGCCACCCAGGTGCCCCAAGCTTACAGTTTTAAATAGAAGAATACAAGTGAATTAAGATATCCTGTTTGAAGCACAAAGTTAAAACACAAACAAAATTGTGAGAAGAAATATGGGGAAAGAGGAGTCTACTAGGAGTAATGAAAGTGATGCTTATTGAGAAGCTACAGATACAGAAAAAAATAAATATAATGAATAATTAATTAGTGGTTGAGAAAGTTAAACCAAGGCAAGTTTCTTTCTCTCTCTCTCTCTTTTAAGATTTATTTATTTGAAAGAGAGACAGAGAAAGAGAGAGAAAGAGAGAGTGAGTACAAGTAGGAGAAGGGGCAGAGAGAATCCTCAAGCAGACTCCCTGCTGAGCACCAACACAGGGCTTGAGCTTTACAACCCCGAGATCATGACCTGACCCGAAATCAAGAGTCGGACGCTTAACCAACTGAGCTACCCAGGCGCCCCAAGGCAAGTTTCTTTCTTTAAACATGACATTTGATAACAATAGTAAGTAAGAAAGCTGCATGGAGAAGAACTCTGGAAGATTACAGAGGATCCTTCTTGAGAATTCAGCAGAGTACTGATCAGGACCTGTGTGTGAGACTACAATGGGCCAGAGAACAAGCAATTTGGAAGGATTATAACAGAGTTTCTCAACGTCAACATTACTGACATTTTATATGGAAAAATTCCTTTTTGTTGGGGGCTATCCTACAGTAGGATGTTTAGCAGCACTCTTAGGTCTCTATCCAGTAGGTACCAGTAGCGCTCCCAGTCATGACAATAAAAGATATCTTCAGACATCACCAAATGTCCCATGGGGGGAAACTGCCCTTCTAAAGGACCACCAAATTACAGAAACAGTATCCAGAGCTCACACGATGACAAGAGTAGTGTATAGTCCCACTAGCCAGATTGAAAAAACCACAGAATTTATTAGGTAATGTATTCAGAAAGGTCTTGCCTCAGTTGTGGGGAATAATTTAGCACTAAACTAAACATGGTTTTGCTCTCATTTGAAGCCTTAAAAGACCAGAGAGGCTCAAACTGTTTCCAAATAGCTTAACTATTCCATCACAAAGCTGAAGAATATTATAGGAATGCAAAAATACCCAGCACTCAAGAAGGTAAAATTCACAATGTCTGTCATACAATCAAAGATTTCTAACATGCCAAGAAGCAGGAAAATAATGAGGGGGAAAAAAATCAGTCAACTGAAACTGACTCAGAACTGACACAGGTATTAGGATAGACAAGGACATGAAAACAGCTATTATAACTGAATTACATATGGTCAAGAAATTAAATGGAAACAGAGAAGATATAAAAAGGAGACCCAAGTCAAACTTCTAGAGATGAAACAACTATGTCGGAGATGAGAAATACATTGGATGGGATGAATGGCAGATTCACATTGCCAAAGAGAAGGTAAATGGACTTAAAGATACAGTAAAAGAAACTGAACAAAATGAAGCACAGAGAAAGAGAATAAATATATAAATACGTCATCAGTGAGATATGGGATTACTTTCAGTGATCAACACAGATACAGAGGTAACTGGAGTCCCTGAAGGAAAAAACAGGAAGTGAACAGAAGAAATTTGGAGAAACAATAACTGAAAAATTCTCAAATTCGATAAACCCTATAAGCCTACAGATTCCCAGAAGCTCAGCAAACACCAAGCACAAGAAAGAGAAAGAAAATTATGCCAAGGCATTTGGTTGTAATCAAAATTATACATGTATATGAAAAAAAAAAAACCACAACAACAAACAGTGATAAAGAGAAAGTCTTAAAAGCAGACCCAGAAAAAATACAGAGTTCCTTGTTGGAAGTAACGTGAGCAAGAAGACTAAGTACGGTAACATCTTTAAAATGCTGAAAGGAAAAAAACAAAAAAACAAAAAAACCCCCAAAAACCTGTCATTCTAGAATTCTATACTCAATGAAAATATCTCTCAAAAATAAAGGCAAAATACCTATCTTTTCTAATGTACAAAAGTTGACCACTGGTAGACTCTCATTACAAGAAATGTAAAGGAAGCATTCCAGATGGAAGGAAAAGAACATCAGATAGAAATATGGATCCATGCAAAGGAAAGAACAGCACTCAGACATGGCAGCTATGTGGTTACATGTATGATATTTTTCTTATTATTTAAATCTCTTTTAAAGATAGATGACTGGTTGCATATAAATTGTAACAGTATATTGTGAACTTTATAATAGAGGTATTATAAGTAAAGTATATGGCAACAGCAGTGTAAAGGAAGGGAGGGGAGAAATAGTATACTATTGTAAGGTTTTTATACTATGGAAGCGGCAAAATATCACCTCAAGAGATACTGTGTTATATCAAAGGTGCATACTTTAAACCCTAAAGCAACCACTAAAATAAGAAAACTGAGAGTTGCAGCTAATAAGCCAACAAAAGAAATAATGGAATCATAAAAACTGGAAGCATAAAAAATATGCAACTAATCCAAAGAAGATAGGAGGAGAGGAACAAAGAATATATGCGGCAAAACGAACACAAACAGCAAGTTGACAGACTTAAATCTAACGAGGCCAATAATCACAACAAATGTAAATGGTCTAAACACCCCACATGATGCAAAGATTTTCAGATTGGTTAAAAAAAAGTTATGCGCTGCTTCTAAGTAACATGCTTAAACACAAAGACACAAATAGGTTAAAAGTAAATGGATGGAAGGGGCCCCTGGGTGGCTCAGTCGCTGAGTGTCTGCCTTCGGCTCGGGTCATGATCTCAGGGTCCTGGGATAGAGCCCCACATTGGGTTCTCTGCTCAGCGGGAGGCCTGCTTCTCCCTCCCCCACTCCCCCTGCTTGTGTTCCCTCTCTCGCTGTGTCTCTCTCTGTCAAATAAATAAAATCTTTAAAAAAAAAAGTAAATGGATAGAAAAAGAGGAACCTAAGCGTATCAACAATCATATTAACTATAAAAATAAATGATCTACACACACCAGTTAAAAGGCAGAGAACGTCGGATTGGATGAAAAAGCAAGACAAGCCCAGCTGGAGGAACACTTGGCAGCAATTCAAGAGAATGGGATGGATCTACATGCATTAGTATAAAATTGTGCACAAGGACTAGTGTTCCTTCATTTTTTTATTCACTCATCATACATGTCAAACATGGTGAGAGGCACTGGAAATGTAGAGATGAACAAGCCACAGTCTCTATCCTCTTTCAATATGAGTGGGGAGATGGGGGCGGGGGGGTGTTAAATAATTAATCCCACAAATAAATATGCAATTAAAAGTGTTGGGACGCCTGGGTGGCTCAATCGTTAAGCGTCTGCCTTCGGCTCAGGTCATGATCCCGGGGTCCTGGGATCGAGCCCCGCATCGGGCTCCTTGCTCCGCGGGAAGCCTGCTTCTCCCTCTCCAAACTCCCTCTGCTTGTGTTCCTGCTCTCGCTGTCTCTCTCTCTCTGTCAAATAAATAAATAAAATCTTTAAAAAAAAAAAAGTGTAACAAAAACTGCAAAAAAACCTGCAAGTTTTAAAGAGAGAGAACAGAAAGTGTGGTCTAAATGAGACTGAGAGCCAAAAAAAGACCTTTCTTAAATGACATTTAGTTGGAGGCGCATAGGATCAACAGGATTTAGCCTGGTCAAAAGCACGTGTGTCACAGGAAAGGAGTTGACAGCCTAACAGGCCAGGCTGAGAGAGTAACCTGCTCCGACAAATGCATGCAGGCCAAGAAGAGCTTGCTAGACAAATGCCAACAGGGCTGGGGCACAGTGAGTGAGAAGATGTGAGTCCAGAGGAAACTTGCCAGCCGGGTCTGAGCCTCCTAACATAGGCTCAGCAGCCTCGTCCATAGTGCATCAAAAATGGCCACCACTGCAGAGTTTGAAATGGGCCACTGACACGCTCAATCAGATTTACAGGGTGGAGAGCATGGAAGTCCGGGAAAGAGAATGCTAGCTTGGACTAGGGGACCCGAGAGGACGGTGAAGATTTGGAGAAGCGGACAGATGTGAGAAATAGCCATGGCATCAGCAAGACTTGGGATGGGCTGAAACAAGAGTGAGGAAGAGGGAGGAGCTGAGAAGGACTGGCAGATTGCTGGCTTGAGCATTTGGTGGAGAGGGACGGTTCGGAGACACACAGAGAAGGCCATCCCTCATCACGACTCAATGCACGCTCCCAATTCATTGAAAACATGTATTCAGCAGTAATGTTTGGAAACTAGAAAATACAGATAAGTGCCCCGGCTCCAAAAAAAAATTTACTACCCTCTTCACATTTTCAGACTTTATCTATGTGTGTGTGTACATGTGTTTGTATGAATATATGTGTGTGTCATGTAAATATATACATATAATATATGATCTTGTAACTCATTTCTACTTAACATTGTGAACAGTTTCATGTGAGTAAAAATATATTTATGTCTACTTTAAAAATAACAAATTGGAAGGTTACTGTTTTAAAACTCAAAATTATTCTCCATGCTTTATCTTGGATAGCAAATATGCAAACTTCGAAAATGAAGCAAATAGGAATAATATACTAAAATAGCTACTGAATAAGTGTGAATACCGGGAAATTTCTAATTGGAAAATATATAGAACAGTGCCTTAGGCTATAAGAAAAGTGGCTTAATCCTCAGCAAATCATTAAAAATTCTTTTAAAATTATTTATATAGAGAAGGAAACAGAAACTGGAAATGATCGAAAAAGAAAAAAATAGGGATAATGAGGCTAGTTCACTCAGTAATGTAAAGTAAGAATATTATTCTATGATTTAAAAACAAATAAAGCAATTCACTTGTATAGTTTGAAATTAAAAGTGATTCTGTTTTTCCTATAACAATTATGGACAATAGGAATATAATAGTAATATATATTAATACAGTTATGTGGTCTAGGGTCACAACTGCACCAGGAATGGTAGGGGGAAGGCCCTAATCTCCACACTTCGAACAGATGGGAAAAGGCATTAGGATCCAATAAGGCTGAGCTAAATGCAGCTTTCCTACCTTACAGACCTTGCGGGTAAAGTGTAAATAGTATCTCTCAATTTGACTGCCCACCTGGATATCCATCATCAATTTAAGTATTTTTATGATGTTTTAAACCAGAACCCTGAAAATAGAGGCCACCGCTGTATTCGTCTCTGTTTCAGCATGAGCCAGGCCTCTGAAAATCTTGCCAGCGATCCTGTCTGGTTCAGAGGAAAAATCAAGGGAACAGTTATGTGTCATGTAGATAATACTGTGTTATCCAAATGGCCTCAAGTATACACTGGGTTAAAACCAAAAACAGAAAAACAAAAAACAACCAAAAAGATAACTTTGCTATCACTCGATGTATTGTTCTGATTGAACTGGGTCACAGACTGTCATTCCACCTTCATATGAACATGCTCACCTCAGTGGACACGCCAGCCACAGTTAAATACACAATAAAACCAAGAACTGGCATTTACAGAACATTTTTTTATGCTAGGTATTTTACACATCGTATCTCTACTTTTAACCAGAGCTCATCAAGTTGGGAATGCTATGGAAAACTGGACAAGCTTCTTAAATGAAGAGCTAATATTATTTCCTTAAGTGCTGAGCATATTCCTCTCTTGAAAAGTGGACATAAAAGCTCCTTGATGAATTATTAATTTCAATCTTGATTACTTATTGAGTGCTTAAGATAGGCCAGGTGCTTTACATATATGACCTCACTTAATCCTCACAGCAAGCTTGTTAGCTTGCTAGGTATTTTCACACGAGAGAACAAAGGCCCAGGGAGATTAATTGACTTGTCCAAGGTCACAGACTCTGGAAGTAGCCGAGTGGAATTTGAACGTATTTCAGTGTAATTCCAGACCTGTACTCTTAAAGCACTAGACTGTACTTCCAAACCTTAGAACAAATGGGGGCTTTAAGCGATCATAAAAACAAACAAATTTTTAAAAAGGTAAAACAAACAAAAAACACAGACGAAGAAAGAGAGTAGAGAGAGAGAGAGAAATGACAGCAGAGTTTGACAACCTGTGTCAGGATGCCAACAGATCCAGGATTAAGAAAGTCCATGGAGGCCGCCATGTTGAAAAGACCATGATAAATAATTTGCAGAGATCACAGTGCTGGGGAAGCAAAAGTAAAAGCCAAATGAAATTCACCGGAGGAGTAAGAAAGGTGGAAAATTCAAGACTAACTTGAAAAGATAAAATATATTGCACACATTTTCAAGCCTATCTTCAAGGAAAGACAGTTAAGGAAAAAATAAATGATACCTTCCTGTGGTACTATGTATTCCATAGGAGGACTCAGTCACCATTCCCTTGGCTTGTCTCCCAGCCCCCACGGTTCAGTTCCCAGAGGAGGAGGCTCTCCTACATCACAGCCCACGTGGTCATACGGATTTTTGGGGCAAGTCCTGTATTTCTCTGCATAAACGCTTGCCTCTGACGTTGGTTTCCAGAGGTTGAGGTGAAGCGGACCTGGGTCCTGGGGTCGGGGATCTGCCTTCCGGGGATCTCAGGGATTGGTTGAGGAATGAGCATGGGACCTGACTCAGGCCAATAAGGTTAGCTCAAGGACATGCACTGAAACTCCATGCCTACTCAAAACCAGCAAACGTGCGGTCGCTCGTATGGGAGGATGTAAACGTGGGTCTTGTGTACATTTTTGTCACCATGGGAGAAAGCGTGCCTGCCACTGAAGTCTGCGTAGAAGAAAAGAGACCTCAGAGAGAGCGAGAGAAATACAATTTTGAACCCACAAATTCTTACCCTGGGTGTTCCAACTAAAAAAATCGATACTACCACACCTGGGAGGACAGGGGTTTTGATCAGACAGATCTGGGTTAAAGTCTAGCTGCACAATTTACAACCTATGTGTCTTAGGACCTTGGGCAGGTTACTTAAACTCTCTGAGATGTAGTTTCCTATATTTCATTCTCTAAAAGGCGTATGACAGTATCTTTTTTAGGAAAGGATTATGAAGATGAAATGAGATAAAGTCTTAAAAGCATTTAGCGCTGTGATTGGCATATAATATAATATCTTCTTGATAAGGGCCAGTTATCATAATTAAATTCCAAAACATTGTCCAGTGTCCAAGAATAGTGCCCAGTATGGTTAGGCTTTTCTGAGGAGGCTGGAACAGAGACAGTAAGAGCTCAGTGCTATGAAGTTGAGAGCATGGGGTGATGCTCTCACCGTTGTGAAAATGGTCTTTTGCTAAAAGTTTGAAGGGAATTTGGGGTTTGAATTTTATGAGCTTATTCAAAAATACTATACCATCCAATGAGAAAAAAAAATAATTCCCACACTGGTAATTTCAAAATGACTCCATCTATATTGCTATCCAAATGTTTATGTCTCGGTAGCAGACAGCAGTAGGCTAACACTGGAAAAACTTTCGAGAGGAGCAATGAAACTGATTAAGAGTCACGACTGAAAGAACTATGTGAGGTTTATTTTAGTAACAACTAGGTGGAGACCTGGTAACTACCCACAAGTACTTGGAGAACGAAGGCTTAACTGCGGTTATTCATGCCTCTGTAACCCACAGGCAAAATTACTATAATAAACATATCCTCTGTCTGCTGCCCAGCAGATAGTTTTCATCTCAGTCTGAAAAGCACCAAACCAGCCAAATGGCACCTTCTTCACAGACCCCTGGGGAGTAGGAAATTCTGGGTCAGTGCTGGAGGTGAGATGCAACTTGGCATCTCCCTGTGGAGCGAGGAGGGAGATGTGGACAGAGATTCCCGCGATTCCCGAACCCCACTTCCTCCCTGAAGTGGGGAAGCCCTTGGGGGCGAGGTCAAATCCAGAATTGCTTCAGGGTTTCAAAGTAGTTGCGGGTTCAGTCCTTGTGTCCAGAGTGCCCAGAGAAGTAGGTACACCTTCTTAGCTTGCTATGGATACTGCAGAGGCTGGGTCAGGTCTGGACTCAGCCTCTATGGGTATGGGAAAAAGAACCATCATTTTTTTTTTTTAGTTTTTGAGAGAGAGTGAGCGAGCAAGAGCAGCTGGGGAGGGGGCAGACGGAGAGGGAGAGAGAGAGGATCTCAAGCAGGCTCTAGGCTCAGCATGGAGCCCGACGCCAGGCTCGACCTCATGACCCTGAAATCATGGCCCGAGCTAAAATCAAGAGTTGAACACCAAACCAACTGAGCCACCCAGGTGCCCCAAGAAACCAACATTTTTATAACCTGTCTGGCAAGCACTTACCCTAGAAGATTCAATTCTTTAATATTTTTCTTCTTTGGTGTTTATTGTCTGTTTTTAAATATTTTTTTTTTTAATGCAACAGTCTCAGGGTATATAAATATGCTTGACTTGGTATAGGCTCACATAGAAATGTAATGTTTTGACATCTCAAATTTAGTTAAACACCTTAAAGTGCATATGTATAATATACTCAAATATTTTGACTTCGTATAAATGCTGCCAAATAGTCTAGTGAAAATAGGAAAAGTGTATCCAGTTAGTCAGCTGTTCTGATTTCCTGAATGTTCTATATTACAAAGACAAATACGTGCATAATTTATAATGTTTATAAAAAATGTTATCGGTCAGGTGCACATGGCCTGACCCAGGCCTACCTTGTCAGGGGCACCTGCTGAGGAGTAAATGAGAGTCTGCAATCCAGCTCTTTTGTTGCTCAGCCCAACAGTGGGGCAATGTCTGCAATGAGGGGGGTTGTGTCTGCTTAAAGGAAGCCCCTTGCCATTATTAGCACAACATCTCTGGAGTAAGTGGCTCAATCAAAAACATTTTTTTTTTTCATGCAGTTACTAGGGGTAAAGCTATCAGCCAAGGCACAGGATTAAAACGGACTTAGGCAGCAGATGAAATTGTTGCCTTCTCAGATGTCTGCTGAAGTAGGATTCCTTCAATGCTCTTCCTGACCACAAAAGGGCAGCGCACGCGAGAGCATTCCAACAAGCACACACAGAAATTCAGTTTCCTTGGTATCCTGTTGACTACCTGCCAACCAGAGAATCTGGACTTTAGCCAAGGTATTTCATACCTTGATGATGTGTTCTAGACCATCGTGAAAAACCACACTTTCGAGGTAAGCTGGTAAATGGTGGCTACTCGATAAACGTTAAACCACAACAACAATCTGGACTAAGTCAATTTGGTCCATGTTTCTGGAAAGAAAGGCATTACAAAAACCAACAGTCACTGTTGAGAAAATATGATCCAATTTTGGCTACTGTGGCTTTGCTTTAAAATAATTTAACTTGCTGTTCACGTCATTATGAAACAGTTATGATTATCAGTTAATAGTTATGGTTATAATCCATATGCCAGAGGACGTTTAAATTAACTTGGATGGAACACTGAGGAAAGAACTCTCACTTATGAAAACATCTTCGTCAGGTGAGTTCTGCTATTCTTTTCCAACACCTTCCCAACTGAGCACGGGCATTTCTGTCCCAGACTAGGGGCAGCACTTCTGCAACCGGGAGGTGTATTGTTTTAATACTCATTTAATTTCTGGTCCCTCTACTTCTAAATACCAGTAGGGGTGTCAATTAGCCCTGATTATGATAGTTATTTTGCATAATGGACACCTGTCACCTATGAACCGGACTGAGCCTACTAACCTAATTTCAAGTGGATCACCAAGTAGTAATGACCTCTAGTTATTATCGGTCTAGATTGCCTTCCTTTTCCCTCGTCTCACTGTCTTCCCCCTTTCGCAATGGCCATCATGCTCTGTGTATACACATGCAGTGCTAATACCACTCTGGAAAGAAGAAATGGTGAACATAAAGATTTCCACGATTATTTGTGGAAAATAGCCACATCTCATTGGATTATTTCTACCATATATAGTAGTAAACATGTAATGCTGAATATATTTTAATTGCTGTGATGTAAATGAGACTTTGGGGTCATGTTACAGAGTGTTAACTGAAAGATCCAGCTATGACTTTAGCATGCCTGCAGGCCTTTTAAATTGTTATGGGAAATTGTAGCATTCAATTGAGTAGTTTCAACACTGAGGTCCCTTAAGGCTTATTACAGTTTGGCAACATGATGCCAATTTCAACTAATGTACATAATGCTTTTTTCCTCTCATACTTTATCCACAGAACCTTTCTAGTATGTACAACTTGAAAATCATGAGACACTAGGCAGATGAAGAGCTACATAATTGAGGCAATTTACCATTATGTTACTGGCAGAAGTCCTCGGCTACTACAGGACTTTGCTCAGATGGGGTTCAGACACACGTGAGCATCAAAATGTTGGTCCAATAATCATAAATAGAAATAAATAGAAAGTGTCCAAATTTTTATAACTTAATTTCCCATTAAAATATCTTGTTATACATTATTCATGAAAAATAAACCCAGATAACTCAGTTCAAGAAAAGTTTCAAGCAGTAAATATCTAGAAGATTAACTTATGATTATAAGATACTTATAAAATACGTTGCCATTTATAAACATTTTCATTGATGCTGATAGTATGTTGGCTCTGAAATTCTGGTTCCTTAAGAATGAGCCACGAAAAACAAGATGTATCTCCACTGTAAGTGGAGGCTTACTGTCATGGCAGGGGTAGACTAGGGGACCCTAGTCTAGATGAACCAGACTCCCTACTACCAACTGGACTGAGCCCCTTCTCGTGATACAGCTGAGTAGATGGTACAGTGTTCTTCACAGAGAGGGCAAGAGATGGGCGTGAACTCTTCACCACCCGCCACGAAGTCTTCATCATACCCCCCTGGGTCAGATCTGCAGAAGGTGGGGAGGTAATAACAAAGTTAGAAGAATCCCTTTCCTACTGTGACTGATCTGTGTAAGAACAAGTAGGGTAACAACCACTCCCTTCAAAGCCCTACGACAAAAGGCATGCTTTAGGCTCCTGTGTGTATGTACCTCTTGTCAAACTAGGATTGGGTCTTTCCACCAGGCCAGACACCGAGGACGTGGTCTGCATGTTTCATACTCTGACGGGAGTCACCCTTCCATCTCAGGCCAAGGCAGAAAGGCAGGAAGGGGCAGCTTTGCAGAAGCAAGGGAGTATAACAGAGAAACAGAACGGGGACACAAATCTAAAGCGCCAAGTTCACAAATTGTAGCAAAAGAGGATAAACCATGGCTAAAACGTCAGTAAACAGAATACTGTCACATGACAGATTCTAATAAAACTCTTGCACATCCCCAGTGGCTCATTGAAAGAACACTTTATCGGTTTGATCACACCTAATTTTCTAGTTCAGCAAATTCTCCACCACACTGGTCCTGGTATACTTCGAAACACTAAACATTTTGGTGCCATCTTGAAAGGAATAAAAGACACACAACGACATTGAAAAGCCATCCACAATTACAATGCAATTATTCCTACAGCAAATCGATGCCTTCCAGTGTCAATGAAGGAACAGAAGTAGTCTTGGTTAATCACACACCTCACTCGCCAGCCCTTCAAAACCTGTTACTTGTTAACCATCTGTTGCTTTTTGAGGAGAACTGTTTATGGCCCTGACCATAACCTCTTCTATATTTTCATCCTAGAATGTTATCAGGTTTCAGCAAGTATATAGTAATTGCTGGAGCGCACGACAGTCGGACACTCAGGGCTAGCTGAGCGTGCTTACAACCAGCGCCGCTCAGCTTTGTGGATGCTGGACCCAATCAACCCGGGTCTTCTTGGTGTGGGGAAAAAAACCCAAAAAACAACCAAAGAACCTTGACAAAATGATCTCAACTTGGCAGCAACCCTTACTCATATACAGGACATAAAGAAGCCAAGGCACAGTGGTTGACAGCTACTGCAGGATGAGAATAGATCTATACAACCGCACAAGTTCTCTGGTCTGTGTCCATGCAGACCAGTCTTAAGCTATGCCATTCCTGTTCCAGAATGAACGCTATTTTGGTTATCACAGCTGAGAAGTGGAAGAGCTCTGATTGTACCTGAAGTTTTACCAGGCCACCATTTTCTATGAGACTACTCCACATGCTCTCTACTCCAAAATTCCTAATCACCTCATCTGAAAAACCCTCCCTGATATCAGTTATATCTACTTTGGTGTCTTGCACACAGTAGGTCTTCAATGATCAGTAATGTTTCCTGATTTATGTGAACTTTTATGTCCCAAATGAGACAATAAAGCTAATTTTAGTAGAAAAATAAATTATCTTAAAAGAGAGACGATAAGATAATATTGTCTTCAGGGCATCTCTCGCTTGCCACTCACTACTAGATTTAGTTCATTTGCTCTTGTGTAATTTTTTTTCACTATCCCCCAAAGAGTCTTCATGTTCTATTTCAAATTTTCCTCTTGAATAATAGGAATGTGATGATCTAGAAGGGAAGCTATTATAAGAAAATCATGCTATAATATTCATATGTCTCCATAACTCTTATTTTGATAAAATTTATATCTGGAAAAATAATGGTTGCACAGAGTACTACTCATTATGATCATGCAGCATAAAAGCAAAAGTAGAAACTTTCAAATTAAAAATTAAACCATTAAAATTGCAATATACAGTTAACCTGAGGATTCTGTAGTCCTAAGGTGCCTAAAGTGTTGCCAAGGAGAGACTAAAAGAAGTTTACTGTACATAGATAGCTAAAATGTGTTCAGAGCACTCAGTCGTGTTCAGTTTTCATGTATTATCTCATTTAACGTCTATAACTATCCTATGAGGTGGATTTTTTTTTTTTTTTTTAAGGAGAGACAGAGGGAGAGGGAGAGGGACAGAAGGAAAGGGAGAGAGGGTCTTAAGCAGACTCCTAGCTGAGCACAGAGCCCAACACAGGACTTGATCTCAGGACTCTGAGATCACCACCTGAACTGAAACCAAGAGTCCACATTTAACCAACTGTGCCACGCAGGCACTCCGAGGGGGGTTCTTTTATTAACCCTCTTTTACAGAGAAGGAAACCTAGACTCAGAGAAATTAAGTAACTCACTCAAGGTCACTCAAATGCTAAGTGGCACAGCTAGGGCTCAAACCCAGATCTGCATGCCATAAAACCCATGCATTGGACCATGACACTGTGTTGACTCGTAGGGCACGTACATGCAGTCACATCAGGTAAAATAAAATGGTGGATAATATCACTTCTCATGTTTTACCATGAAGGCTTTTAAGCCAAAGGTGATCATCTGTAGAAATAACAGAAATATTACTCTTATGTCATAATATTGTTCAGTGGGCCTTTGGTAAAATTCTGACACCTGATCATGCCCAGTGGAGCAATCAGTCAGTGGTGTGTCCCAGCCTAGTAACCAATGTGTGAAATCACAGAGTTGAAAACGCCAATGCTCAAACATTAGAGCTTGTGCAAATAATTTCAGCTATTAATTTTCACACTAAGCAGTGATGAAAAGTACATAAACTAATTTCAACAAGGTATGTTTAAATGAAAAACAAGTTCTACCCGTGGTTTATGGCAGAGTTTACGAGAGAAGCAGGTTTCATAAGCGAAATTAAGATAGGTTCCCATCACCAAGAATGCCGCAGTTCACATAACTAATCACCCATAAAACCTATTACAAACAAACACTAAGAAAAACTCAAAGAGCATATAAGAGTGATGAAATTTCTACTTCAATGACTGATAAAGTGAGACATATCAAAAATCAACTGAGCTGGAAAAATGACACACTGTGAAGAGGTGCTTAGGATGATATGTGGTCAGGTTCCTCCATTAGTCAAAGTGATGACTCTCCGTACATGGATATTTCAGGTTCTCATACCTGGAAGCTCCGTTCTTAATGATAGAAGTGTGTCTCCTCACATAGAAATTAGAAAGAATGCTTCCAAAGCCAGCACTCGCCAGGAAAAAATGATTTGTCAGATGCACAGCTCTCGATCAGAACCATAAGAAAGGCAGGGTTCTCCTTCCATCTTAGAATTAGGGAAAATATAAATTTATCATGTGCTCTTTAAATATCGTTTTCAGAAGCGGTTTCTTGCCTTTGAGTTTTACATCCTCTTTTACCATTGCTTTGGGCCAACCATAATCAGTGATGTTGCTGTTTAACTTTTTAAGGAAAAGGCATACGGTTTTGTTAAAGGGAGCATATTGCAGATGTACACAAGAGAAGTAGTTGTCACAGAGGACCAAACATCCCATGCTATCTGTCTTACTTTTAAAACAGTTACGATGTGTACTCTCGGCAAAGCAGAGCTGCACACCCTGAATAGTGGTGGATGCTCCATGAAAGTTTGCTGAATAAATATGAGAGAACGACCCCGACAAAGAATGACCCACAGGAAACACCTGCTTTCACGTCTGGATCACCAGAAGCAGCTTCCACGTGACCTTCGCCTCCCACAGACAGCAACGTAAAACTAAGACGCTAACTCATTTTACAAAGGAAAGGGTATTCAAATCACACACATGAAAAAAAAAAAAAGCTGGGGGTGGGGCATTAAAATGGGAAAAGGCCAAGGGAAATAGCCTGTGGGAGAAGTCTAATGAAGAGTCCCTTTATTCCCCCCCAAATGGAGTTTCTTCTTTGCTAAATTTTTGGCAAAATAATAATTTTTTCCAGTAATAATTTTTTAAATAGTCCAGAGTCTAAGAGACTTGGCTGGTAGTGTTGATAAAACAATTCACTGGCCTTTCAAAGACAATGTATCATTCATATGAATCCCTTTTTTTTTTTTTTTTAAAGATTGTTATTTTGGGCTGCCTGGGGGGCTCAGTCCTTCAGCGTCTGCCTTCGGCTCAGGTCGTGATCCCAGGGTCCTGGGATCGAGCCCCGCATCGGGCTCCCTGCTCGGCGGGAAGCCTGCTTCTCCCTCTCCCACTCCCCCTGCTTGTGTTCCTGCTCTCTGCTATCTCTCTCTCTCTGGCAAATAAATAAAAAAAAAAACTTTTTAAAAAATTTATTTATTTGCCAGAGAGAGAGAGAGAGGGAGACAGAGAATAAGAGTGAGAGAACACAAGCTGGGGAGAGGGGCAGAGGCAGAGGGAGAAGCAGATCCCCCACTGAGCAGGGAGCCCGATGCGGGACTCGATCCCAGGACCCTGGGATCATGACCTGAGCTGAAGGCAGACCCTTAACCGACTGAGCCCCCCAGGCACCCTCAAAAGAATTCTTTTAGGCTAGCCTCTTTTGTATATTAAAGCCCCAAGAGCACCGTAGCTCCCACCGAGGAAGCATGGTGATGTGAAGCTTACCCGGATGCAGAACTCTACCTACTGGCGGGCTGTCTTTCTCGGTGTAGACCCCCAACACCCTGTCCTTAGAGCTCCATGCTATACTTATTTCTGGTGCTGCAAGGCAGCCAGGCTCTCCCTGAACAGGCAAACTGCATTTTATGGCTGTCTATGCTCAACTCCCTCTTGCTAGTGTATTCATTCTGTCATTTCAAAAGAAGCATCTTTTTTTTTTTTCTAAACTATGTCATCTGCAGAAAGCCAGTGGTGTGTTCTGTTGTAGAGAGTGTCACAAGGGGTTCCTCCCCTCTGATGCTTCTAGGGGTGGGAATTTTCAAGACGCTCTTAAGTGTACATTTCTTTTTTCATTTAATTGATTATTCATGAGTTTAAAATAATTAAAGAAAAAAATCTGAAATTGACAGTAATATTTTTCTTGCTAACCTCAATTAACTTCAGCCTCTCTTCTAAATCTCATCATGCTGCCTGTCAAAACCATACCTTGCACGGAATGGGAGGGAATGCAAACTAGTAATATGGGGAGAGATATATTATTTTCATAGATACTAGTTTAAAAGCGCAAACCATCATGCAGATGAATTCAAAGTTTAGTTGCAACTGTAGGTAAAGGAAGGAAGAAATTTGGGGAGTCCATATAGAGAGAGAGGGAGAGGAGGGGGTGGGCCTTCGTTGCACATGGTAGACCTTACCTGATTGAAAAGGTCCTGCCAAAGTGAACCACGTTTATGAAAGCCAAAGGAAACGTAGGGAACCATGAAAGAAAACACATACATGGCATATTAATCACCCTCGCTACTGAGATTCAATGTGTCCGAGATGCAGACCCTCTTCATTTCTCTTTCAAATGTATACATATTTTTCTTTATAAAGGATAGCTTTATGACTCACAAGCAACAGAAAACTAATAAATGAAAGGAATACCAATTTTTTTTCTAAAAAAACACAGCTGGTTGGAAATGCCAGGCTGAGAGAGAGCAAAGGTCATTTCAGCACAAACTGAAGTGAATTATTTTGTAATCTATCATTACATTGAATTGTTTATCAAATGGAAAAGTCTGTCATCATGTTTCTATCCTTTTTCTAAAATTTCACTGTTTCGCAGTGGGCAGTAGGGAAGCTTTGGCTTCTTGATTATTATGCCGGCAGAACTGAAGCTCTAGAAATCAGGCATGGCAAATACACCAAAGCAGCCAGAGAATTCTGTACGTAAAGTGTAAAGAGACTCCCTCTTGGTATGTACACCCATGAAACCTCAATGAAAAACCATAAAATTAACAATATTATTTACGTACGCACACAGGAGCAAATGCAAGACGGGAGAAAATTTATCTCAACGTCAGGAGTGCTGATCCCCGACCCCCATTTCTAAGGTCAAAAATAAGCACAAGGCCTGATCACTGTGTCCTCTTCACTCTCAGTATTTAAAATTCTCCAGGTGTGTAATTCTACTGTCAGATCTGTGGCCTGGTAATAAATACCCAACCTCTTAATGTCTTTGTTTGTTAAAATGGGGGGGGGGCATCAGATCCCATAATTCAAAAGAGAGAAAAGATCAAGTCAAGGTAATTTGCCCCTTTCAACCACATGGGCCTAGAAGTCAACTGTCATTTTTAGGAGAGTCTTTCTCCCTTCCTTCCTTCTTCTCCTCCTCCCTCCCTCTCTTCCTTCAGAAAGGAAACTATTTTGGCAAACAATGGCCTACTTGAATACGGCAAGTCCTCTGCTTGGTCCATACCAATATGGGACACAATTGCCCTGCTTGTAGGGTAATGGAAGGCACACCCTAATAACACCCTGGAGCCTGGCTTTTTACCACCCTCCCTGCCACCCCACTGTCGCCTGCATCCTCAGCCATCAGTCATTTTTCAGTCATGTGACCACAGCAGGAAACTTTAGTTACTTGTCTTTTCTCTAAAATGGGGGATAATAACATCTTGCCTCTCTGGAAGTAAAGGGTTGGTTTAAATGATCCTGAGGTTCCCGCTAACTCTAAGATCTATAATTTAGAGATTTCTCGAAGACACCATTCATTCCTAATTTCTATGACCTTGATACACAGTCAAATGTCAACCTCCCTGTGTAACGTGAGCGAAGATAAGCAGTCTTGTGTGTGTCGTCATCTGGTTTCCCTTTTCCCAAGTTTTTGTTTGTTTGTTTCCTTATCTCCTACCCTAAAATAAATTACAAACCCGTGTCTTCAATGAGAGTAACGCAGGCTCCCTTTTCCTTCGTGTGGCTTACTCCATATTGATTCCATCAGGTTGTAAGAGGTAAAGCTTTGCTTTAGCCTTTCAAAAAGGGGTCAATAAAAGAAGACTCAATTTCAAACCCCGCTTTACAAAGAGATGTACAAATGCCCTTGCTTGAATCTTTTTCATTTTTCAACAGAGTGGACGTTAATAACTAGAAGAAACTAGTTCAGCCGAAAATTTGCCATAGATTATCAGATAATCCGGGGGTTTTTAAGGTCCCATTATTCATTCTGTCCCGAATAAGCCCCAGCCCCTGGTTTTCCAACCCCTCCTCTCTCTCAGCCTCACTTAATTCCCAGAAGCCAATTCTGTGGCTGGTCAGCCCACCGTCTTTTCTGGTGGATTCCCCCACTTGTTCTTTGATGTCTGGACTCCTCCTTTTCAGCCCTTTGGTTCCCCCCATGTGCCTCTCCACCTCACTATGTAATTCTGAGACTGAATTTCCTGAACAATCTTTAGCTCTCCTGATCGAAGGTCTGTTTTTATTTATTTAATGTGTCACAGAAAGTTCCATTCCCCTGTACTCTCAATTTCCTCAGAGCAAGCCACAAGTCAAAGCTAACGGTGTGAAAATGCACATCCTAACCGACGGGGAAGAAGTACCTCAGCAGAAAAACACACCACTGGACAAAATGCGCCCCACGGTAGGTGACGCACCCCAAGGAAGAGCGGCTTACATAATCACATTTGCAGAGAAAATCCACTGGACAGTCTCTCTCCTTGAGAAGTCTTGGGAGTGTCTGCCATGGCGTCCAAGGTCCTTCTAAGGAGTTTCTAGCTAGTTCATATTTTAGTCATTCAAGTTATTTTTCAAGGATCTATATTACGTGCCAGGCACTGTGCCAGAATAGCGCAGAACAGAGACACCCTGTCCTCATGGAACTTGTAGTTCAGTGGGGGAAATAAGCAAAGAAACAGACAAGTAAATGATTACAAATTGTGGTGGGTCCTGTGAACACATCAGGTCACTAAAACAGAGAATGAGGAGGCAAGTAGGTGTGGTGGAGAACATGGTTCTCGCTGAAGGAGGTGACACTTAATCCGAGACTGGCGAGGCATGACATAGCTCCGTTCACAGGCTGAGAAGGCAGGGCGCTGAGCCATCATCGGGCCTGGAGAGAAGCCATGCACAGGCCAAGCGTGGGGGCAGAGAGGAGGCCAGGGAGAGTCTTGCAGTGAGAGTGGGAAGGGGAAGAGTCGCAGGGGCAAGAAATGACTCACTCAAACTGCCCCAGCAACTGAGGCACAGTAACCAGCGCTGTGCTAGAATCTCCGATGTTCACAAATGACCCTCCCGCTTTCTCTGAGGCCTCGCTGCCCTGGGGCCTGTTTCTACACTCCCCCCGCATCACACAACAAACCACAGTTAATGAGGCGATCTAACCCCATCTGGATTTGCCACCTAAAGGGCCTAAACAACACAAGCTGGGAGCTTCGACACTATGAGGGGCCACTATTAGTATATGGTCAATATATGGTACTGGGAATTCAAGCAGGTATATCCTGACACAAGGCAGCTCCGTGGGTCTGGGACACTGAGGATCAAGGGATACTTTAGTCTTTTTCTCTAAGAGGTAATGAAGACAGGATCAGAAACCGCAAGACGGTAAACTCCCATTTTCACCTTGTATTGTGGAAACGAAGTACAGAAACAAAACAATCCATTCACGTAAAAGCCGTATATTTAAAGATCAAAACAATTCAGAAGAAGAATGTATTTGTCTCTGTTACCTGAATAATTGTGTCAATGTTCTATTTCTATATTGGGTCAAACCATATGAAATAGCAATATTCTATTGTTACTGATCTATGAAAATGGCGATGCCACGTGGTTTGACAAATAGTTGCGCAAGCGGTCTAACAGGACTCTCGGATACACATGACTTGGGTTTCCATTCTGACCCCAGTCGGATTCTCTGAATTGGAGTTCTTCACCGGGAGAGAGGAGACAGCTCAGCGTGTATGGGCTACCACCACCTGCCATGCACTATGCTGGGTTCTCTCTGCACACTGTCTTATTCATGCCTCACAACGAGGTGAACGATATTATCACTGGTGCTTCACAGCTAAGATTCAAGGGGAATAACTATAAAATATTGTGTCAATTGAGAATAATATGTGATCCAACCTCCCTCACTTATGTATGTCTCTGATTTCTTCTCTCTCCTTGATCTCCTTTCCTTTCCAAATAAATGGAAATTTTTATTTCCCAGGAGGCTGTTCTATCAAAATCAGACCTAAACAAAGAAGTACAGCAAAGAAATTTAAGAGCAAATTAGCACAAGCACTTTGTTTCTAGGAAAATGAGATTTTTTTTTTAATCCCATATTTTTAAGAAAGTGTTTTTGGTAAAGAGTAAGTAAGACATCATAATCAAAGGCAGCAATTTAAGTAAGTTGACTCTTTGGGCACGCAGTGGTGCCAAATACATTAACTGATCCAAAAACAGGAGGTATACACTTGAACTATGAGTCTACGCCATCTAGAAACCCTACTGTCTCCTCTCTGACAAACTCCACAATTAGCATGCAGTGAATCTTTTGGTAAACCAAGGATTATAAACATCTGATCATAAACATCTCTGCTTCAGAAATTCCTTGCATGATGTATAGCTTGCAGATAAACCAAAATAACCCATAGGCTTCAAGTACAGTTGAAAAAAATCCCTTAATGATTTATTTTGCATCTTTATTAAAAAAAAAAAACAACTTTGATCAGACACTCTACAAGGGCTTCCGTTTATTTAACGGTGAGACAAACAGTTGTGGATAAAATGAAATATGACAGGATATTGATCATTTCATAATAATTTTTTAAAAATTATTTTATGTAGATATGAACCCAAACACTTAAGAAGTACAACCTTGTTTTGCTTGTCCCTGGCTGGTCAGCTCCCCTCCTTCAATTTTCAGGCCCTGACAGCTAAAACATCCATGGTAAACAGTTAGGGCCTCCCTTGTGAATGCCTTGTCCAGATGTCATACTTATTTCTTCCATGAGGCAAAACATAAAGATAAAAACTCAAATAGCATATGAAATGAAAAATAACCGGATGAAAGGTTTAATCACAACTTTTACTGCTTTTTGTTGTATTATTTGTTTTGCTCTTTGCACATAGGCTCTGCTTTCTGAAGCCTTACTATATTAATACTGCTGTTTTTACTGTAAGACTCACAGTCTTAAAATATGAGGGCTGGAAGAGCAAACACCCCCACTTGTTTCCACATGTATTCCATAGTGAATGCAACATCATGCCTAATACCATCAGTAATATGCATCACTTTTTCTTATCATTCCAGGAAATTTAATTAATTTAAATATTACAGGAATGTATGTAAAATCAGTTAGCATTCACATAAAATAATTCTCTTAATCCATCACTCAAAATAGAATGGAAAATGCCAATTCATTGTTAATAATATCAAACAGTAGCCCCTGCCTCTGTCTTGTCTCTCCACATGTTAAGAACATGGGACCTTTAGATGCATTGAAAAACAGGAAAAGATGCAAAAAGTATAAACAAGTGTTGCATCTAGAAAGGACTTAAAACGATCAATAATGAGCATATAAATTATGCTTGCCCATGTTCTTATTTTCAGGAATTCTGAGTCATATCTTTAAAAGAGAGCAGCCCATACATTTTTAGTCTGCATCTATACATGAGAATCCAAAGTTCGATGGGAAAGGATACTAACATTTGGCAGTCTTCGAAAACGCAAGGCAGTGGTTAGTAATGCAGCAGCTTTGGGGTTGGATTCCCAGAGCATTTCCTGAGTTTGGATCTTGCTGGAATGTATGACTTTGCTTCTAGCTCACGGGCACTGGGGAACAAAACGGCTTTTCTATCTCCTCACAGAGAGGACCATAGCGAGACACCACCAGCCCGGCTTTCAAAGATGCTTCTAACCCTGACCCTCTTGCTTTGGTCAACGTCTGTCTCTTGTCAGTTCAGGGCTGGAACGCAAATGCTTCTATCTTTCCAGTTAAACACACACACACACACACACACACACACAGAATCTGTTTAGGGATTAAAGATTAGGGTGAAAAAACCAGAGTGAATGTTGAATATTTCAGGGTAGCTAGGGCGGCTGCTGTGGGGGGTGGGTCTACAAATGTTCTCACTTTGCCACTAGGAATCCTCAGACCTTCTTCACCTCGGCTGTGGAAGGCTGATTCTAAGAAAAGAAAGCACTTCACAGCCACCACTGAAGATTCACAGTATTAGCAGAAAACCTCTAAGAAGTGATGACACTTTTTTTTTTTTTTCCAATTCTGCCAACCATCAAAGGCAGAGGGGGTGGGACATAGATGGTAGGCACCTGCAATGCTCACTCCAACCCTCTTAACTCCTTTGGTCGGGGAAATCCTTAGGTTCACCCAGGCCTACGATGGCCTGGGAAGCAGGGGGCACAGGAAAGCTCCAAGCCCCCCAAAGTCTCCCCACACATTCCACTAATTGTCGAGGCATTTGGGTTAACAAGCTCCTCTTTTAAAATACAAATGCCCCCGGGAGGGTTAAGCCTCATTCATACCTCAGTGCGAATTAGTTTAATTAGATAATCAGATCTAATTAATTGAGGGCTCAGGGAAAGAGAGTTTTGATTGAGGTGGGCCAAAGGGAGGAAAAATTTGGAAGGGACTCAGGTGGGGGCCTCTGATGAACTAGGGAGTGGGTTACAGGGTGTTGGAGTCCAGAAAGGGAAGTGCACGGATGTCAAAGGCAAACTCTGTCTGTTGTTCTCTTTTGTCCAGAGTCTTGGGGCACCAGAATACCGCCGCGTATCACCACCATTCTCGCCCCTTGGTTAAAGGCGTCAGGATTCAGTCGAAGGCTGCAAGCCCCATGTTTGCCCAGTTGGAACTCCCTGGGTCTGGCCAACGTTCGTATCTCAAGAAAGGAAGAAAGAGGAGGAAGAAGAGAGGTGTGTCCTTCTACTGTCCTCACTCGCAGTGGGTCCCGCACCCTGGTCTCCAGCTATCCCTGACTGGAAGAGAGGCCACCCACCAGCATCTTCAGCCGGGTGTACTCTGAAAACGGGCCACTCTCCCCTGCTTCACTGTTTACCAAATCTGATTTGTCTGGAGGTTGCTGCCCAATCCCCCAGGACGGTCCCCCCGAAGACACCCCCGGGGGCAGCATATTAGGATGGTTAGCAGACCACAGTCGTGTCCCGACCATGGAATTTACTGGCTCTGAGAGCCTAAGGGAATGATGTAAATGTTGATGAGCCCCGCCCCGCTCCATCCCTGTGCTGCATGTCCCTCGCTGTGGGGTACCTCGGAGCACTCCCCCAGGCCCACCTGGCCTCCAGGGTGCTCCCTGCATGCGTGACACTAGAACCGCGCACGGTGTCTGTTCATCTATTCTCCAGTCCATCGCAAGTTCTTTAAGGGCAGGGAGCACATCACCTGTGCATTGCATCCCCCGACCCTATAGCACATAGCAAGTGCTTGGTGCCTATTTTCAGAGAGAAGGAGAGAGAAGATCAAAGTACGAAGCATTTACCCAGAGGACCAAGCAGATCTGTGATCTCAAAGGAGCTGTGACAAAAACACGTCTGTTTGAATCGGTGGCTGATGTAGACACAGTCCTTTTCTAACAATATGAATAATAGGTACAGAATACTAACATTTTGTCACGCCGGAAAAAAATCTAACACAAAATATTTCAGGGAAACATCTCTGCTCCTTGGCTGGATCCTAGCAGAAGAAAATCGAACCCCGTGGAATAAGCGATTCTATTACCAAGATGTGCACTTCTCGGTTTTTAAAGGGGAATTTTACATAGAAAACACCCCCCACGTATGTGTCAGGGCGGAACTCTATGGACAGAGGGCTCCCACAATCCCACACTGAGCTACCGTGGTTCTGGAAATGGCTCTATGCTTTTGTTTTTCTAGAAGCTTAGTTGCAGGTACCAATATGGCCACCTACTAATACCTTACATTCTTACAAAACATCCTTTTAGCTGCATATTTTTTTCACTGGAAGAAATGTAACAGTGCCAATTGTTCCTTAGCATTGTAGGCTGTCCCATAAACAACAGAAGGTACTCATATGTCAAAAACAGCTCTTCCATGGGCTGAAAAAGGAAGATGAATAGAAAAAAAATGTTTGGGGGAAAACTTTTTTACGGGTCCTTAGCTGAGATGTCCAAGTTTTAATAAGATTGCTAAGAAAATCACTCTAGGTGAGAATAATATAAATGTGAGTCATGGAATGTAATTGGAGCTCCAGTTGCGTTGGGGAGCAAAGAGCGCCGGGAGAGAACATTCCCCGCGAGCGCGACCTCTGTGGGCTGCCTCTTGCTGGGTGGCATCTTGGTGTCCTGGGCTCTGCTCCTCAGTCTCTGGAGAAGTCTCTGTGCTCACCCATCCCATGCTCAGAGAAGACAGCAAGGTGAGGGAAGGATGTCTATTCTGAAGTCAGACTGGTCTTGCTTTCAGTCATGGTTCCGACAATGAATTAGCTGTGTGACCTAAGGCAGCTGATAAAACCTCTCTGAGACTGCTTCGTCAACTATAAAATAGGGGCGATAAGATCACCAAGCCTTGCTGTCGGCTGTGATGAATTACATGAGGGAACAGGTGCAAGCGTCCAACACTGGGTCCGGCACATGGCAGACACTCTCACAGCTCAAGCCCATGTTTACTTCCATTCCTGTCCCTTATTTCCCAGAGTCTCCTGGCATTTAGTCTCTGCGCTGTTCTGTCTTTGTTCTCTTGCAATGACTGTATTTCCCAATGTGACCGGGTTCTCTCATGCTTTCTTTCCTGGCCTCCAAGTCGCCATTGGGGACCTTCTTTCAGGAGGCTCTGGAAAATTACCTGGAGTCAAGGACAGATGGTGTTCAGGGACGTGCATGCTCGTGTTCAGCTGTGGGGACCCTGTCAGAGAGTTAGCCAGCATACGGGAACGTTCCCGAGTCAATGTGACCACGTTGACTATGAAAGAAAAGTACTCATTCAAAGGCTTTTTTTGGACTTAAAACTAGAAAAAAAACCTTATAATTTTAGTTTGGTTTGATGACCATTTAACTTCTAGCAGTAGTTCTGGGAATTTTAGAGACAAGCTAGTGGCAGAGTTGTCCCAAGGACATGGAATATGCAGGCAATTTCCTAAAATTTCAGGGTTCTGATGCTAGGCTCTGGTACTGGATCCGGGTTTCTGGAGCTGCCCTAGAAAGCAGCAGTAGGGGAGGAAGCAGGTAATGCTCCAGCTGATCATTCATTGGCTTCCTTCCTTCCTTCCTTCCTTCCTTCCCTCCCTCCCTCCTTCCTTCCTTCCATTAACAAGCACTCACTGCACACTTACCATGTACCAGGTCCTATGCTTGGATCTGGGATACATACATGACATTGTCCCTGTGGTTTAGACCTCAGTCAATTCAAGGAGATCAATGGGTAACGGGTTAGTTAAAATACATAGTGATTGGCTGCCATGAGGAAATGCATCGCCCTCCAATTTAGGAAATCTCAGAAACAAGAGTCTGTGAGGCCAACTGCCGGTCAGAATTGCTGAGATGAGGTTCTGGGTGAATAGTTCAAGGAAGAATGTATCTTCCCTATCAGGAGACCATGCTGTGGGGAGGCCCAGGAAGTGTCTCCCAAGGAGACACCTGCCACAGAAAGATTATCAACTGTCAGTTGTTGTTAGCAAGGGAAACATCAAAAGCCATCCAAGAAGATTGGAATTTCACCCAGTTCAGGAAAAGTTGGAGGAGAAAGCAGAATTTAGATAAACCGGATAGATAAACCAGATAATACCAGTAAATTGGTATTTGAAAGCCTTTTTTTTTTTTTTTTTTAAATGGTTCGTGGCTTTGGACCAGCTTTGGTCCATCTCTGAAAACATCAATTTCCCTGAGAACAGATGTTGAGCTCCCCTGGCAGCTCCATGGACACATCCTTTCACAATTCCACGCTTCTGCCCAGGCTGCACGCATCCCTTGTCCTACCCAACCAAATCTTCCCAGCCTCCAAAACCAGTTCTTTCTGTCGACGTCCATGCAGTCTTTCACAACTCCTTTGGCTTAAAATGATCAGTTCCCTCATTCACTTCAGAGCACTTACATCCTATAACTCGTACTGACCTATAATCACACGGTGCCTTAAGATGGTAACTTCTTAAGCGCAAGAACCTGGGCTTACACTGTCCCTGTGTACCTCAATGTGCCAGGCACATATGAGAGCCTAGGTAGATGTATGTGGAATATAAATGCTGAACATTTATGTCATTGCAAAACACACACACACACACACACACCCCACAAAAAATTAAATAGGAAACATAATTATGTTTATGATACAAAGGTTAATTCTTTGTACTGAATTTGAGCATGAATAGACACGCCCACCAAACCTCTCAAATATCTACAAACAAGTACTAATGTAGGTATAATGAATTTTCCACTACGTAACAATCAAATACTATCTATGCTTGACCCAAAGCCTGTATTTAAGCTGCAAGGAAGAGATACAACAACATCCCAAGAGCTGGGAACTAGGAACCCGAGACTCAGCCTGAACACTGATGTGGAAGATAGCAGGGTGCAATATTTCTCTAGAAGCCCCCCAATTAGAAAATAATATGTGTTACGCCAATAGTCGATGAACAAAGGACCTGAGATTTAAGACGAGAAAAATACATCATTTTCCAAGTAGCTCCTTCATGAAAAACAAGTTATTATATTAAAATCTACAAAGTCATTTAGCTAAAAGACTGGGAGTCTTCTTTGGATCGGTAAGCGTAAAATCCATTCTAGCTCCCACACCTCCGAAATCAGAGCACAGGGACATAGAACACACACCTTTCTACAGAAAACTATTTATTGCCCCTGATCATGTTTTCTGTCCGATATAAAAATGGTCTATTTGAGTGGATTCAGAGGAGATTTTTTTGAGGGGTTGGGTAGAAGGTTTGCTCTACAACAATCAAATGCTGGCCTTTTTGTTCAAAACTAAATTTAGGAATTGGAATCTATATAAATGAAGACTCCATGGTGGATCCAGAGAACAAGGAGGTAATTATTACTGACAGTGAAATGGATGAAAACAGTGATCAAGATTACTTTGTAAGGGAACGTGTGATCTGTTCTTGTCCCATGAAACACTACCACTTTGAAGCTCTTCTATTCACCCTAATAAAAGAATTGTATGGAGAGAAGGATACATAGTTTAAAATAGTCTTTGCACCAAAAAAAAAAAAAGAAAAGAAAACCATGCTAATTCTAAATTTAGAAGAGAATCGGGAACACAGGGACATGATATGCTTTATTGAAATGCTTATTCTGACATTATTGGTGGAGATGGAAGATTCGGGACCAAACCAAGTGATTTTCTTTTAGGCAATGTAAATATTTTAGCCATCTATTCCCTAAGGAAAATGACTTTTGACATTGCAAGTCACTCTTTATAAAATGTATTAAAATAGAAAAAAAAACCCAACATTTTATAATATGCAGTAAGTATTATTAAAATGTCTTTCTTCAAGTCTTGACATTCAAAAGTAACTCTGATCTTAAATTTTAATTCTATACATAGGCACCGATAGTTCTTTAGATATGTCATGGAAATTTTAAAATGCCATCAATATTACGATTTTTCGAGAGAGAAATCTAAATATTTTTCAGTTTGGAAAGGAAAATCCCAAATGAACTTCAAAGGAACTTTTAAAAATAATACCACTTAAGCCCATAAAGTTAAAATCTATGGTAAACTTCAAAATAATCTAAACTTAATATGGTAGCTAGTTTTAAGTAAAGGCTACCTCCATAAATTCCAGATAAGTGAATAGAATAAAATTGTTTACAAAACCATACCGCTTTCCATCTGAAATTGCTAAAACTATAAAAGGCTACATGACGATTACCTTACAAACTTCATTAAAAAAAATTGCACTTAATAAATATGAGAAGAATACTTTCTTTTACGCCTAAAATCGTATTCAACCTGTTACTAATAAGATAAGATCATTTCCATAAAATGTGCGACCCCCTTGGAGTTCAGAGGTTCTGCTATGTCACACGGGGAACTCACTCCCCAGACAATTACCTGCTGAAACAGCAAATCCTCTCCCTAGAGTGCCTTTGTTCCTTTACTCTGCATTTCCAAAAATCTATGCTAAATATTAATTTGTGCCTCTTTGACCCAGATTCCCAAAAAAGGTATCAAACAGGGGAAAGGATTCTTCATGGGGTCCACGCCACCCAAATTCCCAAAGATGGTTTTAAGAAAAAGATTCTTTTGATGTTTAATAGAATCAGACATTTGGACTAAAATAGTCCTGTCTCTCTTCTCTATTGCCGTCACCACTGCTAACAATTAGAAGCTTTCAGTGCTCTGAATAATTCACAGTCTCATCTGCTCTACTCAGTGTAAAGACAATGTTGAGAGGGTAAGGTCACTTCTTTTTTTCCCTTCCCGACTACTGACTTTTCCAACCCGACACCAGTCTGATTGCATGATCCACCTAGTGTTTGACACGTTTCCCCTGACAGCTTTTTAACAGCCGTTCGTCTATTTAGCTTAGGGTATGAAAAATAATAAGGGTGCAATGGAGTGTCAGATTTCTTCGACAGTCATAAACACAGGCTCAGCGTTTTCCCATCCATTTTACCTCGATACACTTAAAACACCCTAGCATACCCTTTTGTGGTAATAGTGACCAATATCAATCCACAAATATTATAAAAGACCAGGCTGCCTGGACATTCATGGTGTTTTACTTATCACATGCATTTTTCCCCCCAAAATCAAAATGACAACAAGCTGTTTACGGGAGATTAACACCTGTGAATATGCCCCTCTGGGGTCACCTGGAAAATCTTGCAAACTTGGGAGTCAGGCAACCTATAATCTTGGAGTAGAAAGGAAAGTGGCAATCTGGCAACGTTCAAGTTTCATTCATTCATTCCCATCTGAAAGCAACACCGGTCCAAGGAGAGAGGCAAGTTTTTGTAACCCTGAAATAAAACTCTAAATGTAAGTGTTCAATTATTTTTTTTACTTTAATTAAACTCTCTCATGGCTTATATATTCAGACTCAGTAAAGGGGAAATATTTTTAAAGTTCTTACAAGGTAACAGCCATACAATAAACACGTGAGGCAGAAACATACCCTGCGAGGTAATATTGAGGTAAATGCACATGCCTTCCTCCAAGCCTGCAAGTATCACAAACTCTGTCAAAAGAGCTGCATTCAGAGAACTCTCTGGGTTAATATTTCGTATACTGCTTGAAAAGAATTCCCCCGTCTTCTTTTTTTATTGTGAAAGATCTCAAACATACTCAAAAATAGGAAAAACAAAAAACAAAACAAAACAAAAAAAACAATGAACCGCCATATACCCACCACCTGCCTTCAAAAATTACTTCCTTATTCCTTTTTTTTCTTAAGTATTTCAGAGCAAATCCCAGAGAGTCTTTTATTTCACTATGTATCCCTCAGTATTGAAGCATTCATTTGTTTTTCTTCATTCAGATGCGATTTCTTATTCCAAATTATTCAGGAGTTAGCCATGTGAGTGCTACTATTCCCCTCTTAGGGGCAAAACAGAAATGTTTACAGATGTGTCTTGATCCTGGAGAGTCTACTAAGAATTAAGTATGAACTACTACGTCTAAATTAATCCAAAAAACTGCGTACAGATAGTACAACCTTCACTATTTTAATGTCAACGGATGGGAGACTGTGCAGAGTGAGGAACACTGGTCATTTCTAACAACGTAACAATGACAAAAAATTGCAACAAAGCAAGACGAACATCATATGGAAACAAAGCTCTCCTCTGTTTTAACCACCATCTTAAACTCATTCAATTTAAAATGAAGAAAAGTGCAGCTCAAATAGATGTGCTTCATTTATATAATTTACTTTTTTTTATAAGAATGGACCTGTGAAATCACGATACAATTAAAAATAAACTTTTAAAAGCAAACCAAGGAAAAGATTTGCTGTTGCTATTTAATTCTTTAAAATGCAATAAATAAATTCTAAACCTATCAAAATAGGAAACCCACAGCTTACTCGATTATCCAAGTACTAGGCGGTATTTTCATTGTTATAAATTGTCAGTAGATGGACAAAGGGGAAGCAATTCTATTTTATTCTTTGTTTAAAATAATAGTTCATGAAATATATTACTGATGTAAGCATATGCCAGGAGATATTTGACTATGAATTTTTATCCAGTTTCTTTTACGACAAAAATTTCAGGTCCCAGACAAAGAAAGGAACATTGGTGCTCCACACCTACTTTCACTGCCTGATGACAGATAAGTACTTTCGATTGTCATATTTACATGTTATTAACACACTGAAACTACTCTCGAAAAAAAACAATGCAAACCTCAGGCTAGAAGGATAATGAAAATTTTATCTTTGCTTCTTAACACAGCACAAGAAGACAAAGAACATACTAATATAATGGAGAAGCCAGGGAACTCAGTATAAAAATATAAACCCCGACAACTCTCCCTGAAATAACCTAGTCGTGAACTTGAAGATGTCTGTCCCTCCAAAACAGTTTAGGAATGGACATGCCCATGGAAGCCGACTGCACTTCAAGACCTATTGACTTCTCACCCAAGTCTACCGGTATCTGAATTATAAAGCGTTTTATAAGAGTTGCTGTAAAGCCATATTTTTCTTGTTTTCTGAAAAGCTGGCAATAATAAAAAACTTGGTTGTTGGATAATAATTAACACACTCCTGATAAGAATTAAATTTCAAGACGACAATGTATTATTATAACATCTAAGAAATTCGGCACATCAGAGTTATAATTAAATGTGTTGGTTTCTGTTTCTGTGTAGGAAGATATTCAAGGTGAATGGAGAATCCAGTAGTACTGTTTTCTTTTCAATGTTGGGCTATCTTCAATTTAATATTGGAAAGTTTATAATGGCTAAAATGTCTTATTTTTTGCTTATGTCCAATCTATGGGAATATCTTCAAATATATGTTATTAAAGTGACAATTGCATAGACAAATGGTAGGAAAATGAATGCTACTATAGTATTCGATATTTCCCAATTGCAGGAAACCCTACCAAAACTGTCCCAGTTAATCATCAGAGATAGAGTGACCAGATGTGCCAGTTTGCCTGGAACGGTCTCTATTAAAGAAAAAAGATGACAGTTTTATAACTTAAAGATCTGGAAGAGACCAGAAGTCAGTCTCCTACTCAATGAGTTTTTTACTTTATTAAAAAGGAACAGGAGGAGAATATGGAAGAAATTACCCAAGACAGATGAGCAGCTGACAATCACTCCTTTCTTCCAGAACCATCTTAGTTTAGACAGAGAAGAGGGACCTGGCCTACTGGTTGGTACCCTCTGATCCCCGGGACTCCCTGGAGGATTTCTTGGAGATGTCTTAAAGGCTGCTGAGCAAAGAGGCGAGCTCTTCACTCCCACTTAAGAGTCCCTCCACTCTTCTCTCTCTCTCTCTCTCTCTTTGTCCCTCCACTCTTCTCTCTCTCTCTCTCTCTCTTTGTCCCTCCATTCTTATCAGTTTTACACCAGGTTTCCAAAGATTCTGTGGCTAAAAGAGATTGAAGATCCCCCTTTTTAGACATGACCCCCAAAGAAGTCGAGGTACAAGTCTGTTCGACCCACCAGCTTCGTGGCCACAGCTGGAGCCAGCAAGGGGCGTCTGGACGGGGCTCATTTTTCCAAACCCTGCTGACTCGCAGCCTGATCTGGCTACCGAAATAAGGCTTCTGATGCACAACATGAAAGGGAGCAGAAAGTTTATTTTTATGCAGTGAGTCAGGTTCATACTTGGTAAGAATAGATTTTCCATAAAAATAGAAATTATTCCAAAATTGAAAAGAACTCCATTCTATGCAAGAGAAGCAGCCTCAGTGTTCTTGTCTGCTTTATTCAAGAATATAAACCCTTGGGGACCACAACTTCTGGGGGGTACCATGGACAGACTAGAAGCAGTGTGCTTCCCCCCAAGACTAAACCCACAGAAATGCTGCGTAAAATACAAATTTTACACTAAGTAAACTGTATATATGTGTGTAGATAGATAGATAGATAGTTGTTCACCTACAGGCCATTGCTCAGCGCACACAGATCTGCATAACCTGCACGGGCGCGCTGGGGCCCCGGTACCAGGGAAACTGCATTTGCTCTCTGCACGAACCTAGGTGGTAAAAGGATCATCCCATCTCTGAGAAGGTGACTGGAAGAAATTTCTGCCCACAGGCCCGTGGTCTGGGTGCAGAGGTGCTCCACATGACAGGCAGATAAAGAGTCTTCTAGAAAGAGGAACCTGAAATCTCTGCAATGCGTGTGTGTCAAGGCTACCTTTTTACAGCCTTGTGAACCCTGGACTAAGATATTAAATAAAAATGGATATGAAAGCCCGAGGGCCCAGCAAAGGCAAATGCGAAAGCATTCTGCAGGGACACTGCAGGCCGCCCAGAGCGTCTGGGGCTCCGGCTGAAGACGAGTCTTAATAAAGCATGTGGGGAAAAGGACTGTTAGGAACAGCCACAATGAGCAGAGAGCACATTCCAAGAAGCATAGAAAAATAAAAGCATCCAAAAGAGAATTTTAAAAAAAGAACGAAAGGAAACAGGGACTATTTAAATGGCTCATAAACATTACATACATCCCTATTTTCTGCTCTCGTTTTCTTTTTATATATTTAATAATGATGTAAACATGAGTATCTGTCTTGATAGATGGCTAGCTTTGTGAAGCAAGACTTCCAAGATGGCTTATTCATTTATCTCATCTCATGGCGGAGTACCCTGTATTGCCCATGGGAAAACAGTGCTCTCAAAGTCTCATATACAGGTACTGAATTTCATTGTACTTCTAGGGTATGAAGAGTACCGATGCCCATTTTATCCTAAAGATGATACTAAAACTAATTCCAAGCAACCATATCATAAGCAGTAACTCTATTTATATACACACATGTGCACGCAGACATATACACACATCTATATACATATCCTCTGTCATACTCAACAGAAATATTTTTAAAGCCCAACCAGAAAAAAAAAAAAAAAAAAGGAAACAAATATGTGACTCTGAGCAAAGCGCTAGAGCAAATAAGGAAACTGTAGATCATTAAAGACAAGGCAGTAATTTTAGTAACTGATGTGGGTTTTCTTAGCCTAGCTAAGCATCTTTAAATGGTTGGTTTGCACAATGCAGTGTGGAGGCTTCCTTATTCTTCGGTCTTATATCAGATCTTGCCTAGGCCCCTCTGCCCCAACTGCTCTGCTCCCCTCCCCTCCTCTCTGCATTTGGCCCCTTGGGGTTTGTTCATAGGCTCCCCTCTGTGGCACTTACTGACTGTGCTGTTCGTTTTAGCACAAAACACAGAGCATGCTGGGCATGACACAGGGGTTTGTCTGCAATCTCTTTTTATCCCCCAAACGTACACTAGCACCATGCTGCACACAGTTGGTGCTCCACCAATTTCCGTCTCTATTGATGATAAGCCAGTTCCACTGTACGAGCTTGTTGCATTAAATTAATCAAATCATGAAATGTCACGGAGGGATGGCGCTTACTGCAGCTTCTTCTTTTTGCACACGAGGGGCTTCTGGCACCGGGAGGGGTCAGACGATAATCCAGCCAGGCGCAGAGTTGGGTCCAGAACACCTGGCTCCCAGGCACATCTCCTGTCCTTTACACAGCCCGCTTCACCATCGGAATAACAAAAGCGACCATTTATTGGGGCTTCACAGTGGCCCAGGCACCCATCAACCCCAAGAGATGGTGATTAATATAACTCCCGTTTTACCAGTCAGGAAACAGAAACTCAGAGAGGCTACATTGCACAGGCCACACAGCTGGTATGAGTTTCTTACTGGTAGTTCCTTACTCCTCACTTCTGGTCTACGGAGGAAAAATGTAACTGGCAAAAGAGGAAGGAAGAGACAGGTCTGACGCGGGAAGAAGGAGAACCACAGAGACAGGGGAAGGAGGCACGGGGAGCCCCCAGCCCCCTGCACGTTCTCTCCCTAAGTAGTAAACATTATGTAAGTAATTTTGCACTACTGTTTAAATAGGGGGCTTTTTCTAGAAACTTCCTCAGGTGCCTGGAATTTAAAATTGCCTGCTGAGCAGCATCAATTGATAGAGCTGGACCACTTGGTAAAAGAAGGGAAAGACAGTGATGTTCCTGGCAAGTAGAGCCTTTGGCAGTTGGACATGTTGGGGAACTGGGACTCTAGCCTCTTTTGTCACCCATTCATAAGGCAGCACCGTACGGCTCCGATAACTCATCTGTCCCCAGGAGATGTCTAGGCAAATGACTCCGTCAACAGGGTCTGCACGATTATGAGCAAAGAGTATAAAAATAAACAATGATAACAGCACTCCTTTTTCTGAACAGGAAGCTTATTATCCTGTCTACCTTTGAGCAGCCCACAGCCCAAAAGGTAATGCATAATTTTGTTTTTTAACAGTTGTCATATTAAAGAGTGCTTGAAAATACCTGATTTCCCTGTAACAGATGGAAAAGGAAACAATAAAATTTTTTTTTGAAAAACAACCCCCCCCCCACCCCGCCCCTCTACCTCCACGAACATACTTGCCTAACATAAGGTTTCTCTGAAATGAGATATTTTCACCACAGGAAAATCTGTGGATTTGGTTAACATTGCTATCTAATCTTGCTCTGAATATTCAACCTAAATTAATCCTACCAAACTCAATCTTATTCTGACCACATTGCAGGTTTTTTAAATCAATTATTGCCTCATTTATGCTTTCTCTTTAGACATTCCCAAGTAATGGGACCTGACCTCACAGTAAAGCTATGTTTTAAAATTTCCATTATAGTTTCAAGTCAGGACATTTTGTCCCAACATAGACCTAAGAGGCCACTGCCAAGTAGGTCTTTTATAAACGTTTCTTGCTTTTTCTATACTGTTCTTCATAATATTAATAACTGAAATTAACCCAGCTCTGTTTAACAAGGTGGTGCTGTCACCAACACAGAATTCAGTTCATTTCATTTTATTTAGGAGACTCTACGCATAGCAGGTATCGAAATTTGCCAAGTGGAAAGGTCCATACGCACATACAGACTACACTAAATATGTCACTTTGAAAGGTAATAAGCACAAGATAAACAACGGAAAATCAGATAACCTAAGAAAATTTAGCTGACAATTTTCATTGAAACATTCTTTTCTCTAGGCAAGTAACAAAGCTAAATGCTGTACATTATTTAAAATAATTGGACAGCAGCGTTTAAAAATATGGCAATGATTAATTCCCTTGCAGTGGGAAAATACCTTTGACGATTTTATTGAGAATTTGTTTGTTATATTTACTGATTCTTGGCATTTAAACAGATGATCCACTGTGCATTTTTTTTCACAGAGGGTAGCGGTCTAGTCAAAGGACTGATGAAACCTTACGCTCTTTTCAACACACTATCACAAATGTTTATCTCAGAGAGCTAAGGGGCAAATACCCTGAAGAGTGTTCTACCCTTTGAAATGCTAAAATACGATGTCACATATGATTACCTGATAACTATTTAAGTTTACTTGAATTCTACTCTTTTCACTTGATGAAAGGTCAATGAGGGACGTCTGGTTTTGACCATAAAGGGCAAAACACCCTCATGCCCTATGCCTAAATGGGAAATGATGCGTCCACCTGGGGATGCTGGCCTTTCCATTCCAGGAAAACAGCAAAGGCCATCTCTCTTAGGGTCTGTGGGCTAGCTGGTGCCTCTGCCTGGAAGGCCCCCTCCCTAAATCCTTGGATAGCTGGCGACCTCTTCTTATTCTGGCCTCAGTACATAGTCACCTTCTCAAAGAGGCCTTGCTTGATCAGCCTATTATTTTTTTATAAGTTTTTTTTTTTTTTAAGATTTTATTTTTGTCAGAGAGAGAGAGAGAGATGCAAAGCACAAGCAGGGGGAGTGGCAGGCAGAGGGAGAAGCAGACTCCTCTCACTGAGCAAGGAGCCGATATGGGACTCAATCCCAGGACCCCGGCATCAAGACCTGAGCCTAAATCAGATGCTTAACCGACTGAGCCACCCAGGCATCCCTTGATCAGCCAATTTAAGTAGCTTCCTTATTACTCCAACACCTAACACCTTTTTTTAAATTTATTTTTTAAGATTTATTTATTTATTTGAGAGAGAGAAAGCACGAGCAGTGGGGGAGCAGAGGGAGATGGAGGGAGAGGCTCAAGCAGACTTTCCGTTGAGTGGGGAGCCCGATCTGGGTACTCCATCTCACAACCATGAGATCATGACCTGAGCTGAAACCAAGAGTCAGATGCTTAAACGACTGTGCCACCCAGGTGCCCCACATAACAGCTTTTAAAAAATAGCTCTTAATAGACATTTCTCCAAAGAAGACATACAGATGGCCAAGAGACATATGAAAAGATGCTCAACCTTATTAACCATCAGGAAAATGCAAATCAAAACAACAATAAGATATCACCTCACGCCAGTCAGAATGGCTAAAATAAGAAAGACAAGAAATAATAAATGTTGGCAAGGATGTGGAGAAAAGGGAACTCTCATGCACGTTTGGAAGGAATGCAAACTGGGGCAGCCACTATGGAAAACAGTATGAAAGTTCTTCAAAAAATTAGAAATAGAATTAACATATGATCCAGTAACTCCACATCTAGGTATTTACCTGAAGGAAGTAAAAACACGAAAAGATATATACACCTCTGTTTATTGCAGCATTATTTACAATAGCCAAGATCTGGAAGCAGCCCAAGTGTCCATCGATTTATGAATGGATAAAGAAGATGTGGTACATATGCACAACAGAGTGTTACTCAGACATGAAAAAGAATGAGATCTTGCTATTCAGGACAACACGAATGGTCCTAGATGGTATTATACTAACTGAAGTAAGTTAGAGAAAGATAGGTACCATATGATTTCACTTTTATGTGGAATATAAAACAAAACAAATGAGCAAACAAAAACCGAAACAGACTCATAAATACAGAGAACAAACTGGTGGTTGCCACAGGGAAGGGGATGGGGGGGAAATGGGCAAAATAGGTGAAAGGGATTGAAAGGTACAGACTTCTAGTTATAAAATAAATAAGTCACGGAATGTAATATACAGCACAGGGAATATAGTCAATGATATTGTAATAACTTTGCATGGTGACAGATGGTAACTATACTTATTATGGTGAGCATTTCATAATGTCTATAATTGTTGAATCACTATGTTGCACACTTCAAAATAATGCAATATTATATGGCAACTATACCTCAATTAAAAATAAAAACAAAAATAAAACGGCTCTTACTACCTTCTGAAATGATTTTGTTGTCTTATCTGTTTACTTCTTTACTACCCCAGCAAAATATACATGCCATGCGAATGAAGACCTTATTTCCATTTTATTCCCAGGGCCTAGAACAGTGCTTGCCACACTATAGATGTACAGTCAAAATCTGGGAATGAATGCATATGTCATTTGAAAAGGTCAAATAATATTTCTATAGATCTTGGGGTGCCGGGAAATTACAATATGGCAGGTGCTGGGAATGTGACATAATCTCTGCCCTTGAAGAGCTTCCAGCTGTCCAAGAGATGTCTAATGCATACCCAGTATCATGACCTGCCGCTGGCCCTCTTCAGTCTTTCCTGCTCAACAGGGAGAATGTCCAAGAATGGTCCTCCAACCAGGTTCGGGGCAGATGGCACACAGCGGGGGACACTTCACTATTACACAAGACAACGGTGAAAACCAACCAATGAACAATCAATAAGGTAAAATAAAATAGAAGAAATCAACGATCAAATCAATAAAAAAAAAAATCGAACAAACAAATAAGGGATCACTGGACTTAAACTCTGAAATAGTCCTTTAACCTGAGGCTATCCCGCATATTATGTGTTATTTTAAAACTAATCATCATTGGGGCACGTGGGTGGCTCACTCGGTTAAGCGTTCCACTCTTGCTTTCAACTCAGGTCATGATCTTGGGGTTTTGGGATCGAGCCCCGTGTCCAGCTCCGCACTCAGCATGGAGTCTCTTGTCTTGAGGATTCTCTCTCTCTCCTTCCGCCCCTCCCCCCCTCAATCTCTCTCTCTCTCTCTCTCTCTCTCTCTCTCTAAAGTAAAATACATCTAAAAAAAAACCCAACCCTAATCATTATCTTGCAAGTTTCAGAACCCAAGTACAATGTCAAAAAATTCTGCTTTTCATTCCATAGAATTTCTATGTGTCAAAGCTTACTTACATGTCACAAACAAGGGTTGCATGCACAGGATGCTGCCATTAAGCAAGCCTGCTTTAGGTAGTGACGTAGGAGGTAGCAGAGGGGGAGCAGCCTCACCTTCCTAACTTCCCTCTTTCTCTCTCAAAACAGGGCCTCTGGTCTACTCTGCTTCTGCATAATCATCCCTGAAGGTGGCGAATCTGTCAAGACCATGTTCTTAGTTGCTATGTCAAGGAGTATGTCCCTTCTTAGATTGTAGGGATCAGTATATACAAAGATGTCTATGCTCAGGATTGGCTCCCTTCTTGGCTCCTTTCTGAGGAGATGCTCTTTGTCCTTGCCTTTCGTTTCTTTCTTTATGACACAAAACAGAAATAAGAAGATTATAATTTAAAACCAGAGCTAGCTTGTAGGAATCACCACCAACTCAAAACACTGTCTTAGTTCAGCTTTTCCAGAAGCTCCTTTGAGTGCCGACATTATCATGCCAGCATTCCCCACGTCTTTACCTCTAGATTGCTCTCCTCTGTAATTCTGGCCTCTAGCAAGACTGCCCCCTATAGGCTTCTTTCGCATTGTTATTGACTCTTGCTCAAACACGAACATCTTTGCAGGAAAGAACACCCGTATGCATGCCCAAGAAGATGCTCTTCTCACTTAAAGCATTTACAGCAGGAACATCCTTCTTAGAAAGATAACTATTTTTATGTTTAATCTTTAGACTACAAAGCTCCTTAATTAAATTTAAACCAAAATATTTTTGTAAAGCTCAAATTCCGAATTGGCATTCCTTCACATTTCTCAATTTGCACAGTCCCTTTGTCCGTGGAAAACAGGGTATTCACTGTTTGAAATTGCCTGGTGTTGAAGGTGGCCTCCTCCTCAAGTCTGAATAGGGTAAGCCAAACTCTTGGAGGGCTTTTGTCCCCAGTTTTCTTTAATTGTTTTGCACCTGCCTACTACCAGAATGTAGACATTTTCTCCCCCTCACAACCAACATGTACTACTGAAATGCGGTACAGTCAATACCGCCTTCCTGGAAGATGTTTAAGAGAATAAAGATATCGAGTTTAAAGGAAACAAAGCAGGGACTTGTACCCATATCATGTTATTGATTCACTCACAGGAGTAAAGAATAGCATGCTCTGGTCAGACTTCTTGGGGCTACCCGCCCTGCCTGAATTATCTAGCTTTCAAAAATCTGCCAGGTAGGGCTTCCCGTGGGAAATGCCGTGAACCCTGGAGCCAAACCATGTGGGTTAAGCCCACCCCCCGGAGGCTATCCCGTTTATTAGCAGCGATATCACAGGCAAAAGCCTGCACCTTCTCAGCCACACCTTCTTCAGCTGTGCGAGAGAATAATGATCACACTTGGCTCTCTCAGGGATGCTACGGGGTCAAGCCAGAGAGCACAGTGCCTGGCACGTGGTCTCAGCTCAGCAAGTGTTAGTCATTCTGTTCTTATGTCTGGAAGATTATTCTGTTTTCCTCAGAGGATACTGTGCCCTACATTCTTCCCCATCCCCATCCCCATCCCGGTTAACGCCACCTTGATCCCCCACCCAATCATGACCCTTCTCAACCCTCCAACTCACAACGAATCACCTTTTAGGCACTGAAATCAGATCGGGTCACTCCCCAGTGTGAGACCCTCCCAGGCCCTACAGGGGCTGGCTGTGGCCTCGACCTTTGTTCCTGCTCCACTCCCTTCGCTCACGCACTGTGCTCGTCTCCACGTCAGGGATGATCTTGGCATGGCTGGCTTCTCAGTCTTCACCACAGAGGCAGGCACAAAGCTGATGTTCTGACCCCTGCATTGGAAGGGCCTTGCCCTCGTGCTCTCTCTCTCACTGTGCTCTGTTTATCTCACTCACATCGCATCACATCACATCGCATCACATCACATCGCATCACGAGCTGAAATCATTCCATCACATGTGTTCTTGCGCACTGAGTCTTCCCCGACCTGGACTATAAACTCTGTCAGGGCAGGTGCCATGTCTGTCCTGTTAACGGTCAGAGCCCCCAGGAGCTCAGCCGATACTCACCGGATAAATGCTTATTTGCATTTACCATTACAAACTGTAACCATTAAAGGGGTTATAACGTGCTGTCTTTCAAGACTACCCACAGAGCGTGAATGGCTTGCCTGTACAGGAGAATACTGTCTGAGACTGACAAGAGTTTTGAGTGTTACGTATTTGTTATATTCTCTTTCTGCCTTCGCTCTTGGAGGGCCACCTTTGGCTTTCTGCGTGCTGGCCTCTAGCAGATTTGCCCTCGTCTCATTTTCCTTGCTTCTTTACCTGGTGAGCCTGGTGCAAGTCTCTTACCACTATGTCCGAGTGTGTGGCAAGTCAGCTCTGCAGAGTTTTTCAATGAGCAACGCGTATTGGCTATGTGTTATTGGTTTACAGAATAGGGGGGAATGTTTTCTCACTCCTGGGCCATTTCTTCTGTTTATTTCCAGATTCTTGACATTAATGTCCTACAGATAAACGAGTTGTTATTATGGGAAAGAACGAGAATTAAATATCTTAGTCTATCCAATCTTTGTAAAAATAAGTCTATTCAATAAAGAACAAGCCTACACCTTGACAGGATAGATGTGGAAATGGGTAGACCCACATTTTGGCTACGTTCATTATACAAGAATTCATCCTACATTTTTATATCTTTGTTGAGGGGACTTTCTGAAAACAAGTGACATCTAATCAGCTTACACTGGTCTAGTGGTCACAGAGACTCAGCAAGGGCAGAGCTGTATTCCATGTTCACACACCCTTAGTAAATCTACCTGGTAAATCCCCAATGCATCTGTTCCGACAGGAAAAAAAATTAAAAATAAAGACAATCATCTCAGAGCTGAGATTAGACTTTTAGACCCTCCTGAGCGATAATCCTTACTCCCGACATTGACTTTCTTTGTGGGGTTTGGCAAATCAGTTTTTTTTTTCCCCTCTGTAAAACAGGGATAATAATGCTTTAGTCAAATGGATGCTGTGAGAATTAATTAGTTATACAATTTATTGGAAATGGGAAGTCAAACACTGCTACTGCTTATGGGATTGAGGTCCAAAGCCCCGGCATCACACACAGTAAAGACATCAAAACATCTCAAAATCCCTCCTGTTTCCCTCTCTCCTAGTGCCCTCCTTCTTAACGCAGGTGAAAAGGAGGCAATACGGTTTTCAAGGACATGTCCGCTTCTTCTGTGACAGGAATTGAAATGCACCACTGGATCCACCTGTGTGTGATGTGCTGTGCTTCCCCCCATGCACAATGGAAGGACACAACAGCCTTCTTTTACAAGAATTGCAAGGGGGAAAAGAGGAGAGCTTTTGTTTCCGGGGCAAGTCTTCTGACCCTGAACCAGGGTCTTTCCAAATCAATGGATGCCCTCAAGACTAAATTTTAAGGAAAGGTCTTTTCTACAGTACTTAGGAAGGGGGTGGTCAGACTTTGAACTGTCAAGAAAGAAGAACGAGTCTTGCTGTTAAGGTGACAACTAACTGGTTATAAAGATTGAGCCCCGTTTTAAGGAAACACGATTGGGTATAGCAAACACTAGGAGCCCACAAGACGCTGGTTGTCTTAGCAGGAGGAATTTCTACATCCTGAACTGCAGTTTTAAAAATGTCCAGAGATAAGAGACTACAGGCCCTGTAGGAATTAAGGAAGGTAGAAGCTTGATTGTTTTCCCCCAAACCCAAATAAAGCAGTAGAATGAAAAACACTACCTACGATCCATGTTTGTGTTAAGCTCCTTTTTTTTTTTTTTTTAACAGAGATGTCAATCAAGTCAGAATCCACTACTTAGGTCCCATGTAGGGTCAATACCATTTTCAGAGAGGTTTCATAGTAGTGCTATAGAGATTGCAATGTTGAAGTGGCCTCTAAGAATAGGAAGCATTAAGAATATTCTGACTATACAGTCTGTCTTTAGGGGGTTCAGATCATAAGTAGACCTGAATTGAACCCACAGACTCTAGATGAGCATTTCCTGAAAGTGAGGATCTTGAGTGTGAGCTTTGGGCTTCTGTATAGGTCTTTCTGATCCTAGTTCCCCAAGTTACTTGTTTACTCATTCATTCGTTCATGTAAACTTTTGAGGATTATTTGAAAGTGCTTTTCCTTAGCGAAAGCGTAGAGATTAGATACTCTTTGAGATTTCCTTCAATTTCATTTTTTTAAAAGATTTTATTTATTTATTTGTCAGAAAGAGAGAGAGAGAGAGAGCACAAGCTGGGGGAGTGGCAGGCAGAGGGAGAAGCAGGCTCCCCGCCGAGCAGGGAGCCCGACGCGGGGCTCGATCCCAGGACCCTGGGACCATGACCTGAGCCGAAGGCGGACGCTTAACCGACGGAGCCACCCAGGTGCCCCTCAATTTCATTTTGCAAGGCCCAGTCTCCCACTTTTAAACCTCAGATGGTAAGAAGAGAAAGGCAAATGGGAGACCACAGCAGAGGTCTGTACGACTTTATATTCATAAGGGGGAGAGGGCTGCATGAGGAGGGTCTTGTTCCCTGGCACCTCTGCCTCTCTCCTCTTGGTGAATCTCTACTTCACCCCCGTCCGATCCCTTCAATCTACTCAAGAGCATTTGGAGAGTCACTGCCAAGCACCATACTTCCATTTTCCCTTCGTCAACTGTCTCCATACCTTCACATGCCTACTTTGTGAAAATGAATCATTTTCCTTTAACTTCTCCCTCCTCTCTATGATTTTCTTTGCTTGCCCTGCAGGTGCCTGAACCCTCCTGGGGACTGAGCGGTCAGTCGCGGCTGTGACATGACTTGCCCGCAGCACTCCGATTCTTTCCTCACAGAGAGATGGCTGGCTACAGATCAACGCAGATACTACCATATATTCGCACACACATGAAAGTAATGATGATCTCTCAAACCTGTCAAAAAGTTAGCATTACCAAACTCTGTCCATTTCAAGATCTCTGTTTTAATATTCTGAGTTCTTTGAATTAAAAAAAAAGATAATAAAGTTTGAATATATTCACCATCTCTGTAGAGTAAGCAAACAGCTTTTGACATTTTAATAAAATTGCCTAATTAAACCCTTTAAATTTCATTTAGTTGTGTCATTTAGTTATTACAAATGCCATATAGTCATGAGATTATCAGGTATGGCACTTAATTGCTGTAAAAAAATGTAGTTCTTCATTATTTATCTTCACATGTATCAATCACCTGGAAGCAGACTGTTCATGCCTACCCCCTTTTCTTTTCTTACAAAAGATGCATTGATTCCAGAATAATACGTGGTTGGGCTTGTGATCTTGGCAATTTTTTATTCAGAAAAGTGATTAGAACAACTTGGGGACCCTCGAAATCAATTATGGGAGTTCTCAAAGGAGCCTCTTCTCTGGCCTTGGCGGAGGGCTGGCTACAACAACCCACCGTGATCGGGAAGCCTGTGTGAGGTCGAGGGAGGATACGTAATGTGTGATCACACACATCAGAGGCCACTCCCGCGCTTAAAGCAACATATGGGCACATGCAAGTTGGGTGAGTGGGGGCGCTGCTCAAGCGGTCTCGTGGGGGGGGGGGGGACTGCCCCCAATTTGGGCAAGACTGCTTTCAAAAGTAGCCTTCTTCAGAACAAGTCTTTGCACATATTCCCCAAAGCTGATACTATATTTTCTTACTTTTTCCTCTTCTCTCTGATGAAAACCGTCATTCTTTTAAAGTAGATTTGTTATTTGAGAAACTGAAAAGTTCAGAGTTAAGTCACATGAAGTAATTCTGTAACTGATTCAACACCGAGGTACAAACACTGGGTAATCACATTCATCAGACGGAGTTCCTCTCTGTCACCTAACCAGGTGGTGCTGGAGAAGACTGTCACCACCACAAAGCTGGAACAGTTGTAACTCACCAAGGGTGATGATTCTCTGAAGGGCTATGTTCATTTTCGTGCTGAAATTCTGGAAGATTTTGTTTAAAAAATATGCAGATGTTTAGAATCACAACTTACTAGATTACAATGCTGAATATTTTACTAGCTCCCTATAACGAAAGTCCAGATCAGCACCTAGTGCTTTTAGTGCATATTCAATATGGGACTATTTTACAAATACATGAATTAAGCTCTAGATAACAAATACTGTTTACTATTTCCTGACATCAGAATAACCATTATGATCCAGTAACTGATAATTTTTCAGAGTTATCAATATTATATTTTGAGTTCAGCCTCTTGATTCGCTTTCCTAGGTTGTTGATAATATGTAGGAATAATTCACCCATTTGTCAGTAAAAGGTACACTTACTTAAAGAGTAACTGTGTGGATAAGAAACAACCTTTAGTTGCAAAGCATACTTTTTTTTTTTTTTTTTAGTAGAACTGTTTCAGAATTGGGGATAAACTGTCAAAAACAAAAGCATTTTTTTTAAAAAGCTGTTATTATAGACAATCCTAATTATGTAATCCTATAGTATCTAAACCTAAGCACTATTTAATAGGCAATAAATTTATTACATTAGGATATGACGTTGGCTATGTGGAACTGTTTGTTTTAACACCGATTTGCCTGCTCTTTTTCATATTACCAATGAACGTAGTAGAAAAAAGGAATTAAAGGGGCGCCTGAGTGGCTGGGTCAGCTAAGCGTCTCTGCCTTCAGCTCAGGTCATGATCTCTCCGGGTCCTGGGATCCAGCCCTGTGTTGGGCTTCCTGCTCAGCAGGGAGTCTGCTTCTCTCTTTCTCTCTCCCTCTGCCCCTCACCACTCGCTCGCTCTCTCCTTCTCTCTCAAATAAATAAAATCTTTAAAAAATAAAAAAGGAAAAAAGGAACTAAAACAATAACTTCCTTAAAATATTCTTAAAAACTTTTAACTCACAAAATTTGAAAGTGGCTCCCTGGAATGTTCCATAAATTATCTGTAGAAAGCAAGCATCACGGTCAGGACCCCATTACCTTACCCTGTAGCCAGGATCCCCAAAATCAGAGCATACACGTCTATGCATAGGCAACCCCATCTATTACTTGGCTTTATTCTTCTCAAATAGTTCCTTGCTGTCTTCTAGCTTGTGGTGCTATTGAACTGTGAAAAATAAAACTAGCTTTATAGCCTTATCTAATTACTAACACATTTAAAAGCTAGTTGTTAGTCTCCCCCACGAATTCAAAGCCAACCAAACAGAAAGCACAACACTGCAAAATAGACTTTGCAATACACACGTGAGGTTAGTAAGCATTTTCAGCGCTGAGTTTCCGGAGCCATTTCCAGACAACCAAAGCTTTGTCCTTCACAGATGGATGTTGATGTTACAAACGCTCTCTGAGAAGAGAGGGTAGGTTTCTTTGTTAGAACCACCTCTCTAAAATCCTGACATGAGTTTAATAGTCACTGCATGGTCTTGTACAAAAAATATTGTGTACGATGGTCATAAAAATCAAAGAGTTGCTTTTTACACGGCAGAACTGAAGTTTCTAACACTTGGGTCCTTGCAAGTAACAAGCTGAAACTCAGAAAGCAATGGAAAGATCCTATTCTGACTTCTTACATAACAATACCTTTTCCTTTGAAATGCAAATGCGCCCTTGGCCAGCTTTCTTTTTTTGCTGTATTTTTTTGAGGGGGAAAATTGTTTTCCTGCACACACTAAGCAATTAAAAGTACGTGGTCATTGGATACCTGAGTGAAAACTGCAGCGAACTTTTCTACTGAATCGTTCTTTTTGCATTTATAAGATAAGAAAACTGAATCTGCTTTTCCCCATGAGTACTTCTTTTGGATATAAGTTATTAATTGTCTAATGAAGTCATTATAAACCACTTAAGATATTTCATATAAAGTACTTGGTGAGTTTTAGCAAACAACATATTAAATTAAATTCAGTAATGTGCTCAGAAACCAGAATAACAAATGTAGTAGGATTTCATTTAGATTAAAAAACACACACATGCACATACATGTTGTATATGCATAGAAAGAACTGGAAGCATATACCGCACACTATGTATCATTCTATGTACTTCATACATTTGTTTATGGACTACGTTTTATATGGTATATGTATACACTACGCAGTATGTAACGTTCTTTTTACATTTATACTATATACTCCTGAGTTCTGCAAACATTTTACAATCAGGATATATTAATATGTTGCTCAAGTTGTAATAACAATAAAATAAATCTGGCAATAACATTTATTGGTGGGTGGGGGAATGGAGGACTGTATAAATGGCAAAGTCTTCTTCCTTTTCCACTAGATGCAGCATTGTATAAAGGGTAGCAGTTTGGGGACCAGATGAACAGGTTTGAATCTCAATTCCATCATATAATAGTTTTACGACCTTATGTGTTTTCTCTGAATATGAATTTCTCATCAGTAAAATGAGGGTAGTGATAACCATCTCCAAGGGCTGCAGTTAAACAAGATCGTATGCGTGGGAGATCCATTGCGGATCCATTTGGCTTTGGTGGTGGCTGTCCCTTTTGGTCACCAATTATGCCTCATCCCCAGGTTTTTGCAAGTTAGTTACAGCCATAGCAGTGCACCCTTGGGCAGTGTTAATGCATAGTGTACTGTGTCCTCTAGATGCTCACACTTCTGTTACTTCAAATACTACATTCTCCAAATTCACTTTTGTGAGTGTCCTTTTTCCCAACAGACCAATTGTTTCAGACATTACTGGCATGGGGCCTTCCAAAGAATCACTGTCCACAGTGTCCTCTAGGTTTAGAAGGCAATCATGATCAGATCCATGGACGTGCCTTACATTACAGCATTGTGTAACTTGCAAAAATATGTATGTATATAAGACTCACACACACATATATATGTGTGTATATATATATATATATGGATGGATGGATGGATGGACACACATGCTACATATGAATGCAGACAGGATCATTAAGTAGAGGTTCTAAAAATGTGGTCACAGATCAGGGGGCTCAACATTACCTGAGAACTTGTTAGAAACGCAAATTCTTGAAGCTCAGTCCAGATCTACGCAATCAGAGTCTGAGGTCGATCAGCACCCTTAACCAGCCCTTCAAGTGATTCTGGGGCACGCCCATGTCTGAGAACCGTTATGCCCCATAGTAGCTACAAACTGCAAAGAACACTTGAATAAATTTAGGACCTTTCTTGACACCATTTCTACTCTAAATGTGCTCTCTGTGAAGCTGGGAGAAAAACATGGCATGGGGTGGGGTGGGGGGGTAGTAGCTTTTATATATATGTTTTTTTTAATATATATTTTTATATTATATATATATATTTAAAGCAGTATTTGAAAGAAGAAAAGAGTAAGCTAAAAATAATGATCCAACAGAATTTGGCCTACAACTATTTCCATTTAATTTGGCTTTATATTGGGCTATATTACAAATGGAAATGCTCCAACTGCAGCTAAAATCTTGTTCTACATGGAAACCAGAATATCCAAGTTCATAAGAATTTTAAAATAAACACCTGAAATAAAATCTATAATTGCAATGCTATGGTCTTTTTTTAGACAAGTGAAACAAAGACCAAAGGCCATTTTACAAGAGAAAAGCAGAAAAGCAAAATTATAGACGATTATGCTAACCCACTCCTAAAAACTGGTGTTGAGATTCTTCATGGGCAATATATTACAATTTTAAGAGTTGGAGACTCTTAAGGAGGAGATGAATGCATTTCAGTTTAAAGTGTTATCTACAGGATACAGCAGCAAATGCACACTCAAGAAATTTCAACTGCTAACATACATAGCTTGCAATGTGGTCATCAGCTTCAGTATATGACTGGGCAGTTCTGTGAGTTCAGAAGAAAGTCTTGAGGTTATTAAATCGTTCCTGACTATGACATCATCTGCTACCCACACCTTACCTGGAAACAGTCCCACACTTAAGACAGCCTGAAATGGAACCCATAATATATTCTAATTTGATCCATTCTTCTTTATAGCTATGGCCGAAGGGGAAAAAGACAATTATCTCATGCATTTTATTCTTACAACTTTTGGAATGAAATCATTTAGAATCATCAGAATAACCTCGAGAAGCCCTAGAAGGGAAGAAGCATTGGTTTCCCCATCATTTGCGGGATGACTGAAACCCACATGTCTGTCCAGTGGATAGTGCAGAGTGACCAGGGCCCACGGGTAGTTCCCCAGAGGGCTCGGTATACCCTGAATGGACACTGCAGGAACACCGAAACCCACGTTTTTCTAATGGAATAGATGAAGTCATAGAATGGTGTAGAAAGAACAGGAAAGAAGGAATGCACGAAAGGGGTATGGGTGTACGGGAACCAAGACATGGTGTAGTGGATGGTATATACCCAACACCTTTAGAATACAACTCGTCAGTCCTTCTAGTTGTATCATTTAGGGAAAAAAAAAAGTGATAACAATGAAAAAACCCAGATTTTATCACTGGCTGTGAAAGAACTAGTCTGATGAGGCTTATTCTCTGGATCCATCCTCTCCCACAAACAAGTAAGTCCAGTTCCGACAGGCTCACCACTGGCCCTAGGAAGACTTGCTTCTTAGAGACTCGCTGCAGCTCCACATTAATCCCTGATTCAGACCTAGACCTCTGAGCCTGCAGGAGGTGCCGGCAAATCTGGAGCCTTAGAATCTCTAATGGAAAGTAGCAAATAATAAAATTCTCCGAGAGTTTGGATTTAATTTCTTTTCCAATACAATGCTGGGTGAGTAAACATACGGGAAGGCAGGGCCAGGCCCTGGTGCAGGTCCTAGGTTAATTGCCTTATAATAATGAGCTCTTGTCTTTCACTGTTGATCAGCTTTCTTCCTAAACACTGTTAATGATTTCTTCTATTAAACATTTGAAAATGTTTATGAGGTTTGTGCTTTGGGGGTACATTATGATGATGGGCTTATAGAGCTCCTATAGACTCAAACTGTCTTAGGAGATTTACCCAATAAAAGAGACATAGATCTGGCTAACGTGCAGAAGGGGAAAGCCAACAGGGTCCCAGAGGGCTGTCCTCCCTGTCAAATGACACAAAAATTAGGCTCTAAAATCTAAATTATATGCAACTCCTAAAGTTTAGGGTAAAAAGGGATTCCTCTGTGCTGCATTCAAATAAGGGATAGTTTCCAATGTTCGGAAAGTATTCAGTCTTTCGTTAAATAAGCGCTGACGGAAGGGCCCTACAGACGGTCTATCGCCCGTCGGAGCAATGGGTTCTGATGCATTTGGTGTTAACCTCCACTGCTGGCTGGATTGTTTTAGTCACGTGTCTCTGGAAATCTGGAACTGAGGACACACACACATACAATATGGAAACTGAAATCCCAAAGTTAAAGAAAATAATAGGTTGTGACCAAAGAAATAAAAGGCTTTTTTACGCACGTCTGAATTCCTCCAGCTTAATATGTTTAAAGGAAAAAAAAATTTGCACTTCAAAAGGATTACTACTTTCAGTGTAACATCTACCTAAATAAGGGAAATTTTGCTCTGTTAACCAAAGCTTTCTGCTGCTTATAAAGACCTAATAGGATAAGAAATATTCCAGCCTTCCTCAAGGCATCTGTACTTGAACAGTACTAAATACCATGAGAATGAGTTTCCAATCTAGTACTTCAGCCGACTGATATTCTTGTGAAATATTCTTATCTTATTCTCTTTTAAAAATTCTTAAATGAGAAATTTTTTCGATCATATTTTAAGGCTTCAATAACTACGAAGAAGAAAGAAGAAGAAAAGAAGAAGAAGAAGAAGAAGAAGAAGAAGAAGAAGAAAGTTCTCAAGAAAGAGAACAAGGAAGGGCTGAAGGTGGCTGGCTCAAAGGGTTGTCTGGGGGCAGTAAGAAGCCGTCCAAAATCCATCTCTGGCTTTCCCCAGAACTCAGGACAGTCCTTTGTTTTACAACACACTTGTTAACTTCACACAGAGGCGTTAATAAGCCTTGGGTTTTTCGCTCGTGAGAAAACACGCTCCACCAGAAAGAACGCGCATTGGCACCGAGAAACTGATGTCCACTACGATCCAGTAATTCAAACCTCTTTTTCCCTCCAGGAGTAGAATGACAGGGAAACATTCACAGGAGGGTGACCAGAGGCCCTGGCAATGAGCCTACAGCCTGACCCGAGGAAACCGAGCTGGGCTAACAGCAAACACAAATGCACAAAATGTACACATCTGTTGTAAAGGCAGGCAAGTGAGTTGTCATTTCAAGAAGACTCAGACATGTCCACTCTTTGTTATGAAGTGTACTTAAAAAAAAAAAAAGCATTGACTGGGTGTGTGACACCTCTTATCTCAATTTTGAGGCAAATGTCACGTCGTCTTCAATCCCTATGGTAAGTATTAACTTGGTTTCAACAAAATAGATTAGATAATGGTGATTAATCGTAAAAAAATTAAATGTGTGCTTCCATTTAAAAAAAGATAATAATCATTTACTCTTCAGAGCCTGAAGACTGTGAGGGGGAGAAAATGGGAACTCAACTGAAGAAAACAAATAAGGGGAGTTTCATGCTTTTTGGGATCAATGAAAATGTTTCTTTGTCTCAGATATTGGAATTGCCTGAAGCCAATTAGCCTGAAGCCTGAGAAATTTTGAATAATCCCACCAACTTCTCTGTCTGGTTCTTACTGGGAATAATGGATCAAAAAGACAGCAGTGCCTGTGGATGTCCACAGGCCATATTAAACCCTAAAATTAAATGTGCAACCCAAGAGAGATCAAAGGCTTTATTTATTTGTAAGAAAATAAAGATAACGTCATCTTTCCGAAGGTAACATGGGATCTGGAAGCAATGGTGATAAGGAAATATATAGCCAGGCCTTTGAAGCCAGGAATCGGGAGTCCTAAGTCTCACTGTACGGATTCTGTGACTTGGGACAGACCTCTACCCTACAACAACCAGGTTTCCTCGTGTGCCATGCAAAGGGTAACTATCGTTCTAAAGTGCAAGGACTTCTGAGATGTGATTAACTGAGACACATGGCCAAGTTCCTGGGACTTAATACTCACAGAGTAAATGCCATTTTGATTCCTTTTATTAGCGAGGTGTCATTTTATGGATAAAATGTCTCAACTAAAGTACTGAGCCCAAAGGTATGCTGAGCCTTCGTACAGTAATTATGTCCATTTAAATATGCAGGTGAATTCTGTGAATAGAATCAGCTTTCACCTAACAGTGATCTTGAAAAATAACAAAAGGAGGAACTCTGAAGGTCTACGGACAAAATTTTAGTGGAAAAAGATCTTATTTAAAAGTCAGCTGCTCAATAACTAGAAAGTTAGTAGTTATGTTTATTGCATTCTTTATTTTAATATTCATGTATTTTAAGTATGCTGATTTGCCAACTGCACACTAAATCACATCGTTATTTAAATTTTTTTCCCTTCCAAATCTCCATGAAAGCAATTTCTACTTTCACAGCAGTATACATCTGATGGAGAGATTTTAGAGGTCTTAAAAGCTTTGCCCTTCATATTTGTTTGACTTATAAGGAGCATAATAAAAGAAAGTTGTGTCTTTACTTAAATAATTAAGAGTGATTGACTAGTCTGGGCGTGTGACATTATCAGCTATCACATATTTTAATTCAAGTGCAAGTATTCCGATTAATGTATTGAAATTAATAAAATATCACTAAAAGAAATCACTATTATCGATCAATCTCATTCACAGTGAACTATAATTTTATGTCCTATACCCATTTTAACTTGAATTTGAGAGAGTATCTTTATGTGTAAGATATAAACGATGTTAGTATATATTATGAACACAGATTTCTCCCCATTAAAGAAGATATAACTTTGCCTTGGGGGAAAATAGGATTCTAGAGAATCCTATTACTATAGGATTACTATACAGTTGTGATTACTACACAAGCAAGCACCTTGTGACTCTTATTATACTGGGAAAGCATAGCAGACGATCCTATTGTCTCCACACCCTTCCGTATTAACAGTACATACAACTTCTCAGGATGACTTTCTCAATGGAAGAGCTTTTTCGATTCCCAAACTGAAACCCCTGGAGAAGAATCACCAGGAAACTCAGATCCCAAAATGCAGCCATTTCATTAAGGCCACAGATCTCTTCAGAGGCAAATACCTTTTAGACTAGGGACATTGGGAAGAAACTTCTGACTTACTGGAGAAAGTCCTCATCATCCTGAGCAAACCTGTTGTGTTGTTTTAGGGACCTTTAGGTACTTAAGACAATCACAGGTAAACAGACCCGTGTTTGTACAGCTGATTATGACACCCAGCTGAAAATTCTGCACCATTAATGCTTCTGCTGGAGTTCAGTGGGCTTTGACGTACGAAATAGTACCAATTAATTGTTCTGTGTATACTCTCCTGAAGACTACCTGAGAATTCCTCACAAATATGAATGTTTTTCAGTGTTTTTCAATAGAGATAGAACGTTTTTCAGCAGAAATTTAAAAGTTCTTATTTTAAAAGAGTAAGTCTTCAATAATCTGGAAAACTCAGCCAGAATGACTAATCGCCTCCTGGGTTATAGACAGCTTAGGTTTCACCGTTAGCTGGCAAACACTTACGGACAAGAATTTTTCATCTGCCCAAACCTGAATCAAATTTACTAGCAATTTCTCCACCAACAGGCACTATGTTGAAGTGAAAAGTGTAGGGTTTGAGAAAGGAAAACCTGTGTTCAAAATCTGATTCAATTCTTTAAGAATTGTGTCACTTATGGCAAGTTATGCAACTTTTCTGTTTCTCTTCCTATTCAGTTTGCTCACCTATCAACTGGGGATAAGGTGGCCAAGAGCGTTGGGTAAAATCAAAGATGTAACAGTTGAAAAAGGACTAGATCAGCACCAGGCACTTTGCAGTGTGTAAACAAATTATTATCAAAAGTTAATATGTTTATCTAAAAAAATGGGTCACAATTGCTCAAATATTTCTAACTCCTCTGTATGACACTCATCCTACAGGGTACCTCTCTGGTGCCCTCCTTGGGGGAGGTGGACATTTTTCCACCCCACCGGCTGTATGATCTGCTCTGGCCAAGACGGGAGCAGAAGTGGCACAGTCTGTTTCCAAGTATAAGCTTTAAGAGCCATTGCATGGTCCGCCATTTTTCTTTTTCCCTGCCAGGAGAGCAGCAAGCCTGAGAGAATACCTTGTCCTTCTGGTACGGAGACAACACAGAGAAGAACCACAGCCACCCCTGTACCTCATGTAATATGAGTTAAAAAAATAAACCTTTGTTGTAGTAAGACACAAGACTGTGTAGTTGTTTGCTTCCACAGGATAAGTATAGCCAAAGCTCATTATTCATCTAATGACGTGACTGCCTGCGCTAGGCAGCTGTGGGGTGCTGAGGAAAGCACTGGCCTGAGAATCCAGAGACCTAAATCCAACATCCATCTGGTCATGTGCCCCGGGTAACTGTAGAGCCTCGGACAGCCACAGTGTAGCGGATCGGAGGCTGTGTTTCACCAATTACTAGCTGCGCAGTTATGGGCAAGGGGTTCTTAGCTCTGTGTCTCAATTTCTTTATTTGCAATGTGGGGATAATACTACCTGCTTCACAGGGCTCTTGTAAAACGTGAAGGAGCCAACACATGTGAACTTTTCAGAGGAGTGCCTGCACGTGGTAAACACTCAGCACAGGTTAATCAGATTTATTGTTGTAGTGTTTTTATTATTATTCCTTTTTTTGTAGGTTTTGGGAGGCTTTAAAAGGTACCAGTTTTGGGAAAGCACTTTGTAAACTATAAAGTGCTACCTAAACACAAGTAGCCCATAGGATTCTAATGAACAGTTCGTTCATCTGCTCATTTGCGAGCTTCTATAGTTACGAGGAGCTCTACAGGAGCAGGGAGCTTCACCTGCTGGTTCACTGTTCCATCCCAAGCCCTCAAACACCATTTGGCACACTGCAGGCTAGTAAATATTTTCTGAATGAATGAAGGAAAATCACGGTCTCCTTTGTAATCCATTCGATGCCAAAGCTATCTTTAAATGATATTCTTACTGATGGAGTCTCAGCCAGTTCCATAAATCAAGGCTTCAGATATGCAAGCTTATTTCAGGTATCGGGTATATTCAACCATCTACTTAAATTATCCAACTTACTAGATCTATGTTAAATAAAAATACCACATGTCATCCCTTCTCAGCAGAGATCAGAATAATTGGTGCTACACATTAGAAGAATCACCTTAAATTAAAGAACATACTGTAATAATGTCTTTGATCAACGTACAATAGAGTACATGTCAACATTCTTTATACTCTGAATTATGAAACTAGTCTAAGAATTTCAATGTTGTTTTTTTCTTTGACATTAAGGCTAAGACTATTGAAATTATACTTTTTTAAAAAAAGGGGGTGACAGCGTATTTTAAAAGCAAATTCTAACTAACAAAGTATAACGAATAAAATAGTGAAATTTATTTCGTATGTGCTTGGTTAAAAGCCCATAGGCAAATATAAGTGGTACGTTTCAGATCAACTTTTAAAGCCCCACACTTAAAGGCCAAATGATCAGAAAAATCCCCTGTAAGTTAAATAAGATTTCTGATATAATTTCCAAGCAGCAACGGTGTCATTGTCTATAGCTTTAGGAAATGGAGGAGAGTTTGCTTTGGGTGCCTTTGAGGACTGAAAAGAGAAATAGAGCATTTGCTACAACAGTTCGAGAGGTTAGTATTTAAGACTTCCCACCCAAGTTAACAATTTTTTCCCATATATATATTATATATATATATATATATTTTACTATTAAAAACAATTCTGATTTTACTCATATCACTAAATTATAAAATCCTGAAATAGGTGTGTTCTCAGGGGTCACCCAGATCAATCCTTGGAACAATTGCTGCTGCATTTTAGTTGTTTGTTCCTTTAGCAAACATTTACTAAGCACAACCCGCCATGTACTGTGTTGGAGTGACTGCATACGTACGTAATATAACACTTAGTGGCCTTAAAAATCTCATGTCCAGCCCTGCCTGACAACCCTTTGTGACCAAACACTAACAGTCTTATGGGGCTGCTTGTTTCACTTTTGGGTAAGGCTGAGGGGTCAAGTCCTTCCTTGTCAGTGGTATAGTTCTGCCGTGCAATGGCCCCATCCAGGGGCCCCAGGTTACTCTATGCAGCCGTCTCCCATGCAGTCTTCCGATGGAACACTTGGCAAAAACTCCAAGACCTTTTCATGGCTCTTCTTGCCAGCCTTCTCTTTTCAAGAGAACGATCCCTGGCAAATTTTAACAAAGACGTAATGCATAAAGTTTTTGTACCTTCTCCTCATTTTTGTGTTCACATCGATAGATCAGTTCTCGTTGGGGCACCTCAGCCCCAATCAGCACACAGGGAAAAGCACTGTCTTCCTTTTTCCAGCATTTAGCATATCAAACCACGGTCTCCTTGCCCACTGAATTCCACCTGATACTTTTCTGTTCTTCAAAAACACCATTTTTTTTTTTTTTAACTTGTGAATCTTTACAGTTGCCCATCTCTGTGTCTTCCCATAGCTTCTCACTTGGCTGGTTCTTTCTCATCCTTCAAGCTCCCATGTACAAATCACCCCTTCAGAGAGGCATCCCTCATGATCCTAACTCATTAACTTCTCTATTCCAGTCACTATCTTATGACTGTGTTTTCTCTTCTTTTTTTTTTGGTTAAAGATTTATTTATTTATTTTGAGAGAGAGAGAGTGCGGGAGGGGCAGAAGGAGAGAGAGAAGCCCAAGCGGACTCTCCCCTGGGCACAGAGCCCCATGTGGGGCTCGATCTCACAACCCCACGATCATGACCTGAGCTGAAATTATGAGTCAGAAACCCAACCAACTGAGCCACCCAGGCGCCCCAATCTCTGTTTTATTTTCAACTTAACACTTCCCATTCTCTGAACTTACCCTGCTTATTTGTTTACTTATTTACTGGTCATTTCCTCCCTAGAAAGGAAGCTTATTTAGTCCCACACTGCCAGAGCCTAGAACAGTACCAGGCAAATGGAAGAAAGAAAGGGCAGGAGGGAACTGACTCTGTGCCAGACCTGTACGGATCCGTGTCACTGTATGTCTTATGAATACAGTCAAGATTGGCACTCAGGGGGTGCCTGGGTGGCTCAGTTAAGCGCCCGCCTTCGGCTCAGGTCATGGTCCCGGGGTCCTGGGATCAAGCCCCGCATCCGGCTCCCTGCTCAGCGGGGAGTCTGCTTCTCCCTCTCCTTCTGCCCACCTGGCTTGTGCTCTCTCTCTCTTTCTCTCAAATAGATAAATAAAATCTTAAAAAAAATAAAAAGACTGGCACTCAGACCACGTTGGCTATTTCAACTGGGGCAATAAAGCCATTCCTTTTTCATATACAGACATATACCTGACATGCTTGTGCTGGTGAATTCTAGACAAGGGCTGGAATTGTTGGATTCAGCCCCATTAGCCTAACTCGGTTCTGATTCTCTCACCCAACACTGTTATCTCTACCTACCTCCTGCCAACAAAGACATTGATAATTACAACATATATGCCCGTTTCCGCCTCACGAACTCTTTCACAAGCGAGGCATGCATTGTGTCTACTTATGTAGACAGACACTTAAGTTTCTACTTATGTAGATACTTAACTGTATCAAAAATGTTATTCTAGGGGGTTAAGGTGGGTTATAGCATGAGTCTGATCCATAAACACTGTTCTGTTTTCTCTTCCTTCTCTTCTTTTTCTCCTTCTTCCTCTAATTCTTTCTCTCCCTATCCCTTTGGGCTGCTGGTGGTGATCAGAAACCCTGCTGGTGATCCTGGGGTTAAATATTCACTGACACCTAGATTACTTAGCACGCATCAGTGAGAACGCTCCTAGGAACCCCATCACAGGCGCTTATGAGATCCACACACCCGTCGGCGTCACCCTGTTACCCTCTCTGTTCAACATGAGACACAAGTTTGCTGTTATGGTAATTGCTGTTCTTTGTAGGATCAGAGGGCACACAGGAAAGGGAGTTCCTGGTAACTACAGAGTATCTAATAGTAGCTCCTCCAGTAAACTGTTATGTTAGGCACGGAACAGAAATCAGAAATTGCTTTCCCCAAATTCTTGGGTTCCTTAATTACCACCATTCTATAAAATCAAGGAGGACAGTTATTACTCTTCTGGTTTTACCGACTGGTGATGGAAAAGTTAAGGGACCAGCTCAGAGTCCTAAAGCAAATTCAGCGTTGACGTGACAAAGCAGCCTCTCCATCCCGCTCTCCCCCGTGTGGCTGGCCCCAGAATGGAGTGAGTTTCCTGTCCTGTGGCCATGTCGCTTGTCAGCATCCCAGGCTACCTATTTCTAACAGGCTGTAGCAGGGAGGAGGCACACTTGTCACATTCATCTACAGGCTCTAAATAACATCTGGATTGCCGCAGTTCAGAAAGACCACAGCTGCTAAACAAAGAAATAAATTGGGCCGCTGTGCTGACTTTATTTAGGAGATGTGGCAGAATTTAAAGAAAAGAACTGCACGCTCGAAAAGAAATAGAAAAATCAAAACAAAATTTACAACCTCCATCGAAACCTGTGTGATTTACACTCGGGACCACCTGAAAAGCAATATGTGACACAAAGACATAACAACAACAAAAAAGAGATGAAGATCAGATAAATTCCTGGCCACCTGCTCTTCCACTTTGTGAAATGAAGCTGGAGGATGCTACCTTAGAGGAGACAACAGAGTTGCTAGGGCTCACTCTCTCAAGAGAACTCTACTGCTGGAAACAACTCTATCTGTTCCTTGAAGTAGTTTTTAGGAACAAAGCCCACAAATTCAGTAAATTCATCCAATGACCCATTTCTGGGTAAAAAGAGAATGATTTCAATAGGCCACAGACCGTCAATATCCCCATAGCAATTGACCTCTGCTCATTAAATGGAATAGTGTGAAAGTCGATGGCTTGTTTTTGTTTTTGTTTTTTAATGGTTCTGAAGCCCCTGTCTCATTCCCCAAACACTGGAGAGTATCGTATCATTTAAGGGCACTAAAGACATTCGTTGATTATAGAATGCAGACATTCACATAGAATGAGATTCTGGAAATTTAATTTTGTGAAGAAATGCAAGCTGCTCATTAATTTAATGAGAACCTAAATAACATCAAGCATAGTTAATGAGGCTTGATATGATTTGATTTGCAAGAAGATATATTAATATGAGAAATCAAGTGATATTTGCCACCTCTCAGAAAATTTTGTAGCAGTAGAAGTTTCCTGAACGGTTTATATATTGCAAGGCTGCACCCATACTGGCCTTCTCTCTCTCTGTTACTCACCGTGGGGGTTACACCAAACTTCAAGCAGCACAATGGAGCTCCTGAACTCCTGGATGGAGGAGCCTGGGAGTCAGGGATTCCAGAAGACCACGTCTTCCCCTTCATAATCTCCTTTTCCCTCTCTGTCTAGGAGCCAGGCCAATTGCCAAAGCTAACATATGTACCACGTGCACAATGGAAAGCAGATATAAAAGCTAACCTGGAGGCCATGTAAATAAGTGCACCTGATTATGAACACCAGTGATCTGCATGGTACTCGTGTTCCAGAACAACCCTTCCAATGAGTAGCTTGTGAGTTATTCAGACATGTACGGCTGGTTCTAACAATTCCAGTGGTCAAGATAGTATTTTTTGTTTTTAAAGTGAAGTCAGCCCAAAGCAAACCAGTTAAAACCATTTTTGATTGTCTAATGCTCTAATACTCTTGGTTGTATATTATACTAGAAAAGACAGATGGTCTCATTCTTGAAATGGTCTTTCAGTTTGTACATGAAGAAGAGAGACAGCCATGAGTGGCCTGCCTTTCTTTGATTTCCTTATCTAGTTCTGGAAACTCAAGTAATAAAAAGAAAAACAATATTTGAAGTCAACAGGCATATATTTTAAATTATTTTGCTGAGGTGAAGATCAAGTTTACGTTTTGCAGAAGGAAGCACAACTTGCTGAATTAGTTAATAGTATTTTTGGTTTGTACTTCATTTTAAATATCTTCATGAAATATCTTCATTTAAAAAACCACTCTTGGGGCGCCTGGGTGGCTCAGATGGTTAAGCGTCTGCCTTGGGCTCGGGTCATGATCCCATGATTCCAGGGTCCTGGGACCGAGCCCCACATTGGGCTCCCTGCTCGGCGGGGAGCCTGCTTCTCCCTCTCCCTCTACTGCTCCCCCTGCTTGTGCTCTCTTGCTCTCTCTGTCAAATAAATAAATAAAATCTTAAAAAAAACTTTCAAACAAACAAACAAACCACTCTTCTCCTTGGCTTCCATGCCCCAACACTACCCAAGCTCCCCGCCTCTCAACATCTCTGTTTACCTCTCAGTCTGCACTTTAGACTTGTCTTGCCCAGCCCAGAATTCCAATTTTTTAGACTTGATCCTTTCCCCTTGTCATCCTCTCATTTTACTCTACTCTCTCATTCATGCCCTCAGTTCCTAACTATATACAGGTGACTCAGCAATATATCTGTCCCTTGCTCTTAGTTCAACCTCCAAGCCTCCGGACCTAACTGAAGGCCTACTTGACATATATTCTTGGAGATTTTAAAGACATCTCAATCTCAGCCTATGTAAAGTTGAACTCATGGTAGCCTCGCATCCCATGGTCCACTTGGAGTGCTTCCTAAGTCAGTGACTGAGCGCAGCAACACGGTGCACAAATCAGAAGCCTAGGGGTTATCTTGGTTATCTCCTTCTCTTACTCTTCACTTCCAATCCATCCTCAACTCTCGTCAAGTTTGTCATCTAACTATTTCTTTAGCCAGCCACTTTTCTCCGTCTTTGATAACCACTAACCAAATACAAGCCCCTATCATCTCTCGCCTGGACACTGAGGGTAGGAGGATCCAGGGTAGGACTGAGGGGGACAGGGGTCAGGCAGGAGAACCGAGAAAGTTTTAAGAAGACAAACTGATGGAAAGGGCATGTGGCCAACAATGGAAACTGTGTTTTAGATTGGGACTGAAAAGACGCCACTGGATTTAAGAATGAGGAGGTCACCAGTGACCTCTGAGACCTCAGAAGAAAAGTAGAAGTGGAGGTAAAATGACAATGGAATAATGCAGTAACAAAGTACAAACTATTCTTTCAAGGATGTAGCTCTGAAATTAATGGGACAGGTGTTTTTGGGGACGCAGAGTTGAAGGTAGATTTTTCAAAGGATGATTGAGATTTGTGCATTTTATAACCTGACAGGGAAAGGAAACCACTGAAGCTATGAGCATGGGGGGGAATTAACAGAACAAGTATCCACAAGTATTCAGAGGAAGTAGAGGGAGTCCCATCCGGGGCACAGGAAGATGGAGCATCACTAAACAAGAAGAATGGATGAAGGGATATCTTTTTTTGATAAAGAAGAGAGAAAGAGATGGAGTAAACTTCTCTCATTTCTTTTGTTTTTTAAAGATTTTATTTATTTATTTGACACAGAGAGAGGGAGTACAAGCAGGGGGAGAGGCAGAGGGAGAGGGAGAAGCAGGCTCCCTGCAGAGCAAGGAGCCCGATGCAGAGCTCGATCCCAGGACCCTGGGATCATGACCTGAGTCGAAGGCAGACGTTTAACCGACTGAGCCACCCAGGCGCCCCTTAGTGAATTAGAAGGAAACAGTATCAGAAATGGAAAAGAACGCTGTCAGAAGAGATCAAAGTGTTTGGATAATTAATTGATTCAACATGTATTTGTTGAGTGTCTACTATAGGCTGAGCACTGGGTGGTAAACCAGAGAGAAGCCACCACCATTCCTATGAAGATTGCAACTCTCCAGGGCGTAAGATTTCAGCCCATGTTAAGTCACCAAGGAGGGGAGCAGATTCAGGGAACCATGTGTAAAGAAAACCTTCAAACCAGATGCCCAAAGCCTCAAAGAACGCAAGGGGATGATACTGAGGCAGGTAGATGATGATGGGAAGTGGACTTCAAAGGAGGAGGAAATACTGAACAGAGACTGGTAGAATAATTGTGTAAAGGACACAGTGAAAGTGCCCTACTGCCCAGAGAGCTCAGAGGCCAAATCTGAGGGGCCGTCAGCGGGGCTGGTTTCTAAGCCACGGGACAGGGTATTCATCTCACAAGCAGGCAAACAAGGGGCTTCTTGAGTTGCAGTCTCGGTGCGGTATTTATCGTACCTGCACTCAAAGCTCCATGAGTGCACGGGGAAACCCAGGAAGCTGCCCCCATGGCGACTGGCACAAAAGAAGACCACCCCCCACCCAGATCCTCGCCCCCCCATCCTCCCTCCCCCGCTAGCGCGGGCTGCCACACCCACCCTTGCAGGGCTTGCTGCTAGGATCTGATGGTAATCACCCACCTGTTCCAAGTTCATGTGAGATAACTTGAGGAAAAGCAGAGGTATTTTCACTCTGAGATCAGTATGCCGATGACACATGGTCTACATCTCCTCTTTTATCTCTAATCCTGACACCACAATTTCACAATTTATTCAGCATCTGAGGGGCCCAGCGGGGGACTGGGATCAAAGTCAGCCAGAAAAGGATTAATCCCGATAAGACAGAGGTTATGATGATAGTCAGGAGAAAATATTTAAAGAATGTGGTGAGCGCGCTTCTGGGTTGCTCATAGGAACATGGCTCTCTCCGGCTTCCCAGGTTCCTTCAGGCCTCCCAGTTGACGGCCATGACAAGCCTGACATAAGGGGGCCTATTTATAGTGCCAGACCTGCGGTCTGTGACAGTGACTCTCGCTTTGGAAGTTCTTGGTGGCTATGGTTGTCCCCGGTCTTGTTAAACAATAAACTTAAGGCAAGGCCTCCCCGCTCCTCAGAAGGGTCCCTCACTGAAGTCATCAGCAAAGCCAGAAACACTACTCCATTTCTCCTCAGTTTCGCACTCGACAACTGCTACTATACTCCTGCTTTTTCTAACCATGTTAATTAATGTTGTTTTGTGAAATTTCTTCTGAGTCTATTTCTCTGAGAAATTTAATTTTAGAAAGCCAAAACATGTCAAGCAATCTAAAATTAATTACCCTATTTTACCCTTTGAAAGTAGCAAAGTATTCATCAATTTTTGGTTTTCCTTTATAATCAGATATGTGGAATGATTTTTTCCATTAAACCTCTTCAGGATTATTTGGGATAAAATATCGCCATAAGCAACAAGCATTAGATATTAGTGTCCTTCTTCCTTATTTCATCTGAAGTGCCAGCAGTGCTGTTTTCTGCCTCCTCTGGCTCTATTTCGTTTTAAATCTTTTCAATCTAATTTCCAACTAGCTCTTTTTCCAGGAAAAAACTCCACAAAGTAAATCATTCTTTTTTCCCACTGCAAGATAAACTTAACTCTTGAGGAAATCACCTTTTTGTAGGACACGGATATCCAAGTTTTTGCAGCATACTGAACGTTAGACTGTAGCATTGTAATAAGCTTTTGCCAATTTTAAGAAACTAACAAAAATATCACTTATTAAAAATGGGAAGAATCCAACACTAATAGGAGCAGCAGTTGTAATTTTACAGGGGATCACAAGGGAGATTTTTCAAAACCCACATACATCTTAGAATATTCTCAGAGAGTTGTTTTTTTGTTTCATTTTGTTTTTAACAGAAAGAGCATTTATCTGGAAGAAAGAGTTGTTCAAAAATTACGACCTCAGCCCTTTATCTCTGTCTCTCTTTTCTCTTGTTTGTTTTGGCATAAAAAGACTTAGACGATGGTATGAGTCACTAGAGTAGCTAAGTGAATAAAAAAGAGGAGAAAAATTATTTGTGCTTGAATTTTTAAAAAACCCTTAGTAATTTTCGCAATACTGTCATCCTCCTCTCAAATTATAATAGTTTAATGTTACAAATGAAAAGATGATTCAGTCCTTACACGTAGGTCAGGTCTCTATTCTGTACCAGCGATAATGGAAACATTCATTCACTTATTTACTCATTTAATACATAGTTGTTGAGAGGTACTGTGTGTCCGTCACTGTCCTGGGCCGTAAGAGATTCAGCCCAGAAAGACAGCTCCTGCCCTAACGAGTCACATGCTAGCGAGGGATTCAGACTGACCGGGAGGAGACACACATGAGACCGTCAGAGAGAGATGAGGAACTAAAGCTAGGTAAGGGGCCAGCAGCTGGGAGCGCAGGGCCTGCCTCTGAGGACTACACTGGAGCTAGGACCTGAGAGATGATATGGAGCCAGTCGTGGAAATTAGGAGGGAAAGGCTCTAGGCAGAGGGAAGAGCAACCACAAAGGTCTTGAGGAAAGAATGAGCTTGACTTGTTCTAGTTCCTAAAATTCCTCCTTTGGTACTTAGTTGCTGGAACACTTTTGAGTAGTCATTTTGAGGCAGAATCCCTATACGGCAGGGAAGAGACTGGGATTCATGTGGTCCCGGAACCTCAATTCTGAGGATAAAGCAGCTAAGAAACAAAGAAGGGATGGATGTTATTTACAATTTGGGACCTTGTGACTGTTCCTTCATGCCCACATTCATTCACTCAATCATTTATTTTTTTCCCCAACTTTTTTTTTGAAGATTTATTTATTTATTTGAGAGAGGGAGAAAGAAGGAGAGAGAGAGAGAGAGAGAGAGAGAGAGAATGTGTGTATGTGTGTATGTGTGTGTGTGTGTGTGTGTGTGTGTGTGTGTGTGTGCCCGAGGCAGGGAGGGGCAGAGGAAGAGGGAGAGAGAAACTTTAGCAGACTCCACACTCAGTCTCAGAATGTGTGTGTGTATGTGTGTGTGTGTGTGTGTGTGTGTGTGCGCGCGTGTGTGTGTGTGCCCGAGGCAGGGAGGGGCAGAGGAAGAGGGAGAGAGAAACTTTAGCAGATTCCACACTCAGTCTCATGCGGGGGCTCCATGAGATCATGACCTGAGCCAAAACCAAGAGTTGGACGCTTAACAGACTGAGCCACCCAAGTGCCCCCTCAACTTCTTTAAAGTAACACTATTAACCAAGCCACCTATAGTCATACTATATGGAAAATATAAGAAATCTGTATATTCTAATAGGGGTAACTAGTATTTCCACATATATCTGCCATTTCTTGGTCTGAACGCCACAGACTGGACTTGGGAATTTTCCAAAATTTCTTTGGGATTCTACGACAGGTCCAGAACCTCTTCTCTGTATTCTTAAATCTGGAAAGCTCGGAAAACAGGAGGAAGGAAATTCATTTCATGATAAAACAACCTACACTCCCTTATACTTTTATCTCACCAACTTTGAATATTCATGAGATTTGTGTTAATTATGTTTAACTGTTAGAGGTGGCCCTAGATTTCATTAGTTGTGTTATATAGTAGACAATTACCTTTCTAGAATCCAAAAATCCTGAATTCTGAATGAGTTTGGGCTTAAGGATTCTGCAAGGAACCACAGGGCTTTATACTGTATCCAAAATTCTTAGCAAGGTCAACGGGTACTGCTACCAGTTTATTAATGACTATTAAAATTATACTGCCACACGTTTGAATGCCTGTGGTTGTCTGTCACCCTTGCAAATCCTTCTGGACATCATATTTTACTTCATCAAAAAGGTTTCTTACTTCATACCAAAACGACCTTGTGAAAACATTTCACATATAAATGATCTGACTCATAAACATTTTACATGTAAATTTCGTGTAAATAATAAGATTATTTAAAATCTATACTGGGGGATAAAAAAGTTTGTATGGCCCGTTATAAAATCACATGAAAGAGAAGTAATTGCCTATGAATAAACATATCATGAAAGGAAATCAGGCATTTCACATAGCTGAAGTCACTGTTTATGAGAATTAATGTCCATATTGTGAATAGGCAGATGGTCCGCTTAACCAAACATATTATAGTTTGGCATTTCTTATCAACCGCACTGATTCAGGAGGAATAAGAGTAACTGAGGGCAGATTTGCAGGCAACTGTCCATTAAGAGGCATTCCTTAAACACGTCATTCCGGAAGTGCTGATTTCAGAACTATGACATCTTATTCAGTGTAAAGCATGAACGTTTAGATCGCTATACATCCCTTCTTTGGTATCTTTAAAAAACAGCCACAAACTCTCCGTAAATTTTTGTTCCCAGAGAAAACAGTACATACCATGTTGAAGCTCGTAAGTTGGTTAATGTACTGAGTGAAAAGGGATTCTGCTAGTTTTTCTTCCTTTATTCACAAACAGTGCCTCCTTAACATGTATTCATATGATGAGCCAAGGTCAGTGCAAATTTGATAGTGTCACCTGCCTGTAGGGAACCCATCAGTCCTTCTCTTTGCCTTCGGGACAAAGTTCCCCTAAAGAGGAAGCTCCATAAGGACAGAGAATTTTCTAGACCCTGTTGTTCACCGTTCTGTCCTCGGTGACTAGGGGAGAGCTTGTGCATACCAGGTTCTCAACAAGTCTTTCTTGAGTGCTTCAGTACAGAAAGGAGTCCATGCGTTAGCCCCTTCCACGTTTTCCCCTGCCTCGTGGTGTGGCTCGGACTGTTCCCTTTGCCTACAATGTCTTCCTCATAACTCATTCCCCATTTCATCCATCAGGTTTTGTCCTCACGCCCATCACTGTGGTCTTCCTTGAAACCCCAAACGAGGTTAATTTCCTGTGTTGCCATTTCCTGCTCTATTCCTTACCTTCCCTACTGAAATATTTGTGATTTTACAATGACTTACTCCATGTCTGATTTCCCCACGAAACTGTAAGCTTAAGGGGGACAGGGACCACGCTGATCTTGTTCTTTTTTCTCTCGGCACACAGGTAGGAGTTCAACACACATGTGCTGAAGGAATGGAAGCACTGATCAGCCTTCACTCCCCTGCTCTGGTGCCTGGGCTTATGCACCTCACCGGGATGAGTGTTGTGTGCATTTGCCCACGAGAGATGGCTGTGTATGTGTGTGCTTGGTTCCAGGCCAGACACACTCTCTGCAAGTTTGCCCTCTGTCACTCTAAGCCCATATCCTGGAGCACGTCGAGGCCAGTTCTTTTACTCTTTAGAAACTGCAGAATGCTCAGAACTCAGAATTTGTGCGCAAATCACTAGACAACATTTCTCTTCATTAATACTGGCGATCTGCATATTGCAACCTTCCCAAAGAACCACCGCTAGGAAGGTAGGTATTGCTGCAAGGCCCGTACAAAGACCATGTGTAACCACATATATTTTGAGATATTTGAGATCACAGACTCGGAGAACATTTTTAACCGATTACTATTTTTTTCCTATTCATGCCCATATGCTTTCAATCCAGAATCATTACTCTGCCCCAGAGGCATCTTAGAGCTATAATAAGCACAGGTGTTTGTGTGCCAACAAGTGTGGTACTGGCCACTAGGGATATTCACTGAATGGGGGCCCACTGGCCTCCAGTGAGGTCAGGGTGTGGCAGGGTTGGGGGGAGGGGTAACCAAGGAGAAGTTTTATGTATCAGCGGGGGAAGTGCTTCTCATTGCCCTCCACGCCAGCGCCCTGACTCATTCTCTGCTTGGCTCAGAGTGACCTCTTGTCTAAGAATATCCTTCCCATGTCTGTTCTGCATGCATCCTTTAAAACTCAGGCTAATTTTACTTCCTCCAGGAAGTCTCCCCCAATCCCATCCTCCTGCAAGCTGGTTTCTCCTGCTCACTCCCTGCAACACTCTGCGTAGCATCTCTATCAAGTGCATTCTGAGGCTCTACGATCATTCTCTCTGTGCCTAGGTCACTGACACTTTCTTGAGAACACAGACTGTGTCCTACTCATATTTCCAACTCCAGCATTTAACACGGTATGTGGCACATAGTAGGCTTGCGGGTGGAAAGAATGAATGGATACTGTCGCTGAATTTACTTCCCGTGAAAATAGCTGGTAGCAGTGAGACAGGGGGCAGGAGGCCACGCCGTGGTTAAGGAGGCAACTGTGCCCTGCAAGGCTGATCCCGTGTGAAACGTGGGCCACTGGCTCTGAGGGGGAGGAACAAAGCTTTGTGGGAAGCTGAGCCTGTATTCTCACCTCTAAGACAGAGGTTAGAGGAAAAGATGGACTTTTGCCGTCCAAGAGCTGTTGAAGCAGAAAGAACGGACAGGTCCCATGAACAAAGAGGTGGGCTTTCCCGGTGAACTCAGACATTTCTGCATTGGTCAGAAACCCTAAACCAGATCTGCCCCTGTGGCTACTCAGACTCATCAAAGTAATCAACCACCCATGTCACAACTCCCCATGTTAAAAGGGAAACTGTGATAACAAAATGAGAAACCTGGAAAAGCTGGAAAGTGTAAAGAGTGGTTTTAGCAAGATAAAACACTCCCAGATAGTTGGAGCAAAAGCCTGTGCTTCCATCCAAGAGAATATGAGAGATTTCTACCAGACGCTGCATACCTGCAGCTTCTTCTGAAGTAGGAGATGAAGGTCCCTCTTGGAGTGATCCTTTGTTTGCTCAGTGGAAAAAAATTGGGGAGTATCCTGTCACCTAGAATATTGTCCTTTGGTAAAAGAATCTACCCAAGCTCATCTTGATACATTCTGAAGATAGGAATGCTGGCATATCTGTTGAAGATTAAGCATGATGGTGACCTGAGCATGTGTCAAATATACAGCCAAAGAATAAATGAAATATATGCTAGAGAGAGAATCCAAAGTTCTGTGAATTTTAAACAGTTTCCAGAACGTCCTCTTCCATAAGAAGCATAACATTTTCAAAGTGGGTCGTACTGCCAAAAAAAAAAAAAAAAAAAAAAAAGTATTAAATACAGGCAGTCCACAACAGAAGAACAGGTTGTATTTCAGAAGTTTGCTTCTGAGGCAGTCCTGGGAGGATGTGGAATGTGCATTTCCCACTGAAATTGTAACAGACGAGTTGGTCAGTTACCCGCGTGAAATTAACCCACACTGTGCAGGGAGTAGATGCAACTGGCAAAAGCCAGGAGCCAGCCGGGCAGAACAATGCCACTGTGGGGATGTGTATGGACATCACATTGTCTCCAGCTGGACAACTGGTGGGAGGCATTGGGGAATTTCCCTGCTGCTGTGTGGGCTCCCCCTACTCCTGGTTTGCCAAGCCAGTAAAGGTAGGGATGCTTCAGGTCCTGGGTAGCAGTTCCTCGATGCTGGTGCTCTCTTAAGTGGATTATTTTTGGAGGAGGTGCTAAGGTGGTGTACAGAGGTACTCCTTCCCCCTGGAGACCCCTCTTTTGCGTATTTCTGAGACTACGACGTAGAATATCTCTCTTACGTGTCCTTAACGACTCACCAATAGCAACAGTCTACTAGATGTACCTAATCGGTACACAACAGACCTTTTCTTAAAGTTCCATGTATCTAGTCTGATGATAGTGATGGCAGGGGCTGGGGTACTTCTTCCCTTCCTTCCTTCCTTCCTTCCTTGACTTTCTCAGCCTGCAGTGAAGGAGGAGTTCTCTCCAACGCTGGGGCCCGGTGAGAAGCAAGAGATCAGGTTCTGAAGAAAAGTGGAATTCTAAGCTCTTTCAGCCAGTAGGGCAGGGGAGTTACGAAGCCAGTTGCCTGAATGGACATCTGAATATAAGCTCCCAATGATTCATTTCCCAAGACCCCAACACAACGATAACAAGAGGAATGAGAATCCTGAATTCTCCTGAAGAGTTAGTGGAAAGCTTAAGCAAGTGATTTGAAATGTGTATCACAGACACATACAGAAACTATGCAAACCAGGCAGGGCTGTGGCCCATTTTAATCTCTAAGGTGCTTTCCAGCTATTACATTTTCTCCCGCAGAGTCAGATCCCCCCAGATCTTTCGAAATTGCTGGGAGAGGCTGGGTATCTTCCAGTAATCCCCTGTTGCCCCGAGCCCCAGGGCATCCGAGGCTTGGAATGTTGGTGATGTACAAACATACAGCTGTTCCAGGAGTCCAACCCTGGTACAAAGGGCACGGTATGGCTGGCAACCTTCAGCTGCAAATCACTGCTATTCTAGGAGGAGAACCACTCCTGAACAGCTGAGAGGTGCTCGTGGAGTGAGAGCCAGGAACATTCCTGCCCTGGGCATCTCCCTTTGGCCAAAACCTCTCTCTACCGCCCATCAGCACTCACTCCACATTTCAGGGTTGTGAACAACTGCCCGTGAAACATGAACCTGAGCAACTGAACACAGAGGTCCAGAGTTGCCTGCACTCAAGTAAAAAGCTTATCACGAAGCTGGGCTGATCCCTACTTAATAATAGACATAATTATGAATGGTAGAAGAGATTGTGGGCCCAAAGGTAACCACTCCTTGCCTTCTTCCCCTCCCCACCGCACCCCAGGGTCATCTCAGTTGATAATCAAAGCTCTTCTGCCCCAACTCTTCGTTCCAAGGCCAACACCTTGTGGTTCGGTAAGGACTGGACCAGAATAAGTCAGGTCCTTTCCTTGGAGAATCACATATTCGGTGAGCGAAAACAATACTGAGGAGAACAAAGAAAGAAGATGGAGGGTGGGGAATTGAAATCAGAAAAAAACATTTCTGGAATCTTCTGGGAAGAATGAAGGAGAATGAGAAAACAGGAAGCGATTCAGGGGCTGTTCTGATCCTGCAACACAAGGAGTGCCTGGTGGCCAAGTCCCTCCTTCTTCCAGCACAGAACAGCCTTGGGTCTGGGGGCCGGGAGCCACCAAGCATGAGAGACCTCCTGGTCTGCTCCGGGAAAGACCCTCATTGTTTGTGGGATAAATCATAAGGCAAGACTGCACCCCTTCCTTTGCTGGGAAATGTGCCTCTTCATTTGCTATGATTATGGGACAGCAGGAGGTAGAAGGTGGGGGGGGGTGTATAGTTTGAGAAACCACGTTTCCTATAGCTGTTGTTTTCATAACACAAATTTGAAAAAATTGAAATAATACAAGCGACAGAAATAAGGCTCAAAAATATTTCCCTCTCTGATGCGGCTACACGGAAAACAGGATGGGAAAGCGTTTGTTAAGGAAGGCGGCACAGCCTCACTGGCGGAGGACCGGGGGCAGATGGAAGTGTTAAAGCTGTAACAGAAGGAGGCAGATCCTCTTTTTATCCTGGATCGCCAGTCCCATGGCAGCAGGGCCTGTCTGACCCGAAAAGGAGCTTGCCACATAGTGGGTATTCCAATAAATATTTCCCTAATCGGGAAGTTAAGTGGTGAACCATCCTTGGTTCACTGGCTGCATAGCTAGAGGTAACAGACCAGGAGTCAAAAGAATAGTTACTGAGTCTCTTCTGACTGAGGTTTGCAAGAGTGCTTTGCTGGCCTAGGTGTGAAGAGCTTGGAGGAAGGTGTGCACGGGGCCATTTTGCACTCCATGGGGCCGCACTTGGAGCTGGAACCATGTCCCCCATATAGTAGTTATTTAGAGATCAGGTACACTGTGTTCTTTATCCCAGTGTCTGGGGATAATTTTTTTTTTTTTTTTTTTTTTTTTTTTTTTTAGTAGCTCCAAGCAAGCAGGGGACATGAAGTTTCTCTGTCTGCTTATATCTAATTAATGTTCAGTGAGTCTCTGGCTATTTAAAATAGGGAAATAATGCATATTTATTCACACATGCTTTGAGATCTGTGGATAAAAATGCTGTATTACTACTAACCACAATGAATGCACATACTTTAAATATAATTATCAATTACCAGCTACCACCTGTTGAGACAGCTAACTACAGTGCCTTTAAACACCATCCTTCCAAATTTTAGAATTGGAAACATTCTTCAGTGTTATAGGCATTATATTCAACCAATTCATTAAGGAAAGTCTTTGTTACTCTTATTGTGACTTATGTATCAGCAAGAAGAATGGAAATTAAGCTAGATGAATTTCTAAAATGCCTGAGGGCCCTATATAGTTAGGGTCTGATCTTAATGGCATCTATATAGTCTCAGGTCATACGGCTGCCTTTTGAAAACAAAATTTTGCCCTCTTGGCAAATCAAATATTAAATGGTTAGCATGCATATGAAGTAAGGTGCATTTTTATAAATACAAAGTCCCTTGTGCAAATCAGTTCATAAACCATGCATAAATAGAAGGTATTATGTTACTCTTTCACACTTGGGACCATAGATTGAAGCTAAAACCATAAGACTCTGCTTATAGATGGGCAATTATTACAGGGCTTTTATTCTTCAAAAGCTATTAACATTTTTAATAGCATAAGCAAAATTATTACAAACAACCTCTAAAATGTGAAGAATGAGTTTCCTGAAACTCCTCCCAAACCCTCTCTTCAACATAAGGCACTATATTTGTTTACTGAAAAGGGAAAAAAAAAAAAAAGTAAGTAGGTTAAAGCTGAGATAAAAATGCTGCTGGCACCAAGTCAAGGAAGTCTCAATGAAATTCCAGTGAGCTGTTCTCCACAGCATATTTTTGAAGTGCAGGGAAACAGAATAGAAAGCAGATCTACTTGGGTGTTCGAGTCATCACCGACATTATGAAAAACTTGTTTACACAAACTGCCCCCCCTCGGAGCTGCCAGTCTCCAAGGCAGTCAGCACCGTCTACCAGCCCACCCGAGGGTAGCTTGACCGTGACCTCCAGGACACGCGCCACTGGGGCATGCCTGCCCATCAGCACTTGAAGCTTCTACACGACAAAGGAGAAGGCATAGTTGCCTCCACGCTAAAGCCTGCAAAGGCACTTCATCCCCCAGAACGAGACAGAGGTAGAAATCCCACCATAATGCTAGGAGTGAAAGCTGAATTTCTTCCATCTGCTCCCATGCCTCAAAAGCTTGATAATTCACCTTTAAAAAATATCTGGGAGTATAAGAATACATTCTCTATGCATTCTTAATGAACTTTCTTGACGCTGTGTTGTCACAAAGTGAAGAGACACCTGATAACTAGATAATTTATCTACGGAAGACACCAATTAGCAGTGACAAGGCTGACTTCGTTTCTCACGCTCATCTTCGAACCAGTAGGCGCTGGTATGTAGTTGCAGAGGCACTGGGAGAGAAATCAGTAGGGTGGGATGTGAATGGAAATAGCTATTCTTAAAGACTCGGTGGTCCAATTTCCAATATGCAACCTCTGAGTCACGGAGTGGAGAGCTGCGATGGGTCTTACATAACACCATGTCACCTTCATTCACTCTCAAGAAAGCTTAAAGGCAGCGCTAAGTCAAGCGATTTGCTCGGAGTTAGAAGGTGCCTCTTTGCTGTTCTGCCCATTCTCACAGAATACTGAGACACTCGCCTTACCCTTAATATGCTTTCCTTTAAGGAAGATTTCAAAAGCCCTGCATCTCGGGGCTAGTGTTAACAAGAAAAAGTAGATTTAACAGTGCTGAAAAAGGGGCACCTGGGCGGCTCAGTCGGTTAAGCGTCTGCGTTCGGCTCAGGTCCTGATCTCAGGGTCCTGGGATCGAGTCCCGCATCGGGCTCCCTGCTCAGCGGGAAGCCTGCTTCTCCCTCTGCCTCCGCCCCTGCTCGTGTTCCTGTTCTCACTCTCTCTCTTTAAAAATCGTAAAAAAAAAAAAAAAAAAAAGTGCTGAAATGGAATTTTCTATCAGGACAGGAGTGATTTGGACGCATGACTATTTTTTTCTTTGTCCTGAAGCCACGGAAAAAAAGGAGTGCTTTGGAAGGACAACAAAATGAAAAAGAAAATCAACACAACTGCACACAGACACAAAGAAAACAGGAGACTGGAGGTAGTCTTCCAAGTATCTAGTTTCACAGAAACCACTGCTTCTCACTCAAAGACCAGGTGCTGGAGGTGGAGACTGCAGTGATCGTTGACACCAAAGATTCAGAAAAGATCACGGAGCTGTAATTGGGAGGCCAACAGTAGCCATATTACCTGGAGGTGCCGTGGAACCGTGCAGTCTCAGGGACCCTGTGGTCACGTGACTATCAGTGGGGCCTCCAGGGTACCAGGGCAGTGCAGACCTACACTCCATGACGTAGAAGCCACTGCAGAAAATCAGACAAAGAGAACTGCATGGCCCACTCTCTGAGGCCACATGAGAGAAATCAAGCTCACCAAATGCAAAGTGGGAAAGTTGAAAGAAAAAGTCATTACACCCTTGTTCCATGGGAAGAAGCGTCTACCGCTTGAGTCCTCTTCTGCAATAACTGAATCTACAAATTCAAAGGGATAGAGGTTGTTAGAAGACAAAAGAAGAACCACAGCAGTACGAGTTATGGTAGAAAGGGTGAGTTAAGACAGAATGGTTTAAGATGCCATTAAGTAACTCCTGGAAGATTCTAGTAACTCTTGCAGAGACGCATCACGACCAAAGACGGTACCCAGACACTGCAGCAGAACAATCCAGCATGCAGCCAAGGTGGAGGGTGGCTCAGCCTCTCCATCCTTTGGTCACCAAATAGGGCTTGGTGATTTTTAAGATTCACAGCTACGTTGTATATAATGTAGGGACTTTACACATCTATCTAAACCTGCTCATAAATGGCTTGATTCCAGTTTATCTTCACGTTACTTTCATTTCTCTCAACATCTTTGTTCTTGACGAACCAAGATGAAGAAGCCTATCTGGGCATTGTTGAAATAGACATTCATTCAATTCCATTAGTCATCTTTCTGGCACAATTTTGGTGCCTTAGATTGAGGCAGTTAGGAATAAAATAGATCCCTGGCCCTTGAACTCATGTCTCCTTCAAGGGCTGGCTTGCCACGCACTGCTTTCCTCCTGAACATAGGCTCTCAGGAACTCAGTCCTATTAGCTGCCACCTTCTCTACTTTTCCAATTTCCTATCTCTTGGCCGGGCTATGGAGGAGGACATCCTACCCAGCTTTTAGGTCTTTGCTGTCTCTGAAAATACACACACAGGCCTTTTTCACGTAAGGATTATACCCACAAAGAATTATGGATGGAATAACAAAAGCCACAAACAAGAGGAAGTTCTTTAAAGTTTCCGGTATATTACAAAATACTCAGGGTTAATTGTGCTTGATCTGTATTTCTTGATGATTCCTTTCTTAGATGATATTCCAAGGGCTTTGTTAAATGGTGCCTGTCACTAAGCTGAGAGGCTTAGCTCTGTGATGGTGGATTTAAAAGTTGCCACTGCTTCAATCTAGCAAATTCTGAGCCCTGAGAGACCCCATGTTCTGACCTTCACTCCATGCATGGCCCAGCCCTTTGTCAGACTAATGGATGTCTTAGGTAAGAAAGCCATTCTCTTTCCTGACCCCCAAAGCTTTTCCCCATGGGATGCAAGAAGCTCTTCATTGGCTTTGGAGATACCTCTCATCTCCCTAGTTGGCTCTTTTAAATCCTACAACTGTCTGTGGTTCCTCCTTCTGGAAGGACGATCATTTCTTCCAAGGAACCCAAGATGTTCCCCCTGGGCATCAGATCATTTTAGTTCATCTCCAAGTGTCCACTCTACTCTTCATTGACTTCTCCATGGTTCCAGCTCCAGGATCCAGGAGGTCCTAACCATTCCATATACTGTAGAGAGTCAGTTTCTTATCTACCATACGATTTACCTCTGGAGTGTGCAGTACCAGTTATGCCGGCATGTTCTCTCTCTCAGTGAAGCTTGGCTGTTCTGTCTGTGGTCCTCTAGGATCACTGTGACCACTCCATTTTGAGGGCAAACCTCCAAGGGCCTCATGCCTCGAGCTAATGCTCTGACAAGGCCCCACCTCACCTCCCCTCTACACTGATCTTTCCCATGTTTAGAAGTCCCTATCTCGGTGACGAAACCAAATGATATCTGTTCTCAGGGGCCATTTCTATACTTAAAAGCTAGATATACCCTGAGATCAAAACAATAATCATTGTTGTCATGTACTAAGTATGGAAACAGGTTATACCAGGCACCGCGCTACATGATTTTCAGAGTTTGTTTTCTTCAATCCACAACTCAAACCGACAAGATGGTATCTGCAACTCCCTCTTCAGGTGAAGAAGTCAGGAGAGAGAGGTGAAATACCTTCTGGAAGGTTTCACAACTAGTAGGGATGTCTGGCTCCAAAGCTAATATTCTTAATTTTTGTGCTCTGCTGCCTTCCTGAAGAAATATACAAGCTCAGCAGGATGTGGGTTATTATGACTGGTACACATAGCTCCTAACATCTCTCCCTGTCTTACCTGGGGCCAGGAAGTGGTTTGTTCATATGCCCAATTTTACAGTGCAAAAATTTTTAATGTATGTGTATAAATAAAAATAATTTTGAAATTTAGAAATAAAATGTAAAAATCTATACACACAATTTTTACCTCTGAAATGGGTGAGCAGAGGCTTAGTTCCCTGGGGGACTACCTCTGACAGAGTGTTCTAGGCTACACGGTACATAAACAACTGTTACACCATTCATGCCCAGAAAAGTATTGTTTTCCCATTTGAGAATTTCAGCCAAAAATGCAGGGTCTGGAAATTCTCCCTGGTAAAACAAGTAAGCCAGGAGTTCCTTTTCCATTTGCTGTCTAATTTTGCCACTTTTATTCTTATTCAAGAGAATATTCAGCTAGAAAAAGCATGGATAAACTATTTCAAGGACTTCGTATGCCCATCAGAAATAAAAACTATGACATGTGGTTGCCTTGTATTTCAATTACAATATTAAAGAATTTATCCAGAGATACTTAAAATCTTTTAGAAAGCAGCTTGATTTATGAGTTACTAATATATATTGTGGAGTACATAAAATAAGTCACGCTATAATTATTTTTCAACAAAAATTCTCTCAAGTTTTGGATTCAGAAAAAGGATAATCTTGGAAGGACGTTTTCACCATCTTTCTCCTATTGCCTCCAGTCAAATGCAGTCATAACGGATCACTTTAATTGGATTGAAATGATCTGTTGGACATTCTGCTGCTTATACTACCACACCGAGGGCAATCCCTTAGCTGCCAAGTGGTATCTAGAAATACTAATAATTTACCCGTTGATTCAATTTCTTTCTTTTTCTTTTTCTTTTTTTTTTTTTTTACCAGTCGAACTCCATTTGTGGCAGTATTCTATGCCACATTCTATGCTTACATTCATACACACACATACCCAAACACATGCTCTCAGGATTCTAGAAACACCCAGTGCAAAGGGCAACTATGAAGATTTATACATGGCACTTCATCTCTGAGCCTCAGTGTTCCTATTTATAGAAGGGAGATAATACTTGCTAACTTCTTTTTTAAAAAAGATTTATTTATTTGAGAGAAAGAATGCACAGGGGGAGGGGCAGAGAGAGTCTCAAGCAGACTCCCCGCTGAGCACGGAGCCCGATGACATGAGGACATCGCAGGGCTGGATCCCAGCACCTCGAGATCACGACCGGAGCCGAAACCAAGTTGGACGCTTAGCCAACCCAGGTGCCCCAATATTTGCTAACTTCCTAAAAGGCTTTTTTGTTCTGGGGAATCATGCCAGGTGTGTCAAAGCATGTTATAAACTGCAAGGTGGAAGCATGTAATAAAACATATACACTTATTATTATTATTTATTCGGCTGATTCTGCTTTTTTCAATGCCAGCATAGGCAGAACAGGAAAGTGTCATTAAACATAGCATCTGTAACATATTTTTGTTATATTTTAAATCTAGTATTGATTTTCTATACATTTCCTTTTTGAGGAGAAGAAGATATGATTCATGGTGGCACAGCGGATAGGTCTAGAACCTCGGTTGGCAGGAAAAGGGGTATTAAGAGTGATTAACTGGTTTTTACCAAAGTATGGAAGGCACTGTGCTCTTTCCATCTCATTTTTCCCTTACACCCTCTCACAGGTATTTATTCCATTCTTTTCCCTGTCTCTCTTTCCCCTGTCTGTTGGCAAGGTGCTCAATGCATGGAAACACTGCTCAGATCCTCAAAATCCCCTGCCCATTTCTGGAGATCATGCTGTTTCGGATCAACCCCTGGGGGAGGTCTGGAAGATCAACAGTGCCTAACCCTGTCCAAAGGATGGCTGTTCCAGAAATCTTCTAGGGGTGAGCTGGTGGTTACTGTGGGTGACACCAGGAGCAGGCTGGTGTAACCATGCCTCACAGCAGACCCAAATCCACGCTGTCACGTGAGGAAACTTCTCCAGAGCGGGTGTAGAGTTGTAGAAGACCCTCTTCCCACCCCGCTGCAAATTAAAGTATATTAACAAAGAAAAAGTAAAGAGCTTTTTAAAAGCTTAAAAAGGGTGACTGGGTGGTTCAGTTGGTTAAGCAACTGCCTTTGGCTCAGGTCACGATCCCAGGCTCCTGGGATCGAGCCCCGCGTCAGGCTCTCTGCTCAGTGGGGAGCCGCTTCTCCTTCTCCCTCTGCTGCTCCCCCGGCTTGTGCTCTCCTGCTCGCGTGCTCTCTCTCGAATAAATAAATAAAATTTAAAAGAAAAGGGCTTAAAGTCAGAAAAAATGGGAAAGATAGAAGAAAAATTCTTAATAGAACTAAAATATGTAACCTGCCCCTGAAAATAAAAGCTCATCATGACGTGTGATTTTTTTTTTTTTTTTTCTCTTTAGAGGAAACAAACCCGCTCTGCAATGATGAAATAGTCTCCAGGTGCAATAGTAGGTTCCTTTACCCATCCTTTGGAGAATACGTCTGTGCTCACCACGTGTACAAACACATTTCCCCCATACTTCCAAATATACATGACTGGGAAAGAAAGAAACAAATGAACAAGCAAAATACACACACAAGCACGTGCCCACCCACATACACACTGACCAAATCCCTGGGTATGAATTTTGTTGTTGTTTTGAAATGTGGGGAAGAAGGAGTTAAGGGGGGTTTGGGGAGAGCGTCTGTGCAGATACTTCTGTACATTTCTATGAGTTTTAAAGACCTCCATGCTTCACTGGTTATTGTTAAAAACATACTGAATTGGATATGACAACCTGTGGGTTAGTTTACCCCACAGTCTAAAAATTGGGAAATTCAGTTTAGAAATTTGATCAATATTCATGCCATCTCACATCATAATTCAATTGGCAAAAATGCAGTCGAAAACTCCCCAGGGCAATCCTGAAGAACAACTTACATTCTGGTGCTTTAACATGTGTAAACCTCCTGCCTGGAATCACGGATAGGGGTTGATGCAAGCCTTGAACTTTAACAAGGATTTCCAGGTGATTTGATTGAGGGTTAACTCTGATAGAACAGAAATGAGCAAATTAAAATGAATATGCCAAGGCAAAAACTCAATATGCTTTTTTTTTTTAACTCTCCACGAGAACTCTCCCCAAAAAGCATAAAGAACTGTCAAAATAGGATCTTGCTTAAAATGCAAAAGGTATTTTCAAAGCGGGGATGACATTTGCATACAATATGTGCTGAAGACTGATGATATGCTCAAAATGTCTTACTTGTAGATTGAGTCTATATGACATCAAATGCCAGGATAAAGAAAGAAAAAGGATTGAAAATTTTAGATTTAAAAATATTTCTTGATGTCTTTCTCTAATTAAACATTTACCTAAATGTTAAATTTATATATGGCATCGTGATCCCCTGAAGACAGAGGAAGCATTGAAAGGTGGCTGAACCGGTCTTAAATTACACAAGACTTGGTTTGAAAGATAGCAATATAATATAGTTTCAGATGTTAGGCTGCCAGCATCTTTGTGATTTTAGCTCTGGTATTTTTATTCTAAAATCTTCTCCCATGTGGCCCACCACCAGCTTTGTTGGGGTCACCTTTTATCAATCCTTAGATTATCTCTTCATTTGGGGACAGCAACACAGTGCTAAGGCCATTTTTCTAAAGTTCAATTTCAATAAAGTTTCTGGTCTTTAAAAAATAAATGTCGTGGCAAATTCTTACAAAGATCCAATATTCTAGTATTATTCACCTGGTTCCCTGAGCTTAAAGTGGCTGACTTTTAGCAGGGGCCTCTTAAAGGGAACATTGCTTGTTTAGGGTGTGTAATAAAGGCACAGTGTCCTTTTTTCCCCCACCCCCACCCCTTATTTTGATAAAATCAGTGCAAATGAAATCAAGAACTGTTTAAAAATGTTAACGTTTTTCCTGCAGCAGAGTAACTGGATTTGAGCTCAGGTATTTAAGGACAGACAGAACAATCACGCCTTTCATCAAGAATTCTGAGTAACTTGACATACATAAATCTTCATTATTTTTGATTAAGTGGAGGGGTAAAACAAAACTCTGCTAGAAGATTCGTAGATAGAGAAGCTAAAGCATTCTCAAGCCCTATCGCTGGGATGGTGCTGGTTGGTAAAATCCACTGGCATTTTTCTAATCAGCAAAGAGAGGTCTTTCTCAGTCTCTTAAAGCTAGAACCCAAAACTTCTTCTACATAGCACTTATAAGATGTAATAAGAACTTATATAAAATATAACACATAATAACTTACACATAACTTTTAACATGTACTAATAACTTCTAATAATACTTAAACATATAATAACTTGTCAATAATAACATAAAAAGAAAAATATATTCTTCACATGATGACCTTCGTATAGTTGTACCTTAGTGTTTTAGATCATACCCTTTCATTACCAGTTACTAAAGAAAACCCCCAAACGGGAAAAATTATGGTCTCGGTAAACACATAAAATGTACACTCTATTATCTGCCAGCTATTAAGTAATTATAAAAAAGATCATGTATGTAATCATAACATTGCTGTTTTTACCTAAGCTTTCAACTTGTAAGTAAATATTTCTACCCGTCAGGTGATCTCTGCCTAGCAGGTGGCACGAACCTTCTCCAGAGCAGTCTCCTGTCCATCTGTGGGGGCACTGGTTCCAGTCCTAGCCTCCCACATTTGGACATTGCTTGGAAGGGCAGCCTGCTGCATAATCCCAGAGGAGATTGTAGGAAGAATAAAAGGGTGAGGAAAGGGTCCAGCCATTAGGGCCCTCAGTGTTCAGTGTTAGAGAGCTGAGACCAGTCACTGCCCTTCTTTCTCAAGCAGAGTTTTTACAAGCCACCAAAATGGAAATTATGATGCTCCAAAGGGCCGAAGGCCATACCTGTTTTCATTTAATATGGCCAAATTTAAAGTTGAGCTGTGCAAAACATTTTCCAGAAAACTGAAAACCCAGTACATACAGAGAAATATTAAGGATTCCTTCTACAATACAAAAACCCGTCACAAATAATTAAAAAATGATTTTCCAAATCAGAGATTTCTTTCGCTTGGCTTTCTTTCTTTTTTCAAGGAGAGTGAGCAGACTTCACCATTAGACTGACTGACAGCAAAACTTGATAAATGTCAATTTGCATGAGTTTGCAATGTAAACTGAAACAATTATTTTAAACCATCACTTGGATATTTTAAAATTGGATTTTAAAAAAGCAGACTCATATGTGTTTTCTTAGATTGGATTTTTACTGCCAGTTTTTAGAAGCTTTCAGATTTTAACTCATAATATGTGATTTTAAGCAAATGTATTTGTGGACAATATTCAAACTAAATGGAAATGAATTATTTTTCTTCATTTTCAATTACTTAGTTCCTACTCAAAATTTGTCAGAGTTTTTAAAAAATACAATGCCGCATATGGAATATGTGTGCATGAAGTGAATTTTAACATAATCTCTGATCACCTTTTTTATTAAGATCAGTACACCTTCACGCTAATTAAGGCGCTGGTACTGTCAAATTTTAACGACTTCGTTTCTTCTATGCATTATGTTTGCAAATATATTAGGTGTTCCCTCAGTGTATTTAGCAGTTAAATATAGGGAAGGGTTAAGTTAATTATCACTCCTTAATTAGGTTGTGTAATAGGAAATTGCCAATAACTGAACATTTTTTGACCTACCAAAATGGCACTCTTATATGGCTTAATATAATTTGGTAGAACGTTATGTATGAAGCAGTAAAGGTTGTCGGCTTTGAAGTCGCTTAGTGAATGACCTAAGCCTCAATTCCTATGCTTAAAAGAGAGCGTTGATGATAACTACTCATCAGGGTCACTAGGCAATTTAAATGAGATAACGCATGAAATCTGGACAATGACTAACACCCAGTAAGCTACTACAAATTATTGCAAAAACTGGAAGAGCAACAGTAGCCTATATAACACATTCAATCATAATTATAAAAATACCTTTAAAGGATTAATACGTTCATCAAAACACTAAACATCCTTTCTTCCACGTGCCCAAGATACAGCTGTAATGATATGAAACCCTCAGGCTGTCCTCTCTCACCATTGCGTGGAGGTAGGACAGACTGGTTGTTCAGAACAGTCTGGGATCAGATACATTTGGACTGGGCACCCTGCTGTGCTGCTTATAACCTATGTGACTCGGCGCAACTAACTTGGTTGTCCATAAAAATCGGACTTATTACACATAAGAAAATGCACCTAAAGCACTGACAACATTGCCTACTGCATAGAAAGTACTAAATAAATATTACCTGTTACCTAACTTTTCATTATCGTTATCATGATGGCTGTCTTACCCAAGTCCTTTATTTGTGGCTGAATTCCAAGAAAACAATTTTATCTTTACTGACATGCTTTCTGTATTTAATTGAAATCTTTATTTTTCTTAGGCAAAATACCTTTCTCTTTATGGGGCTTTAATACCTGTAACATTATTAGTCATTTTTTTTCTGTCCCAAAGATATAAAGAATAATTTAAAAGGGAAATCCCAAATAATATCATAAAATAATAGTAGTCATATTGTGAATAGGTTAAAAGCACCCAAATAAGGCCAGACTATCTGGATCCAAGTCTCAATTCTATCTTATTTGGCTCTATAGCCTTGGGCAAATTATTTAATATCTCTGTGCCTCAGATTCCCCATCTTTAAATGGGTATAACAGTGCCACCCATGTCACAGGAGTGTTTTGAGGTTTAAAAGCATTACTACATAGTACATATAAACCACATCTTCTTTATCCATTCACCTGTTGATGGACACTTGGGCTGCTTCCATAGTTTGACTATTATAAATAATGCTGTAATAAACATGGGAGTACATATACCTTCGAATCAGTATTTTTGTGTTTTGGGGGTATATACCCAGTAGTGTGATTACTAGATTATAGGGCAGTTCTATTTTTAACTTTCTGAGGAACCTCATATTGTCTTCCCCAGTGGATGCATGAGTTTGCATTCCCACCAACAGTGCATGAGGGTTCCTTTTCCTCCACATCCTTGCCAACACTTGCTCTTTCTTGTGTTTTTTATTTTAGCCATTCTAACAGGTGTGAAGTGATTTCTGCCATCAAAAAGAATGAAATCTTGCCATCCGCAAGGACATGGATGGAGCTAGAGAGCATTATGCTAAGCAAAATAATCCGTCGGACAAAGAAAAATACCATAGGATTTCATTCAAATGGGGAAAAAGAAACAAATTAAAAGAGCAAAGGGGGGAAGGAGAGAGAGAGAGAGAGGTAAACCAAGAAACAGACTCCTAACTATAAAGAACACCCTGATGATTGATTACCAGAGGGGAGGTGGGTAGCAGGATGGGCAGAAGAGGAGATGGGGATTCAGCAGGGCTCTTGTGAGGAGCACCGGGTGTTGTACGGAAGTGTTGAATCACTAAATTGTACACCTGAAACTAGTATTACACTGTATGGTAACTACCTGGAATTAAAATGAAAAAAATGATCTAAAAATTACAAGAATAAAAGCGTTAATACATGTAAAGTGTTTAGAACAAGTACCTGCCACACAGTAAGCACTCAGTGAATGTTAGTTATTCTTATCATAGGTACTAGTCAGACAAGTGTTCATTAAATAGTTTTCTTTAAAAATACTCAAGACGCCATAATCATATTTAATATGTACTTTGGATACTCTGATCTGACGTAGTGAATCACACATAGGCCACTATCTTTGCTGTGACAGTGCTATTCAGATAATCACTTTGCTGAAAAGTCATGAATAGAAATGATGGTAAAACAAAAAAATGTACTTACACATTGATTTTGGTATTTACCCACGAAACGGTCTGAATCACACCCATTTTCATTCTATAAACACTTTGGTTAGAAAGATGCTCAGTGGAGTTCTTTAATGAAATGTGAGCCTGCCATTTTTCTAGAAAAGACCTAAATCATTTACAGGATTCAAAATACGTCAGCATTGTCTGAAAACTGGGGCAAAATGTTATTACCAGGGATCAACACTCGGTTCAACATACTGAACACCAACTCCGTGCCGGGCACAATGCCAGGAGCTAAGAACTCAAGGGTAATTAAGAAAGATATGGTCTTCTCTCAGCTTCCAGTAAATACTGTCTACATTACAACAACATTCCTAGCAAGGTATATCCCCTTCTTTCAAAGAGAACGAGGCTCGTATCTACAAAATCTTTACTTTTCCTCTTCAGGTACCATTGATGATGGAGATAGAGTAGCCCAACTGACAGGATATTATATGCACCAGCCTTTGCTGCTGGGATGATTCACGCTTTTTAAGAATGGCCATAGGGATCAAGGACAGTGGCTCATCAGACTGACCATGAATTTGTTGACCGATGCAGCAGCCCTTCAAGGACCGGTGGGAAGGTCTGGTGAGAATGGAACGAGCACACTACCTTGAAGGCAACAATGCTCTCCCCCTGGTAACTGCTCGGTACCTCTTACGCATGCGCGGTCGTTTGAACCCAAAAGGAAACTGCCAGGAGGTGTGGCGTCAGGAATATTTCTGTCTCCTTTGTGGAGGTAGTCTGACTCAGCTGGAAACCATGCGTTTTGAGGCCCGTGTGCTGGCAATCATTTCTGGTTGGTAAATACGAGGACAGACACACAGCAGAACTTCCACTGTTTTGTAATGATTACATGCACGTTGTACACCAGCCTTTGGAGAAATCAACAAGGGGAAAAAAAAAAAAAGCAAAACCAAAGAAAAAGGGATTTACAGCAGAGAATAGGAAATTCTCTAGAGACTCTGAGACCACCCACGGGGTAGAGGGAGATGCAGCAGCGTCCTTTCCCCCAGCTCTGTCTTTCCTTGCCTCAGTCACAATTAGATGTTCATTTTCCAATTAATGTTTTATTACTTGCAAAAGTGAATTTTAATAGGGGATTTGTGGAGACAGTAGAGCCCTAATCTTAGAAAGGTATCTAGAGATCAATGGAATTTGACACCTGATTGCAAGTCAGAAGAGAATGTAAGTGGAATAGCATCCCTGGCAGTCAAAGATTTCTCTATTGATGTATTCGAGGTCTGAATACAAAAACCTGAGTGTGAACTGCAATCTCCCCCCAAATTCAAGGAAATCCCTGTTGCCACTTTTGTGCCTCAGGCCCATAGAATCTACAGATTTCCATGATCCTACTGTCTACACATACCGTAATTCAAATATTCTCTCCATGATTGCTACTATTATCAAAAAGAATATATAAAGATATTTTCAATACATTTTGACTGGCTATAGGAAACTGGGCAACTCTTTCCTCTTCTTCTTCTTTTTAAATCATATACGTTGAAAAAAGCACCCTTTTAAAGCAGAACAACAGAACACCTCTATCTGACCTCGGTGCATCCTTTTTTCAAAACTAGAGAGTGAAGTGGTCATTTAGTCCGTGAAGATGGAGTTCACCACAATTCAGCTATAACTGCCTCATTCTGGAGGCATCATATTTTGTTTTTTTTTTTTCATTAATAAAGATTGAGTCGGTCACTTGCACAACCCTTTCCCTTTAATGACATTTGTTCTAAGGAGTCAACAAGACTAACTGCTTGTCCTTGTCCACTATTAAAGCTCTTGAAAATACCATTTACAACCCTGCTGCCCCAGTGACAGGGATGGCTCTCTGCACTTCACATGCACTCTAGCTGGGAGCATTTCTCCAGAAGTTTCTGATGTGTTCCTTTACCGCCGAGTTTCACGCCTGTAATCATGACAAATGATTCTGGTCTTGCAGACACCCTCCTTATCTCCGACTGCAATTTCATTTGTGTACCATGGTTTAGTTAAAGGGTGGTGTGACAGAAAATGAACGTATTTGTTTCGGTCCCAAGAATGTGGACAAATTAGGAAAATCTACAATGCGTTCTTTGTGTACTGATTAACACCTAGTCTACTCTAGCTCTATAGATGAATTTAATTGTAAGAAAGATGGTCTTTGGCATTAAAATATGATTATGTGAACAATATAACCGCCATCAAAATCTGTGAAAATCTGTCGGTGCACTATTTACATCATTTCTACAAAACCTTATAAAAATTTAGGAAGAATTACTTCATGTGGGTGTTTTTTAAAAATTAATATGATAAATACAATATAAACTCCTGAAATGAAGGTTAATTGTGGGCACCCGCAAAAGTAGTACTAAATATGTGTTTTTGATCAAGAAGGGAAGGTAACTAAGTCTTCACGTTTGAAGCCATGATATCCATCCAACTTTTCAAATTTACAGAAGACACAGCTAAATTACAGATCAGATGTCAGGCCAACACAATCGACTCGTTATGTTACAGTAAAATTTATTTCACTTTCTTGAAGATCACAAAGTAAGTGCTTATTTAAGAAACACTAGGGGTCGAGAAACTAGAATTATATCTATTTCCAACAAGTGATGTATTATGCTTCCCTAATATATTCACACTTTAATGTAGATTTAAACCCTAGCTACCTAAACTGCATGTATTTCTTCCTCTCACTTAAGAAAAGCTGCATTTCCTATCTCTAGACAATAGCCAAAAAATATAGACTAATTTTTAAGTTCTATTATTGTAGTGGGGTTTGTTTGTTGCTTAGAATTTTGGGCATGCAAATAGAGTTTAAGAAGCAGTGTTTCTATTACTGAGATGACATTAAATATGCCTTCCTATGGATCGTGCCGTATCATTTAGTAGCTCTTCCTAATGAGACATTCACAAGCAGCTCTCAAAAGGCAATAAATCACCACTGTATTGAATTGAATCGTGATAATTAAGCACATTCAAAACAACCGTGTTTGTTATGAATTATGGAAAACCTATCTTAATTTCTTTACACCTTTTCAGGGACAATAGCTTTATTCCAAGGATAAAAATAGTTGTAACCAAACCTTTAACAGTACAATTAGAAAAAAAGGATGACTACATTGCTGCGGAATGTGTTAGTGGGTGGCATGGTAATTTGTGCAATTTTTTTTCCGTATTGCTTTTTATCCCATGTTTTATCAATCATATATAACATTTGAACTGACTCATAGGTTGTATGATATTCTGAAATATGATGCAACTATAAGACTAAATGCACTCTGCTTTATTCAATTACTTAATAAGTTCTCAGAAGTTCTTTAGAAGCTTCACAGACTATCCACTTATAATAGGACTGCCAATTACAGGGAAGATCTGGTTTTCCTGAAATAGGAAATAGTCATCCAACTCAACTTATAGACAAATGCTTTTAACTGCTAATCAATGTGCAAATCCTCTCGTGGAATGCTAGTATGCTTAAAATCTGTAACATCAAGCAAAAACATAAGAGATAGTAGAATGGACAGCATGTTGATCCTTATGATGTGGCCTCAACATCAGACTTCATTTCTTTTATTCTTTGAGTAAAGAAAAAGATTATTGCCTCCCTATTGTGCACACCGCATTGAGCCTCTTTGGCATTTTTAGTCACCCAAGACAATGATAGAGAACATCTATTTGTGACTGATGATCTTTTGTACCACTAGTTCTATCTTTGGGACGTCAAAATTGATTTTCTTCCACTTGTCACACGAAAATCTCAACTCTGTCCTTTCTGTTACACTCTCAAAGAGTTCAGTGGTGTGCAGATCAAAGGATTAGGAAGCGCAGCTTTAAGGGAAGCAAGCAGCATGAGCAGACTTTGTGGAGGCAGTTCTGAGCATTTTATGTAAGCAATCTATTTCAGCTTCAGAGGAAGCACTGGCTAAGTGGGTGAACCACATGTAAAGTGCTCACTTGACATAAGTTTTTTTTTTTTTTTTTTTACAGTAGTTGAGATAAAGGCAGCCTCCAATGGCTGACCTTTTATTATTAGTCAGAGCCCTGGCTACTTGAGCAGAGGGGGCTACGAGGCACCCGCAGGGCGACCGGGCCTGTTGTTAGCTGTCCCTGCCATATTTGTGGCCGCCCTGCTCTCATTCACGTTGTTTGTTGTGTTGGCCACCTGATGCTCCAGGTATCTGATGTTTATCTCTGGAAGCAGTGTGGGAGCCACGTGGTGGTCAAGTCTGGACTTTAACCGCAAAGGGACACATTACGGTATGCTCCCAGGGAGTCAGGCACAACTCAGGATTGGTCTGGTTTCGCTTGGAAAATGTGCAGAACTTTTGAAAATGCTGTGAAAGAGACAAGGGAATCCCCATCCATTTGTATCTCTCCTTCCATGTCTTATTATAGTCTAATCATGAGAATTAAGAAAATACATATTTATTGATAGCAGTGGAGAGCCGGGGATGGGGTTTAGTTAACTGTGCATTTTGGTTTAATAAGTATCTGTTAGAGCTCCCATTTGCTGTGATTCATATGCACTAGGGTCCATGCTTGCATGCTTTACATACAATAATCCATTTAATCCTAGCAACCGACATTCCAGTACCTGTTCTATCTTCGATTTACAGGTAGATAAACTGAGGCCCTGCAAGGATGAAGGAATTTGTGCAGAGTCCATCGTAAATAAAGAACCAACTTCCACGGAATTCAAAACAACAGATACATGTATTTGAAATAAAATGAATTTCTTTTGGTAAATTAGAAAGCACTTCAAGAGTGTATACTGTGTCTGCCTCATCATGAGGAAATTAAATGTTTTCAGCACTGCCAAAAAAAATTAATTTTAGTACACGTTCTCGACGCAAGGATTCTGGATCTTTTAAAAAATTAACAGGCTGAATTATTTGATAATGATTTTTTTATAGGTGGCAGTAGATTTAATTTCTGAATGATCTACCAAGTCTTAAGTGCTTAACATTGGGGATTTATTTTCATATACACATCAAGTTTCTTTTCAAATTCAGTTTCAGAATACAGCCTATATTTTAGATATATTCCTGTATATAATTAAGCAATTTTCAAATAGAAAAGGAAGCCACTGCATAAATATAAGACATACTGTGGTGGTTAATATTTAATTATGGCATAATTAATCATAGACGCTCATATGAATCTAATTTATTAATGTTCTCCCCCAAAATGCCATCTTTGATTTCTACCAGAAAAAAAAAGACAGAAGTATAAAAACAATGCATGCACTGCATTTATACCCCTTGTAAATGAGAGCCACGTCTTTCCTTCCCGGGTTCAAACGGGTTCAGGAATATTATCTCTACCCTTTAAAAGAATCCTGGCTCATGGCTGTTGCCCAGTTTTGATGGCATGTTGTCTGAGGATGGGATTATAAATTCAGAAGAGAGAGTGAGGGGCCATGATAGTGGAAGGCCAGTGTTGACCATGGTTGGTCCTGTCTGACTCACCACACGTCACCCCACTTACTGGAGGTCACCGAGGAAGTGGATGGCTTAGTCACCCGGCGTGGTGGCCCTTCTGGGGTCACGTGCAGACAAACAGACGTCAGATGAGATGCCCTATGCAAAAATGCTGTCCTTCTCTACCTGACCAGGTCATTCTTTTTGCTAGGAGCCAGAATCTATGGCGTGGATGTGTCTAGATGAGGAAAGAGCATGGGTGTTAAGTGTGGAGTTGTGGGGGGGACGAGGGAGATGTGCTTGGAAGAATGAGTGCAGTTTGGGGATCAGTGGGAAATCAGTTGAGAAACAGAGGCTGTGGTACCAACCGGGTAATAATGAGCTTTAGTAGGTACTGAGCTTGATGAACAAAGAGCTTTAGACAACTCCTATGACAATAATACACAAAATAAAATTAGAGAGGGCGAAAATGGAGCAAGACTTCTTTTAAAAATTGTGCGCAAACCCATGACATCATAGCAATTAGACGACCCTCAGGAAACATAAATATACAGTAAACATAATCACAATATTACATAAAGTAAGAAATATAAAATAATTAAAATAACCAAATAAAATATTCAAAGGACTGGGATGCCAAACACGGAATGGGGCAGAGTGAAGAATAATTGCAAAGTTTCCGGGTTCTGAGATGAAAATCACAGGAAAGCAACTGAATAGAATGAGTTACATGGGAAGACACGTATTTTGAAGGGCTTTTTTTTTTTCTTCCAGTTTTGATAAACTGAATTAGAGATAACTGCTCGGAATCCAAGGAAAGTTGGTTGTTTTGTTTTGTTTTTTGTTTGTTTGTTTTTGCTTCTCAGACCACTGAAAATAAGATGTTTTGCAGGTAAGGGGTCAGAGCTGAAGTTGTAGATGTGCAGTCAACCTACGCGGTGAAAACTGAAGGCAGAAGAGCAGGCGGTTTGCACAGGTAGAAGAGAGATGGGGGCAGGTGCGGCACACGGGGGGGGGGGCAGGGCAGGAAGCACCACACTCTGGGGCTGGGGCGGGTGAGGGGGGGCTGGAGGAAGCAGAAGGATCTAACGACAGAGGATGGGGAAGGAGGCAGGTTAGGGGGTTGGCGGACAGCAGCTGTGAAGCCACCTCCCATTCTATGTGTGTTGAGCAGCCAGGGCTTGGAGAAGTCACAGACTGAGACACGAATTAGTTCATTCTGCCCCACCTGCTCCCTGGGAGACTTTACTCACCCAGGTCTCATCAACTGAGAAATAGAGATCTGGTCTTGGATCTCACATTCTTTTGAGTACTTAATACACTTTAGGACACCCAGGGGCAGATATGTTCATATGTTCAAATGTTTCAGATTCCAGCTACCTCTCAGAGCCCTGGACTCTTGCCCCAAGCAAGGGCCTATTCATCTCCCATCTTCTTCAGCCTAGCCAATTCTCCCTTTAAATGGTGTAAGACACATTTCCAAAATGACTAACAGAGTCAGAAGAAATAATCTACAGGATCTGATTTCTTTCTTTCAAGGACCTGACCCAGCTATACCATGATAGGAATCAACAAAGGGGAGTTAATTGGCAAAGGGGGGGCTTGCAACCAGTGTCAATGACGTGGAGAGGTTTGGGGCAACAAAGACTAAGGATTTGCAAATTTGGGGTGTAGTTTTGATAGAATGGTGAGGACAAGAACTACATTGTAGAAGGATGTGAAAAGCATATTGGTGGTGTAGGCAATGAGCATGGAAAGCACATTTGCAGTGTCTAGCTTTGAATAGGGGTAATGGGATGGTAGCTGGAGTACAGTAGGGTCAAAATCATGTTTGTTTGTGTTTTAAAAGGGGGAAGCTGCTGTAGCAATATTTTTCTAGATATGTCTCCTTGGGCAAGGGAAGCAAAGGTAAAAATAAACTATTGGGAGTACATTAAAATAAAAAGGTTCTGCACAGCAAAGGAAACAATCAACAAAACTAAAAGACAACCAAATGAATGGGAGAAGATATTTGCAAAGGACATATCCGATAAAGGGTTAGTATATCCAAAATATAAAAGAACTTATATAACTCCACACCAAGAAAACAAATAATCCAATTAAAATGAGCAGAAGACTTGAACATTTCTCCAAAGAAGACATCCAGATGGCCAACAGACACATGAAAAGAGGCTCAACATCACTAATCATCAGGGAAATATAAATCGAAACTGCAATGAGCTATCACCTCATACCTGTCAGAATGGCTAAAATAAAAACACAAGGAACAACACGTGTTGGGGAGGTTGTGGAGAAAAAGGAATCCTCGTGCACTGTTGGTGGGAATGCGAACTGGTGCAGCCACTGGGGAAAACCGTATGGAGGTTCCTCAAAAAATTAAAAATAGAATTACCATAGGGTCCAAAAATTCTACTACTGGGTACTTGCCCGAAGAATATGAAAACACTAATTTGAAAAGATATGCGCATCCCTATGTTTATTGTAGCATTATTCACAATAGCCAAATTACAGAAGCAGCCCAAGTGTCTATCGATAGATGAATAGATAAAGAATTGGCATTATATACACAATGGAATATTACTCAGTCATAAAAAATAATTAAATCTTCCCATTTGCAACAACATGTGTGGATCTAGAGTATAATGCTAAGTGAAGTAAGTCAATCAGAGAAAGACAAATACCATATGATTACCCTCATGTGTGGAATTTAAGAAACAAAGAAACAGACAAAGAAAAAACAGAGACCAAAAAACAGATTCTTAACTAGAGAGAACAAACTGATGGTTACCAGAGGAGAGGTGGGCGGCGGGAGGGAGTGGGTGAAATAAGTGATGCGGATTAAGAGTACATTTATCATGATGAACACTGAGTGATGTATAGAATTGCTGAATCCCTATACTGTACATCTGAAATGAATGTAAAACTATATATTAAGTATACTGGACCTTTTTTTAAAAGGAGGGGGAAGTGGGAGCTGAGCCAATTTGAAGGCTGAAGGAAAAGAGTCTATGGGAAGTGCAAGCTGGATTTCCTAAAGAGAGGGGACATACTTTGCCAATTAAACCAAGGTGGCAAGAGCAACAAGGGAAGGCAAACTCAGATGAGCTCGAGGATATGCAGGGAGACCCGAGGACCAGCATGTTTAACAAACCAATTCAGTGATGGGTCACCAGATGGTCCCAAGACTGCACTTTTAAGAAAAACCACATCCTAGAGGAGTCAACACCCTACTGTCTTGGGGTCAAATCCAACCTGCTGCCTACTTTTGTATGGCCCTTGAGATAAGAATGGTTTTTACCACCAGGCATCACAATAGTTTTGATGCTAGCGAATACTAACTTTGAACCCCACAGCAAAATGTTAACTCCTTCTCAAAAGACCCCATTCTTCCCAATAGTAGACCTGTATTACAAAGAGTATACTTTATTATTATTACTACTACCATATTTTAAATTTTGTCAGAAAATATTTGTGGAACTTTGTTTTCTCTCTTTTGTTTAGTACCTACATACTATCCTTGATTTGGAATCTTGATACATAAAGCCCCAAATATTTACACTTTAGCTCTCTTCAGAAACAGCCTTCGAGCCTCGATGAGAAGTCACCTCTACTCTCGAGCCCAGAGAACCACAGGCAGATGTATGGAAAATGAACAATGGGCAGATTCACAGAAAATGATGTGGTAGGTACATTCAGATTTGGCATCTGACTTCTTTTTTTTTTTTTAAGATTCTATTTATTTATTTGACAGAGAGAGACACAGCGAGAGAGGGAACACAAGCTGGGGGAGTGGGGGAGGGAGAAGCAGGCTTCCTGAGGAGCAGGGAGGCCGGATGTGGGGGCTCCATCCCAGGACCTGAGGCAAGGCAGACACTTAATGACTGAGCCTCCCAGGCGCCCCAGGCATCTGACTTCTTAATAATGTGATTGCTGCAAGATTATCTGATGCTTTTTATTTTGAAAAGGCAAGTTCCTTTACTTTTCACAAATATTTAACATCATAAAGCATTCATAAAGTACAAAGTCTGTTGCTAGAAAAAGGCATGTTAGACATGAACTCTGTGCTTAAGCAGCCTGCATTATTAAAAAAGACCTACAGTAGACAGGGAAAAGCCTACTTTCTTTTGCATCACTTAGGTTTTTAAAGCTCAGGACTGGGCTGTTTTGGGGAAACACACTGATATCCCACTACCAGGGTATTCTCTTACAAATCGTGGCAGCATTGGCATTTTTAACCAGATGAATGTTTAGAAATAACTTACAAGCAACCACTTAAACTGATGGGGCACAGCTGTGATGCATCTTACACAGAAAGGAGGTGCCAAAGGCAAAGCATCGGGTAGAATGCAATGCCACACAAAAGATGAAATGTGAAAATGATGACAATAATAAATTCCTGTCTTTCTAGAAAAGCAGCATATTTAGGGACCCCAACAGTTAATATGCTTAAATGACCTCTGATCATATTTTCCCAATCTTTAACATACTGCAAAATTTTTCAGACATCCCAAATCTGCTTTAATAATGGTTCTTCGAAAGGCTAACAGAACTTCTTAGTTATTTCTTGACACACCCTATGTGATGTGTAAGTTACCTACATGGCAGCTTCAGTTTGTAACGTGTACTTACAAGAAAACCACCAGGAACATCAGCTATAATTTACATAACAGCTCTACCACACTACAGATCTTTTGTGTGGACTGGAGTTGGGGGGTGATGCTCACCTTGAGCTGGGAGCATAAATGCTGGAGTACTGTTTATATAAAGCACTTACGTTAAAAAAAGGAAGTAAATAACGTAATCTGTAAGTATAAAAAGCTCCCAGCTTAGTTATAAAATATGACATACCAAGTGAACCTCGAGCTGCTTAAATAAGTGTTTTACATTTTCCAGCAGGCTAAACGATGGAAAGCAACAAGACAACATTCTCCCCCTGGAAGATAATCATTTTTATTGTTGCCAGGTCAAAGATTCAGATTCCACAGAGCAACCTCTGACTAAAGAACAGCAAGTCCTTTCAAGTCAGAAGGTCCAATATGGAGCCCCCTCAGAAGCAGAGCATAATAGTCCTAAAATAACAAGCAAACATGTAGCTTTCTTAATTTGCCCGGCTGGATTCCCGTAATAAGTACTTAACAACTGTAGGCTCTGAGCAGCCCAGCAGACATCAACAAGACCATTTGCCAGATGATTTAGCAAACAAATTTCTGAGAGTCTCACACTTAGGCTGAGTGCATAACATGAGAAAACATGCAGGAGACTTAGAGATCATAATAGGATAGAGGAGTTTTACGAATTTGAAAAAAGAAAAGAGAGGGGGATGGAGAATTTTAAGGTCAAGGGAACCTAGGCAGATAAGCCAAAGTCTCTTTCTAGAAAGAAGTTCCCTAAATGAATACTCAGTAACTCCTGCTAATTTTGTAACCCCTTGAGCAAATAAGCCGAAAGGACAAAAGAATCTGGAACTGGCTTTCAGGGAAGGAAGAACAGAGCAGAAATCATGAGATTTTTGAGCATTAGTAACTGGCATGCGGCCAAGACAGAACATGAAAGGTTCTCAACAAATATTTGCTGAATGAATGAATCCAAGTCTATGATACATATGGGAAATAGCGCCATCATAAAGAATGCTGGCCGAATTCTCAATGAATAAGAGGGGTTAGGAACGGGGGTTAGGCATTCATAAAGGAATCACTCTCCAGTGTCCGGAATTCAAGGCTTGAAGATTGGAAGAGGGAGACAATTTCTCGAATCACAAGTAAGCAGCCTCCTGGTTTTTTCTCACAGGCCTGGGCCAAAAGAGAGTCCGCGATGCTTCTAAAGTGGGGAGAACCAGAGTGACAGGAGCCCTTGCCCTTTGAAGAGTGAGAGCACACCCTGAGGAAAGTAATCAACAGGAAACAAAACTTAACAGCGGAGCAGGGCTGGGCTTCTCTAGTCCCCACAGTTGTGGGCATGAGGGACCTAGGAAATCTGTTCTGAGGAACTAGGGTAATCATCCCATCAGGTTAGATCACAATTAAATCGGGCTCTATTTTCTGAGGGAACATTTTTAAACACGAATGCAGACATTTTAAATGTGTGAAAAATTCAAGCAACCATTTTTATGACACCCCATGTTAGTTTGCCCCCCCTTTTTTTCATTTTATGTATTCCTTCTTTCAATGAATTGTCCAAATCAATGAGTTGCTTTTAGGTCTTTTGGCCAACCTCAGGGAAGAATAAACCCAAGGTGGTCTACGTTTCGAACGAGAAGCATGACTTCTCAGGATTGTCAGTGGGTTTAACTTGGTAATATTCTACCTAATGTATGTTAACTTGCACAAGGGTATGAAGGGAGCTTCCGAACCGGATGTGAGTTGAGGGCATCCACATCTACTCCTCAGGGTCTCCCCTGAGCTCACAGGGGGAAAATTTACATTGGGCCCAGAGAGCAGCCAAATGTGACAAGAATTTGCAAATAAATAAATGACAGATAAATAAAACTGTTCATGACACGTCTACATGAAAACAATGTGTCAAGGGCACAATGAACAGAAGTGAAGCTTTAGAATGAGTCAGGTTGCCAGATGTAGCATGGTGATTTGGAGAGGCCCAGGGGAACACCGATGAGGAGAAAGGCTGGGTGTAAATCAGTCCTACAAATGCTCCGCTGCACCCAAGGGGCCCGAAGGAGATATAGTCCCAGTGAATTCGGAGCAGGGTGCCAGGGCCCCGGGATCAGCCACACAGAGGGGGGAACGCGAGGGGGCCTATCAGATGCACACGTGAGAGGTGGGCCGGAAGACGGAGGGGTCCACGTTTCTGTAAGTGATCATGCAAATAGCTGAGGTCAGTGGCTTCGAAGATTTATTAATCGAATGTAAGGAAGCATTTAGCTTATGTGAACTGTCTTAAGTTGGGACAGCAGGATTCCACAAAGGAAGGAGCAGTTGTGAAATGTACATGGTTGGCAAGAGGGTGAGAGCAGAAAAGCTATAGGAGAGTTTACATTTGTTTTGTAAACCATGGCCAATGTGCGCGCTCAGAGTCCCAGCTTAAGTCAGAATTCAGTGACTCAGTGAGCATTACAGAGTTATTTGCAAACTGTATTTTACTGTAGATGGGTTTTTTTCCCCAAATCCAGAGGAGCTAAAGAGAACGAACAAGAGTGTGAATCCTATGGGACTAGGAATCAGCTGATCCCCGGCTGCTGAAAACTGAAGAGTCACAAAGCTTGCTTGGAAACGGGGAACAATACGGACTCAATTTTCATTAATATCTTATGTGAATTTATTTTTCAGAGAAATCTCTCACCAGGTCATTTAATACAAACATATATATTTGGATGAATAAAGAGTAAAGCTATAATTTTAATTGAACAGCGCGTTCTGCCTTTTTTTTTTTTTTTGGTAGAATTCTTTCCAATTTGCATTTAATTATTATTTTCCACGAAAGGGAATTTAACTCTTGACTTCTGTATAAGCCTTGCAGGAAGACGTTTTTGGGAATCTGCAAGAGCCATTTAATGTGTCTCTTATTAAAATAATGGCCAGGAACGTCACTGAATGAATGGAAAGACATTAATGTGTTGATTACGTTGAGTCATCAAGCAGAACAGATTGGGACACAATGATTGAGAGAAGCCGAGTCAAAAAGAAATGGTGAATTAAGACACAGATGTGTGCACAGTGTCTGAGAAAATCCTGCAAGGAAACTCAAACGTGATCACATATTTACTTCAAGTGTATTTTCAAGATGAACTCATTCCGAAAAAAATGAACTCTTTCCAAATAAAATCAAATAAAATAAGCTGAGTATGAATCAGTTTGGAGTAACTGTTTTCACAGGTTTTCGGCTTCTTGTACCATCCACACTTAAAATAATGCTCTTAAACATTCTGAAAATATTTTAACTCTTATGTGAGCCTAAAGATAACACCCTGCCAGTTAGTGTTAGCATAACACCCTCTGAAATCTGTATCAGACTGAACCTCTTTTATTCCCACCCTACGTCCAGCTGTCTCTTTGTCCTTACTTTTTGTCATCATAGCGAGGTTCAAAACCTCACCAGAACCTTCGACCCTTCTCTTTCTTTCGTCCCCCACAGCCAACTAATTACTGAGTCCACTTGATTTTGCTCCTTCAGTATCGTGGCCCTCTATCCATTTCTATTGGCGTGATGATGCTTCATTAGTGTTTAACCTTGATAGCAATAGCCTCTGAACTTCCTCCCTCCTTGAATCCATTTTGCACCTTGAATGAAATTAATTTTCTTGAAACGCTGCTCATTTTTTCTGCCATTCCTCTGCTCGAAAACTTTTCATGACCTCAGGAGGTCTTTTGGGCTTCCACCATATTTGGGAGGGAGGCCTAGGGCCATATGCCCGGGCAATGGTGAAATTTAGCAGCAGATGTCCTTCCGGAGGGGCTAGGAGGCTGTACCCACAGCAAGAGGCCACCTGCCAAAGACACTCCACCGGTGCAGGGACTGCAGCAAACCCCTCCAATGCAGCCACGGAAGCCCACGCTCTCGGCCTAGGGGGATAGTGAGTTCTGAAGGAAGGAAGAGGAAGGTGTAGCAAAGCTGGGGGATGTGGCCTCTGAAGAGCAACCTCTGCTCAAAGGCAAGTCTGTTGGCTTAAACTCTTGGTCCCAGAAACAGCACAAGTCTCCCAACTGCCTCTGTCATTTATTGAAGACCTTACGGCAGCTCTCAGGGCTCCTTAAACCATGAGGCATTTGCCCTGTGTTCTTCGGGAGATTTCCTTCCACTACCTTCCCTTCTACCAGTCTGCCAGGTTGGGAGCGTATGCGTGTGAAGGAAGCCAAGACTCAATCTCTTTCTCTACAATGCCCTAAACATTAACCACGCTTAGTCAAACCTACCTGTCGCCTTGGAGTTGGGGGTGTGAGTTTATGTTGTTAGTGGTTAGGTGGGGGTGGGAGGAGAAGGGACAAGACATTATATTTGAACCTGTTTTACTAATGACACCACTACCCCCCAAGGCTTAGGAAAGTCACGCAGGTTCTCCCACCCACCCTCTTCTTCAAACCCTCTCGATCTTTCCTCTCATTGCCTAGGCTCTGCGTGCGTGCCTGGTCCTTCTGGATCGACCACCTACAGTTCCTGTCTGTCTGCCTGTGAGCTTGCCCATCAGCATCTTCTCTGTCTCCCAGCTCCCAGGCCCCGCTCCCAAGCAGGGGCCGGGGCACAGCAGAGGAGGCAGGACTGAATACCTACGTTAAAAAAAAAAAAAAAAAAAATAGTACAGTTCACACACCTTGGTGGCGCATTCAGAATTCACCAGGAACTTCCAACTGCTTTAAAAAAAAACTTCGTTTCCCCTTTGCAACCCGCTTGCCAGACACCCAAGTATCTGCCAGATAGAGCTTTCAAATTCAGCTGGACCCTTCAGCTGGAATCAGCTCTGGGTCTGACGTAGCATGTGTGACACAGACAATCTTCCCTCTGATGAATGAATGGATGAAGGAACCAGTGAATGAACGTTCCCCACAAACCGAGTGTTTCTGTTTACATGGCGTAAGCAGAGGCACAGTTCATTTTCCGTGATTGCAAACAAGTTTTGGAGACTGTGTAGACACACCAAATCTCCACCAAATGTCTTCAAATGCAGAGTTATTATTTGATTTCCTACAAGACCCGTGGGCGCTTTTACTCAATTTTAGTGCTTAAATTGGTAAGACGACATGCTTCATACCGACGAACCCGATTCCGTGTTTTGGAATTCAGAGGCAGCGGTTTCTTTTTTTTTATTGTTATGTTCATCACCATACATTACATCATTAATTCTTGATGTAGTGTTCCATGATTCATTGTTTGTGCATAACACCCAGTGCTCCATGCAGAACGTGCCCTGTTTAATGCCCATCACCAGGCTAACCCATCCCTCCACCCCCCTCCCCTCTAGAACCCTCCGTTTGTTTCTCAGAGTCCATCGTCTCTCATGGTTCGTCTCCCCCTCTGACTTACTCCCCTTCATTCTTCCCCTCCTGCTATCTTCTTCTTTTTCTTTTTTCTTAACACAGGTTGCACTATTTGTTTCAGAGGTACAGATCTGTGATTCATCAGTCTTGCACAATTCACAGCGCTCACCATAGCACATACCCTCCCCAGTGTCTATCACCCAGCCACCCCATCCCTCCCACCCCCCCACCACTCCAGCAACCCTCAGTTTGTTTCCTGAGATTAAGAATTCCTCATATCAGTGAGGTCATATGATACATGTCTTTCTCTGATTGACTTATTTCACTCAGCATAACACCCTCCAGTTCCATCCATGCCGTCGCAAATGGCAAGAGCTCATTCCTTTTGATGGCTGCATAATATTCCATTGTATATATATACCACATCTTCTTTATCCATTCATCTGTCGATGGACATCTTGGCTCTTTCCACAGTTTGGCTATTGTGGACATTGCAGAGGCAGCGGTTTCTGAGATAAATCCACTTTTTATAAAAGAGCTCTATGATGAGATACGTGGTCCACTTGTTTCCCACAGAGGGGAGGGCTTCCGGTGACAACCGGGCTCTCCCCTCCAGACGGCCGGCCCCTCCCTTGGCTGTGACTTCAGACCACCCTCCTGCTGCTGCCCTCACTCCTGGATCTTCTGCTCCCTTCCTTTCGTCCCCAGTTGGCCCCACATTTCAGATCTAAAGCACGGGCTCACAACCCACCCCCCGACGCCCTATTTTGGATAAGCATCTCTGGCTGACCTCAGCCGCCTCCCTCGTACACAGTCCTGGCATATTGATCCTCCGCTCACAGTGCTGTTCTGTCAAAGGGCATCAGTCATGCCTATGTCTCAGGAATGTCAATCGTAATTGAAAATGTGTCAGTTTTACTAACATAAACACTGAGATAGCTTAATCCAGCTTCATTGTTATCAGCTAACTGTTTGTTTTTCCTGGGGATGCTTTCTTACTCCAAAAGAAAAGTTGTAGTGAATATACATTAAAGAGGTTCCTTGGTGAGACAGTATGTCTCCCAGTAAGGGAACTTGTGAGATACTTTTGCTAATGTATTCTTTGGCTGCTTAGAGTTGGCGGTTGTTTCTTCTTTCATCACAAAGGGACTCTAGTTTCTAAGGTTATTCTTTTCCTTGGCTGGTTCTGTTTTGTAGGGACTGCTCATTACATAACAATTAACATTACATATGGAATCCAGGATACTGGAAGAAACAGTGCGCATTTTTAATTTTTCTCTATTTGTCTGTATTCTTCTAATCTACCATGCCAGGAGCAAATTTTCTATGATATGTGTTCTTCCTTATAGGAGAAGCTTAGAGTACAAAAAAAAGAGCATCCTTCTGTAGAGAATAACTTAGCCAAGGACACTGTGCTCCATCTTTCTGATGAAATACATATTTCCCATTAAAAGGCAAATCTGTCATTTTAAAAGGTTGAATTGGATGTACTTTAAAAATAATTCCAGCTGGTTAAAATGAGAGCATTGAAAAAAAGCTCAATAAGAATGTTCTCTTAGTCTGTAGTATTTTCATTTTCCTGAAGTGTGAATTGGATATATTTTCTTTTATTTTAAACCTTTTATCCTCAGTGTTTGATTCTGAGTTAGTGGAACAAGTTTTAAAGATGAATTGGGCTCAATAATACTATTGCTAATACTTAAAGTTTCTATTTCTGTACTATTATCTCTAGCAAAAAAAAAAAAAAAAAGCACTATGTGACCTGATCCTTTTTGCATGATCATGCAAGAAATGTTGATATTTTTGTACATTGCTTTGTCCCACATGCATCATTTCTAGACTTTGTATAGCTCTTCCTTTGACATCTCTGTCTGTTTAATACAATATTTTCATAAACTAAATATCTAATTACATCCTGGGAAAACGGAGACAAAGTATAAGGCATATATACCTTAAACTATGTAATGATGTTTTATAAAAGCCATCTATTTATGTTAATACTACGTGCATGCATACATATACTAGTAGCATACATGCAGTGATTTGAGGTTTGTACCTGGATTCTTACACCCATAGTAAACTTGGATGCTGAGCCATTATTTTTTCCAACAAAACAAACAGAAACAGTAACACAAATAATTTTCCATCATTTTCAACTCATTTAAAGCTTTGTCTATGTAAATGTAATTTTCTTCACTAACCATCAACGATTTTTGCTTCTAGGTTATTGAATCATGAAATGGGCACTCTTCTCCCTCCATACCTGATCGACCACCATCAATTATCCACGCTGTTGTTTCTGAGGTTTATGGTGACGTTTCTACGGGCTAGCTTTCTCCACTGTGTCCCAACACTTCCTAAAATACACTTAAATTTTTCATGTAAATGTTAGTAACATGCACTTTCATAGAGTTTTCAAAATGGGATAAACACAGAAGTAGGCAAAGGCCCATCATCTTCCTGTACCTGTTCGGAACTTTTTGAGGTTGTGACAGGACTCTTGTTTCTTCCTGCTGGAGCAGATTCCCCTCATCCCTTCAATCTAGCTCTCTCCCACCTCCCCTGGTGCCTTTACGTTGTATCTCAGACCATGGTTCACACATCTCTCAAATCACATTTTCATCAGGACTCCTTTTCTTCCGTTTTCTCTGTCCTTCACTGTTGGCTCTTCGGTGTCTATGCAGCCTGGCCCCAACTGAGCTGCTGAAAACATCCTCCCTTCTACTCTGCACCCCTGACACCTGCCTCCCTCTGTTGCTTGCACCCATCCCCACGGCCATTGCGGTTGCTCGTCGGCTTCATTCCCCCGCTGTCTGTCGCCCATGGTCACAGCCATTTAAATTTCATGCTATTTGTCTTTCTCTGCTCACCAAAGTGGCAGGCGGTCAGCAACATTCCCTCACAGTTCCCACCAACACCTGAAAGGGCTAGTTGGGTCTTAAAGCCAACCCAGCGCCCCCCCGCTGCTGACCTGGCTGGCTTTGGCACTCCACCTGGGTGCCCTTCCTTCTCACTGCCTTGACTTCACATACGGCCTCCCCTCACCTTGCCCTTCAACAATGCCCCTCATCCCTCAGTAAAAGTAATCTGATCACCTGGTTAAAGCAACACACACTAAGGTGTACATGACTGATAAGCTGATAAGCCATCTCTACAGGAAGTCCTTTCGGGAATTTATTAGAGCAAACGAATCTCTGATTTGTAGAATGTATGGCGGAATAGGGGAAACATTCTGGGATCAGGAATCTACTCTGGGCCTCTCGCTGATTCTTTATCTCCTTGTCAAATAGGAGAACAGCTTTACCAAGCCAGCACTGCATTTCTGCGAAGCCATGAACCCCTACTGAAAGGCCACCCCAGATTACAGGCAAGTATGTAGCTGCTCTAAATACGTTAGATGAAATAATTAAATTAAGGTTATTGTCACTATTTCAACCATTTATATGCAAAAGATCCTTACTTTTACCATAGTACCCACTGATGGCCCTTTATAATGTTTTAGGGGGCTGAGTTGCAACTTATTATTTCCTGACGCCATACCATGTCGGGATAATTATTTATAGAGTATTTATTAGGTAATTAAAGCAGTGGTTGGGAGACTCTTCTTTACCCTCTGGATAATATCCTCCGTGATGAAATGAATTCTTAGGGGGTAAAAAGCAGAACTGCTCTTGTATGAATGGGGAGTGCAACTCCCAGAACACAGCTGGCTGTTCCCAATTCCAGCCTCATCTGGCTGGAGAGGGTCCCATGACATAGTCTTATCCCCACTGCCAGAGCAGTTACTCTGGCTCTGAGCCTCAGGGCAGGGAGACTTGGGGAAATAGTGATGTGGTGCCACGGAAATTCATTCCTCCCAGACTCCTTCTTCAATGCAACCTCTGTTAAAGATTTGGTAGAAAGCAAAAATAACAAAATTTGTACAGGAAATAGATTCACAAGGAAAGCAGCAGGAAGGCAGAAGGCAGATTCCGGAAGCTCCTGGAAGGAATTTAAGTGGCTGACTTGTAACACGTTGACACTGATTGCATGGGGGCTTCTAAGGATGGAAAAAATTGTGACCAAAGGTAAAGAAGCTAAAGACGGACTTCTTGGCAGCCAGGTGTGGAGTCCCTTTGCCACGGTAGAGACGACCAGAGCTGATACTTAGCATGTCATGGCGAGAGACGCAGAAACCCAAAGGCCCAAGGCAAGTAATGATATTTGGTTTGAAAGAAGTGATGCTCTAAAGGTTTTTTTGTTTTGGTGAGGAGATGTGAGACTAACAAGGTATGACTGTCTGTAAAAACTTCCTGGTCTGTTTCTTTGAAATGTGTTGGAAATGATGTATATGAAAGAGTCTTCAATGATCAGAATTGTCCTTTGAAAGTAACAGGTTAGCTAAAAGGAGCAGCTAGAAATCTTTAGCAGAAGCAAGAATGAGCCCTCTGTTCTTTTTCCAGCCCTACTCACTTCAGTACCTGAGGACTCCAGTCCATATGGAGCGTTCCATACCAGACAGTACTATCACATTGAAACAGAGATGGACAAGGTGAGGAGCCTGGTGCGAAGGACCAGCTTACCTCCTGCCACCCTAGTCCTTGCTAATAGTGATCCCTGAGAAGGGGCTCGTCCTTCCCGTTTGGTTTATTTCCTGCTTCCCAGATAAGATCTGGCCTATTCCTGACCTTCTGAATTGGTAATCCCACAATGACTTTCCGGATGCCACACCGTCAAAATTGTCCTGCAACATGCTTCAGTTCTCTGACCTATCTGAATGTTATGTCTATTTTATTTTATTTTATTTATTTTATTTTATTTATTTTATTTTTTAAAGATTTTATCTATCTATTTGAGAGAGAGACAGAGAGAAAGAGCACGAGCAGGGGAGAGGGGTAGAGGGGGAGGGAGAAGCAGCTCCCCACTGAGCAGGGAGCCCGATGAGGGGCTCGATCCCAGGACCCCAGGATCATGACCTGAGCCAAAGGCAGACGCTTAACCGACTGAGCCACCCAGGCATCCCTGAATGTTACATCTAGTAAATAGATGATCTTCAGCAACTCTATGCAAAAAGCTTTCACTTTGGCTCTGAGCCTCAAGGCAGGAGAGAGCTGGGGAAATAGTGACGTGGTGCCTACCACAGTCCAAGTAAATTCACTCCTCCTAGAGGATGCCATGAGAAAGAACACACTGTTCCCTAGCAGTCCCGTTCAGGGAGAAATATTAGGAGGCCCCAAGCAGAGAAACACCAGAGAAGTAGAGCCCAAACAGGACTGTTAGCTCTTTTCTGGAGTTCAATCCAAGATAAGTTCTCTTTCTAGGGCAGTTAATCTTGGCCGTGAAAAGAAGTTGCCAGAAGGGTTATTGATTTCAAAGCTACAAGCTGCTTGCAGGAGTTGAGGTCTAGCCAGGGCCTTGGGTAGGTTTTCAAGGTTACAGACTTTTCTGAGAATATAAAGGAGAACCATGATTTCCTTCATAAATAGTAATAATTAGTGTTTGAAGTTAAGTGAGTTAATGCTTACAACAAATGCAAATCTTTTATTTTTTTTGGCATTTGCATTTCTTTTAAAATGTCTTTACACAGCATAATGACACATTAATTTAGGGTTATGATTAGTAATTAATATTCAAAATGTAGTGAAGCTGTATTTATACTGTTATTTCAAGAGTTTTAAAAATATTTTTTAAAAGCCATGCTTTAGTGTGGCATTGCACTTTAAAATATTCTCTTATTCACTTCAAAAGAACAGGTTGACCAGCTGACCCTCCCCAACAACCCGGGCTCCACCATTTAGAAGAGAGCTATCACTGACATGGTAGGGCACAGGAAAAGACACTTTCCATGGGGTTTTCCTTGCAAATCAAACCCTTCTAAGAGGTGGCATGTACCATAAATGTAACGTATCATAGATTGCTCATCTTACACTGACCCCCTCAAAAAGAAACAAAATTTCTCCTATGTGCCTTGTTTGAATGAAACTATTATAAAGAAGTCCTTCTGAATATATAAATGTGTGTGAGTACACATGTGTATGTGTAATTGCATTCATTACATTTTATTTCATCTGACTTGCAGTTATAAGCACAGTCTAAAGTGACCATATCTATTATGAATAGTTCCAGGGTAAAAAAATAAATTTCCTCACAACAGAAAACTTTTAGAAAAAAAAATGCATAACCAGCCTAACCTTTAAATGTCAGTCAGAACTAAAATCTTTATTTGAATTCATTATGAAATCAATGGAACCTTTGGTTAAGATTCATGTAATTATAAATAACACAGAAGACCACGAGGAGGAAAAAATGTTTCCGTCATAAATCTTTCATAACTTCTGAAACTTCACTTCTCATTATCACATGGTTACATTTTCCACACCCAAGCAAGACTATTGTGCAATTGTGGATTGTTTAGTCTGGCTAGCTGGCATACTGCCCAAGCTTTTATGAGTTAAAAAAAGATCATATAATCTGTCTTTTGATATTTAGGTTCATGTTTTTCAGCAAGCTTGTATCTTTGCCAAGGAATGCATACTGAGTCAAAATTCTCTTCTTCACAGGCACCACGGAAGAAGTCATAGGTAAACTAAAAGCATAGGGAAAGGCATTTCTCTTTCTCAAAAAATAGAGCAAGTCCCAGTTTCCGAATATATTCTGGTTACTCTACAAATTCCAGGAGGGGAAATACAAATGGCCTGGCAACATTACGCACATCGAGACACAACAGCAAGCGTGCCACAGTGATTTTCAGCAGCATTCAGTTTAGTTACCAATCAGAAGGATCACTTAACAATTCTGCTCAGAAAGGAGGACAAAAAGCCTCTCGGATCAAGGATACCATTTGATTTGCCTGCACTAATAAGTGCCATAAATTATTTACAGAACTTCAAAGTCTTGAAACTGGTGAAGTACACCAGGGCAAAAGAAGAATGTGTTTGTTTATTATCAATTATTTACACAGTATGTTTTACAATATCAGATGTGTAGAAAAGGCATAATCCTGAGGAATGGCATACAATAAAAAGTATATTATGTTAATTCTGTGAAAGCTTAACATGGGCCATCAAGTTGTGGAGGCCATTTTACACAGTATTTATAAAGGTTTCAGTAACCATCTCAATAATACTAAACTCTAAAAAAGCATTCTAAAATATATATTTATTTATAATGTCTAGGTATGTGAGAATCCCTGAACACACAATTTCTTGCATAACCATGATAAAGGGATTTCAAATCTATGACAAAATGGTGACTTCAGGACAAAACAGGATTCTTGCTCGACTAAAAAAATATTTGTAACACGGGGTCACACACAATAGATGAGTCAAATCCACATCTACCCAAATAGGTCAGCCAAAAAATAAACATGTCAATCTTTTTAATCAAGTCAGCACTTCAAATCTAATGTAGTAATTATAGATGAAAATGTTGCTCAGATTAAGAGCTACACCCCTGGGATGTATAGAATGTGTGCCAGGATGCTATTGTTTTTAATGTGCCTCCGGTCAAATGTGGTAAACTTCACACTTTTAACCAGTGCTGTTTGTAATAGATTGAATGAAACAGGTCTACAAAAGAATCAATAAATGTAAAGACTGGAAAGAATTAGAGAGGCTTGCAGACTTGTACCTATTGTCTGGGGGAATTAGATGTCAGTTTGAGTATTATAACTCTGACAAAGGTTTCCGAGCTTTAATTTACTAGAACATATAATGGGCAAAGAAGGGGCCAGGAAACACAGTCAGTCTGAATACATTATTTAACAAACACTTTAATGAATGTTACACACTTTTTTTTTTACACTGCTGACATATTCTTCCCATTCATTTTTCAGAACCTTGTTTATCAATGAAACATACTTCCCTAAGAACAGTCTCCTGGGTTCCTCACATTCCAAGCGCTCCATGGTGTACTTAATGGCGAACAACGCACTCGGGGACACACATACAATGATGCTTACCTTGATGTCAGGATGAAAGGAAGACTGGAACCCTATTGCTAAAGTTGAGCAAGCAAACCAAACATGGTAATGATAGGAGGATTAGGTGAGTAATTCCTTGTTCCATACCTATGCCTGAATAGAAGGAGGTTTCACGGGAATTCTGTCTTTATTTTTCTAGTGACACAGAGAAGTTTAGGATCGCTTGGCGGCTGGCCTACAGAAGAAAGATCCATGGCCTCTTTATTTATTTACTTTTTTTTTTAACCTAAATCCATGGACTTAACTGTGCTTAGCTCACAAAGCAGTTGCTCAGCCCTTACACGCACACCAGATGCAATTTAGATAGGTTGCATCCCCCACACTTATCTTGGGAGAGGAGAAAACATTCCATTAATCAAAAACTAATGCAGAAACCCCCTTGGGAATAAATGGAAACCACATTGCAAAGTGAGAATTAGTGTTTTCTGTAAAACATGAAAGAATGACATGTCAGAAAAGTAGCCAAAGTAGCCAAAGAATAATCAACATGTTGCAGGCCAAACATTACTTGGGTCTCTGCTGACTTTCACTTTAGGCCCATTGGTAATGAAAGGCACAAATCTTCTTGAAGTAAATAGCCCTGTTTGCTGTTCCATGGAGCTCTGACTTGCCTTCCAGCAAATGTCAACCAGCCGATCCATAAATAAATATTGAAGGAAGTGTCAAAAAGCCATACCTTCGAAGGGGCCAGTGGGAGACAGAAAGACTGCCCTTGTCTTCAAAGAGTTTACAATCTAATAAAATGTCTTTCAGGGACTCTCGAACAGGGTGGAAAAACTTTTCTATGTAAAGAGCCAGAGAGTTAATTAGGCTTTGTGGGTCACAAGGGCAGTCACAACACTACAGCTCAGCCCTTGGAACACCAAAGCAGCCACGGACAATAGGCAAACAGACGCAGGTGGCTGTGTTCCAGTAAACTTAGTCATGAACGCTAAAATTGGAATTTCGTGATTTTCCCACGTCACAAAATATGATCATTCTTTTTTTAATTTTTTTTTAAGATTTTATTTATTTATTTGACAGAGAGAGACACAGCGAGAGAGGGAACACAAGCAGGGGGAGCGGGAGAGGGAGAAGCAGGCTTCCCGTGGAGCCCGATGCGGGGCTCGATCCCAGGACCCTGGGATCAGGACCCGAGCCGAAGGCAGAAGCTCAATGGCTGAGCCACCCAGGCGCCCCAAAATATGATCATTCTTACAATTTCTTTTCATCCGTTTAAAAATGAAAACTGATCCTTAGCTCAGAGGCCGTACCCAACAGGTGGAGGGCCTGATTTGACCTTTGGGCCATAGTTTGCTGAACCTTTCTCTAAAATAATTATGTAATACCATAATGATTTCTTGGCTCACACCACCATAAAATTCCAAGTGTAAGCCATCAGGGATGCAAAAGTAGATTTACTATAGTCTAATCTAAAAGGCCCTTATCACCTCTTTGAAGACAATACGATTATTCTGGTGGCAACACTGGAAATGGAACCCCAATACAAAAAGGGCTTTGGATCTTTGACGTGTAGCAGAGTCCCTGGCATGCGGTGGGAGTATTCAGGCTCAAGTTCAGCACAGGAGGCTGGAAATCCATATTGATTTCCCCAAAACTGTGAAGCATTTATTGGTCACCATGACGTAGAGGTGAACTAGCTAGGAAGTGTTCCTATAGTCTAGGTTTCCAACCATCCTAAAAGGATAAACAAATACTGGTTTCAATGATTCTAGATGAAACCAACTGCACGAAGTTTAGCCACTTAGATACAACACGTGCTGGGAAAGGATAATTCCCCATGGGATGATCTGTCCTGCCATTTTAAGGGAGGCAGCTGTTGAGACTGGTGATCATGGGCATGCCCTTGAGTGGAGATAAAGACAAGGGGCAGTCTCAGCAGAGGAAGGATCCTGAGGAAAAGCAAAGGAATGGGGAGCACACAGTAGTCAAGGAAGACTCAGAGCACCTCAAGGGCTGAGTTGGTAGTAGGCAAGAAATAAGGATAGATTTGTATTAAAGAGGGCTTTGAACATACCCGGAAAAGTTTGGACTCAATTTTTATGCAAATGAATGCCAAGAATTTCAAGCTCTTCTTATACAAATGAAATTTCAGGAGAGCTGAAATCTTCTTTATAACCCAAGTTCAATAATACTCTAATCACAAAATGAAAACTTTCATAAAATAATTTAACACCATACATTTATTTCTAAAATCCTTCTGGTACTGCTCTGAATAAAAATCAACTTGGCTTTTCTAACACAGGGTTAAAATAGTTGAACAAGGTATCTGTGGATTTCTGAATAGGGCCCAGCGCAGAGCAGGTGCTCAATAAATAGGTAAATAATTTTATGTTACCTTTCAGATCTATGCCAACGTCTGGCAAATGAAATAAAATCTAATTTTGAAGTTGAAGAGAAACTAAAAGAAATGTTTTCTTCGATATGATATGAAAATCTTGGAACCTCAAATAATCCCCATTCTCAACGTATTTATTTGGATAGGCAAAGTGTAAATTATTCCACAGTTATTTCATTGATGATATCACCCTTAATTTTTTCAATGAAAAATTTCGTTTAGTAAGACACGGCACATGAAAAAAAAAAAAAAAAAAAAAAAAAGCTAGAGCTTAGAAACAGTCCTAACATTTAAACTTGCCACCTCCAGGTAACTTTAATTCTCAAATATCCACTGGTCTGTTCATTGTCATCAGAGTACAGTTATAAATGGATTATTGGCTTCAGCCGCTGTGTGAACCTTGTTACTGTACTGTACTATAATAAACCATATGAAATGACATGTTTTAGAGGACGTCCAATTATAACTCCACTGAATGAGGGGCCAGGAATTCTATTTGTGTTCCCATGTTACCGCAAGCTTTCAGAGGTCAGGGGTACATAAGAAACAGTGAATATTTGTTCAACTGCTTGTGTGCTGATTTGTGACACTGCTTTCTGTACTTTTCTGAGTTACTGATATACCCAGAGCTATACTAGAAATACTTAAGAATGTCTGTACTGTCAGAGCAAATTAATTTAGGAAGTATTTGGTGAGCCTATTCTAGGCGTCTAGAATTAATATTCAGGGGAAATAAAATTTAAGGACTCAAATGAGGGAATAGTAAGTTTCTTTTCCTTGAAATTTGCGACTATGTTCAATTTTTATTAGGAAGTGTCTATGCATGCCATGATATATTTATAGAAAATAAGAAAATGTGATACAGAACTCAAAGTATAATCTTCATTCATCTTCCCATCTCATTAGTCATTTTTAGTGATTTTTTTTTTTAAAGGAAACCATAAAACAGTTTCTAAGAATAATTAAAGTCCTTAAAAAGAAAACATCTTCAGGGTAAAATCCCCAAAAGTGAACTTGAGAAGGTAAGATACCTGCCTTCCCCGCTCATAAGTCTGACTCTCAGTAGGTGACAGAATTCTGGACGGAGAGGACTTAAGCATCACTCGGTTCGCAGTAAGGCCCCCTACCGGGCCAGCCAACGTGTATGCTGTGGAAGCACATTCACGCAGGGGGCGTGCGCATGCACACACAACACACACACCGACACGCACGTGCACGCACTCCAACTGAATTATAGGCATGACTAATGATGCAAAAACTGCAGTTCACACCCTTTTGCAAGTATTCCAGACCACCATATGCACCAACTTCTGAGATGTATAGGGGGCAAACTGAAACCATGTTTTACCCGGACCCATGCCTAGAAAATCTTCAGTAATGAGTCTGGGGCGAGCCTGAAACTTTGGGCCACACACAAAATCAGGCTTCTTATCTCCTGGTCACATGCCGCAAAGTCCCCAGGTCTGGTTTCCTAGTGGATCTTCTCCCTCAACTTTTGACTTTCTTATATACATACATCTAAAAAATCTACACCTTAGTGTGTCTGGTTGTGCTGTAACACTATGGGTGTAGTGTCTTGAGTTAAAATCGCCCCCTCATTTTGGAGTCTATGCGTCATATGACTTTTTTTGTTGTAGGAGACAAAACTGTAAAGCAGTGGTGTACTGGTGACATCTGAACGATCATACCCACTTAATCCAGAAAAACCTCACCAGGCTGGACTTACATAGTCTTCCAGTACAAGGAAAAGGAGGACCATGAAGAATCACACATCAAAGTCGCCTGTTACACTCTAGCATGTGAAAAAAAAGACGAACAACACTGGTATCTCACAATAAATTTTGGTGGGTTTCAAACATACATGACAGAACTACATCAGTTTCAGTGTTTTGATTTTTTCATATTACAAGATTCTCAATTGACTTTCATTCTCACAGTCTTACAGCTTTTCCTTAAATATGCTTTACCATATAAATATTGAACATAATCCTCTCTTAATTATTGCATCCAGTTTTTTAAAAAAAGTTGCTGAGTGATTAGCAATTAAGTTCAAGTTTCACATGGACATGACATATGGACATTTGACAAGCAGAGTGGGTGTGAGTCAATCAGTAAATGGTCTCATTGCACATCTAGAATACTTTGCAGGACCGGGTGCTTTGGAGAAGACTGCTGGCTTGCCCCAAGGAGCCCTAATTATTAGAGGACTCACGTACTATATCATGCTTCCCTCTTTGCAATTACTTAGAGTTTTTACACCCTGACCATTTGATACTGTCAAGTCATTACCCTTTATTTCTTGTCACTTTCACTTTTTTTAATTGCTCATTTAATTATATGCAAAAGCACAGCAGCTCACAAAATCATTCTCAGTCCAATTCAAAATAGCTACCCCTAGCCATTCTTTGCAACATGTAAGTGATACCCACCTAGAGTAGGTTACACACCTCTGGGGGAGAAGCACAAGATTTTACTAGGGCATTAAGTGTCCTGAGAGACACTGAGCCATTTCTGGGCTTTTAACTTAATGTTGGAAGATGACCTGAATACTAATAAAAATCTGGAGGTATCCTGAGATTTTCAAAGAGGCATCCAATCCTCTCATCTACAAAAATGGAAACTGAGGCCCAGTGAGTTTAATTGACTTAGCTAAGAGCATATATTTAGTGACAAATTGAGTTAGAATGCAGGTTTCCTGACTCTCAAAAAGTCCTTCATCCTATTTATCTAAGTTTTAAAATACCTATAACAAATCCTGTGAGGCAGAATGAAAAAATATTTTTACACACATGTATATTATACATGATATATAACATGTATATAATACATGCTTACATTTGGTTGTATCTCATTTCATCTCTCCTAAGTTATCGAGCCTTTTACAATTATATTTTAAAACAAACTTTCAGAGTTAAACATTTAAGTATTCTATTACAGTACAAAAGAGCCTTGGAAACACAAGCTTAATTTTTGGTGCTGTTTCGCATAGGTTGTTGTTAACATGCCACAAGCTGTAGACACTTAAAAATACTGTTTAATTTTCTTTAATCCATTTCGTTTTATGGATCTAAAATGGCCATCAGACAATAATACAGCAGTTTCCATAAGGAATAAATTGTTACTGCTTGACAAAAAACTCTTTTTATGCTAGAAGAGGGAAATATAAAAATGTCTTTTTCATATAATTATATTAAAAAATGTGTTAGTGTGTTCTCTCATATTACAGCTGTTAGAACGTTTTTTTAAGCCACTGACTTAAGAGCTTTCCTTTCCTTCCTCATTTTTTCCTAATTAATTTCTGTTCAACCAAAGAATTCTTTCCTTTTATGGCTTCTGCTACCATAGCAGTGCCTTCATAAAATGAGCAAGCCCATTTCTGAGCTCTACTCTTCAAATAAATAAATAAATAAATAAATAAATAAAATAAAGCAGAAACAGAAGGTAAAAAAACGTTTCTAAGAAGAGTACTTCCCCATTTAGGTGTTGCTCTTCCTTTGAGGAGAGTTGACAAATAATTATGATCCTCTAGAAACATTTAAGTCTGCTCTTCAAAGAGGGACACAGTGTTCAGAAACAGAAATGTAACCATTTTTAGATATTAACAGCTTCACAGACTTGGTCCTTATAGGGAAGCATCTGCCACTAATAAATTTACTATATGACTTCTGATAATAGCCTTGCTTTTGTTTATAATTATTCATTAAAGTGTTAAAAAAAAACTAGAATCAATTCAGAAGGTTGTTTTCTTCCAAAGATTTCTGTTCTTGTATTTTCTCATATTTATTTTAGATTTTAGATTATACTTTAAATATCCAGAATTAATGAGGTTTCCTTATGTATTTTGCAAAGTTTACAGACCATTCCTTTTAATCTCTTTCTTTTTATGCTTTGAATAACTGCTTTTCTTTTTAAAGAATAAGGGAGGAACGTCTGTTTAATTAAATAATATAGTCAAACAACTGCTCTTTTTTATACTGCAATTGCTTCACTATTAAAAAAAAAAGGCAAGGCATAAAACTCAACTAATTAATTTGATTAAAGATCTGAAGAAGCAGTACTACCTCCTACCTCCACCCTCACACCAACTGCCTGGATATTAGAAAATCTGGAGAAACGAGATGCCTAACACAAATTATTCAACAGGGTAAAATTCTATATAAATATATAGACTATTTATGAGATACATTAGTATATTTCCTACCCAAGCTATTTGAGCTCATATAAACAGAACTAAAAAAAAAATCTCACTGGCATGAATTGGCCCTCAGTTAACACAACTGTAGTGATCAGTATTGAGCAAGAGGTCAATAAATTGGCTGCCCTGAGATCCATTCATTCTGTGCATGTAAGTGCGGTTTAGCTTTACTTACATAAGCAATACGTAATGAACGTAACAAGTTCCAGAGAAGTAATTTGTTATTAAAAACAAGCAAGTAATCATCTATTATTAAAACCATAAGCCTGTTTTCCTGCAGCATAAATTCAGCAGTATTGATCAATAAATATTAGAAGTTATTGCTTGAAATAGGAAAATTCTGTAGAAGGAATAATCTAAACAATGTACATATTCTAAAGTGGTACTATATCAATTTTATCAAAGTACTATCTCTTGCGCACTTAAACCTACCAACTTTGCCTACCTTTTAACAGATACTGACAAAAAGTTAACACGAGTGTTACATCTCCTATGGACTGTCCACACACACACACACACACACACACACATGCACGCATGCACACGCACACACATGGGAAATCTGATCATCATAATACTTGATGTCAGAACCACCATTTAACAAAGAAAGTTTTTCTTTTCTTTGAATTAACTGCATCATTTTCCCCTCTCAGCTCCCATATATAAAGGAAGCTTAACTATGTGCTTACAATTATAGTTCAGGCTAGACTCCATTACTTTAATTATCTTACAGTGAACAGAAAAATCTAATGTACGGTAAGTGTAGCTCTCTTAATAGAAAAGCAGATTTTAAAGGCATTTTCATTTTCAAAATTAGCTGGACCCACTCTAGTCAGGTTTTGTCTTTTCTATATACAACTGGTATTTCATTTTGAATTACTTGAGCACATTGCAAAGTGTATGCACTGTAACAAGAGGTCAAATTTCACCCAGTGAATCGATTCAATATGAGAAGCAGAAATTTCCACAGAGGGAAGAAAATTGCCTTAAAGTCAGCTGGCATCATTTTGTTTCAGCTTCTTGCTCTGAGTGGTGGGACCAAATGCATACAGTGCTCTGCACCGCTCTGCGTACTTAGAAGAGCACAGGGCTTGAAGGGCTGTTAGAAAGAGTAATGATGGAATTGTAACTGATGAGCTGTCTGTCTGGTGAGACTACCCAGAAAAGACTAACAGGATAAGCGAGGGCTAAAGGGCCTTTGTTGTCTAGGTAAGAATGAAAGTTGATTTGTTTTGTTTTGTTTTTTCCTTTTTGATTTCTTCACTCAAATGCTGACCTCAAATTCAGGAAAGCCAAAGATTCAGTGTGACTCACACTGCCTTTGATCGGGTTCCCAATACAGTCTAAATCACAGATCATTGTAAAAAATATGTAAAACAGTTTCTGTTCAAACAGAGCTAAGTGTTTGAAAAGCACTCTCTGTTTATGCGATGGTGCCATCAACGTAAAGCTTTGTTCAGCTGCTGATCAGAAGCCAAAGATGGCAGTGAAGTTAATGGAAGTGAGAAAACAGGTTATTTTGCTTCGGTGACCAGAGAGATACAAAAAAGAGTAAATTAAATGGCAGTGAGACTGCTAGAAGATACGGGGCCCCTGGGCGGCTCAGTGGATTGAGTGTCTGACCTTCGATCTCAGCCCAGGTCTTGATCTCACAGTTGTGAGTTCGAGTGCTGCGTTGGGCTCCATGCTGGGCAAGGAGCCTACTTAAAAAAAAAAGGAAGGAAGGAAGGAAGGAAGGAAGGAAGGAAGGAAGGAAGGAAGGAAGGAAGGAAGGAAGGAAGGAAGAAAAAGAAAAGAAAAAAAAAACTGATGGAATATACCCCAAGCCTTATGTGCCACCCTTCTTTTGACAGCTTCTGTCCTTCCAAAAATCCAAATGAAATAGATGGTTTCCACATGATTAGAACACAATTTTAAATCAAGAAAGAAAAGAGACTAATATTTCCATTCGCCAAGACCGTATCATTTCTTCTCTGTGAGGATTAGTCAGGAAGTTCAACCCATAGTTCCTCCAAAAGAAGACAGAGAATACTGAGTAATATAATGACAAATAATAGAAATAGACTGGCTCTGTTTATTTTGAAAAGGTTTGTTTAAATCTTCAAACACACTGTAATCCTTCAGACACTAAAAATCTGCATTAAAAAAGCCATAAGAATTCGACTCCTATTCTAAAATATATTCAACCATACGCCCCTTTATGGTCGTAATGCTATTTTCAGCATCATCAGATATGTGTTTTAAAGTGCTTACATCTTTGATATAGTGGTCATTTTCAGAGATTTTTGGTGCTTTCGTACGATCTTATCTTGCTTCTATATCCACTTGTAAACTCTTTAAGGAAAGAAACATCCCACGGAAGTCCCCAGAGGCCCCGTAGAGTGATTTGCATACTCAATAAAAGGATTTGATTAACTTCTATCCCAGAAATTTCAGTCTTAAAAACCTGGGGATCTACTGGGAATGCAATTGTAATAATCTTCTAGTACAGCCTGTTTAAAAATCTTTCTTGTACAAAAATATTCTGCTTGTCTAACCTAAAGCACTCTTGTAATTTCAAACCATTTCTTACAATATTGAACTTTTTGAAGTTGAGGAATCAAACTGCTGGTCAGCATTTTACAAAATTTATAAAACATTTATTTTGGAATAATAAAATAGGCAGAACTACCACTCTGTATCAAGATGAAAACTTGTAACTATTGGTTTTTTTATATAAATGTAGCAAACTACATTTTTAGTTTTAATATAGAATATATTTTCAACTCTACTATAAACTCAGTTGCTGGAGGATACTTCGGCGTTTGTTATTTATTCTCCACAAAAGATCAAGTACACTAGACCACTTGAATAAAAAAAACAGAAACAAATATTTAAAATAAATGCATGCTGTAGTAATAGATTATGATCTAGATAAGGTTTGTTGGTTTTTCAAACAACAACAACAACAACAACAACAAAACAACCCTACAACCTTGGCATGCTTCTACTCAGGACAGTTCCGTAAATATGCGCATGGTTCAGGACATGGTAGAAATGAAAATGCTGATAAAAAAATGGACATATGTTATCTGGTCTCTCAGTATGTTAAACTTCAGCTGAAATAACTAGAAAAGAAGGAAAGGAAATTATCCTTCCCCAATCCATTTCTTATCATTCTGGGAGACTTCCCCTGAGTTCATGGGAGTAGAAATTATTTCTATCAAAGTAGTCCTTGGTTCTGCAACTGCATATTAATGAATTATAATCAAGGTCCTTTCCTCAACCAAGAAATATAGACAAGGACCTCTATCTCCTCCTTTTTGAGCACAAAAGCACCAAATCCTTTAGGTAACTGGTTAAAAACAATGCAACATCTCCTAGGTGAGTTCCCTGGTGATGAAGGTAGCTTTTGATTATTTCTCAGGATATTCTGGTTTCCTCTAAAATGCAGTTTTAATCTTTGAAAACCAATTTCACCCTTAATTTTCTGCAACTCCACACTATTTCAGTTGTTAATATAAGTTAACTGTTCAAGTTCCATCTAATATTCTCATCAAACTGATGGATATTCCTCCTCATGGGAAGAAAGATTCAGTTCTATAAACATGTTTTTATTCATCTAATTCTTCTATAGATTACAATAGCAAACCAACCAAACATTTAATTCAAAATCCACAGCTTTTTGGCATTTCCTATAGTGATTGCTATTATTTCTTTTTTAGTCTCCTGAAGTGAAAACATTTTGGAGAAAACAATAAGTCACACATCATGAGGTAAATTGCTTCTAGTTGGGTTTAAGTTAAACATGTCGTGTTTAGAAATGTGATCTTACCTCTGATTTCTCTCTCTTTTTTATTTTTTACTTTCAGCTAGTCATTTAACCCCTCAAAAATGTTAATAGTGATACTTATACAGGTGAAAAATACTGAAAGAAAATGGTTTAAAATATTATAATTAGTAAAATTACAGAATATAGAGGCTATCTCTGTAATGAATCCTGCTTCGCTTAGGATTCACTAAAGAGCTGCCACAAAGTCAGATGAAGTTAACTAAATGTTCTAACCTCTGGTGGGAAACCTCCAGAAGTCTGACACCAAACAGCAAGTTTGTCCCTGAAGGTATGATGAAATCTAGTATTTTTGTGTAACAAATCACAACATATGTAGTTTTAAGTTATTCCATTCCGGACCACACTTATTTGATTGTCTTTGGAGTTCAATCTTTTGTTTTTCCTCATTAAAATAATTCCATTAAAAAGAAACCCGTATGCAAGTTTGAAAAAGGGTTTGTCTTAGCTCATCATAATAGATTAGTGGTATGTTGAGTTTACGTTATACTGCCTGTTTGTTCGCAACATTTGGATAATCTGAAAAGTCAGATTTAAAATAACTAACCATGCACCTGGTAGGGTCTTTTTACACATACAGTCTCACTTCATTCTTCCAACGATCCTAGCAGGTAGGCATTTTACAGAGGTGGGACGGAGGCTCATAGATGTTACCTGCCTAAGAACACACAACGGATAAATAATGCAGCTTGGCTCAGAACTCACCCAGGGGGTCTAAGTTCAGAATCACGCTCCTGAATATCGCTGCTTTAGTCCGCTTTAGTAGGCAAGCTCATACCGTTTGCCATTTGGAAGAACTAAATCACCAAGAGATGCACATAATCTGAAAAATAATCCTGTCAGTCTAGGAATGCACTGTTCCTGTGCCAAGGACTTGCCACAAGAAAATTTTCTATTAGGGCAATCTTATTATTAGTGATGGCCCATTTACCCCCTTTGGTACCCTTATTCTACCTCCTGGAACTTCTACACGACTCCAAGAAAGCCATGCCTTCATGTTTTCTGTAGTTTATCACCCTGAACTTAATTCTCTCCTTCACGCAGGACAAAATTCAATATTTAACAGTTCAAAGCTTAGAAATAAGTGACCAGAAGATATGAGATATAAGTGACCAGGAGATATTAACATTTTAATAAGGAGTAGTTCATTCACACAAAATAGGAATGAAATTCTATTGGGATGATTTAGGCATCACAGAATAATACAAGTGGTTCTGAAAGGAAGGAGTTGCCCTTCAAATGATATCATATCCAAAAAAAAAAAAAAAAACCTGGCCCTTTGTTAGAACCAAGTCTAAAATTTTCGTATCCTTTCTCATTGTTGAACTAGGAGAGTACAAATACCCAATTGTACAATGCAATATTTTTCATCAGCAATAATTCTTCAAAAGGAGAAACTGAATTTTATACTATGCTAGGATCTCCTTAAATCAGTCAGATAACTGTTTACACCTGAGCACACAGACATGAGAACCCCCCCCCTGCTTTACATTCTAAAGCCAAAGCACATGCTACCTAGTTAAATCCCTAATTTTTTTCTTATGAACAAATTAAACAAATAAACAAGCAAGCAAAAACATCGGCCAAAATCATAATGGGACATTTACAACTGATTTATTTTTAATGAAATAATATTGCTGATTGATTATGCATTGTGCTATATTCTACACTTGTCAAAGGTGATATGAAAATAAAGCAATGTTGAGCACAATCTGACACAATCTGATACTCATATTGTAAACAGTTGCCTTAAATTTATAAAGATAACCTACACATAAATGAAGGAATCCATTTAACCTAATGGACCGATGGACTCTGCTGAAAATCAGTTAATTATTTTTAACTAAACACCCACCACAGGGTCAAACTATTGGAATTTTATATTATATTCTGGAATTTGCTTCCAGAATATTACATTCTGCTACTTTACTTTTTTTCTTAACAGGTTTGATTAACTTTATAAAAAGGTGGTCAAATACTGACCATATTAGAGGTTTGGTTTTGATCTCCTCACTAATACGGGTTTTGTTAAGAAGCTGAGCTCTGTGACTCCCGCAGAGAAAAAAGAGGAAAACAATTAAAGACTCCCACAGGAGGCCCCATCTTTCAGCAGAAGATTTGGGGAACATTCTCATTCATATCCAGTCACAGCCAAATGCCTTTTAAGGGTGTTAGTTTAGTGAGCCATAGCAGGACTTAGGTTTTCTATTATTTCTTATTGTTAGGTTCAAGGTTCAAGGGGAATTGTAAAGGAAGAAATGAAATAGTCCTGATTAGTTTATGTATACAGAACACTAGATTGCAATTCCTGAGAAAGTTATTTTATTTTTTCAAAATCTTAATTGCCTTGTTACTTTATTTTGTTGCTGGGTTTTGATTTGTTTCACAAGCTGGCTAACTCATATATCCATTCAGATAAAAAAATGAGGTTATCTCTAACAAATTTTTTTAAAAAATTTATCAGGAAGTTTTCTAAGACCCAATGATAGCCCATAAGTGAAACAATAGAATAAAATAAAATAAAATAAAATAATAAAATAAAATAAAACAACTGATGTGTTCGATGAAGAACAATGAGATTTCATTAAAATGAAAGAAAGTGAAATTAAGTGTAACTTAACAAGTGTTAGGTTCCTAATAAAAATACTCCTGGAAAAAAATGACTGCTATCAAGGAGCACAATAGAAAATAATTTATATGTTACATGTCTACTGCATCATACTGAGATAAAAAGGCCTGGACATTTATTCACATACAATGACTTTATGAAACTTATTCAATTTAAAGAAGTATAAAAAAAATGGTCTCTTTACCGTGTAGCATCTGGAGATGCTATAAAGGAAGACAAGAAGACTTAATCACTGCATAAATGTACACTAAAGAAAGATGTCAAAGTAGGATTTCGAAAAGATAACTAAAGTATAACAGCAGATAAACATCACATTAACTTGACGCTTGGGGAAAAACACAGGCAAGCAATGCAGACGCATGGGTGGGATTATCATTCTCCATAAACATGTAACTAAATCTCAACATTTTCAAGTTCAAGTCATTCAGTAGAAACCAAGGAAAAACAAGCATTAAAATGTTACAAATGAAAACAAACCTTTCAAAGCCACATTTTCCTAATTCAAAGTTTACATTATTTTAAGAAGAAAACCCTTCCGTATTTTTTGTTTGTTTGTTTGTTTTTACCCTGAAAGCAGGTTTTATCCAAATTTCTAGTGTGCGTGCATCTGCAACTACTAAGGACCTCAGTCCCACAAATACTTAAGTAAATACTTAAAACAAGCTGTAATTTAGTGAAGTGGATTCCTACCCACAATACAAAGCTGAGACGATCCAACCTTCTGGGGGAAGAACACAAAAGTGGATCTGAATGTGAGGTCTGAAATAATGACAAAGGTTAAGGTTTCTTGACTAAGCCTCAAACATACTCAAAACTCATGTAAAAGCCTAAAATTAAAGAAGCATTTTATCCCATAATATTCAAAGTGACTTACTGTGTTTTAAAAAGAAACAATATTTAAAAAGACAGAGATCACATTTAAAAACTTCCTATTTCACACATACACATACACGCACAAAGACGCTTTTTGAACTTGAAAGTTGAATCAGAGGATTAAGTAAATGTATTCTGTGAGAAGGAAGTGATGATTTCAGAGCGGAGAGTACTTTGAGGTTTGCGATACATTTGGTTGTAGTTCATAGTAATGAAATGTTTAATAGCAGACATTGATTTTTTTAAAAATCCCTGTTCTATTACATATTGTTATTATACAGTATTCATTCTGAAGTTTGGATACAGCATTGAAATAAGAAATGCCTCTGCATTACTTTTCTCTCATTCCAGCTGTGGGACGGAAGGATATTTTAAAATTAATTCAAGGAAAAAACAAGAACGTGCACTGCTGACACACTCTGGTTTGGGTTCATCTTGGCCATACATTCCAAGTGAGTTTAAATGAACAGGCATTATGTAAATAGGCACTGCTAAATAAAAGGCAGCCCTCGTGTATTAATCCAAAGCCTGGGGTGCTTTTAGAGCAGGCTGGAGACAATCCCAGACACCTGGCTTTTGAAAGACCACCAAGAGAATAAGTAAAAGGGGTCCTTAAAAGCGGTTTGAAATTAAATCTGACTTAAATACAAGATTTAGATACATTTTTGCTCAGCATTTTAAAAGATTTATTTTAGTTACTTAATACAAAAATTCTCACCTTGGAGACATTAAACTGTTCTTCAATCAGTGAATACTTAAGAATTAAAATCGTATAAAGGACATGGCTGAGAACAAATGATTTCACTTACTGCTATAAAATAGATACTCTGGTACATTTCCTTCATTCCAGTACTGACTTTCGCTTGTAACTATCTGGAATGAAAAAGTTACAGGTATGTCTAAGATGAAGTATTATAAGCACATCACCTGTGTAAAATGCTTATCTATAGAAATTAACTAGAAAAAAATTAGGATGCCTAATTGGTCCCAGGATAAAATAAGTAGTCATAATTATTTGGGAAAAGTGGAAAGATTCACAGAAACTAGAGGAAAATGATTATGAAATTGTTTTTTTTTCCAGAGAAACAAGTAATGAGCTCAACTTATTAGTGTTTTTAAACCACTCAACTAACGTATTCCATAGCTAACAAAATTAGCGTTATTAAATTTAGAAGGGAAACACGCATGTTATGAGAAATTAGAAGGCCTACAAAAAGAGAATTCCTGAACATGTAAGACATGGATTTTTATGCAGAGTTAGTGTGTCTATGTGTAGGTTCATATTTCTTTAATTCTATTACACTTTTCCTTGGGGGTTAGCTACTGTCACATTGTTTGAATCACTACAAAAGCCATGGAGATCAACAGTGCTGTGAAGGTAATGATCTTCCACTGGCCTCTCTGGAGCTGGCTGTAAAATTTATAAGGCAAGTTCTATCCCTGGCCTACATAATTTTTGGTGAGGCAGTAGAAATTGATGCCATCTATCTAAAAGAATAAAAGTGGGCAATTTAGTCATCTGAACGTACTCAGCCTGCACAAATCTCGGAGACACTGGGGGTTATGAGAGGCACAGAAGTTTAAGTTATGGATGTGTTATTCCATCATCTGTTTATCGAATAGCTGATATGTATTAAATATGGTGCTCTGTTTTGTAGGATGAGAGATAATTACAAAATACCAGTCTTAACCATGGAGTACTTGTAATCTGTTAGGAAGATACATACATTCTGCATACATAAAACACTTAAAAAGTGTTTTAACAGGCGCTAACTCTCCTCAGAGCAAAAACTGTATACCAAAGTATTGTACAGAACTATGTTTTTGCCCATAGACTAAATTGTATGACTTCCCCGGAATAGTTTAATTGTTGGCTCATCCGAACCTCAAAACTTTCTATACGCAACACTGATTAATTTTGAGAGCAGAACAAAAGAATACATATATGCCTAATATTTTATAATGTTAATAAAAGAAAAATCATCTTTTATTTCAATTATGATTTGAAATCACCTAACTTGAGAATTTTCAGGGTGCTTTCATAGCAGAAAATTTCCCCAAACACAGTGAATCAGAAGCATCAGCTTGGCTGAAGCCAAAGGAGAGTGGGTGGAAACAGGGCCTGGAGACGTGATTCTCTGAGAAGCTTCAAGTGTAATGCTGAGTGGGAGCTCCAGATTCAGCTGGGCAGAAGAATTTGTTAGATCTATTTTCACATTGAGGAAAGGAAAACGTTTAGGACTCCTTCATCTGGCTCAGTTTTGGATCATCCCAAATGCACATCAAAAGCAATTAAACTTACCATTGAGTCTCAGTGCTTTAATCTGATGATAGGATGGTAATACCTCATACAAGGCAAAGGGAAACAATGAGACTTTATTAAGCACCACGTGAACACCAGCACTGGCCATGCTGGATGAACACGGGATAGAGTCCTCTGCTCCCGGCTTGACCCCAGGGGGGCCTCTCATGGGCCTCATGTCACCCATGATTGATTCTCATAGGTCACCTCTTCTTCCCAGAAGAAGGGTGAACATCTCTCCTGCCCATCTCAAAAGGCTTAAAAAGATGATGTATTACATTTTAAAAATATATATGTGAAAAGAGTTCTGCCAACTATAAAACACTACTCAAATGTCGGTGACCATTTTAACAAACAATTACAACAGTTTAAACTTGTGATTCTAAAAAAAAATATTCACTTTCAAACCAAAGAATATTCTATGTATTCACTTCTATAATATTAATAAAAATAGTTAACACTTATTCAGCATTAACTATGTGCCAGGCAGGATTATAATATCTTTACATGTATAAAGTCATTAAGCCTCACTACAAATCTATGAGGTAGGTACTATAATTATGTCCACTTGAGGTACATGACATTGGACTGCAGAAAAGTAGGTAATTTGCCCAAAGTCATATAGGCAGTAAGTGGCAGAACTGTAATTCAAATACCCACACTCTTCACTACTATGTTGTCCTACCTCTTCCATGGGTCATTTATATAATCCTTCATTCTCTTACCAGGCTCTACCCTAAGCATCACGTCTTTTGTGTATGACGATGCTGGTCTAATAGTACATGGCCACATGGAATGAGACTTATCCTGTACATTTCCTCAGACCTAACCATTAACTACAACATCTAATGTGTTTAAGGCATTGTTAATTTCAGCAAAATAAATCATTCACTGTGCAACACACAAAGGTTGAAGCAATCATATAGCAATTACTTAACTGTTGGACAGGGGGTCATTTCAGTTGTGTAGACAAAACCATATTCTCAGAGCCACGGAGGCATCCTTCCCGAGTTCCATAAACATCCATGTGCACCTATGTGTGTTAAGACCTGCAAAGGCATGTTGGCTTTATTTAGATGATTAACTCATTAACTCAAATCTAGGGGCTCTGCAGACCAACAACACTGACTTTCCCCACACTGCCCTCATGAAGACAGACTTGGCTAAGCCTTACAGAAACAATCACTGCCCATGGACACATCATTCTAGCACCAGATGTCCTTACACCGGGACAGAAATTGACAAACAGCTCAGCTCTCCTGTGCTGCCGGTGTCTCTTTGGTGCAGGAAAAAGTAGGAGGGTCTCCTCTCAAGTTATTTTCAGATGTTTTAAATAGGCCATACTCCTACGTGCCTCTTTCTTCTGGTGGCACCTCTGTGCAATTACTCGGAGGGATTTTGTCTTGAAATTAGAATTAGGCAGTGGAGTAGGAAAAGAGCAGCATTAAAGAAAAAACAAACAAACAAACAAGCCAGCGTGTGAAATATTTCTGTATGTTCACTAGCATATAGACATTTTGTGGTTTGCAAATATATATGTGTATGTGTATGTGTGTATACGTTTATATCCACATACATATATTTAAGTTAGGCAGACCAGAGACCTGAAGTAATCAAGGTAAAAAAGAAACATGCCTCTAAATTGTGAGCCTCAGTAACTCAATACAGCTTTGGGGCTTGGCTCGTGACATCCTTCAAAAAAAATACCATAGTAGGCTGTGAAGAGTCACTCATAAAATTAATATCTAGAGAAAAGATAAAATATATTCGATCATGTTATCTGCTTTAAAATGTATTTTCTGAAACATCGTCACATGCCAGATTCTTCCTGGACAAATTTAATCCTCACACCTTGCAAATCCAGAGAATGGATTGCAAGCTCATTAAACTGTTTGCTGTCTTTAAAGGTTTTTTTTTTCCTACTTACAGATAGTGTGTAACAAATTAAATATCCAATTGAAATAATGAAAATGTCAATACTTGTAATAAAACTTTTCTTAAAAAAAGAAATTAAAAAATGAAAATGAGTAGAATGAAAATGTTTTTCTTTTTCTCTCTCCCTTTAGACATTCTTTCAATTAGAAAGGAGACCAAACTTAAATTATAGCTACCAATTAATTTTTCTGCTCTGGAAAGTGAAATAAGCATCTTTCATTAAATTGGATATTAAAGCTCATTGGTTATACAAGGAACTTCCAGATTAATGGACTAGAGTTCTTCCATTTCAATTATTTTCTCTACTTCCTAATTTCAGTTCAACTGCCCCCCTCTCCCTGGTGGGGCTCAATCTGACTCCTATTGCCCCAAAGTATTTAATTGACTCTTTCCACTACTGTGGGTCACTCAAGTAATCTGAATTGGAAGGCTACAACCTCTTTGTTAAAAGGTGTGTGTGTAAAAAATAAATAAAGAAATAAAAATAAAAGGTGTGTGTGTGCACGTGCGTGCATGAATTAGTAGCTAAGGAGGTTTTCTTTAGATGAAATCATAAGATGAAGAAGGAGAAGAAAAAATACAAAAAGAATGCCAGCTATGGAATGAAAGTAGGCAGTTATCCAGAACTTCTGCTTTGCAGCCATATATGCTTACATATGTGTTTCAAGAATCCCAAAAGAATAAGGAGGGAAATTAAGAAATCAGTTCTAATTTTATACTGTATGTAAATTAAATTTCTAATACGATATGTAAGCTTGCGTTTATTTTCAAGAACCCATTAATTTAGGAAGCAATTCTTACTCTTACAGATACTGCCCTTGGCATCAAAGTTGATTTAGTTAACGGGTCAAGAGACATTTCCTGAGACAACATAATTTGGTCATCAAGATAAACTAGATACGCAGACCACAATCTCTGAGTAAATTAATCTTTATTTCTGAGTAATCAGTTTGCATGAAGTGTCCTTTCCAAATGATGCTTTATGATTTACAAAAAAGTAACTAGAACATAGTAATAAAAAGAGCAATATTTTTTTTTTTTTAATTTAGTACCACCAAAGAAGGAATCCGAAAGTCAAGATTTAGGAGATACAATGTTAAAAATCTTGACCAGTACTCCAGACACGGCCAAGGACAATAGTATTTGTCCACATGTTATTTCTAAACCTCTGACAGATATTCCACTTGCTAAGCTGTCACTTCCCTTTCACTGTTGGCTTCTCGTAACAAGCTGTATGTACCATGCCCCCTACTTCCCATATTCCATGTCTCATTGTCACCCACTGGTCCTGAAGTCCACAGGCAGAAGATAGCTCTTCCCCCCAATCCAGTAGGAAGGCTTGCCTCCAAACTTCTTCTTTAGAGTGTTTCAGTATTATCTCTCCATCTTCCTGTTTTGAAATTTTCAGGTGACACAGGCCAATGTCCGTGCATGTGGCCTTGACGCTTTTCCAAACTCCGTAGACATAAGTTCCATTCCCAAGACTGGCTCCTCACATTTTCATGGCTCCCTCATTGAAGGCTGTACTTAAATTTTCGTCCCTATGACCTTGTTTTTCTCTCTTTCCAGAGACACTTCACTCTCAAAGCCTAACTGGGACTTACTTCTAAATGCCTGTCACTAAAACATCTGATGTATTTTCCCCAAACTCTTGTCATGAATTTTCAAATCTTCCTGGATTTTTGCTCTGATGTCCCACAGTCACCTGCAAAGGCAGGAGGCAGAAATGTCTTGAAATTTCAGTTCAGAGCCATAAGTGTCCCAAGTGCTGTTTCTTAGGTGCTGAATCCTTATATGCATGATACATTTGAATATTTTAAACACTGCTTATCATTCTCCATGCTTATTCAATAGAACCATGAAAGTCAGAGAGTCAGATTAGGAATAGAAATAACTTTTCTTTGTTTTTCTTTTCCTTCCCTTTTTTTTTTTTTTTTTTTTCCATTTACTTTCAGAACCTAGGACAAAATCTAAGAATCTTCTCTGGGTTATTTTTCATCCCTATTCACGTGGTCATGAAGTCTAGACAACTGTGCATGTTTATTCATGTTGATATTCAGGACAGATTTATTAAATTTAGTCCCCATCAGGCAAATCCACTTCATAATAGAGCAGTAAGGATTCTCCAGGTTCTAGTATATAGTTCAGGTAAAATATTCAGCAAAACACTACAGTCATTACATTGAGTTTGGACTCTGCTTATAATATTTTACTATGAGATCTTCACCACCTTGTATGTTTCTATTTCTCATTGTTCCTAACACGGGTGTTTGCACATAGTAGGACTTGGTAATTTAATGAACTCAGGAATAATTTTAAATTTACCTAGTAGCTTTACGATTATAGATTTCTCTTTTGTGGGTTCCTTGATTGCCAGTGCCTAAAGTAATCAATAAAAATTTTTTGGACACAGGGTTATTCCCCAATATAAATTAGTAAACTGATCATTCGTTTAGTAAACAATATCTTGTGCATTTGATTTCCACAGCCAGGGAACTGATGCAGTCAATTTCTATAAGGCTGATTACCAAACTAAAAATGGGTGGTAACTCTACTCAGAAATAGCCTAAAGCAACAATCCAACTTCATATTTTATTAACCTTTCTCATTTGACTCCTAATTATATATTATTTTGTATTGAAAACTTTAACAGGCATGTCTTATCACTTTGAAGACTGTCCACTGATTATGGGTTTCCTTCTTAGCATTCTTTCCATCTCCTCTCAGTTCTGTACTGTGTATCTACTAGGTCTGCAGTAAATACTTCTTGAATAAATACTCAGCATTATGCCAAATCATCATGTTAATACAAATTCAACATAAATAAATATAAATTCATATTTTTTAAAAAACTGAAATGATATCCTATGTAAAAGGTATATATCATGACAGACATTCACAAAGGTCTAAATAAATATTTATAATGGTATACTATAAAAGTCAATTCAGATGTCTCCATTAATATTTTTAATTATGTCAGTTCATGAATATTTTATTTCAAATCATTTCTTTCTCCTTGCCAGATGGAAATGATCATAAGACCTCTTTTGAAGTCAAAGTAGACCCTTTGCTAATAAAGTAGAATGACAGAAAATTATCAAAGAAATAGCAAATTTTAATGTTTTCTGTATATTTGTAGTAAGCTTAAGTTCTGCTCATAAAAATCAGTACGCTACAAAAATTCATTTTAAACTATTTAATAGCCATGTGATACCAACTCACATGCTTTTACTAAGACTTCACTATTTACAGTACATGCTATTTATTAAATTTTTCATTTTTTAAAATGCTTTAAAGTGAAACAGACAAATGATGAGAAACATGATCTTTGATGTGGAAAACAGCTGGTACTGAACTATGTTGTGAATTACAACAGATCTATCTGGGTTGTAAATTTTAAATTAAAAGTAACAATAACTTTGCGGAAAATAAAAAAAAAAAAGCTGCTAAATATAATTTGGAGAACAGAAGTGGGACAGCACTTGGATCATACAAGAAAGAAGGCTCCCATTAGGGAAAGGGATTGAAAGAAGTACAAAAATGCCCCAAATAAATGTCATCAGCCCCCAATTTAATCCAGGACCCTGATAGACGACTTAAACAGAATAGTATCTACGTAACACTGAGAGACATTACATTTTAAAATTTATTAAGTTCACCAATTTAAAGAGTTGTGTAGGTTTATTTATATTGCATATTTTTGCATAGTTGTATTGTTGGCTGAAAAGTACTTTGCACCTTGTTGAAAGCAGGCAATACATATATATAAAATTTTCTAGACACTTTTCACCAACTCAATGAATTAAAGGTAATGTTCAAGTTTTTTTAATAAAACTGCCTTGATTTCTAATGGGTTTTTGAGCCTGATGATCATTCTACTATAGCTTTTACATGAATAACACTGAATTTTGTTATGCAAATTATAGACAGTACATTTTAAAAAGAAACATCAAAGTCTCATTAGATTGCCTTAAATTTAATTAGAAAAAAACCCACTTTAATATATTTTATGTACTAGCTCAACATGACACATGTACATCATCACTGAAATTTTACTTTGCCACTTAACATTTTCCATAATTTGTCTAACGAAATTAGCTAATGTGATTTTATTATTGCTATTTCTGTTATAAATCTTACAAACTTTTTTAACTTGGAAAAAGATCAAAATACTTGCAGACTTCAGATTGCTATTAGACATAATAATTATACACTAAACTAATTACCACTAAACCAAAACCCGACTTACAACTAATTAAATTTTATTACATCAACATAGAGCATAGACTTCCAATTTAACACAGGGCGCAACTATAAACACAAGAGTCTAGCAGCCTGCCTATTTATTTCAAGTAAAATGTCCAGGCCAGATTTATAAAGTTTGAACTTGGCAGGACTTGTAGACTAATTTGTCAGTTTCACAAATGTACTAACTTGCTGACTTCTAAGGAAAGGGAAAGGTGCTACCTGCAAAGTGAACACACTTGATTATGCCAAATAATTCACATAACAGCTAAATGCACAATATACAGAGATTATTATGTTATGGAAAAATGCAAAGAAGGAATCATTTATTTCAGTTCAGACACACATTATAGTTGTGACATCATTGATTCTGAGATTACTGACATACAACACGGCTGAGTCTTAGTTTCTTTTGTGTAAAATAGAAATAAAAACATGCATGTTATCTTAGAGGAATGCAAGAAGCATGAAGTGCAGAATCTTTAGTTGAGATGAAAGTACCCAATTGTTTACTGTAAAAGGAGCCAATGCGGATTCAGCTGCAACACCAACTGCAACCCAGTACTCATTGGTATTCATCTCGAAATAGTGGATACAGAATCTCCATTTATTTTTCATGAAACTACATTTGAATTTATCATTTGCAACAATTGGAAAGTATAAGAGATTCACTTTATAAACTTTAATTTTATAAAAAATGTGTACTTTCTACCAGATGGTAAGATTAAATTACATAAACACTGTCAGCAAGTTGAATCCTCAGATGTATTCATTCCCACCACAGAAGCTTCAAAACCTGTCTATAATTTTGTTACTGATGTTTAGAAACAGCTGTAGCTGACATAGCTACATGTTATATATGTCAGCTTTAAAGGATTAAATATTCTTAACCCCCAATGGAGAGGTCTTTTGCTGTTAACAAACGCTAGTGTAAATTACACCGGAAGTTGTAATTCCAGTCGAGATAGTTCACACTACATATTTGATAAACAAAATGGTCAAGGATCAAAAAAGTTTTTCATTATTACTGGAAACTGTTTGGGGCAAGAGAAGGATTTTAAATGCACAGCACTTTCTCATAATATAAGATAAATCCTCCTCTAAAAAGCCCCTCACATATATCTTCATTAATATTTTAGATGGCAGTAAATTATATATTTTTCTTCAGAAGAATTCAATCTGCCTCAAGAGGCTTTTTTATTCCTGGTGCAGAATTCTACTTGACTTTTTGGGAGAATCCTGGTGTCTCTTCCATTAGAGTTAAAATGATCTTCACAATAAGTGTTCCAAAATGATGGTAAAGTCAGCAGGGTTTCTGGAAATGCTGCCCTGTGACTTTTGTGCTCAGTTAATCTATCTAAGAGAAGAGAATTAACCAACCTAACTAGCTAGACTGCAGGCTTCAAAATCACTTGATTTATGAATTAATCTAATCTAATTTTCAAGAAGTGTTGATTAATGGCAGTCAAATGTACAGATCTTTGGAGATGATATTCATCAACACAAAAGTACACACACACACACACACACACACACACACAGCCCCCCAATATAATTCTCGTTTTCAAACTTTAATCACTATGGACTTTTTGAATAATTTTAAGCCTATAAATATACATATAAATAAATGTTCTGAAAAAATTAGGCAAATACAATTAATAACGATGCATAGTATGTTGTTTTTTCAGAACATGTAGTAAATGAAGAGTGGCCCACATAAATGGAAAGATAAAACAGGCTGATTGATTAGCAGCAATAAAAGAGGAAACAGTGTAGAGAAGAAAATTTCACACAAATTACTAAAATTAGAGCAGGCGCTTACCCATATAATCTGCGTTGCCTTTAAAGTTACATTTTACATACAGTATAATGACTTTATGAAGATGGCCGTTTTTTTTCTTGGTTAGTTACAATATGTTAACAACAGAGACATTCATGGAGGCTGAGAGAGCTGGAAGATGATGTAGTCAGTTTCACGTGTGGCTTCTGAATCTTGTCTAATTTGTAAGTCTAACTGTAATCTCTAGCTGAGAGAAGGTATAACAGCATCAGTGGAAATTCAAGCTTGTCCCTTGTCCTACATACCATTATGATAATACCCAAACTTATTGCCATGACTGATGTCCTCTCTCATAAAACAAGAGTGGCTGCACAAGGGAAGTAACAAGTCATTTCTCTGAAAGACGCACGTAAACCCCAGAGTTCTTTTTCCCTCAGTGTGTCACTCACACTTTTGATCAAATTCTACCACTGATACACTTCCTGAATCTAATTATACACTTAGATTGTGAATTAGGATAATCCATGTATTGCAGCAAGACATTTAACAGAAAAAGGAAGTTAAGCTCTGATTTAATACAAAGGAAAATATTTATTTCAACTCTGCTATTCATTCGACTTTCTAATTATGTGAAACTTACACTTTGAAGCATAATTGGATGAAACAAACTTTTTCTAGTTTTTAAAAGGAAAAAAAGGCATCCTTTCTGATAAATGTCTTCATTTTGTACTACCAGATGTCTTTCTGTATCCTCTCCTGCTTCCTAATTTTCTTTTTGTAAGTGTGAGAACAGTGAAAATGCCAGCCATTGTAGTCAGTCAGCTTGAGCCCCAGCAAAGATTGCAGAGTGAGATGTTATCTTAGTGGTTTTACATAAATACTGAACTCCAAGTACACTTGGCTTCTTGGGATCCAGTTAACCATAGAGCACACCGAAATCCACATCTGAACCCCTTTTTAATTCCAACACCGAATAACATCCACAAAACAAATTTAGCTGAAGTTAGAACATAGTTTGCTCTTTCTCTTTACCTTTATGTGATTTTCTCAGTCTTCAAGAAACGAGAATTTAACAATTACACTAAATAATTACCCACAGAAGTAAACATCTGGATCTTTTTAAAAAAGGGGTAGCAGAAATTTGATTAGAAATAAATTTCAAAGTCCATTATAAAACTACTCAAAGGTATTACTCCCATACTCTAGGCATTTCTGTTGAATGTTTTGTGGTTTGGGGGAAGTGCAGAGATTCCCCTGGCAGCCGCAAAATGATGGCAAAATCTCTTCCAGCCTATGACGCCACTAAGAAGGATATTCCGAGATTCCCGTGAAAGGCTGGACTCGGGGGTGTCATCCTCTCTCCATGTTAGTGCAGAAGCAGGGTGAGGGGCGTGGGTCGGTGCCACTTCCCTCTGCCCTTAGTTATAGCATCAGTGCTGAAGCCCCCAAGAGCGACTTATAAAAAGGTGTATGTGATGTTGTCTGCCTTTTTAGTTTCCCGTGGAAAGCTACAACTGCCTGAAGAAACTGTTTTAGAAGCTGCTGTTTTCCCAGGCCTGTCGAGAAATATCCTCGCAAAGCAACTACACCAGAATTTGGTGATCTTTACTAAGGGGACAGGGGAGTACCTGGGTCAATAAACACATGCATACATTTAAGAAGGTGCTTTTACACCTGCTGCGGCCCCACCCCACAGACTGAGAGCAAGAGGAAGTTACCGAGTGTACATTTTAGCTTCCCTCAGTTTGCTGCATCTACAACAATGGGATAAAAACTTTAGGGAAGATGGAGCGGCAGAATGAACACTTCCTAAAAGCCTCAGAGCTTCTGATGGAAAGTGCGTTATCTAAGTCCTATAAGAAGGCATCTGTCCCTGCTCCTCCTACCTAAAGACAGAGCATGTGCTCTGTCTTTAGCCCGGGGGCTCAGTCGGTTAAGCGTCTGCCTTCAGCTCCGGTCATGATCCCAGGGTCCTGGCATGGAGCCTGCTTCTCCCGCTCCCTCTGCCACTCCCCCTGCTTGTTCCCTCTCTCTGTCTCTCTTTCTGTCAAATAAATAAAATCTTAAAAAAAAAAAAAAGAGCATGTGCATCTATACCTCAGCTGATCACGTGACTCAGGACACCCCACTAGAGGGGCAGGAATGAGATGGGACAGACAAGAAAAATTTGCTGCTATGTCTGATCGTAGAGGCAGTCACAAATCAGAAGGCTGATGTTGGCCCATTACCCCTAAATCTTTGCCACATGACAAGCGGTCATCAGTTGGATCAAAGGGTAGTACCAAGGAACTTCTCAAGCCTCAGCAACTTTCTGAATATAATGTACAATCTCAGCCCTAACGGGCCTTCAACATAGGAATAGAAATCCTAAAATAATGAAATAAGGTCTTGACCTTATCATTGCTCCACTGCACGCTACTAAGTTCTAAGAAAAAAAAAATGAGCCATCTCTGAGTTTCCCTGGAGGAGATGGTGTTTGAGATGGCAACTGAAGGGTAGTAAGGTTCAAAGCACTGGTTTCTCAACCCTGACTATGTGTTAGAAACCCCTGGGAGGCTTTTTTAAAGTTACAGATTATGACCAGGCCCTAACCCCAGAGATTCTGAATTAACTAGCCTGGGATGAAATCCTGGCCTTGTATCTTTTGAGATAGGTGATTCTAAAGTGTAGTTGTGGTTGAAAAGTACTGAATGAACAAAGTGTAGATGGGGATATCCTGTTTTCCAAAATGAGAAAAAGAGAACAGTAAATAATAGAACAGCATAGCCTCCACGTTCGGATGGTTAAAAGCTTTTGGAGAAAAAAAGAATATAGAGACTCTAGAATTGGTAGTCTGAAGTCAGGTTTTGGAGTCCTGGATCTTTCATCCATTTGGTATTTATAAAGGACTATGTATAAGGTACCATGCACATTACCGATAAAACGAAGTGGGGCAAAGCCAACAAGGTCCCCAGCTTCATGGGCTTTGCAGTGAAGTGTAAAAGGAAGATGTAAAAGGGGTTTTGTATTATGTATTGTGTTAAACAAGGGATGATAGGATCCTTTTGCATGCTTGAAAAATCACTCTGCCTGTGATGTGGAGAGTGAGTTGGAGAGAGGTTCAGATCGAACGCCAGTGGATCAATTAGAAAGCTAATGCGGTAGTCCAGTCCAAATATCATGGGCACTTGGATTTACGTGGCAGTGGTGGAGACAAAAAAAATGTATATGGTTTCAAAGGTATTCAGAAAGTAAAAAAAAAAAAAAAAGTAAACTAGGTATTGTGATATATGGGAAGGGATAAAAGAGACAGCCAAAGATGCAGTCAAGATTTCTGGCTTGATGACTTGATGAATACTCATGTCATTCACTGAGTCTGAGCCCACCCGGAGACGCTGAGGTTTTCAGGGAAAGATCACAAGTTCACGTCACATGTTAGTGTTAGGAGCATTAGTGAAATCCAAGAGTGTATGTCAGATGGTTCAATGTACCTATGGTAACCACAGATCTGTTGGCCCAGGGCAGTTCATACCAGTTGTCCTGGCTTCCTGACATCTGGTGCCCACTTTCACTCCAAGAATCCTCATCTGGGTGACAGATTATAAGCCCCCTACACCCAAGATATGTAGATCTTGAGCTAAGAGGAGAGGTTAAGAGTGGAATATCTGTGAACTGTCTGCCTACGGGGGATCACTGAAGCCGTGGGAATCTATGACATCAAAGGGGTTGGGAGAGTGGTCACAGTGAGGACAGCTAAATGTCTAAGGGATCATTTCTGAGGAACTCCGGTATATGCAGAGCAAGTAGAAGAGGGCAAGACACCCATGCAGTAAAGAGAGGCTTGCTAAGACGCAGGGAGCAGCGTGCCACAGAGCAAAGGGAGGCTCGAGCTTCCCAGGGGATGCTACTGAAGTCAAAGGCAAGGATGACTGGCAATACACACTGGGTATGGCTCCTTATTTATCCCAGCCTCAGTTTCGTCCCATTTTAAAATCAGGTGCTTCGCCTGTATGATCTTTTAAATTCCTTCCTACTCCTGGAACATTTTCATTCTATTGAACTAGAAGACAGTGCAGAATGAGCTAAATGACATATAGGTGGACATATACTATGACATGGCATAGGGGAGAGAGAGAGAGACATGAACAATTAATTCTACTGAGAAAATCCAGAACAATTTTACAGAGAATATTTAACCCGGCACAGAGATGGGAAGGCTGGTCTGGTGAATGCGTAACTAGCCAGCATATCAACCCGCGTAAAAGCATGCTATGCACGAGAACCCCACTGGGAGGTGGGCTTCACAGGGTCTTGGCTAGACCATGAAGAATACACTCCGACAGCCACGCTAAGGAGTTTGGGCTTCACCCTACAGAAAAAGGAGAGCCACTGTGAGTTCATGAGCCAGTGACATGACCAGATCAGGATATTAGGAAGAATATTCCCTGGGGGCAATCCAGAAAAATGGATGGGAGAGATGTGAGTTGGGTGGCAGGAAGCCCAGTTAGAAGACATCATTCGTAATGAAGATGAGGGATGATGAGAGCCCAGAGTAGGAAACTGGCAGTGAGGATGGCAAGGAGCAGCGGCACTGAAACTCAGCAGAGGGAGGATCAGCCGGATCTGATGACGGGGTCAGACGTGAGTGGTGAGCAATGGGATCATCTTCAAGATGGCTATTAGACTTCTACCCTGTGTGATCAAAGAGGATGGTGGTGTGGATACAGAAGGGGCAGCTGTAGTCCTCAAGCCTGAAAGAAAAGCCGCCAAGAATATTGTCCTGGAAATGATGAAGTTGAAGTGCTAGAGAACGGCTCCCACCCTACACGTTCCTCTCTCTTCCTTGAGTTCCTGTGGGGTGGACAGTTGGCGTTACATCTTCAGATTTCATCCCAGCTCTGAGTTGTTAGTACGCCCGTCTAGTTAGCGCCTGTTTCTTTGGGGCTTCTAAAATATACCTCCTCTTTGTTTTTTGCATCCCTTCCTCACAAAGCCTAAATCAATGTTAGACTCATAACAGATGCTTAATAAATGATAATGTAATAAAGACATCAGAGCTAAAAAAGAACACAAGCGGCCACCTTCCGTTGCAGCCAACGAACATTTCAGACAAATGTTTAAAATTTGCTTTTCAGCAAAACATTGAGAAATCCACTGGGCTAACTAATATGCTAGTGGATATGTTTTGTATCATATCTTTTTGAAAGAAACAAACAAGATACATCCAAATGCTAAGTAATTCTGTTAATTAAATGGAAACATTTTTCACTACACTCCGGTTTGTTTTGTAATTATTTCTACTTAATGTATCAATAGGTTTTAAACATTTTTTTCTTAAAGATTTTTTTAATTTTATTTATTAGAGAGCGAGCGAGAGGGAAACAGCATGAGAGGGGGGAGGGTCAGAGGGAGAAGCAGGCTCCCCGCTGCGCCGGGAGCCTGATGTGGGACTGACTCGATCCCAAGACTCCGGGATCATGACCTGAGCCGAAGGCAGTCGCTCAACCAACTGAGCCACCCAGGCACCAGCACAAAATTTCCATGAGCGGTTTCCCGGCATCTCTAAATATTACAATTTATATATCCTATAGAAAATAATTTATAAATAGATAATGCATATCTATCTATATAGCTTATTTTTATTTTTTATATTTATCTCATATTATTTAATTAATGCTATTTATTATTCTTTTATGTATATTTTCATATACATATATAATTCCAACAGCCATGAAAAAAATGACTATTTTCATTTTATTTTTTATTTTTAATTTTTTTAAAAGATTTTATTTATTTGACAGAGACACAGCAAGAGAGGGAACACAAGCAGGGGGAGTGGGAGAGGGAGAAGCAGGCTTCCCGCCAGGCAGGGAGCTCAATGTGGGAATAGATCCCAGGACCTTGGGACCATGACCTGAGCCGAAGGCAGGAGCTTAACCACTGAGCCACGCAGGCGCCCCTACTTTCATTTTAAAGATACGAACCAGAATATACTTAAAATGCTGACCCTGTCAAAACGGGTTTTTTTTTTCTCCCACAAAATAGTCCAGTTATCTGACATCATTAAGGAATGTGTCTTCCAATAAATTTTTAGAGATGAGTCTTACTCTCCTTGAAATGTCAAAAATCTTTTCATCCTTTTCATATAAATGTTTGTAAAGTATCTCAGACATTGCCCTCTCTTCCTCCTTAAGTGACTCTGTACCGTCAGGATGAGTGTTCACGACTCTCATCAGCGCTCTCGTGTACGCTGCTCTCCGGACGAGCCCTCGCACGGCGGTTACTTTGCAGGCAGGCCCCGGCCCACACCTGAGCAGGGTATCTCCATTCCTCCTCCCCCTGAACTTAGCGCTTCTAATCAGTAGGTTGGCAAGCCAGAGAATCAATGTTGTTAAAAACTATCCATTAATTAAGAGAGATCTTCTCAGGTGACAGCCCAAGTAAAGAGAAGAAGCTCTGCCACTGCTGTTTGGTTCTTCTTAGCTAATTTGGAGAGCTACTATTGCAGTGGTCTCGCTGCTGGATAAGCGTCGGGGGCTCTCTTCCGTGCACACAGGATGCTCAGGACACACCCGACACCACGTGATCCCTCTCCGTGCTTCAGCTCATTTCATTGTCGCACGTACCCCGCAAGTGGGTATGTCAACAACCCCGATTTTTGTATGCACCGTGGTATCTACAGTGTGCAGGGCTCGGTACCAGGCTCTTGACAATAGGTAGCAACGCCACCGACCATTATTAGCAATCCTGTTGTTCAGATAAGGAACTGAGGCTCAGAGACAGGGTGGCTTTACCCAAGGTCACACAGGAGATAAAGGACAGAAATGGGATTAGAGCAGCCTTCTCCAGTTAAATCCTTCTCTAGAATTAAAGTGTTCTTTTTTATTCAATTAATGTAATGGGTATGACCTAATCCAGTATGTCATCTTTAACTTTTTCCTCTCCTATAGAATTTAGCCTCTGGATTCAGGTAATATTCAAATGCTAGTAGAAAAAGAGATTAGCTATACCTTGCACACGGTGGACAGAAGATGGCGGCCTGGGGGAGAAGGATCTGAGCCAAAGGTCAAGAGTATGCTCCTGTCACTTAACCCTCTCCTGACTTAGCATGAATAATGCTTCTAGAAGGCTTGCCGGCAACCTGAGCTTCTGTTTTAAAGCTGGAAAAAGTGTACCACAAACTGCAAACATTTTTTTTTCCCCTCAAAAATGGGTAGAAGAGGATGACATTTAAGATAATCCACAATCTGGGCCCAAGCTCTCTCTCCAAGCTCATCACAGATTTTTCTCTGGGGGATCCTCTGCTCCATTCCTGCTGCTCACCCACGATCTCCCAAAGACATCCTGCAGCTCTCTGCATCTACATCACAGGTTGCAAACTGGGGGCCCAACTGCCAAACCCAGCCTGCAGACGTGTTTTGTTTCATCTGTGTGTTTTGTGCGTTGCCTTTTTTTTTTTTTTTTTATGAGCCAACATTTCAAAATCTAGAAATTTCACATAATTCATATTCTGGCATTTCTTGAAAATTCTTGCAATCTGGCTACACTGTTTCACCCCCACATGGCAACAACCAGCCTAGAGGTGTGGCGTGGTGTCTCCTTTTGGGCGAAGTGTGTGTCCTTCGGTGCCCGGTTCCCATCACCCCATGTCTCCGTTTCTGAGGCAATGCCAACGCTATTCATTATCAAACTCGCTCTGCTGCTTTTCTAATGGTATGGAAACATTTCTCTGTGTGCACATCTCTTTCAAAAGTGGAAAATAGAAAGACAAAGAGAACTACGTATTTTAGGAAATAGGAAAGAACGTGTATCTTTGTAGAAGCGCAAATGCGATACGCAACTAACAATGGCCAATTTCATTCATCCCCTTTACCTGCCGGCATCGTCATCACCTGTTCGCCAGTTCGGGCTCGCTGTGGTTGATTTCTGTTGTGTTGACATCCCCTCACCCCTCCATGTCGACTGTTCATTTTTTTCAGAGATCTCTCCTGTCCTGCGGTATCTTTTGTTCTCACTTAAATGCCGACAACTTATTGTTGGTACTACAGACTTAACATGAATCACAGGCAATCTTAAAATAACAGAATATACACTTTGAGAATTTTAGTGGTCCTAGGGGACGACCTAAGTCTAGAGACCACAAAGCTTTTGTAGGAAGGAGTTATTCTTTAGTGAGGACACTTGACACTGACATGGAGTGAGGGAAGATTTCATTCCCACATCACTTGTTTACCGATGGGCCAGGCACTGTGCTAGAAACTAGCTATGCTGAGAACGAGAGAGAGAGAGAGAGAGAGAGAGAGAAGGGTCTCTGCCTTCGCAGCACTTTTGTGGGTAAGCTTGCAACAGACATTGCCGAGTTACTCCACAGGGAAGGAGGCAAATGTCCACCCTCTGTTCTTCCCAGGTCCCTGGCTCTTCATGATCCTTCTTGTTGGATGTCTACGGCCATGCCTGTGTGGGAGAAGTGTAAGGCCCATGTTTTGATTCACTCGGCTGTCTATCCTTTTAAACACTTGTGAGCCCCAGGGCACTTCTGTTGTTTTTCAGTAGTTACTGCCTCGTGTCCTTCCCAACGTCCATGGAGTTTCAAGGCTCTGCTAATGTCTGTAGGCCGCAGGAAAGTTCTGTGCTGAAAGCCTTAGGTGCTCTACTCCCTTCAGTGCTCAGCCATTTTCAAAGACCCATGGGCTATCACAGTACGAAGTGCCCAAAGCAGTAATTCTTCCAATACCTCTTTCAGCTTTCTTAATAACCTTAATAACTGTCTGTTATCTCTTACATCATGGCTCAACTAGAAGTGAAAACTTCCTAGGGGTCTGAGATCATGTCTTGTTTCTTCTAATCTTCCCCAGGACACAGTCACTTGGACACAGAACACTGACGAAAGACTCGGGGTTTGATTTAAATCAATCGGGACAGGGAAAGATGCCTGTAGAAGTGAGGCACACATTACGAATAAAGATGGACGTTCAAATCAGGGCAGAGCTTTACTACATCTACACAGCCTCGTAATTTTTCTAGGTTCAATGGCAGCAGTTCACTATTAATTTCTATTATATTAAATATAAAAGGGGAAAAATTTCAAGTTTTGACAGGTAAGCACTACATTCCCTCCCCGGAACAATTCTCCAAAGCTTTCTGGAAACTAAAGCACTTTTTCCTATTTTTGCTTTTTCATCTTGAAGACCTTCTTCCCCAATCAAGACGCTTATGGAAAGTGGCGGACCATTTTGCTATCTTTTTCAAATGAAGCCTGATCTATTCCACTCTTCTTCCTGCCCTCCCTGTGCTCCAAAGAATTTTTATCAGGCAGCAGATATTCTCTAGAATCTCAAATGAGAGGAAAACAAAAATAATTGTGTTTCTATGCAATATCTTTGACCCCTTCCTAAAAGTAGTAAGTATTGAACTCAGTCATCTTCTACACTTTTTTGATCACAGAAAGTACCTTTACTTATTCCTAGAGATAGCCAATCCCACTGTCCACAGAGATGGACACATCCCGATAGCACAAAAGAGAGATATTATAAATAATGAAGACAGGTTGTCCTTAAAAGTTGACACACTTCACATTTCTTAGGGTTTATATATAGCTGGTTTCCAATTTTGTTCTATAAATAATATTAATGCAAGCAAATAGGTTGAATTTTCTCCAGAAAGCACTCTAATTTCTGCAGGGTTATATCACTGTACATTTGTTAAGTGCCCATGTGACATCAATCATTCTCCAATTTGGCACATCCAAATAAATGTGAGGGATTAATAAATCTCTCTCTACAATGTCATCTTCTAATGGGTCTTTAAGAAGTGAAAAAAAAAACTATCATATTTTGCTTAGAGTTTAAATTATGGCCATCACTGTAGACACATGACCCAAAGAAATGGGGAAACCACTTGATTCGGTGGTACTTAACTCCATAAAAAGGTACTCCTTGTAGAGAAATTATTAAATTTTCAGTGATTTTTATTGCCAAACATCACTGAAGCCAAAGTTGCTGTGTTTTCATCTTTGCAATTCTTCCTCGTAACCACTGACATAATGATTTGAAAACAAATACAATCAGCCATGTGCCTGTAAGCAGCCCGTCCTCTGCCCTTTATCTTCCTTTATAAGCATTTATAGGAAGTGAGGTGCACAAAACACATGTATTTGTAATTACATTTGCAAAAAAAAAAAAATCCTCAAACAGCTGTGGACACAGCAAAGATTAGAATCTGATAGTGGCTTAGAATAATGAAGAAAGAGATTGTAAGGGTTCAGCTACAGAGCTGATGAAAAATAGAAAAAAAAAAAAAAAAAAGCCCCTGCTCTTCAAAATCCTTAATCTGTATTACTTTTACATGTGAAATTAAAACACATATATTCTAAAAATTAAAAACAGGAAACAGGATGACAAATGTTTTTCAACCAATTATTTTGCAGTGTATTAAACCCTGTGGTTTCCTAAAAATAACAATTGGAAATTTGGACAAATATCTACATAAAATATTTTAAGGTATTAATAAAAGTCTTCTAAAAATCTTATAAAGTACTTGAAACTTGGTTACATCTAGCTAGTTTCCAGACAGTACTGTTTATTTTTTAACCTCATATTTATACCAATTATAAAAGCCTAGAATCTTTTATGAAGGTTTACATAATCAATTGTTTTATTAAAGTGATCATTAAAAGTGGTATTTTAAAAATAGCTTTTCCATAAATATGTTCAATATAATATTTAAAAAATAAAACTATTTTTTTAGATTCATATGTCTTTCACAATGGATATATATATTTATGCATGTATCAAAGTTTAAGAGGCTAATAACTCAGAACAGGAATATTAACATTACAGAGTCATCTTCTGAAGTTTATATAGTGTGATTCAATGAGTAAGTATACAAAAACTAGAATTATTTAAATTGCAAAAAAATTTACTTACTTCCACACTCTGCAATTTTTATAGTAAACTTTGCCATCTTTTAAAAAACTTTTAAAAAGCTGGTAGGCTCAGAAATAAGAACCCATTTATTAAGGAACACTAATTGTCTAATAAATTATGCTTTTTTATGTGGCATCACTGCATCCTACAGTTAAAGTGTCTTAATTAACCAATATTTGATACTTGATTACTTAATAGGATGAATTGGCCATTCCATTTTTAATATATTACTTTGACTAAAAAAAAAAATCTTTCTAGAACATGACACATTTTTTATCATACTTTTAATGCCCTGCACGAAGTTATTCATGCTAATGGGAATATCACATAACAAAATATTCATTCTTTTTTTTTTAACCCATAACCAAAGCATGCTATGATATGCTCACTTTTTGCATACATGTTCAGAGACAATTAACTAATAATATGTGATGGCTTCATTTTTATATGCTGTCATTTCTGTCTCCAGGTTGCTTTGAATATCACTAATAGGGGAAAAGCTTACAAGGACCTTCAATCAGGCCCCGGATCCTGCAGACTGGACTGAGGAGGCAAACCACTTAAGTGACTGGGTACCTCACAATAATCAATTCACTTGTCATTTGGCATAAATGTAAAAGCACCCTTCCCAACTTTTCTGGCTTCATTATCTTGCATCAGATTATTAACCTCTGGATTTTAGGAGTTGGATCTATTAATGCCTGGAATGTATATTTAGACTAAAATTCTACATAAATATTAGATTTAGGAAAGGAAGCAATTACCTTATTCAAGGAAATGAAATGATGGCCAAGCTAGTCCAGTGCTACTTGATAAAACCATTGTGTAACACATTCTGGGATCACAGATTTAGGGGAGAATGCATAATCCTTCATCAAAGAGTGGCAGTTTATCCACAAAGCTTCCTATTCCTGATGGGATATTCTTTTAAAAGTAATAACGAGGACTTAAAAACCACGTAACACTCTTCCACCAAAATTAGCCATTGATACCAATGCTTCTAAATCCTAAAAGAACCAGAACCTCACCCAGAAAGCCTTGAGAAACTTTCCTTTGGGAAAAAAAAAATACATAATGTGTACTAATAACTGACATCTATTCCTAAGTCAAATGTTTATGTTCCATACTTAAAATTAAGTGATAATACCAACAGAAGGTACATTATTTTTTTGAAAAAAGGTAAAAGCAAGATAACAAAAAAAAATAATGCAGTCCCGAGAAGGCTTACATTGGTAACAATTTCCAAGACTGAGAATTACTAGTACTTTGCTTTCCTCAACATTTAAAATTTTTAATGTGAATTATAGCATAGCCTTTTCAAAGCTCAAGTGGTAATTACACGACCAACTCATATACCTTATATCACGTTTAAATGAAATACGTGATACATTAATGATTTGTTTCAAGTAATTTGAAATTAGCCTTTGCTGATAGTTTAATATGAAATTCACCAAACTTGATATGTTAAAATTCCTATCTGAAGTATAATACTGTTTTAAATGCTACTTTCATCAGATGATGTGAACAGAATTAACTGATGGCATCTCTTAAAACAAGCACTCAGTCCTCTCCTTCAGATCTCTCCTTTGTCAAAATCTCAGAAAACACCTGCACAGTGGAGATGAAGTATGTCACTGGAAAGTGCAGATTTTATATAAAACTTGAAGTAAAAAAGATTAGACTTTTGCCATGGCTATACTGAGGGCTGACTCAACTCGCTAACATCATACTTAAATGAAATGAAAGGTAATATGGATTTTATTGAGATTACTTTAAACCAGAATACCAATAAATGACGTATCTTACTTAAAATGTAACTTTTATTTTACAAACGCATTCCTGCTCTCTGGCTTAAAGAAAATAATATCAATACATCATTCATCTTTCAGTTTTGTAATAAATAACTTTTTGGTGATCTGTGTGGATACTGCATACATATATATTAATGAATAGTCTCCCAGTGTCCAGACTATGTAAGATGGGGATATTGATTAAAGTGTTTCTATGATATCTAGAACACCAGATTTACCTAGTCATCTTAATTTCTGTTTGGCTCTTTAAAAACTTATACTGGAACTACTGTGTTTTGGTTACTAATATTTTTGGATTTCTTAACTGTGGACTATAGAGCATAATATCGATTTAAATAAAAATATGAAGTTCTGATTAGTGGAACCATGTAAAAGACAAAAGCTGTTAAGTGTAAATAATTTAAATTACTTAGATCTAACTATTTACATCATCAATAAAACAGTATTTGAATTTGAACATATAAAATGAAGATTTCTGATTGGCACTGCATTTTTAACTATAATGTATTGTGCTTCAAATCCTATATGGATAATTTTACATTTATTTAATTTTTAAATTACATCCTTATTATCCATATTATTTCCCTTCAAAGGTAGAACACTAAACATATACTATACCACCTAATATCATACAAATTAAAACACAATTTAAAAAATTATATCACAATCAAAACACAAGATAGAAAACATTTAAAAAGTTTTCTTTTCTGCCACACCTGTAATGTTTAAAATTAGTAACAAAGAAAGAAATCTTTTTGGCAAATCAACTTAACATGCCAATATCGTTTATAAAATTTTTTGTAATGCCAGGTTCTCATTCAGAGATCTCTAGGGCAAAAGTAAACGGTAAGGGAGAATTTTGTTCCATTTAATTTTTCAATCACAGGAAATGTAGAATAGGCTATTCTATTTCTCTTTGGCACGAAAAAGTTATAAGGGCGCATAAAAATTACTCTGAAAGTGAGGATTTAATTCTGGTTTGACAGTACACATGACCTATGAGTAAGAACTTTAACTTTTGTTTAAATTGAACTTTATTTTAAATGTTAAATATGCTAGCAGCAGCATCAGAGAAAGACTGGTTGAAAATTAAGATCGAAATATCCACTTAGAAATATATTACAGATGGAAAACGTCTGTTCTGTTTTAATTTGAGTGATAACATTCTGGCAGAAGTTCTCCTCGACCTTCACCCCTTTCTGAACCTAAATTCATCAACAGCTCTGTAAGGCAACAAACATCTTTTTGCTGGAAGGTATGATTATTTTTGAGGGCTTTCTAATTCTCTAGAAATGTTTCCTAAAGAGAACATGAAGAGGATTAATATTTTCGTTAATTTGATTGTGTCAAGTTACTCTCCAAACTGTTATTGATGCTATCATAAAATTCAGCAATATTGCTGTAGGAAGAATGTCTCATTTTTGCGACAATCAAGAGACAAAATACGGTTGTGTACGATAGCTCTTATTCCTTTTCGATATTACAGTGAACCACTTTTCTGTATTTATTTAAATTAGTTATGACTTGCAGTGTTTTTGTCGACATTTATTATCCTTATCACTACACAAAATTTAAGTGAAGTTTACATTTTAAATATTCATTTCATTTTTTATTATAAACATAGAAAAAGACAATAACGCTGTTTATGATGCTTTTTTCTGTTGTTCTTCAGAGGAAATAAAAAGTCAGATTTCCTCTTCAAGAACTATAGGTCTGACAGCCTTCTTTAGCTGGAAGTTATTATAAATTCTGAAGGAAATAAAATTTACAGCTGTCTTCTGGCTTTCATAATTATTTTAAATGACAAGCCCTGTGCCAGCTTTTTTGTTTTTGTTTTTGAAAAGAGCTATGCAAAAAGGACCAGTCCCTTGCCAATTTTTTTCCACCTACATGTTGACAAATTTCAAATTCCCTGATAAAGGTATTAGCATAGATGTCACATTTTAAAAGAGCATTTGGTAGACTGAGAATAAACAAGTACACTTTTCAGCAGGATCGCTTTCATAATTACCGAAATAAACATATCCCAATATTAACATATTTGTAAGTGCTTCGTGCAAACCCATTAAAATACTTCATGCATTTCTCATTGTAAATTACGCTAATTCGGGTCCTGTCTCCTCAGTCTCGGCATAACATACCTTCCAACGTAGTGCCCCAGCATTTTAGCTCTCCTAAGGTAGCTCTCTAGTACGGACGCCAAATGCTGGCCACAATAGGGATGCTAGAGCTTCCTGGGGGAAGGAAGGACCTCTCTTTGGAAATGCCCCTGTAACCAAAAAGACACCTCACTTCTTCCCAATGATAGTGGGTCCACAATTCTAATCGTAAAATATTAGTTGAACTTAACTGAACTCGAGATGAAATAATCCATTCTCATAAAAGAATACCTTTTCTTCCTTTGTTTTTTTCTTTCTTTCTTTTTTTTTTTTTTCTGGAAAGAGCAGGGATCACAAATTCATGTCATCCTACTATTCAGAAGTGGTTCGGACTATGGCTGAAGGCACAGAGTCGTTACCAAGCTGTTATTTCTTTCTAAATTATGGCAATCTGAAGAGGAATTTTCACAAGATTCTGATAAGTGTAACTAGTTATCAAAGAAATGACAGAATGACTAAAATATATTGATTATGAGCTTTATCTTCAAAGATAAGTGACCTTGTAGGTCACCTCCTAAATGATCATTTAAAATAATCAGAGTGTTTGTTTTTAAGTCTCTCCATAAATCTGAGAATTATAAAATTATAATTTGGTGTTCAGTCCCATATACAAAGAAAATATACCTGTAAAACAGAACTGTTAACACATTTTCTTTTCTTTGTCGATAATGAAGAACCATATACAATATTTGGAATTTCTTGGATTAATTTTTAAAAGCTAATGATGCTCGTATTCTTGGGTCTAAAATGGAAATACTTAAAAGTGAAAAAGTTTAGAAGTTAATTTTCTCCTGTACTTACCCAATTAACTTGCAACGACCAAATGTGCCCCCTACAGACCGCCCTTCCTGTCCAAGACACTGCTACACACAGAAAACGCTCGAAGAACCATCACTCTTTATAAACGATTTTCACGTTCATATTCTCTCTTCTTCTTTACTCCTCCCTCTCCCCCTCTTTCTCTATCTCCCATAGGTTTTGAGGCAGAGACCCAGTAGACCCAGCTATAAAATAGCTGCTCATTATTAAATAATACGACCCCACCCCTGGGCAAACCAAATCACAGCATCTCACTGCTCCCCAACTTCTGTAATTGAAGTAACAAGTATGCCACCATACTGGAAATCACTTTGTCAACAGAGAGCATCTCACAGTAACTTTTATATAATTGAGTATGACAATACAAGTGTGAATAGAGGCACTTGATTGTCTCAAAACACTTCATTTTCAAAACTGCCATCTCTCCATAAGTGATCCTCCACTCCTTAACTCACAGGAAAGAAGATAACCATAGTTTGGGGATGTGATATGCTGTACTCTACAGATGCTGCAGAAACATTAAAGCCATCTACTACCTCCTTGAAGTCTTAGAACTCAGTTAAGACTGCCACCTATCCCAAACTTGTTAGAAAAGTCAGTACTACCCTAGAGCTACCTCTAGACTGCAAGGGTATCAACGGGGTAGTAAAGACTCCTTTTTATTATTATATGGTTTCAATCATATATTCATATGGCTTGTGAGTACGTTCTAGGATACTGACATTAATTTGCTCGGTAACTCAGCTGAAGTAGAAGGAAGGAGGTTTCAGTAGATTACTATCTTTTACAGGAATTCTACATAGCTATTCTAACTACCCAGTCACCTGAGTTATTTAATCGAAATCACACACACACACACACACACACACACACAAATCAACATTCTTTCCAGTGAAGGAATCCTATTATGGTTTTGGTGTTCGAAACAGCTCTATATCTTAGAGCATATTTCTGCATTTTGAAAGTTTATATTCTAATGGGGGGCTAAGATAATGCTTTGAAAATGACATTTTAAGTACATTATTTTAGCGTTTTGAACTGTTTTTAGTGAATGTTTTTAAATGGAACAACACTAATTCAGTGTACATAATCTATCATTACAGTGAAGAAAATTAAAATATAATAAACATATTTCCTACCAAGTTTTTTTTTCCTGAAAGTAGAAAACAATGCACTGTGGGAACTTTATATTCACTATAAAGCAGTCGCATCTTTATTTAAAAATTCTAGAGATGATGGCTATATTAGAATACTTATCTATTTCAATCTTCTATTTTGTGCTTTTAATATTTTATTTTATTGAGACTATAAGCATACATCACAGTAAGCAATGCAATATGGACCAAAGTCCAAGAAAATCTTCACATGGTCTTTCGGAAGAGAATAAAATGCTGGTAAAGTTGAGACCAGACACAGCTAAGGTACAAATAAAAACATCACCGTAGGGATGATAATAGTCACCATCTTTCCAGGTTTCCAAAGAGGATAAAGAATTACCTCCACACGCACTACCTTTCATTGTCAAGAGTATACCTACCACCTTATAAAATAAAAGTTATAACACATGTGCAAGACGTGGATCTATAATTCTAAGAATTCCTTGAAAAACTCAACTAGAATATTGACCTAAACAAAAAAGGAAATAACCTAGTCGTATAATGTTTACCATTTATGACTCCAAAAGACCACAAAGCCCTTTGATGAACAAGAAAATACACCTGAGGCATATTGTATTTGGAAGAAAAAAGGTTATTGCAGTTGAATATGTATTAATGAATTGCTTCCTCATGCTTTATACAATTACTAGAGAAAGTTCAAATTAAGTCCCCAAAAGGATGTTTTAATTATAAGAAGCAATATTTTAAAACTCATACAAGCCATCACACTTGTTTGGAAACAAATGACTTCTCAAGATGTAGAAGTATTACTATCAATCACCAACAAGTTAATTCTACATAATAAGGCAGGTTTGGATGCAAACTGACCCACTGTGGAATGCTGTATCTAAAATTGATTACAACAGCACTCAAAATGAATGCAGCCCTCTAAACCACTTCTTTGCTCAGAAACATTAATCTCAATTAGAAGGAGAGCTTCATAATGGTAATGCTTGGTATATAAAAAAGTATGAAATAAATCAGTTTTTATAAGACACAACAATTAATCAGTTTTGAAACTTACAAGTTTTTTTTTAAGTACAAAATGTCCATCAGGATTCTTAAAACATCTATCTCCAAAATAAGGTTTTGAATGTGTTCTGAAAGAAGCTTACATGACATAATTTTTAAGACTCAGTTATTAAAAGTTTTAAGGAGCATAACACTATTATGCTGTCTTTTCAGTACACGTCTTTATTTTGAGTGGGTGTTAAATTCTTCTCCAGACTATCATTAACACTGGCTTTAACTGAAAATTCAAAGGGATATATAATTGGGTGTGGATCGGAGTAAAAGTTTTATAGCAAATTACTGTATTTTTTGCTCATATTCTCAATCGAAGTAGAGAGAGTATGTTCTAAAAGTCAGAATAGACATTTGGCTATCAAATAAAACACTGGGTAGATAAGCAGTGCGTCAATGGACATACCTAACACGTTTCTACAACACATCTTCAGGGAAAGGGCAGACAATTCATTAACACTGCTGAATACATTGATTCCCGTAAGTAAAATAGCTTGATGACATTCCTCAGCGGCCCAGAAATAAAAACTTTAAAGGGATAAATAGAGCTTAGTAAAAAGGAGGTAATGCATTTATTAAAATGATCAATATTAATAACAAACACAGTTGTCTTTATGGCGCTTTTATATTAGACTATGACTATCTTCAGGACTTACTTCCCAGTACCACTGTAGGCAGAACAAACTTGGCTATTTCCAAACATGCTTTCACAGCAATTGGAAAAACATCATTTTTTGTACATCAAGCTCAAAGTTGATCAAGTATTCCTGATAGGTCATTCTACGCACAACGATAGCCATACACTTTTGCCTGGTTTCTTACCTGCTTGACTCTCTACAAAGGAAATAATTTTAACTCTTGGCTTTCAGAAGCAAAGCTAAGGAAGAGTAGCTTGAACTTGCTAACTGGATTATTATTGTTTAGCTAGGTTTTCTTTCTGAATAAATGTGAAAGTTTTCATTCTATTTAGGTGCTTTCTTCTATGCAAAGATAAGCATCCTTATCTTTCTTTGTCTTCATCCTAATAAAGCAGGTTTTTTCTAACCAAAAGACTCATGACACGCCTACAAGATCAGAGTAAGAAAAGCCTCTATAATTTACCTAAAACATTTCTTTCTAGAAAAGAAACTCAGCCATTGAAAATGATTCAATTTGGAAAAAAAATTAGTCAGAATTCTACTACAATTTTATCTGCTTTATTTTACATAATTAAGAAACCCTCCCTAGGGTCGCTACTCCCTGTCAATGAGTTGCTAACATTAATGCTGTTGGTACAGGATACTAATGTATCTTTCAAATATATAAGCACTGGTAGAGTTATTAGTACATTTTCAGAAAAATTGTGTAGTATATGTAAAAATATACCTGTCTTACTTAAAGGAACTACTTTCTCTCATAATATATACTCTCTTTTAAATTGTCTAAAATAAAATATATTGACCACTGGCAAAAAATAGTATCTTTGAGTAAGAAGAATACTAAAATTCAAACAAGAAAAAAAGGCAGAGTGTTAAGGAAAATGCAACAGGAAGAGAGATACATTCAATCCTGAAATACACAATAGAATAACTTAAACTCATTATAAACCCCATCTTTGAAAAATTTAGGAATAATTTGTGAATGCCTTGACATTTTAAAGTGGGATTAGCAAGTCTTATTACTGAACTAACCTCTCACTCTATAGAGCAAGAGTTAAATATTTGCTCTGCATTTAGAATCACAAATCAGAAGTTTCAAGGCTCTTACAAGAATTTCATATACTGAGAAATAAAAGCTAGAAGTTTTAGATAATTAAGAATGTATTAAGGAGTGCACAAAGCAAGGTCGTTGGTATATATATTTGTAAAATTTTTGTTTCAACTGAAATATTAAAATCTATAATGAGTTTTCATTATATTCTCTTAATTCTCAACTCTGTTCCTAATATCCTAGATAGACCACAAATACTTTTCCAGGTAGGCACCCGGGTGGAGGAGGGGTATGCATCGTATTCTAAGCAAATTCGCTAAAAGAATCAAATCACAAGTTCTGCTCAGTTGCAATACCACCTTTTGGGGTACCCTTTCCAGGCTTTCCAAAGATGCTAGTCCTGCCTTTTTGTTTGGTTTGGTTTTTGACAACAGAAAGGAAAGGTAATGCCTGAACATATTTCTATTTCTAGTGAAAAGACCACCCAGTGGATTCTGCCAGAGCCTACAAATGTTTGACAAATACATTGTCAGAAGATAAGAAATAGGAGTATTATGAAGAGACAGTACTGTTCTCCGGAATCCCAGCTCTCTGGGGCCCTGTAAAAAGTGCCCGGACAGCCCTCACCCTTTCACTTCCACAGCACTTACCCAAAAGTACCTGGAAACTTTTCTCTAGCTTTGGAGGATCATGACTTCAGAAAACAAATGTATCTGCTGCATTGCACGGTAGAATTACCTGGTACCCTTCCTCCTCAGTAAGAATTAGTAGCAGGTTACCATTACAACTACCTTAAAGGTTGAGGCAGTCAGAATGGAATCCAAACTGCATCATAAGGTGTTCAGCAGAGATCAGATATAGCCCACCTCAACCTAAAATATTTGAAGCTTCTTCCAATTGGTTGGAAAACACGACACAGCCTGAGATTGAGTTGCAGATTCATAAATCTGTAATTGTTCAAACGCCCAGTTCAGGGTAATTGTTTGTTTCCAGCCCCATCCGGAGTTTCCAGATGAAGTTTCAGTCGAGATCCACCCCTCCCCACGCCACCCCAGCCCCTCGTTCCGGTCCTTCTCCATTCCCAACTTGGCTCCCTGGTAGTTGAAGCCTCATTTTCACTTGCCCCGGAAAGTGGTGACATTTCAGGGCTTCCCGCTCGCTGGAAGCCCCCGAGATCTTCTCAGACACCTTCTGAGGACGCGGTGCCCCGCCACAAAACTGGGGATCACCCCGACCAGAGCCAGACGGGCTAGGCTCCCTGCCCCCACTGAGCGCCCAGCCCCCGGGGCTGCCTTTCCCCGGGGCTCCCCGGAACCGCAGCGCCGTGCCCAGCTCCTCCGGCGCCAGGCGCCGGCGAAGTTCCCACCTGAGCAGGCAGCCTGAGGTGTCAGACGCGAGGGAGGGGCGGGGACGGAGAGGCCGGGAACCGGGAGGCCAGACCTGGGGAGACCGCGCGCCGAGGAGATGCTCCCGGGCCACCCCGGGCTGGCCCACCTGCTGCCGCCTGCCAGAGCAGCGCGGGCAACCGCGCCGCCGTCCGCGCCGGCTCCAGCCCGCCTAGCCCGCCCGCTCCCGGCGCCGCGGCCCGGGCACTAGGACCCCAGAAAGGAAGGAGGGCGCGCCGGCGGCGGCGCCGCACTTACCGCGCTCGGCTCGCCCGCGCCGCCGGCTCGCTCCCCGGCCGCAGCCGCCGCGTCCACCCGAGCAGCGCGCACACACAGCACTTGGCCAAATTCAAAGGAGCCGGGCGCGGGGGAGGGGCCCCGCCGAGGGAGCGGAGCGTGGGAGACGGGGGAGGGTGGCGGGAGGGGGAGAGAACAGCAAGTGTTACAACTTCCTTCCCTGCCCAGCGCCCGGCCGCGGCGGGCGAGGGACGCGGCGAGGGGAGGGCAGCGCGCGCCGGAGCGCCAATGAGTTCACTTTCTTTTTCTCCCCCGCGCTCTCCCCCTCTCCCTTCCCGCCGGCCCCTCTAAGCCTCCAGCTCGGCCGGAGAGGCCGGGCCGGAGTTTTCGGTTCTCGGCGGGAGAGCCGGAGGACGGTGGCGGCGAGGGAGGAGGAAGAGGAAGAGGAAAAGGTGAGGAGGCGAGGAGGGCGCCGTGCCAGGGAGCAGCATCCAGGACCTTAATTGTGTGACGGGGGGACGCGCCGGGCCGAGTGTGCCCGAGACAGGCGCGTACACGTGTCCGTGTGTGTGTGCGAGTGTGTGTGCGGGAGGAGAGGAGCCTACCATGCGCTTCCCCCAGTGCAGATCGCGGGAGAGCCTAATCGCAGGGCGAGCTGGACCGGGCTGCGATCATTTATAATCCTGGACTCCTCCGCTCCGCCACTTGTCAAGATGACAGGTACTTTATTTCTTCTTCTTCTTTATTCAAAAAAAGAGATTCCCCGTTTACTGCCTTTTTCTGTCAAATGGGATTTGCCGGACTGAACCACGTTCGCCGCCCCTCCCTTCTTCCCTCCTCCCGGCCGCGTCGGGTACGGGAAAGCTCCAAGGCTCCCATGCTGTGACCAATCAGTGCATCTACTACTCTTGCCGTGATTTAGGGGTCATCCATGAATAACACTTCACGCTGATGAATGGCTCTTGCCGGCTTTCGGCTCTGATGAGGGGTCTGCCCGCCGCTGATTGCAAACACTAATGAACTTACAGCGCCATCTGAAATTCACACGCACCTACAAAGTGCGGGGGTACGTGCGTGCCGGGGAGGGGGGGGCGTCTGTCCTTTTCTTCTGTGGGTCGCGGGGCGGGGGTGGGGGAGAGGGACAGGGGGAGGGGGCGGGTAATTGCTTTGGACCAAAGTGGAAACACTTCTCTGTGTAATCAAACCTCTAACCTTCTTAGAAAACTACTTTTCTTGATCTTTCGTAGGGTGGGCATTTCAGGTCAGCGGAGTCACCCGAAGAGGTAGGAGTGGCAAGACACTGCCGGGAAGATGGATTTCGAGGCAGAAGGGTGTAATTAAGGATTTCCACTCTCGGTAGGCGGCCCGTCCTTTACAAGAGGCTCTGAAAATGACCTGCGCCTTCCCTTCCAGAGTGTCCTCTCGTCCAAAACTGAAAAGCGCAAATGACCTTCGCACGCGGGAAGGCGCTCTGACCACCAAGATTCCTTGCAAGCCCCAACTCGGGGCTGGCGGAGAACAAGTGTCCGCCCTCGGGTTCAAGCACCAGGACCTCCCCAACAAGCGCGCAGCGGCCAGGGGGCGGATTCTAGAGTCCTCTAAAGGCTCCACACCCCGCATTCTCCGACCCCCCCATCCCCCGTTCTCCCCTCAGATTATCAGCCAAACGCTTTGTTTGCTGTGGGAGGAAAATAAAAGTTTACTGCTCTCCACAAGACGCTGCCACTTTCTACTCGCTTAAGTTCCCCTCAGCACCCTCGCTCGCGACTCCCCAGCCCCAGCTGCCCCGGCCTAAAGGAAGCCCACCGAGGCAGATTGCAGTTCCGGCTGCTCCGGACTTTTGGAACACCCTATCCTGGACCTTCGCGGAGCCGCTCTCGGCCTCTTTGGCGCTCTGGAACCTGCTCGGCACCCCGCGGCAGCAGGGCTGGGGCGTGCGCGCTTGGGGCGGACCAGCCAGCTGGGCTCCACTCCCCGCACCCTAGCGTCCTCCCCCCTGCCCCCCCCCCCCCCGGGAATAGCTCTGAATTTGTTCCCCAGGCCTTAACGGGCCGCTAGCAAACTTGACCTAGGAAGCGTGGCAGAGGAACTAGCGAGCTCCCAGCCTTCTCATTCCATCTCCCACTTTCAACTTCAGGGCAGAGGATTCCAGCGACCTGCACCTAACGGGGACTCGGGCTGGAAGGAAATACACCTGTATTTGTAACTACGTGCGGAACACGAAACCGACTAAACACTTTGAAAACAAGAGCAGTGCCTCCTAGGAAAGCCTGAGGCTTCACGATAGAGTTTCTCCAAAGTTTTCGGGAGAACTGACAGGGAGAGTCCCTGAACTTGAATTAGTGTGCCCAGTCCCACCACCTGAGTTCCGGAAGTTGTCAAATGACCAAACGCACTCCACCTACTTGTTAAGAAATAACGGTAATGCGTGACCACCACGACCCCATTCCTGGGGCGCCAGTGACGCTAAGCACTACAGGCACAACTATGTGGCAGGAATCTAGAGTCGCCCTGGGGTGGATCAGTCTCTTTCCTGCTTTGTGTGTTTCACACCTGAAAAAAATAAAATAAAATAAGGCAGCGGGGGCAAACGAATGATTATTCCCCTCTCATTCTAACCATCCTCATTGTCTTAAGAAAACTTCCTGAATTGTGGAGGCATACCCCAGATATTATATGACAGTCACACCAACTACTTAAAATTTGCATCCCTGATGTGATCAAAAGGAAACTTTTGATAAATCACCTTTGTGGCCCAGTTCCCAGAAAAACATCTTAAGTGTTCAAAACTTTGCTGAGTGTCCATGGAACACTCCCCCTTGCTCTTTCGTACTTTACTCTCTAGGAATACACACACAAAAAGAGATAAGACACATGCGAAAGAGGACAGAAGAACTAAATTGCTGGTAGAACAGGCAGGAGGTGGGGTCGGGGGAGTGGCCATGTTTCTTCTTTGCAGCTCTTTTCTCTTTTCAGCCCTCATTATAGCAAAGCTGGTAGTGAGCATAGGAAACAATAGAACTCATAAAATTTAGAAATGGTAATAAATCTTGAAGCTTGTCTCTAGCCCAGCTCCCTGTTACATGATATTCAAAGTTTTTCAGTGCGGGATGTTGAACATTCACACGAATTGTAGGCAATGCAGACAAAATACTCTAGAACTCATTCATACAGCCCCGTGCACTCTATGGCAGGCATCACTGGTGGACAAAGCACGCAGGGTGCCCTCAACGACCCTCTGCGAGCGCAAGGCGAAGCCTGAAATCCAGGCAGTTCATGTGTGCTAAGTTTGAGGCTTCGTGGGTTGGGTTCCCACCCCCCACCCCCCACCCCCACTAACAAAGAAGTTCCATCATTCGAGGTCGTTCGGAAAAGCTGATGTTGTACAGTGCCAAACTATACCAGACGCTTTCTCCTCCGAATGCATCCTTGGAAAGCACAGAGGCAGCCTTCTACGTGACCATCAGGCTTTTTGCCTCGCTGAGCTGCTGTCATGGGAGAGCGGGGTTGGTGGGTCGATCACGCCGTGCCCTCGGCTGCAATAAAAACTCGAGCGGGAGAAGAAATGCAAGACGTGGCTGGCTGTTTTGCAAACCTCTGCCGGCTCACAGCAAATTCTGCCCGCGCGGCTGGTGTGACTTTGCCGCGTGAAGGCAGCCGGTCTTGCACAGGATAATGGGGCTGAGCTGGCGGCATCGCCCTCCCGTGGGGGCCCCTTGTCACAGCGATACGCGGCTCTCCGGAACAACAACAACAAAATGTTGCCGAGCTCCCCTTGCAGCCCCCACCTCCACCCCTGGAAATGCATGCCTGTGGCCCTTGCAAACTTCTGCAGGATGCTTGGGGAGGAAAATAATGGACCGAACCACTTTGGTATCAGGAACTGACCATGCCCTCAGGACTGAGGTGGGGTGGGAAAGGGACCGGCGCTTTGCCCCGCTGCGGAGGCTGCGCCCACAGCGCTGTCCTGTCGCGCCATCAACTCCCCACCTCAGGCAAGGGTCGCTCCCCACTGGAAGGGGATGCCTATCCATGTTAGTCAGGATCACGGAAGCCTTCCCTGGAGGCTGATGTTTTGGGGACTGTCGGTTTTCTCCAGGTCGAGCCTGACGCCGCAGTTTGGGCCTCCCTCCCGTGGGGCGCAGCCGGGCTCCAAGGCTACATCCTCCTTTGACAGGCGGGGCTTTCAGGCGTGCAGAAGGGGGCACGGGGTCAGGCAGGTAGGAGGCTCTCCACGGAGGCTCCTGGGCACCTCTCCACTTCATGGGCATTCTTTGGACTTACTACATCGGCTTTAGCAAACTGAGGCAAGAATGGCCTGACTGTAGGGCTCAAATCCGGCTGCAACCTCTCCTGCCTGAAGGGTTCTAGGCACTGACAAGGAAGGCAGGAAATGACTGAAGGAGCCATAGTGGCGACGCTTAGACCTTCCCCCTGACCCTTTGACAAGATCAGGCAAGCCAATAATCTATAGACTTCCAAAAGGAGGTTATGTCTCAATTGAGAACAGTAAGTGATGAGCAGCTTAAAACAGCCTGAAGGCCGGCAGTCAGGAGAAGAAGGTGAGTCCTAGGCACTTGCAGGGTACTGGTTAAACAAATCACTTTGTAGGTAGCAGACCACTAACCTAGAACAATGTACAGCCCTAGAACTTAACTTTAACACAGAAGCCTCTCAAGTAGCTCTAAAGTTACTGTCAGGTGTTCCATTGTTTCTTCTCCTGGGAAAATAAGCAACTTATTTTCCTTGGCCGTTAGGTTGAGGGAAATTGTAAAACAAAACAAATATTCTGATTTGATCACTGATCAAGTCATAAAATTAAATGACTATTGGCGGTGGAAAATAGGCTTTCATTACCTTCATTAAAGCAAGACAGGCCTCTCTCAGTGCACATGCATTTTGGAGCTACCCAGTGAACTGGTAATCAGACAAACCAACCTTTAAATGCGCCCCTGCTTTTCCAGTACATTGGTTTGTGTTCCACCGCGGAAACGGAGCCGCCGCGTGGCTCTGATCTCTGGTGAAAAGGCATGCGTGGAGCCCAACCCAGCTGCTAACTTGGTTTTGCTTCAGTCACATAGAAAACCCAGTTCCTCAAAGGGTTTTGAACACAGAAGCATCTTTCCACACGTGGCACTTTCAATCTTGGTTTCAGTCCACATACGTGTTTAAAAGCATGCCACGTTTTCCCGCACTGGAAGATAAAAAACCTTTAAAATTAATAGTTACCATGGAGTGCCCTTTAAAATCTGTCATGTTTTCTATAGAAAGCTTTTTGATAAGCAGTATATATACCATATTTACGGTATACAGTGTATACAGTGTATGGTGTATTTAAGGTAGATGCTAGCCGCGCGAGGTTTATAAATTCATGACAGAGCACAATTTTGTTAAGAATATGATGTCCTTTAGATGTTTCGGGATCCAGTCTATAAGTTAACTTGTAGACATAGATGAAAACCTAGGCATCAAGTGACTACGTTCAGCTGCAGACCCACTGAGCATCTTCTCATTTCCCAGGAGTATCCTACTCGGTCCTCCCTTTGCCGACTCCTGAGTCTGGGACGTCCTAGACTCTCAGCCTCTAGAACTCCTATTTATTAGAGCACCCATTAGGCCCTTGGAAGGGCTTCCATAGTATTTTCTGCATGTAATAAACGATGGCACTATTTTATTAAATGGGCCTTTTGCAATACCTCTTTAAAATCCCAGGGTCCAGCACAAAGGGCTGCCATACAGAAGATGTTCATTAAGTGGTTGTTGAATGAATGAGTGAATGCATGAATAAAATATTTTCACCCTATTCAGTCATTACGACTTTTTTTTTAAAGGATAGGTCATAAATAAAATTGACTTCAAGAATATACTTATTAAGTACACTTTCCACTTTTCCGCCCATCCATTTTTTAAGGGCACATCATTTAAAAATTCTAGTTATGATATCAAGCCACATCAATTCACCTCTGAACTTGGTTGACTTCTCAGACACACAGTTTGAAGTAAAGACAAAAATAATGGGGAAAAGCAAACAGATCAGATTTTGTGTTCCTCTTTTTCAGTAAGACGTAGCATATACGGAAATTTGGAAAAATTGGTAGTAAGCACTGATCAAATGCAGATGCTCTAAGTACGTTCTACTAAATATGATACTATGACACCCTTATTGTTTACCGAACTCCTCTGGACTTTTAATGGGAAGAAGTGTAGAGCCTAAGATGACTGCTTTTCATTTCTTCAAGACAAGGGTTCAGCTGGTATTGGGGAAACAATCTCTGTTCCTCTCTGCTCAGGAGGACTGTTTCTAATTGATCTGGCATGGAATTTAGTTGGAGATGTGTATGTAGCAACCAAAGCACAGAGCCTGTATGCTTTGTAAAGTGATAACCATATGGGCCTTATTTGAAACATTTGAGGATTTTCGACATTAACCTGGGTTAAATTGAGCTATAAATTCAACTCAAATGTATACGTCCTGACAAATTCATCATCACTTTGGATAGATCCAATCCGTGCTCCCCTCAGATTAATAAAGATGATGCCCACTTATCACAAACGCGGAGGTTCTTTGTGATAAAGTACCATAATGTTGTACTTTGCACTGTTTAAATGCAAATTGCCCTTATTAAGCAGACATTTTCTACTGTTATCACTTTCAGTAGAATGGAAATGTTTAAAAATGATCTCTGGGTAAAGAAAAAGATATATAGTCAAACCTATTTCCTCTTACACAATTTTCAAGTGCACTTCGCTATCATCATGAAGATTTAATTAAGCAAGCTCAGCTACGCTAAAAAGCAAAGCGGCTAGAAGTTGCTACTTATGGAAACATATTCAGGACTTATACAAAATAATTTATTTGCTATGCCTCATTTAGGGATCCGCACAATCACGGAAGGTTCAAGACACAACAGAATTCTAGAGCTTCCTTCTCCTATTTTTGAATATCAAATTTAGAGCTCACACTTTGTTACAGATAATAGTACTGAGTTATGGATGTTGATGGTCCTTCCCTTGCAGCTTTAAATTGCCTTGAAAAAGATACAGTTTCTTTAATTAAAAAAGCTGCACAGAACTAATCCCTCTAGCTGAAAAAAGAAAAGTTTTAAGCAATCTCTTTCTGCTCCGAGAGAGAAAGGCAGACAATACCATAACAGATCAGAAACATAAGCTATAGTGTGCAGCCAGGAGCACAGCAGGGAACTGAATACTGCTCCGACTGTGTCATTTTTTAATCCCCCATTCCAGTTTTCCCCGTCTGACCTCATGCTGAGATGAAGTTATCACAGAAGACAGCTTTACTCTCACCAATGAATCCAACCCTGGATCTGTATTATCCTTAGCAGATCAAAACACCGCTTTCATCAAATAGCATTATCTGCATAAAAGGCATGCAATTGCCCGATAATTTCACCCAAACTATGCTATTCATTTAAAGGACAAGAAGAGAAATGTAATGCATTCCTTTTGGGGGGTGGCAGAGAAGAGTGAGACCTGGGGGAGAGCAGGGGCTGGAGAAGCTCACTTTCCCCCCTTCACTCATGGGAACTTGCCTGTTTTTAACACAAAATCCCAAGAAGGGGTCCATTTAAAAGTCCCCCCGCTCCTGCACTTTAGGATTAATTGTTGGAGCAATTTGGTGCAGTTTGAGCGACAAAAGTGTAAGTTGTGTAGAAAACTGGTAGTGAGAAATTATAAAGCTTGCTGATGTCATTAGCCATGCTTCCCTGAACCCCAATAAAAACATCATATCCAGTAAAATTGGAGAAGCATAAGAATTAGCTGAACAATTGGATGAAGTTTAACACAACGTTGTGTGTAGAGGGGGGAGTTCTTACTGGAAGATCTTTCTATGCACTATAAGAAGTTTGAATCCTTAGATTGGGAAGATAAAGACGTATTCCACAATTTGGGGTTGATATTGTGAAGAATATTTTTAAAATCTTAGGAGTAAAGACTAGTTTTTTTTTTTATTTAGAAAATACTTAGGAAAACCTCCTTCAGGTTTTCCATCCTATTTTTATGTTTAAACAGTGTTCTCATTTGCATTGTAGATTGTATAAAATGTTATAATGGGCTTCTCTTTAATGGATCCTAACTTCTTATTGAATGACATCAGTTGTTTTGTTCAAGGTATCATGATAGGTTAGAGCAATCAGACAAAACCATTTATGTCAAGTAAGTGGAATTACTAAGAAGTACTAAAACTCTGCTCTGGGTGTGGGTGACCTATTAGGTGTATGTTAATATCCTCCTAAGATGCATTGCTCACCATAATTTTAATGATTTAGCTTGAAAATGTAAATCTCTGCTCAGTCCTTTCTGAATTTACCCTGTAAATTGACCCTGTAAGAAACCCAACTTAATCCCTACCTTCCATCATCCGGACAACATCTACACACAAAAATGTGTAAGACAAACAATCAGAACTGCTTGAAAAAAAGAACAACCTTCAAAGGCTTCAAATCGGAGGCCAGGAATACTCCTGGGAATTCATCAGACAGGTGAAGGGGCAAGAATTTTCCCCTGGAAGAAAGACACTGGCTCTGCAAGAAATTAATCATGGTACTATTATTTGTCATCATTGGCATTTTAATTACATGTATGTATTCTCCAAAGCATTTAAGTATAATTAATAAATAGGTATTTTTTTCCATACCAACTTCCTGCAACTACAACCCAATAGCGAAGTGCTCTGAGGCTAAAAGTCTAGGTAGATATATGGTCTGCTCAGTAGTAAAGTTCGCATTCATGTTTCCAAAATACAGCTTCATGACATACAAATTATCTTAAATGTAATGTGATTAAGCATTAAACTATGGCATTTCCTTGAATTTAATGACAGTACTATTTTCATGTCAAACTTGATTACAAGAACCAGCTTTCAGAGGGCATGGTTTAAAATCCCAAATCATTAACAGATCACTTAGGGTTCAGCCTCACAAAACTTCTTGTCTGTGAAATATCAGCTAAAGACATGTAAGCAGAGAGGTGAGTCTCACATTTTGCCTATGGGTGTGTGTGTGTGTGTGTGTGTGTGTGTGTGTGTGTGTGTGACTGATTTCAGAAGTCCCATTTCTGTCTGAAAATTCCAAGAAGGAAAAGCTGTTTATATCACCGATTCCTTCCTTAAGACTTTAGAAAATTTAAATACACACAGGATTTTGGTATTTTGTGTCTTCTTTGTTTTCACTCCAAGTCTGTGTTTGACTCAGAACTGATTTCTCCAAGAGACTGAAACTGGATCATTCATAAACCCAGATTTCACAAGTAAATTAGATCAAACTCACATGAGTTTGTGTCTGGAAGGCGAAGCCATCATTTTCATGGGTGGTGGAATTGTTGATTTGTTTGTATGTTTGTTTTAAAGATGACACCCGAGATAACATTCCTTTCAGAGTACAAGCTTCCCCAGTGGGGCACGGAAAGGTATTTCTAACAATACTTCAGGTATTCTTCTGGCTGAAACTTCAGTGTACTTGCCTTACACGACATTAAGACAGCAAACCCTGGTTTGCTCAGTGGTATGATAAATCCCTAAGAGGAGAATTGTAGATTAAGGCCATGAAATGGCTACAGGACTCAGATTGGAATAAGCAAGTTCTGACAGGCCATCTGATCTGAGTTTTCATCTCCCTGAGGAAGATGTAACTCTGGGTTTTGTTTGGTTTAGGGAAAAATGTAAGAAGCCAGGCATTTCTCAAGCAGACTGGGAGGAATCCGGGCTGGCCATTGGAACCATCCAAATTTCTCTCTGTTTACCTAACACTTTTTTTTCCTAGCCCTTGCCTCCAAATCCACCACTTTTAATCCACAAAATCTATGAAAGGCCAGGATGTACCTTCCCCTCTTTTATCCTTGGATAAGATATCTCGGAGAGAAAAAAAAAAAAAAAGTAGGCCATGAGAAGATTATGAGCTAAGAGTCTATAAAGAGGGAAGAAATTGGCAGAGAGAGAATCTGAGTTAGGGGAGAAAGAAGGGAGAACCAGCTTAAACTGAAGATAAACCACAAGGATGCTGAAAGGTAGAGAGAGTGTGTGTGAAATTCGTAGGTTAGAGTTCTGGTTAATGGAGTTCTGCATTCACCTTTGGTCTATTTACACGGATGAGTCCTGGAAACTTCCCTCAAGAGTTTATAGTGTTACTTAGAAGCTACATTTAAATCAGGCCATTGTATGAGTAATATTTATTTTCAAACTTATTAGAAATCAACCTTTATTATACTCTGAAGGAGATTTTGATAATAAAGAGGTTCTATATTAAAATGCAAAGATTATCTTGATAATAAACAGGGTGACAAAATCTACAGTAGCCCTAGATCAACAGTGTTCTAATTGCGACCTCTAGACCACCTATATCAGAATCACTTGAGAGTTCTTAATAACATGTACATTCCTGGGTCCTGCCTCAGCTCTATGGAATCAGAATCTCCAAGGATGCAACCACTAAATTAGCAATTTTAACAAGGCTTCCAGAGTATTCCTATTTGCAGGGAACTTTGAGAAATATTGCCCAGGGCTCAATATTTTGCATAAAGCAAATAGATATTTCAGTTTTTATCATAAGCCTATTAAAGAGAGGTTGTTGCAAATAAATGTAGTCGAATTATTTTCAAAAGTGACACATTTCCATTTAAGGAAGAAACCAAAATTCACAATATTAAGAGGGTGAGAACATCTGTCTGAAGAAATTCCAGCTGAAAATTCAGTGACACTTCAAAATTAGATCTTGAATCATTCTTTCTAAGAGTGGCAAAATCAATAAGTTGTAAATTCAAATAGAATTTTCAATTCTCTTCTGTAGTTGGATTATTGGGTACAAATTTTTGCTGACTATATTGTTCAATAGCATATGTATGAGACCAAACTTATATAGATTTTGAATGAAACTTTAAATATGTATTAGTTCTATTTATTCCTGGAAATTAAACAATTCTTTGTGTGAGATGGTATAGGCACTGACTCAACATGTGTAGCTTTTACGAGAAACTAAAAAATATATATATATGAAATTTATTTTTTTTAAGTAAAAGCTAGGAGAACAATGTCATCCCGATGGCAACAACGTTGTTCCTGACTTCACTCTCCCTCACAAGAAGAACAACTAACAACTATTCAAGAACAAGACATCACTGAGTAAATTCTAGAGCATGGAGGCAGAGGAGTAAGGCTAAGCCCATCTAATAAGCATGACCAGAGAATCCAGGAAACCATGGAGTCCATTCTTCAGCCTCATTTGGGTAGGGAACCAAGCTAACAGTCCTATCCAACTCTTCTCAGCCAGTGGCACACTGCCATATCCCCATCCTCAGGGTTCGAACAGTTCCTTGCCCCAAAACAGACCATAATAGCAGGCCCCATTGGCCCAAGGATATTAACGGTAGAGACACCTAGAATTTAAAAGTAGGCTGCCTGGTGAAGGACCATTTCTGTCAAAGAAAACCTATAAAATCTGGAAGAGGAGCCCCATTACTCAAATGCACAGATAACCAATGTAAGGAATTGAGTATCATGAAAAAAATCAGGTAAATATGACACCACCAAAGGAAGCTAATAAAGCTCCAATAATGACCCTAAAGAAATGGAGATCTGTAAACTGTCAGGCAAAGAATTCGGAATAATCCTTTCAAAGAAATTTAGTGCATTACAAGAAAACACAGAGAGACAACTGAATGAAATTAGGAAAACAATGTATAAACAAAATGAGAAGTTCAACAAGGAAATAGCAACCATCCAAAACACACACACACACACACACACACACACACACACACACACACACACACAGAGGAATCTTAAAGTTGAAAAATATAATAACTGAGCTGAGAAATTCAACAGTGAGTTTTAAAGGTAGACTCAACCATGCAGAAGGATCAGTGACTTGGAGGATAGGGCATTAGAAATTACTCAATCAGAGGAACAGAAATAGAAAAGAATGAAAAAGAGTGAAGAAAGCCCATGGATTATGGGACACAATGAAAAGAAACAATATTCACATGATGGGAATTCCAGAGGAAGAAGAGAAAGGGATAGAAAGCATATTTAAAGCAATAATGGCTGAGAATTTCTTGAACCTGGGGAGAGAAAGGGACATCCAGACCCATGAGGCCCAAAAGACCCCAAATAGGTTGAACCCAAATAGGGCTACACTGAGACATATTATAATTAAATTGCCAAAGATCAAAGACAAAGAAAGAATTTTAAGAGCAGCAAAAGAAAAGAGAGAAGTTACATACAAGGGAGCCCCTAGAAGGCTACCGGTGGATTTCTAAGGAGAAACTTTTCAGCCTAGGAGAGAATGGGATGATATATTCAAAGTACTGGAAGAAAGTAACTGTCAACCAAGAATCCTATACCTGGCATAGTTGTCCTTCAGAAACAAAGGAGGGATAAAGACTTTCCCAAACAAACAAAAGCTGAGGGAGTTCAATATCAGACCTGCCTTACAGGATATGCTAAAGAGAATTCTTTGGGTGGAAGTAAAAGAATGCTTTAATTAACATCATAGAACCACAAAAAAGTAGTGTAAATCTCCTGGGTATTGATAAACATATAGTCATAATAGATTGTGCAATATAGTAACACAATATAGTAACATATATATATATGTTACTATATATATATACAATATAGTAACAGTGGTGCATAAATCATTTACTACTCTAGCTTTAAAGTTAAAAAAAGAATGTAATAAAATAATTGTAATTACTATAATCTGTTATTAGTTACACAGTATAAAACAGTAATAACCTAAAATTGAAACAGTAATAAGCTAAAATGTGACAGGGAGAAGTAAAAGTATGAAATTTACAATTTCTGTTGTAGTAAAGTTGCTATCAGTTAAAGTAAGCTGTTATAAGTTCAAAATATTTTATGTAGCCTCATGGTAACCACAAGGGAAAATCTTGTAGTTACTATACAAAAAACAAACAAACACACAAACAAAAAACCACAATAAAGAAGTCAAAGCAGGATAAGAAATAGGGAACAACAAATCTACAAAACAACCAGAAAACAATTAACAAAATGGCAATAGTAAGTAATTTCTTTAACCATAAATGGATTAAATTCTATAATTCAGAGACACAGAATAGCTAAATAGATTAAAAAAAAATCCAACAACATGCTATCTACAAGATACTTTAGTCTTAAAGACATGTAGACTGACCGTAAAGAAGTTAGAAAAAGGCACGTCAAGCAAATGGTAACCAAAAAAAAGCTGGGGTAGCCATACTTATATCTGACAAAATAGACTTTAAGCGAAAAGTGGTAAAAAGAGACGAAGAAGGTCATTATGTAATGTTTAATAAGTGATATCAAGGAGAGATAAGAATTGTAAATATTTATGTGCCCAACATCGGAGGAAGTGGGTCGAAAGGTCCAAACTTCCAGTTGTAAGATAAATAAGTACTAGGATGGAATGTACAACATGTTGACTATAACTAACACTGTATGTCGTATATATAGGAAAGTTAGAGTAATTCATAAGAGTTCTCATCACGAGGGAAAAAATTCCTTTTTTCCTTTTTTTTCTTTCTCTTGTATCTATATGCAAAGATGAATGTTGGCTAAACATAGTGTGTTAATCATTTCATAACATATGCAGATCAAATCAAACCATGCCGTATACCTTAAAGTCACACAGTGATATATATGTTGATTATTTCTCAACGAAACTGGGGCGGGGGGGGGGGGACTTAAGAGCTTCATTTGGAAGCTATGCATTTAAAGGTCAGCATCCCACACTATTTCTAGGATAGTTTTCAGAAGTATTGCTCACATTAAAAGTCTTTAAGTTTTAATGTATATCATTATTTCTACCCTGCCAACATCACTTCCTTCTCTGAAGGATGTGACTTTTAACGAAGTGCTATTAATATATGAAGGATGTGATGTTGTTTTCCCTTATATTACAAATTTAAAGTCCTTATTGCAGATAGTGGGGAAAACATTAAAAATAAGTCTTTTTATGTTGTCTTTACTACAATTATTGCTAGTATACCTGCTCCTCTCTCTTCTCTGACTACCCCTGACTCACTGTGCCTGCATGCATTCAGACAATGTGCTGAGCATGTAAGATGCATTATCTCACATAATCCTCATAGTAACTTCAAAACTAGTTCCTATTATTTCCCCATTTTAAAGATGAGTAAATTGAGTAGTAAGCAATTTGTCCAATGTAAGTAGAAGAGCCAGGACTAATAAGCTTGATTCCAGACCCCAAACACTTAATAATGATATATACTTCCTCTTTATCAGAAATAGAAATAGAATCAGTTCTGATCATAAGTTAGTTGACCTTTTATTTTATTTTTTTTAAGTAGGCCCCATGCCCAGTGTGGGGCTTGAGATCATGACCCTGAGATCAAGAGCCAGATGCTCAACAAGGTGAGTACCCAAGTGCCCCAGTTAGTTTACCTTTTATACACATATATAAAATCATATACCAACAGAAATAGAAACTTGAGCTTAATGAAAGAGAATTACCTCTTAAAAAGAAACTCAACATGACCCTAATGAGAATTTCACAAAGGTGATATCTTTTTGCTACTTGAATCTGTTTTTGAGAAAAGTTAGTTATTTTACAATGTGAAAAACTGAACTTGACAAATCTTTAGGTCTTGTTCCACAGCAAGATTATTCATCTTTCCATATTTTATGTATTATACAGATTTAAAATAAAATTGCCCCAAATAGAATATATTTCATAATTCCCCCATTTCTCTAGACAAAATTACTGCAACCATCAGCACATATTTTAAAATGATGGTTTAAGGTGAAACCTGCAAAAGCTTTCAGTTCCAGAATGATGGAATGATGATCCTTTAATAATCTATGCAAGATAGAGTTAAATCACTGTTTTAAGGAATCGATATAGTTTTGGGATGATAAACATTTGTGACTCTGATACATTTTCAGGAAGGCTGTTGCTGTTCCAATGGCTTTTAACTTGCAGAAGTTGGTAATCCTCTTTAAAGGACAGGAAAGTTAAGCAGAGTGAATTGTAAGCTTGCTGCTCCTTGAAATTACAAATCACTGAAAAACTGTCCATGAGAACACCTTAGGGAGTAAATGTGGATAATAATGGTTTATATGTGGTTGCAAAACAATAATGAACCTGTCTAATCAATTGTTCTGAATAGCAATAGATCACAGTGGAAAAAAAAAGACACATCCTTATTGACCCCTTGTGCATTCTGTTAGTATTCATTCTTGTGACTTTTGAATGGTTTCCTTTTATATTTAATCATGTAGTAACAGATTAACCCTAAAATTATTACCCATAGCTCTTCCTCAAGGCAGAATTTAGTATAAACAACTGAAACTGGAGTAGAAAATAAACACATTATCTTTGCTTTTTTATGGATATAATATCTGATGATGGGAAAGTTATTTTAGAAAGGACTTAGTAAAAGAACAAACATAAATTGGAAGAGAAGTGAACCATGGCCTGATCTTTATTAATTTTGATTATCTTTATAATGGATGCATATTAGTACAGATAAACGTATTTTGTTGTGATCTGTAATTACCGATAAACTATTATATGATTGTACTGGGCACATTAGTTTTACATGTGACGGACATGCTGTATGTTCAGAGTTAAACGGTAGAAAAATAATTCCTCTGTCTGCTCTTCACTCCCTCAACCCCCACCACCTTTAGATTTACATTTATGTTAACACATTCATGTAATAGGGAACTGGTTAAAGGGTTAGACTAGTTTATGAAGATGATCATGGCCAAAAATCCCCTCGATACACCAATGATCACTATCATCACCAACTGACTGAACTGTTTGTCAAATAACAATGTCATTTCATCGTGGGGTTCAATTTACCACACAAGAAGTAACAGAAAGTCCTCTCTACATCTGCTTATGTCATAAGATATCATGAGAATCAAATGAAATAGCAATTTTAAGTTTTATAGGGTTAGGGTTTGTTATTAACATCTTTCATTTACTAAGCAATTTTTCTTTCATTCAACTCATGTAGCAAAAACCAAAATAAAATATTTTAGTCATAGGGTAAATATAATAATTTGTGCAAAGTGATGCTACTATCTTTTAGGTTTGTCTTAATCTTAAACATTTATTTAATGCCATCTGCGCAGATCTAAAGGTGCAAAACAAAGCATACAGGATTGATAAACTTGTTCTCTCTTCCTGTAATGATATATTATGTTAAGCCCTCCATGCTCATTCCACAACTTCTTTTAATTAGTGATGAAAATGTGCCACCTGAGTGAGTTTAGTATCTTGGACTAGGGAAGTACACTTCTCAAAAAGTGGCCGACATAGCATTTCATATGAAGCCTTAATTTATTACACTATTACTCAAACACCTGATACGGCATTTTGGTGACAGTTAACACTGTATGGCTGAGTATTAATCAGTTAGAAAAAGAACTGTGATTTGTACGTATGTGACTTTGATCCATTTAATCTTACGGGTATTGATCTGCTATGGGTTATCTTTTTTGATATCAAATTTTGGTGAGAATACCAGTAAAGGAATTTTTTTTCATGTTTATTTAAAAACACTGCCTTGCAGCTTAGTATTTTAAGTCAGTTAAATCTTTATCTAGAAGTGCCATCATTTCTTTAATTTTGATAACTAACTTGTCCCTAAATACAAAAATCGGGATTCTGATCAAATTGTACATTATTTTTGTAAGTATGATTTCTCAGACCTCTCTCTCTTTTTGAAGTATATTTAAGAAAAATGTTTATTTGTTTAAACTTAGAAAAACAATACAATCTAATTGCAGTGGTGAACTATTCTGGTTATGGTTTTATTTCCTTGAAATATTATGACTAGGTTAGAAATTTTACCATAGGACCAATAGTAGCTAACTCAATATAAATTTGAATATTTGGAGATACCCACAAATATGCATATTTGTGTGTGTATCTATCTTTGTGTAAGCATAGATAGATGATAGATAGATTGATAGATTGATAGGTAGATAGATAGATAATATGTTTATATCTACATTTCTGGAACAGGTTTATAGTTAACCTTTGTTTTTAAATAAACTAAGCTAGCCCAGTCTCTTGGCAGCATATAATCTCTTAAGGAAGATGCTTTAAAAATGCTACAATTGAGAATCTTTAGGATTTTCTTAATATATATTTACATGTATAAAAGAATCAATGCAACATAGAAAATTGTCAATCTGATTTCTTTGTAAATCTCAATTGTTACAAAGCTTTTTTTTTTCCAGCAAATATGAAGTAAAATACTAACATTTATGTGGGATCCACTCATTGATTACCCTTTTCCAGTCATCTATTCTTTTATACCTACAGTTTTTAATTTCTGGGTTTTTCCTAATGGACGATGTATTATACTCTTTCAAACAAGGTGGTTCTGCTGATGTGTTTGATAATTTCAATTACTCTCTTTTGGAATCTTTTGATCACACACAATATTGTACTTCTTAAATTTTGATTCTCTTTCACTCAGGAAGCAAGAATTCTGAAGTGAATTATGATAAATATTTGACAATACAGATTTGTGGTGCTCTAAAAATACTTACGTCCATGTTTGCCTTTTCTTTGTATTACACATTATGGAATATAAGTGGATTTCCACATTTGTAACATAAATGTCCTAAGCTCAAATTATTTATGCTTAACAAAATATATCCACTGCTCACTACTTTGACTATTTACCTTAGCAACCTTTTTTTTCACATGGTATTTATTATGTGAATTCAAAATGACTGATAGTTATATACTTTGTGGAATGTTAGCTGTCTGTCACCTGGGAATATAACCCTTATTCTCATCTTTTCCACATGCTTTGTTGTCACAGATCTTTCTGGGTAACCTCAAATTAAAGCATTTTCCTCCCTCGTGACCTGTTGCAATTTTTTTGTAATGTGAATAATTGTGATGACAGAGTTAATTTGTGTATGAAAATATGAGGGAAAAAGTCATTACACTTAATTCAAATTAATTGTTACTTTTGTGAACTGGATAGTAAGAGCTAATAAATTTTATAATGTCAAATCAAAGCTAATTTCTCAAGTTGATCTTATCAGTTTTTCAAAGTTTAAAATAGTGTGAGAGATGAATTGAAAAGTAACTATTACTACTTGATGATAAATTTAGAAGAATGGTCGATTCAAGGCATATATATATATATATATATATATATATATACTTTACATCAAGATTTCCAAAATTCTGAAATTTACTAAATAGATTCTTATTGTTATACCACAGGTTAATGTCTCATTTTGGATATACAGAAGGAGAGAAATAAGTTCATGTTGAATTGTTCTCATTAAAGAAAACTTGAATCTCAACAGGCAGAAAGAAACAAAGGGATATTTAAAGATGTTGGAAAAGATAAAAGTACATCAAAACGCAAATTTTATTAATGGCTCTTCTGCTAATGGCATAACGATAGTTGGTACTGAAAAACGTCTACATAGAAGAAAAACAATAAACAGTAACAATCATATAACAGGGAAATGAATTATCATATAAAATAGGGCTTTTGAGAATTTTTCTACAGATTTTATTCAATGGCACTTTTGACCTAAATGAAAAAAATAATTAAAGCATTATTAATAATACCACTTGGTAATGTGGCCTGATGAACTATATTATAAAACACTACTGTAATACTAAGTAAACCTATAATTCTTCATACTATATATTATTGGTTTCAAGTCACTGTAATATACATAAGCTTAACTTTCTGCTTAAAGCTGCCTAAACTTTCTAAAAACAAATTAATTTTTTTCACTGAGGGCAAATATTCATTTAATAACTTATAGCTGGTTTATTTATTATACATATCCTGCCTAATTTATATTCAATTTTCTTACTATTCAAATTTGGTCACAGTAAGATATACTTTAGCAAAAGAAAACTAAGAAAAGAAAGAGTATTGTATGCTTTTTTTCCCTTCCTAAGTTAATATCCTTTACTGAATATTCTAGTTTGCATGCCATATAGACTATGTAATATTTAAAACTAAATTTCAAAAGCCCTGCTTACTTGATGACTTCGTTTTTGAAAAAGAGTATTTCAGTAAACTTTGTCCTGCTTCTGGAGAACAGAGCTCCTTTTTAAAATGCAGTGAATAGTTTCAGCATGATCTTTTCCTTTATGTTTTATTTAAAATGTTAATGGAGTAAATCCACAATTCACATAATTTATTTTGAAACACTTTTGTTCAGAATAATGCATTGTAAGAACAGTGATATACAGGCAAGTTCCCTTAAAGAACATGCATCAATTCAGTTCCCTTTTGAAGCATATTGCAAATGCCCTCTAACAGGGCACAGCAACATTACATAAATCATCTTATATGAAAAATTAACATGACATCAAATATTTATAAATATTAATGTGTATGTTAATATAACCAAAGCTGTAACAAACAATCATAACCTTGCCAAGTTTCCTAGGACAGGCGCCGCTGATAATGATATCCATTATCTCTGGAGGAACGCACAATTATGAAAGTTATACACAGGATGCTATGTTCTTAGCTGCTTTTAAATTTATCCATTAAATGTCTACCTTGTATATAATATTAACCCTTTAGGCACACATTCTTAAGAAACAGAAAGGCAGCTCACATGGGTATTTTTGAAGTCATTTTTATTTAATCATGTACATGGAAAGTCCCTGATTTTTCATATGATTTTATGCATAAGTGCAGTATGTGGTATCCTACCAATAAGTTCACTCGCACTGATTTCATTAACATGTGTTTATTACCACATATGCACTTAAATGTACATATGCTGTGCCTTGTTTGAGAAAGGCACCCTTTGTAAAAAAGGATTGGTGATTTGTGGTAGTATGAAATGCGGTATGCTAGCTCTATCCTGCCCAGGAAAGCTCTCTTTAGAAGTGTCTGTGTGGACAACGTGGTGGGAGTGATTAATTCTTGGGCCTCCCCCTGTGCCCAGGGGTGTCGAGTCTATAGGTAGAGTTTTTGATCAGACTTTATGGGTCATGGTCATGGTCAACCAGGCAAAGTCTTGTCTGGGATTCTTTTTGGAGATTCAACTCAATGGCTAATTTCGTCCATGGACGGTAAAACGAAGTGATTTCAGATGAAAGAAAAAAAAAAAGGCGGCCATTTTATATGTGTGCTCAAGGTGCAGGCTCAGCCAACCGATTTTCATGGGCAAAGCAAGAATATAACTTTATTTTAGGACAAATATACTTTCGGGTTGAAAATGTTTTGCTTCCCTGAAAGAGAGCTCAGTGAGAAGCCTCCTTAATCTACCTGACTATACCTGTAGCCAAGCTAGGACGTTCTTCATTTTAAAGTACCTGCCTTCTCTTTCAAGTCTATTCCTTGATCTTACATAGACTTTTTCGTGTGTGGTCTTGGACTCTAGAGAGAATCTGCTCGATGTCACTTAGGGTGGGATGAGATTAGCCATGAGTGTGCTGGAGAAGTGTGGAACTGTGTTTTCATTTTAAAGTGTCGTGTCTGGCTCCTGGGTCTGCGGTTGAGTTTGGGGCATTTTTGATTTGGATAACAATGCTGACTCAACCTATTTTACTTTCTGAAAAGCCAACTATGGAATGAGTGATGTTGCAAGTGGTCAAAAATGCCACTTGTAATTAAAGATGCATTTTATTGCAAATCTTTAAAAATATAATTGACTTTAGATGGTATGTTAAGCCTAATACACATTCAGTATTAGTTATTTTAATCAGATAAGAGATCAATATTTAACATGTATCATTCTTAAGTGGATCAGAATTTTGAATGGGATGCAAAAGAAAAGGGTGAATTTGCAGACTAGACCTTACTTTTTCACTTAGTAATCAAAAATTTCTTTAGACATGGTCTTTCAAATCCCCCAAAATATGTTATCATATTTTACTACCAGCAATTTTACCCTTTTGTCAACATTACCAAATCACTTATTTTTGGCCATTTTCCTAAAGATGTAGTAATTTCTTCCGTCTTAAAAAAATTGAAACAACAACAAAAAGTCCTATCTTGATTCCCCTGCTAGCAGCTGCCTCTTTTTAATTAAATTTAATTAACTAATTAATTAATTAATTAATGTTCTCTCTGTAGGAAAAATCCTTACAGGATTGCCTAGACTTGATGTCTCCAAATATTCTACTTCTGTCTTCCTTAAATGCAATCAAGCTTTCATTCTTGCCGTTTCAAGAAACCAGTCTAGTCAAGGTGACCAGAGATCACCCCGTTGCTAAATCCCAAGGTCAGTTTTCAGTCTTCATTGTGCTGAGTGCATCTGCAGCATTCCACACAGTTTACCACTTCCCTCTCCTTGACAGATTTTCCTCTTTCAGGAGGATACCATATTCTCATGATTTTTTCCTAATGCCCAGGCCACTCCACTTCAGGCTCCCTCGATTTTTACTCCCAACCTTTCAATCTTGGAGTATCCCAGGGCCCGGTCCTCCTTCCTCTTTCTTTATCGTTCTAGACTCATACCCTTGGGGAACTCCCCAGTCTTGAGGCTTTAGTACCATTGATATGCTGACATGACCCATGCTGACATTTCCAGTTCAGATCTCTCTCTCTCTCTCTCTCTCTCCCCCCTTCCCTCCCCTGCTTCCTGAAATTCAGATTCATATATGCAATTATCTACTCAACATTTTTACTTGGTTGCCTAACTAGGTAATTTCAAATAAATATGTGCAAAACAGAACTCCTGAACTATAAAATCTACTTCTGCAGTCTTTCCCAGCTCAGCCAACAGCGCTTCCAACACTTTCAGTGACTCTAGCCCAAACCTTTGGTGGTCATATTGGACTCCTCTCTCTCTCTCTCTCTCTCTTTCTCTCTCTCTCTCCTCCTCTTCCTCTTGCTCCTCCTTCTGTAGCCGATAAGGAAATAATCTGTAGCTCTATCTTAAAAATAGATCCAGGTTTTGACCTATTCTACACTTCCACTGTTCCGCTGAGCTACAATAACCTGCTGCCTGTTATTATAATAGCCTCCGAACTAGTCTTTTGTAATTACACTTGCCCCTTACTGTCAACCCTCAACCCAGCAGCCAGAGCCAATCTTTGAAAACATGTCGGATAATACGTCTTTGCGCACTCTTGTGGCTGCCTCTACATCACTCAGCACAAAAGCCGCATCCCAATGACGACCTTCCAGGACATCCAGGATCTGAACCCTTGTTACCCCTTTGGTCTCTACAACATTCCTTCTTTCCATTCCACTGTGCATATCCCGGTCTTGCGGGTCCTTAAACTCACCAGGCGTGCCTGGCGCCCTTCCCTCCCTCGGAACCCATTTGACTGACACGCTCACTTCTTTTTATCGCTTCCTTGAAGTCCTTATTCAAATTCCTTTTTCTCACTTAGGTTTCATTTGGCTTTCATATTTAAAATTGCAAATCACTCTTCCCCTAACCACTGGTACTTTTGATCTCACTTACTCTGCTCTGTTGTACATATTCTTTTCCTCACTCTTAATACTTTATAGTAGTCCAGATACTTTACCTATTTGTTATGTATATGCATATATGCACATATACCACCACACATACGTATGCATTTGTTTGTTTATGTTTTTAGGGTCACCTCCACAAGAATGTAAGGACCATGAGGGGAGAAATCTTTGTTATCTTCACAGGAGCAACCTAAACATCCGGAATGGAGACTGGCACAGAGCAGGTGCACAATACATATTTGTTGAATGAACTGATTACTATCATAGGATCTATCAATTCAACACAATCCCAATCAAAATCCCGGGAAGTGATTTGTGGATATTGACAAACTGATCCTCAAGCTTATGTGGAAAGGCAAAAGACCCAGAATAATCAACACAATATTGAAGGAGAAGAAACACACTCGGAGGACTGCCCCTACCCAGCTTCAAGATTTACTATAAAGTGATACTCATCAAGACAAAGTGGTCTTAAAATGGAGACATCGGTCAGTGGGAACAGAATACAAAGTTCAGAAATCCACATAAATGTAATTATCTGGTCTTCAACAAAGGAGCAAAGGCAGTAAAAATAGAGCAAAGATAGTCTTTTCACCAGATGGTGCTGGGACAACTAAGCATCCACATGCAAGAAGATGAATCTAGATACAGTCCTATACCTTTCCCAAAAATTGACTCAAAATGGATGTAGACCTAAATGTAAAACACAGAACTACGGTAGTCCTAAAAGATAAGATAGCCGAAAACCGAATGAACTTGCCTATAAAAACGGTGACTTTTTAGATACAACATCAAAAACATGGTCCATGAATAAAATAATTAATAAGCTGAACTTCATTAAGATGAAAAAAATAAATAAAACAAGAAACTTGTGCTCTGTGAAAGACAACATCAAGTAAATGAGGAGTCTAGCCACGGACTGGGAGAAAATATTTGCAAAAGACAAATCTGATAAGAGACTGTTACCCAAAACATAGGAAGAACTCTTAAAACTCAACAATAAGAGAATGAATAACCAAATGAAAAACTGGGCAAAAAACCTGAACACAGACACCTCACCAAAGATGTACAGTAATAACTGTACATAAACTGTACAAAACTGCAAATAAACACGAAAAGATGTTCCACATTATATGTCTTTAAAGAATTTCAGGGGCGTCTCGGTGGCTCAGTTGGTTGAGTGACTGACTCTTGATTTAGGCTTAGGTCATGATCGCTGTGCTCAGTGGGGAGGCTGCTTGTCTCGCTCCCTTACCTTCCTCCTCCCCCTACCTGCTCACATTCTCTCTCTCTCAAATAAATAAGTAAATCTTTAAAAAAAAAAGAAAATTGCAAATTAAAACAACAGTGATATACCACTACATATCTAAGAGAATGGCGAAAATCTCAAACACTGACAATACCAAATGCTGATGAGGATGTGGAGAAACAGGACCTTTCATTTATTCTCATTCTCATCATGATTAATTTTATTTAATAAAAATGTATACTATTTACGCATCAATTATATGCTATTATATGTGTACATTTATACACAGGTATATGTTTCTTACTGAGAGTCACTTATTTTATATATGCATATATCAAATAAACAGTCTTTAGTGTCACCTTATTGCAATTTTCCCTTTGTCAAGCTCACCCCAAATTTACACTGAATTTCATATATGGAATTCAATGGTACAGCAATTTGGACTATGATCAAGGGAAAAAGAAAGGAAAGGGGATGGGGAAAGGAGGGGAAGGAATTGTTTTAACTGGTTCAAAGTTCCCAGTCTAAATTCTATGCATTTCACTCACAAGAACTTTTTTTTTTTTAAGATTTTATTTATTTATTTGACAGAGAGAGAGACAGCGAGAGAGGGAACACAAGCAGGGGGAGTGGGAGAGGGAGAAGCAGACTCCTCGCTGAGCAGGGAGCCCGATGCGGGGCTCGATCCATGACCTGAGCCGAAGGCAGACGCTTATCGACTGAGCCACCCAGGCGCCCCTCCCTCACAACAAATTTTTAAGTTCTTTCTCAGCAACTGCTTTAACTTTGTGTATATTTTTAATAAACTTCATTATATGGGTTTGAAAGGTGTAGTGGTTTAGATACAGAAAATTAGAGAGTCAACCTATAGGCATTGAAAAGAAGAACATTGGGCACCTGGGTGGCTCAGTCGGTTGGGCATCTACCTTCCACTCAGGCCATGATCCCAGGGTCCTGGGATCAAGTCCTGCATCGGGCTCCCTGATCAGCGGGGAGCCTGCTTCTCCCTCTGCCTCTGCCACTCCCCCTGCTTGTGTTCTCTCTTTCAAATAAGTAAATAAAATCTTTAAAAAGATAAAGAAGAAGAACACTGACCAAAAACAATATTAAAAGGAGACAGTTCTTCAAAAAAGCTGGTTGTCTGACTTTAGTTAAAATAAAGGGCAACTATCTGGACATTCTTCAGTATCTTACAAGAGCGTCATTGTGCGATATTTATAATGATGGCCCTGCATTCCTAGGAAAAGGTTACATTATGTATATATCTCAGTATATTCTGGTTAAGACATTTGGAAACAGTTCATTTAGAGAAAGCCCCATCAAAATGGTTAAAAGTAGTCAGAGGGAATCACTTCTTGATGTCTTAAGAGTGCAAAAATTTAACTTTCACGCATTTTCTCCTTTTCCTTCACCCTCTCTCCCTCTCTGTCTCTCTCCCTCCTTCCTCTTCTACACACGCTCACACACACACACATTTTATTTTATTTATAGTACTTATTTGATATTTGACTTATTTCAGACTAACTTGGCTAGCATGGTGGGCTTATATTTTAAGAAAACACAAATTTAATAAGATTTTACTTCCTTAAGAGTAATCTAACATTTTTATTTATATATTAAAAGATGCATTGGTGTATATTCATTATTCATTTAAGTCCAGTCAATTCTCAATTATCTCTGGTAATAGAGAGTAAGTACAGAATGAATGGGTGGAGTCTATTCCTAGTCCCAAAACACAACTTTCAATCTCTTCTCTCTGAGTTCCTTACAAGACAGCAATACTTCCTTTCCCCTTTTTTGTAGACTCATTTCAATTGTAGAATGACCTTAAGAAAAACAACCCAAGAGAGAAAAAGAAGCAAAGTACAAGATGATCTTAAATCCTTTCCTAAAATGAAGATAACAAATGAAATCTCTAATGATTTATCAAAGAAAACAAACTGGAATGATTTTTCAAATACTGTCTCTGGAAGTGTGGGTCACTTCTAGATAAAAATTGATTGCTCTTTATTAAACTCTGCCGACTATTTTGCAAATCATAAAATCATTTTAAAAGCCAGCTTCTTATAACATAAGCATAAATGTGCCTTAACCTTGAGAATAGCAGTTAAATTTTAAAATGTGAATATCATTAGACATTTTATGATCTGCAGCTGAAGAAGACAAGCAAGTCTTTATTTAATAACACTGTTAAAATAGAATTTACAAACTCTTACAAACATATTATCCATATTGTCAGTATTAGAACAGGCTTCCTAGCCTTTCCTTAACTAGCAATAATATTGGCCTTTTTCTTAAGTATGAACAGCATTTATCCAACGAGGAATCGATATCGAGCTGAAATTCCAAGGTCTTAACAGCTAATCCTAAAGAACATGACTCAGTGGAGATTCTGGATGGTGATTAGCATAAAAGCAAAAATGAAATGACTGTGTAAAACAAATGTGCTCAAATTTGTATACAGTTTTTATATTTGATAATTATTGAACACTGAGGAAAATGGGAAACAGAACTAGCTTCCCCCCCAAAAAAATCTTCATTAAATAAAGAGTAAAATAAAATCCTTTCAGACACATAGAAAAGTACACTATAATTTAACACCCATTGTGCTGTGGGATGTCAATAGTCATTGATCACTTTCTTTGTGAAGACCCAGTGAAATCCTATAAACTAGCGTTAACTTTGATGCTATAAAGGGTCAGAATATTTTAAAACACTCTTATTGATGGTGATATTTTTATTTTTATTCATCTGAAGAACCTAGTCAGATGAGTACTGTGTACAAAACTGTGTTCCCCATCAGATGATGAAGTTGGGGAAGGGGAGCTAGTCTATGAATGTGCTTTAAGAAACTGCTCCCAAAGAGATGACAAGGCAGCCCCCCCGCCCCCACTGGGTAGGGAATTCAAACTCTATTTGTGGTCATGTCAATAAAAAGTCAAATATTTGAAAGAAAGGAGAAAAATGTAGTAATTTTATTGATGTAAAATAGAAGAAAGAAAAAGAGATATGGCATTGTATATCATGGATAGAATTTCTCTAGCTTTATAGACAGAACTTTTTTAAAACGAGCAACTATGTTATTTGTGACACAACCTGGGGTCTATATGGTCTGGGAGACAAGACGAATTAAATGTTAATTCTATTTACAACAGAGTGTTAACTGATCTTTCCTCTATTACTGTACCCTCTTGAAGCTATCTGTTATAGCAAAGTAAACTTGGATCTTCTGACCTAACCTGACTTCTGCCAAGACTTCTTCCATCAGGAAGTCTTCCAAACTCATTTTATAAAGCCAACGTTACCTTGATATCAAAGCCAGATAAGGACACTGTAAGTAAAGAAAACTATAGGTCCTGGTGAATATAGATGAAAAATTCTCAACAAAATGCTCCTAAATTCAACAACACATTAAAAGGACCACACACCATGTTCCTACCTTGGTTCCACACCAAGGATGGTTCAACATACACAAATTAATAAATGTGATATGTCACATTAACAGAATGAAAGATTAGAACTATATGACCATCTCAATTGATACAGAGAAACATTTGACAAAACTCAACATTATTTCATGATAAAAACTCTCAACAAACCGGGTATAGAAGGAACACACCTATAACATAAGCTATATATGACAAGCCCACAGCTAACATCACAATCAATGGTCCCCTAAGATCAGGAACAAAAACAAGGATGTTCACTCTTACCATTCTTATTCAACTTAGTACTGGAAGTTGTAGCCAGAGAAATCAGTCAATAAAAATAAATAAAGCATCCAGATTGGAAAGGAAGAAATAAAATTGTCTCTGTTTGCAGATGACCTGGTTTTATACACAGAAAACCGTAAAGACTGCCAAAAAAGTGTTAGAATTCATAAGCCAATTCAGCAAAGTTGCAGGAAACAAAATCAATGTACAAATATTAGTTGCATTTTTATATGCTAACAACATACTATCTGAAAAAAATGAACAATTACATTCACAATCGCATCAAAAACAATAAACTTTTGCTTTTGAATAAACTTAATCAAGAAGGTGAAATTTTGCACACTAAAAATGATGACACTGGTGAAAGTAATTGAAGAAGATGCAAATAAATGGAAATACATCCCATGTTCACGGGGTGGAAAAATTAGTACTTTTAAAATGCCCATACTATCCAAAGCCATCTACAGATCCAATGTAAGCCCTTTCAAAATTCTAATGGCATTTTTTGTAGAAATAAAAAAAATCCTAAAATTTATATGGAACCACAAAACCCCGGATAGCAAAGGCAGACTTGAAAATGAAAAACAAAGCTAGAGACATCACACTTCCTGATTTCAAACTATACTGCAAAGTTATAGTGAATAAAACAGTACAGTACTGGCATAAAACAGACAGACCAATGAAACAGGATCAGGAGCCCAGAAGTAAACCCATATGTATATGGTCAACTAATAATGGACAAGGAACCCAAGAATACTCAATGGGAAAAAGATAGTTCTTCATAAGTGGTGTCACAAGGCTGGAAATCCACATGGAGAAGAACGATAGGGAAAAAAAATGTAGGGAAAAAGATCCTTGAGATTGGTCTTGGCAGTGATTTTTAGATATGATATCAGAAGCACAAGTAATCAACAACAACAAAAAAGTAACCTACAGAATGGGAGGAGATATTTGCAAATTATATATCTGATAAGGGTTAGTATCTGAAATATATAAGGAACTCATAGAAAGAAAGAAAAAACAAAACGAAAATAAACGATTGAAAAATTGGCAAATGCTCTGAATAGATATTTTTCTTTTTTTAAAATATTTTTTTAAAGATTTTATTTATTTATTTATTTATTTATTTGCAAGAGAGAGAGAGAGAGAGAGACAGCATGAGAGGAAAGAGGGTCAGAGGGAGAAGCAGGCTCCCTGCTGAGCCGGGAGCCCAACGTGGGACTCGATCCCAGGACTCCGGGACCATGACCTGAGCTGAAGGCAGCCACCCAGCCAATGAGCCACCCAGGCACCCCTAGATATTTTTCTATTTCTGTTGGTTAGCAGGTACATGATAAGGTGCTCAACATCACTACATGTCAGGGAAATGCAAATCAAAAGCACAATGAGGTGCCACCTTACATCTGTTAGAATGGCTATTATCAAAAAACAACAAATATCAAGTGCTGACAAGGATGTGGAGAAAAGAGAACCCTCCTGCACCACTGGGAGGAATGTGGTGCAGCCACTATGGAAAACAGTATGGAGGGGCATCAAAAATTTTTGTATAGAACTACTACATGATCCAGCAATTTCACTTCTAGGTTTTTATATGAAGGAAATGAAAACACTAACTCAAAAAGATATCTGCACCCCCGTGTTCATTGCAGCATTATTTACAGTGGCAAGATATGGAAGCAAACTGTGTCTGTCAGTGGATGAAGAGGTAAAGAAACTACAGTGTGTATATATACGAATATGATTATTATTCAGTCACAGAAAAGAGGAAATCTTGCTATTTGCAAAAACAGGGATGGACTTTGTGGGCATTAGGCCAAGTGAATTAAGTCAGAGAGAGAAATACAAATACCGTAATATCTCACTTACATGTGAAATCTTAAAAAAAATTGAACTCTTAGAAACACAGCGTAGATTGGTGGTTGCCAGGGGCAGGTGGTGGAGGTCAAGGGGAAATGGATGATGATGATCTAAGGACACAAACTTCTAGTTATAAGATGAATAAGTTCTAGGGATGTAATGTATATCCTGGCAATTATAGTTAATAATATTATATACTTTAAAGTTGCTAAGAAAATGGATTTGCAAAGTTCTCACTACAAACAGAAAAAGTATTGGTATGTGAGGTGATGGATGTGTTAACTAATCTTATTATGGTAATCATTTTGCAATACTTATGTGTATCAAATCATGCTACACATCTTAAAATTACACAATGTTATACATCAATTATACCTCAATAAAGGTGAAAAACAAATACTTTCCATTAAGAAAAGAAAACGAATCCCTTGCAGCCTCCTTGAAATGGGGAGACTGGCTTCAGGGAGATGGTAGCAGAATCCCAAAGGCATGTTAGGAAAAAGCTCCTTTGTCATGTATCCAGAGATTTTACATTTTTTAAATGGTGGACATAAAAAAAAAAGTCTCTTTTGTTGACATGTAAAAATTATATGAAATTCAAATTTCAGTGACCATGAGTATAATTTTGTTGGAATACAGCTATGTTCCCTCATTTATACGTTATCTATGATGGTTCTCATGCTATTATGGCAGAGTTGACTAGTTGTGATAGCGATCCTAGGGCCTGCAAAGACAAAAACTATTTACTATCTGGCCCTTTATAGAAAATGTTTGCTGATCCCTCTTCAAGAAGACAGATAATTTGAGCCTCTCTTCAAGGATCTAGAAAGCCTAATCCAGAATTAAGGAATGGGGTCTTCAATTTTGGCAGGGGGGAGTAATGGTAATAAGAAAAATCTTCCCATATGTGATGTTAGTATGATGCCTGATGTGCTTTCAAACTAAAATAGCGGAATTCTCTAAAGATGTAAAAAGACTGAACAGACACCAGCAATTTGGCATAGTTTAGATTTAGGCTTGCCTGAAGAGACAGGGCTGAATCCAAGGACCAAACAGATGACCCATACTAGAGCAACTCTAAAACCATTATAACTTATTTAGAGTAAGCAACTCTTAGACTATGATTTTTGTGAAAATATATACTTTCCAGGCTCTTTAACCAGCTAAGAAGTGAAAGTGACATTGTTAGCATACTGAAAACTTCAACATAATTTTTTGTAGGCATTCTCAACTTTTCATGATCTAAAATATGTCCACCAATAATGGAATGCAAATGGCTCTGTACAATTTTCTTCATCATTTCGTAGGAAAATTATATAGATTTTCATTGAAATTTTTGGAAGAAAAGGACTCTAAATCTGTATTTACAAGTTTTCTTTTTTTTTAAATAGCATTTCTTCAGAGCCAGTTTAGTCTCACAGGTAAATCAACATTTAGGGACTTCTATCATTCAGGCACTAATACCACCTTCTCTTCACACGTCTTTTTAAATGGCATCCACCAAGTTGAATAAAGATGTTCATGTTCAAGAACAGAGAGAAAGCGTTTACGGATGCATGTGTGATAGAAAGATAATACATTTTGAGACAAATGTTGACCCCCAAATAGCTATGCTTTTGACAGAGAGAGAGAGAGAGTACAAGTAAGGGGAGCAGCATGGGAGAGGGAGAAGCAGATTCTCCACTGAGCAGAGAGCCCGATGCGGAACTCGATCCCAGGACCCCGGGATCGTGACCTGAGCCGAAGGCAGACACTTAACCGACTGAGCCACCCAGGTGCCCTGTGACAAGATCTTGAGGACTAGGAAGAAAGTGAAAATCCAACCTCGATATCGTGTCCCGACTTCCATCACATAACCAAGGCATCTGAGAGGTGCACATGTGCACCTGTCCTAGACTACATTACTGTAGACACCCTGGGGAAGCGATAGTGTATCTCTTTTCACCTTGTCTTTACACTGAAATGCACTGATTTCCTTATCAGTTCTTTTTCCCAAAATTATAATTAATTACAGTTGCTTTCATAGTGTGTGAGGTTAAGTTTAATATTTTTTTTTTCCTGTTGTGGTAAGAGTGTATCAGTACCTGAAACTATTGGTCTACGTTGTCCAAATCTCACTGATTCTACATAAATTACAGCATAATCACTATATTTGCAACAATCTGATATGAAATACTTCCTTGTCAAGATGTTGGTAAAATCATCCAAAATTCCATTTACTAAATGGGTATTTTGTAGAATTGGGGCCTAATATGTTGGCCGTATCAATGAACTTCAGATTCTAAAGCTAGTAAGATAGACATGCTAATGAAATATTAATATGAGAAATATTAGACAATAAAATACTTTAGGGATAATAAATCAAATTAAATATGACCATTAATATGATTTTTGATGATAAATTCTCTATTTCATGATGCTAATGTGAAAACAAAGTAAGAATATCCCTTAGTTAAAATGATTAACAATGACAGTTCCTAGGTTGCTTAATAAAAAGCACATAAACAGAAACACTTCAGAGGTTATATTTTGAGTCTTACAAGTAGTTATAATTCCCATCCTACAACCTCTTGGTTTTCTCTTTAATCCTTTTTGAATAGCAATTGGCTAATATATTTGGAATTATTTGCTTCTATGGTCTACCCATCCTTCCCTATATTAGCCTACAAGCTCTTGCAAGGGAGAGCATCTGTCTTACTCATTTCATACTCGCAGGACTGAGCAAAATGCCTACACTGGTGAAATGCTTAACACGTTCGTGTAGAATGAGTGAATTGCATTACTTTGTGAGTACCCTTGTTTGGATGAATCGCAAGACCAGCTTATATTTCTCGATTCTACCTTTTGATAGAGCAAACAGTGATCCCAATTCGGTTGTTTTGGCCTAAGAGTTTCCATGAAGCAAAGGACAAATTCCCTCTATCTCAAGTTCCTTTATTAGAGTCTTACCATCAAGACTTCATAATACAGGTGTGTAAAAGACCTAGTGAACTGCCACAACCGTACACATTTTAGCAGCAGGTAAAAAGTTTTCTGTAACTTCTGACGAGCCTGTGGGTGAGAGCAAAATGTGGAAGGCAGAGGGTACCCATTGCAGCTCTGCATGTGCTGAGACTGGAAACTTTCCTCTAAGCTGTCAGGTAGGAAGAGATTCAAGCTATTGGAGGGGTTAATGCACGGAATCAAGAGCTGTATCACTTGTTTTCCTCGTACTATATATGAGGTGCTTCTCCGATGGTGATAAAGTACAGAAAATGTCAAAACAAATGTAAAGTGACTTCAATAACTTTGATTTATGCTCCTTGAAAATGCTAAGCATTTCATTGTAATGCACTTACCTATCTAAAAAATGGGTAAAGTAACGATTGAATTATTCTAAGGGCTGCACAACTAATTGGAAATAAGTCCTTTAGTTATACAGTGACTCCCACTGAACCTGTCTCTTGAAGTTAAGCATCATAAGGAGAATATCTAAGCCTACTCAGTAAATCAAGAAACTTCCTATCAGATTTTCTTTAACTCACTCAGAAAATGTCATTAACAGAAAAAAATAAAAAGGTACGTGTCACAGATGGGCTTATCCTTCACTGGAATAACAAGCTGTGTGACTCCAAAGGGACAAGGTTTCTATTTCTTGTTCAGGAAGAAAAGCTCCCTATGGTAGAGTGCATTTCAGATGACTACAATCTAGATGGAGAGGGTCAAAAGTTGGGGTGAGCTAAGAAGTGTGGTTTGAGTCCCTGCTCTATACAAGGTCCTTGGGCTGACTCCCCGTTTTCATCCATGATCTGGACTATGGTTCTGGTTTTCTTGCTGCACATAGTAAGCCAACTCCGGCAGTTTTCCACAGCTGATGCTACTATTAGCAAACTTTTAGAAAGCACTTACAATGTGCCAAGCTTCACAGGTACGGGGATCTGGATCTGATATTTGATATTTTTATTAAATAATTATTATAATTATTATAGCCTTAACAGTCAGGCTTTGATTTCAAAGGGGGGAGTTCTTCTGAAGTTGATTGAAGGGGACTCCTTTCTTTTGGCTTTGCTGTCAATAATTAATAATCCTGAAAACTCTAAACAACCTATTTTAGGTCTTGGCTCATGGATTGGCACCACACAGAAGAAACAGAATCTGAGCAAACCCCTCACCAGCCTCAAGCGAGCCTGAGCTACAGCAAATTTATTTTAGATGGCCAGGGAACGTTTTTCAAAGTCAAAAAAGTCTGACTCCGGAGGGAAGGTGGAAGTTACTTTTTGAGAGTGTTTTGCATAGGAGGTGGGGGGTATGCAAGTAAAGAGTATATATAGCCTTGCCCTAGAAGAAGTCTATCCTTTGCCCTGAAGGTGATCTTTGTTTGCCTGGGGACCTTGGGCTGGCAGATAGTAACAGTGGGGATTTAGGTGGGAGCTGACTACACCACAGGGTGGAGGCTAGGCAGCTAGAAAGACCACCCAGGTGACTTAGGGTGAGAGTTTTGTGTCAAGAGACGTGGAGGCTGTGATCAACCATGCGGGGCAATCAATCCTACCTACATAACGGAGTTCCAATACGATACAAACCTTCCTTGGTTGGCAGTACCCATGTGAATCGTCACACATCAATACTGGGGAGTCCTGACTCTATGGAGAAAGGACCGTGAAAGCACTGTGCTTGGTACTTCCTCAGCCTCTGCCCCATGCGCTCGTCCCTTGGCTGATTTTAATCTCTATCCTTTCTCTGTAATAAACCATAACTGGGTTTTTGCCACTTTTCAAGTGTAATAGTTTTCAGTGAGTTCTAGGAGTCCTTCTAGCGAGTTATCAAAAGTGGCAGAGGTTTTGGGAACCCCCTGAATAGGTAATTGGTGTCAGAACTGAGCGTAGTCTTGTGTTCAGTGTTCCCTTTGAACTTCCCAGTTAATGAAAACTCTTCCCAGTGGGCCCAGATTCAAGCCCCAGGAATGGAAGTCCCTGGGGTGACTGTTTAAAATGCGGCTTCCCGTTGCTTCTTAAACTTCCAGAATCAGAAGGGGGTTGGTTGGGAAGGTGCATTATTAACAAGTTTTCCAGGTGCTCTCTGCAGCTGAGTACCACTGTTCTAGAGAATGAGGACCCAGTCTTAGAAGAAATTAACCTGACCCACCCCAACAAAGATGCCAGAAAATCCTGGGAAGAAGGACTCCCAGCATCTTCACCTGTTCAGTTTCCTGGGTCATGTCAGTGCTTGGAAAATAATCCAACGTGTAAAAGAAGAGCTAAAGGTGATGACCCTGGGTGATCCGGTAGAAAGCCTCCAGGGAAGAGTCATTCCTTTCTCAGTTCTCTGGCTTTTCGCAGAAAAGGGGGTTAGTCACTTTCTAGGTCCCTGCTTCATCTATAGTGGAGATATTTACCGAGCAGAAATAGAAGCAGCTGGACTCTGCTTCAAGGGATCATATTGAATCATAAACACCTGGTTTCACTGGGGTTTCTGGTTTTCCAGTCTGAAGTCACATTTCCCACCGGAACACACTGGTTCAGGAAAGAATTTTGGGTTCGAGCCAGTAATGTGCTGGCACTGGCTCACAACATGTTTGGGAGCTGACTGGTTGTGTGTATGTATCTTTTGTATATGATATGTATCTTTTCCCACTCTCCTGTTCAGTGACATCACATGGAAGGCTGACGTTGGTCATAATGGGAGTATTTACACCATAAAAATGGGCAAATTGTACACAATCAGGCCCCAACCCCACTGGCTATTAAATATTTACCAGCACTTCACCCGTGCAAGCCTGGGCTGGTGCCAAAGGGAGGCATTGACATTTTCCCATCCCCTTACAGGCATCGAGTGAGAGAGCTGTGATTTACTTTCAAAAATCAGAATCTGACTCCAGAAGAATGCAGAGTGCAGTGTCTCCAAACAAAAAGGACACCTGCCACAATAAAGGTCGTTTGCATATCTGTGTCAATCTGAGGAAGACAGGGCTCATCTTAATTTTATGAGTGACATTACAGAAAACTTGAAAGGGGTCATTTGGATATCAAGTATTATTTGTCACTCAGTATTCTTATAACCATTATTATAATGGTACAGCCGTAATCACTTAAAAAGAGCCTTAACAGTCAGGCTTTGATTTCAAAGGGGGGAGTTTTTCTGAAGTTGATTGAAGGGGACTCCTTTCTTTTGGCTTTGCTGTCAGCTGAAAAAAGGCCCTCCTAGAAGATGTGATAAGTGATGAGGAGCCTTGGATGGCAGGTCTTTGAGAGTTAAGTTTTGTCTAATAGTGAAGATGTAAGTGAGCCAAGGGTTGTATGTTCACTGGGTATTCCATCCTATTTCATCTTTCATTGTAATTTTTAAGTTTGAGTTAAGAAATTTCATTATCGGGGCGATTGAATTCAAAACTAACGCTGTCGGATAAATGTACAATTTTTTTTGCACTTAATTATGATCTTACAGGTGAAATGAAAGAAAAACTGATTTCTGCCTTTATTCTTACCAGATTTTAGTATTTAAAATATTTATCCAATGCCTTGGGCAATATTAAATGTGTGTCTTACTGGGTTTACATTTTAATTCTCTGAAATGAACTCACTAGGCATATTTATATGACCAGGGACTTTTTAGATGGTGAGTCTACTTCTTACAAATTGTTCAGACTATAATACATGTATTTATAAAAATTTTACAAATATCATCGGTCGAGTCTAATTCTATGTTAGCCTCTCGTCTCTTGCGAAATATTTTTTTGAAGTGTGTCAACTTTTAGACTTGTAAAAGGAGATTTCTTTTGGAAATTCCTTATTTTTAACTGAAAAAAACAAAAGTTGTCATAATTTTTCATAAAGCTAATTCACTTTAATACCATCTCCTTAAATAGCCACTCCTAATACAGTTTTCTCGTGTAAAAGATAATGCAGCTGAGAGGATAGGGAACATTTATTGAGCACTTACTGAGTGGGAGATGCTCTCCCAAGGACTTGATGTAGCTTTTCTCAGTTAATCCTCCCACTAACCCTCGGAGATAAGCACAGTTCTGATTGCAGTTTTCAGATAAGGGGACTGCAGTTTACAGAGGCTAAGAAACTGGCCAAGGTCAAACGGATTCTGAGAGGCAGAGGCAGGCCCAACCTAGACAGTCTGATACCCAAGCCTGTGCTCTTAGTTCTCTTCCTACGTCATCTCAGACTCCAGACCGTACAGCGCGAGGGAAGATCCCAGAATTGATTCACCACATACCCGTGATTCTGAAACAATTTTAGTTCACTTTGAGGAGTTTCTAGGAAGGACCTCCCCTGTATCATTTGCTAAAATGGGACAAAATTCCTAAAAAGAGCATTTTGAGTCTTGGCCATGATGTTAGATGAGGCATCCCAAACACTCAACTATCAATCTTTGTCTCCTAATCGTTGCTAGTGATTAATTGATGGATGGATCATTCGACAAGTCTAGCAAATCAATTGCATCATTCTCATGGAGTTTCCAATCTCGTGAGGACACATGGAAGGATAACTCCCATTAGAGGTTGTCTGATTGCCACAGTCAAAACTGGTTTCACCTCTCCAGAGCACCAACCGGCTATGACTCTTTTATTTAGAATTTATTCATTAAATATGATGATTATTATGAATAGCATTATTTATGACTTTTATTTTAATGAACTGCTGGAGGCTCTGTGCTCTTACTAGCTGAAAGGAAAAAGTTTCCTTCCACAGCCTACTCCCTAGAATTTTCTTAAATTCCTGGGCACCTGCACAGCTATTGTCCCACTGATGATTGCAGTCATGTAGTTCATACCCACCTGTTCAGGGTCAGATACTGTTCCTGAGTGTATGGTGCTATACTAGGGTGGCTGGACCCCAAGAGACTTTCAGCCTCTGCCCAGGCTCTATGAGAACTAGCTCTCCCCCACCCCCTGCCAAGGAATGCTTGGGCCTTAGAGTTGAGCTCTGGGTATACCAGCCAAGTTGCTTCTACTTTTGAGTTTCCCTTTGGGCCACAGTGTATAAGGGTAGATCTGTGAACCCAACCCCACCTGCCAGACTCTACCCACAACAGTCTTAACTCTTTTGATGTTTGGCTCCCATAACAAAGGTCTGGAGGATTGGGCTAAGGTCAGATGGTGGGAAGGCCACATGCATGGAAAAGAGCTTAAGAGTTTGGGCTTCACTCTAAAAGCAGTGGGTATAGTCATCGATGATTTGGAGTAGGGGAGATGCATGAAGAAATGGATGTTTGGATAATTTAAAATGAAGTTGTAAGATCTCATCGTGGGTGGGAGCACTGGAATGGAAAGGAAGAGATGGCTTATGATCCTTAATTTCAGAGAATTGGTAAACATTTCACCAAACTCTGCAGTCATGCACTCAAATCAGACGTTATTATTGGTGGTCATAGTGGCACAGTCAGGGGAATCTGGGGTCAGAGAAGAGAGTTAAAGCCAAGTTATATGTTAGACTTTTTCATGTTACCAAAAACAGAGTTGTTCTTAATTTGTCCCCAGTTGACTTGGAGTTTATTACATGGAAACAGAAATAAGATAGAAGTCTAACTGTCTGCCATAGTTAACCACTGTAGAGCCACTGTAGAATAACTCTTATGGGACAAGGGTAAGAAGTGTTATGTGCTCCTCTATAATTATGGTACCTCAGCTCCTCTTGCTTTCCCTTCTACTGTTCCTGCTGCTCCCAGGCCACCCTGCCTCTGCTCTTTATTTATTTATTTATTTTTTAAATTATTATGTTATGTTAATCACCATACATCACATCATTAGTTTTTGATGTAGTGTTCCATGATTCACCATTTGCATATAACACCCAGTGCTCCACGCAGAACGTGCCCTCTCTAATACCCATCACCAGGCTAACCCATCCCCCCACCCCCTCCCCTCTAGAACCCTCAGTCTGTTTTTCAGAGCTTCTGTTTGTTCAAGGATTCCACTGCCTTACCGCTTCTGGATTACTACTCTTTTCTCCTTTTTCTTTAAATTCACCCATCTATTCTCTAGGCCACGAGTCACTAAACTTTTTTTGTAAAAGGTATAGATTTCAAACTTGATGGGTCACATGGTCTCTGTTGCAACTATTCAACTGCCCACAGTGTCACAAAAGCAGCCACAGATAACATGTAAACCGATGGGCATGGCTGTGTACCAATAAAACTTTATTTATAAACAATGAAATTTGAATTTCATGTAAGTTTAACACATGACAAAATATTATCCTTCCTATATATTTTTTAATCATTTAACTATGTAAAAACCATTCTTAACTTGTGGCCCATATAAAAATTGATGGCGTAGATGGACACGGCCAGAGGGCTGTCCTTTTGTCTATTGTTGCTCTGTATCTTTCTCTAATCCACATTCTTATTTTCCAACAGGGAGGATATTTATTGGTTTAACTAGTGATCATGTTTAGGTTCTTGGGCTCTGATGTTGAATTGCCCGAGTTTTAATTCCAGATTTTAGCACTTATTTAGCTGTACAATCCAAAGCAACTTATTTAAATTTTCTGGGCTTCATTTTTTTTCTTATGTAAAACGAGGACAGTGTTTACACTAATTCTGTGGATCGGTGTCAGAATCACATGAGATACAAAGGTGTTAAAGTGCTTAGCTCAGTACATGGCACAGAGTAAACACCCAGTAGATATTAGCTGTTATGGTGGTGACTCTCAGGGCTCTCCAATAGGTCCAACCTATGAGCCTATGCAGTGTAGGCTCAGAAGAGAAAGACCTTGGTCTATGTTGTTCACTGCTCTATTGCATGGTATTAGGAACTTGGTAAGTATAAGTTGGACTAATCTATATATCCTTAGTTCTAGCAACTATGAGTAGGGCAGCAGAGATCCATGAGACAAAGCAAAGTGACCTACATATAAATTGTTCCAGGTTATAGCTCTCTGAGAAGGGGTATGTGGGCAGGCAAGTACTCAAGCCATCATACTGTCGTCTATGAACATGACTCATATTCACTGATCATCTAATATAATAAGGAAGAGGGGGAAAAAGAACATTTCAGAGGATGGAGCATAGGGAGGTATGGAAGGGGTAGAGTTGTTGACATTGACTTAAACAAAATTGTGTTAGCAAGAGAAGTACCAGTGAAACAGAAAGCTGCTTTAAGGACTTTATAAGTTTTAAGAACTTGTCATTGTAAAGCAAAACAGAGACACAGAAAACACACAAATCAAATGCACGACTCTATAAACTATTATAAGGTGAACACCGCCCAGGTCAAGAAATAGAACACTGGCAGCCGCCTAGAAGGCCCTTCCGTGTGACCCGCCCCAATCATAGTATGGTCTCTTCCACCGTAAGTCACTATTACCCTGACTTTTATACTAATCTCTCCCTGGAGCTTTCTTTTCATAGTTTTATCTTGCTCATGTGCATTCCTAGAAACTGTAGCTTAGTCTTGCCCATTAAAAAAAAATTGATATTTTAAATCACTTTTAATCTATAGGTTTCTCCTAGCTCCCTTTCATTTTCTTAACACTTTATTGAAGAACGTGGGCTGTTTAACCTGTAGAGTTTCCCATCGCCTGCATTTTGCTGATTTGATACTCTTGGTGCCGTTCAACAAGTTCCTCTGCTTTTGAATTTCCTACAAATTGGCAGCTGAGTGCAGCGACTGGATCAGACCCAGGTTTGATCCCTCTGGCAAGACTAAAGGTGTCTTTATATACTCTAGTGTTCCTTCTAGTTTAGTCATCATTTCCATAATGATTTTTGGCAAGACTGTATGAGGCACACAATGTCTGGTTCTCTCACTTTTAGTGATCTTAGCAGCCAATGATACTAAATGCCCACATATACTCATTCATTCATGAAGGCTGCAAAAATAGTGCTATTCTGTCATCTCGTTTTCATTTATTAGTTGGAATATTTATATAGCTACTTCCCTTCATCTGCTATTTAGCTACTCCGTGGATTCTTCCATTTACTATTTTTCAAGACAATGAGTTAATTCCTTATCTTCAGAAGATAACCACTGTTTTTTTAAAAAAAAATAATCACAAACTCATAAATTTAAACAAATCGTATGAGTTTAAATCTATAGCAATGATTATCATTATTGGAGTTCAATTTGTCTAGTCTTTGGCTGGTGGAGCCTCTTTGCTGGCCCTTGAATCCTCTTGACATGACCTTAGTGGTCTTTGATAGCTTCTTTACTACCTCCTGTTACAATACAAGATATTCCAGGTTGATCTTGTACATTTCTTTCCCCTAGCCATTTCTCCCAGAAATTCTAGATCCTTTCAGTGAGAAGAGATATTCAAAGCCACAAGGCACTCATTGCTGCTAGACTGATCACTGTTTCTAGTCCTTTTTAGTGCACAAAACTAGGAAATATATACAGACATTTAAAGATAAAATATTTTATGAATTCTTATTTATACCTTAATTCAAACTTGAGATTATAGAGCTTGTACTTCTTTATTATATCAATATCTCTTCCTTTATTTTTGTAGGCACCTGCCGATTATACCTTATTCCTTTTTTAACACCTCGAATTTTAATTCTTAAGGATAGATCAAATGATAAAATTAGAAAATCCCATAATCACGCACCTGTTTTTATCTCCTCACATACACAATAGTCTTAAAATAACAACACATGTATCACCTCTAATTGGATTACTGAAAATTAAAAAAAAAATTTTTTTTGCATATGTTCTCCCGATACTCCCGCCACTTCTTAATGGTCGTATCTACATTGTCAGAGTGCATAACCATTATACAGTGTGCTCTCTGCCTTTTAACCCTCATTTCCTCTTACTTTTCCAGGTAAATATATATTTAATGCTTACCACTAGCCCTTAAGTTAATGTCTCTCTAGGCATAAGCTCATTCTCTCCACTTGATTCTTCAGGAAGGGCTCATGGGAACAATATTCCTTGAGTTCTTGCATGTTGATAACAGTTTAACCGTGCCCTTTATACTTGAAAGGCAGTTTTGCTAGATATCAAATCCTTGCGTCACACTTTCTTCCCTTGAATATTTTAAATATATGCTACTCTAATTTCTTCTGGCATAAAGCATTGCTGTTGAAAGTCTGATGATAACCTAATTTTCTTTTCCTTATAAGTCATGATTTTTTTCTAAGATGCCCAAAGGATTTTTTTTTCTTTATATTTACAGTTCAGTAATTTTGCTAAACTCTGTGGTGATGTTGGTCATTCTGGATTCTCAGGAATGCCGTGTGCAGTGTCAAGATGCAGTTCGAAAATTATTATTTCAGGGAACTTCTCTTGAGTTAGCGTTTTCAGTATTTATTCTACTTTCTTGTTTGCTTCTTCAGAAACTTCCTATTGACCATTTGTTTGATCTCCTTTTCTTCTCTTCAGTATTGATCATCTTCTCTTGAATCCCTTTTTGTCTATTGTCTACTTTTTCATTTCTTTTTGATGTTTCAAAATTCCTCTTTTTCACTTTATCGATTTATCCTGAAACACAGTCTATTGTGTTGATAAGCTCTTGTGTTCCTTTGGGTTGTCTTCGTTTCTGATATGATTTTTACGTTAATTTAGCATTCTTCCCTAAAGTCTGTCAGCTCATTTCTGAGATTTTCTGGTTCTGATTCACGTTCCTTCATGTACTGGATCCTTTTCTTGATGTCTCTTAGCTTATTTTGAAATAGCAGGTTGCTGTTAGGATCGTTTTCGAGGACACGTCCTTCTAGTGTGCCTTCATTGTCTGTTGGGATATTATCCTGCTACCTGTTCTTTTCTTTCTCTCATCATAATACTATGTGGGATTTAACCTTGATACGTTTCTGTTGTGTATTTCTACCTGAAATTCATTTTCTTAAACTTCAAGAAGGAGGCTGCATTCGAGGCAGCTTTTCTAATTTCACAGAGCTCCCTCTTCTGTTGTTTTTCTGTGTAAGTATGGCGGCTGGCTTTCTGAGAGGTCCTGGCTCTCTTCCCATGTCCCCTTGGGTCTGAACTTTCCTTGTCTTCATCTCTACTGTCCCTGTCCTGCTCCCCATGGATCACACCCCCAGCTGTTTCTACTCTGAAGGGGGCCCCGGAGCTGCATTATGACTTCTATGAGCCCTGGGCCTTTGTGGGTCCCTTCCTCCACTAAAAATGTCCAAAACTATATTTTACAGCTGTGTTGATATGAAGATAAATATCTTAAGACATTTTCTTTGACCTAAAAGCACATTTTTTTTTTTCCCTTTCTGATCTTAAAGAAATATAAACATTCCACGGGTACCTAAAAGGACAGTGGGCCCTTGGCACGGTGGCTACTCTGCCTGGTGGATGACTTGGCCCTGGAGGGGCCCTGTTCTAGAAAAGTGCCCCAGTGGGTCATTTTTGAGCCTTCCTAGTGGCCCAAACTTCCAGCCTGTGGGAGCCCTTCCAGTCACCTGGTGTCAGATTGTGCCAAACTCTCTCAGTTTTAGCTGCGCCTCTCAAAGTGGTCCACCATGCTTTCCAGTGAATACAAGTTGACACATTGGCTACCGTGGGGGTACTCATGTTCTCATGTTCCCCAGATGCCACCCTGTCTGTGCACTCTGCATCCTTCTCTGCAGACATTAGGACCCTGCACGTCTTTGGGTGTTGGGGGCTTGTCTCCACCTGCTTGTATTGCAGTGTGCATGGGATAACTCATTAGCCAGCTCTGCGGTAAATGTCGTCCAGGGATTTTTGGTTTTACTATCTAGTTGTTCTGCCTGCTTTTCCGTGTGGATTTAGAGAGACGGAAAACCTGTACCACTACTACCATCCTTCTCTCAAGGCTTTTAATAAACTTCCAAACTCAATAATTGAGGAGAACCTCCTCACTTGCCAATAAATCCAGAGTAAGACTCGATGGCTCTCCAATATGCCCTCCTTTCTAAAATTCTGACAATTCTGACAATAGGGGCACGTGAGTGGCTCAGGCGTTAAGCGTCCGCCTTCAGCTCAGGTCATGATCCCAGAGTCCTGGGATTGAGCCCCGCATCGAGCCCTGCATCGGGCTCCCTGCTCCTTGGGAAGCCTGCTTCTCCCACTGCCCCCTGCTTGTGTTCCCTCTCTCGCTGTGTCTCTCTCTGTCAAATGAATAAATAAAATCTTAAAAAAAAAAAAAAGAAATTCTGACAATAAGGATTGATGTGGAGTTAACTAGCATACTTTAAGATGCAAGTATCTTTGAAATGGTTACAGGAGAGTAATCAGTTAATTCCTAACATGGAGGGAATTGTTTTCAGAGAACTTGGCTTTCCTATCTGAAGAGTGGCGTTAAGAGTTGAAGGCGAGGGGGAGAAGAGAGATAATTTTGAAGTTGGGACATTTGGCAGAGATCCAGCCTCTGGGTATACAGTAGACAAGGGGTGGGGATTTTAAGATAGGCATGGATTCACTAGACATACTTTATATTCTTTGAATTTTGCCTATCATCGGCCAAACCTCAGAGTGCCCTACATACTTGAAAAGCCTTTATGCAGACCAGAGGTTTCCACCTTAACCTTGACTTGTAGTGAATTATGTCACTAAATATTTTGTACTGACTGAAGATTGCATTTCTACCCCTGGTAGTTGGAATGGTGGTTGCCTAAATCCCAGCGGGCAGAAAAACTCTCACAATGCACAGATGCTGGCTTATTCCTGATATTTTGTGCCTCCTCAAAAAATGCAGTAATCTATTTAACTCACCAACTGCCAGGCCAAATGGTTGATGTGCAACTGTAAACCTGGCTATGACCTGTCTCTTTAAAGAACACAATCAAGTCTAAGGCAAGTTGTTTCCGTCACAGATGCATGCTGGGTATTTACCTACTGTCTCTGGGCCTCCAGTGCCTTCCACATTTTTGCTCTGTGGCGCCAGGTGTGGGAGTCTACAAACTACATTTCCCACACTCCCTTGTGCTTGGCTTCCTGTAAGGTTCCACAAATGGCAGACAACTGGAAGGCAGGAGGAAGGGAAAAAAACCTTGCCTTCTGATCCCAGATCCTGTTAGGAGCAACCCAGTAGAAGAAAGCTGTGGCTCCAGCCTCCAGCTTCCTTTGGCCCTGTCAGATCAGCCATGCTGAGCCCTTCAGAGGTACCATTGCCAGCCATTTGCTCTTTGCTGGTGGAACCACCACTCTACTGGCTTGCCTCAGGGGTGTGAACACCACATGTGCAGGGCCTCTCCTTTCAGCTGCTAGGTTGCAGAAATGTCCCCTCTTTCCTTTGGTCCCCTAGCTTAGGGCTGCAAACTTCTTTTTGTAGTTACTATCACCTGGACAACCTCAGCTCTAGGGGCTATAGTTGTTTCTAGTGATCGCTGTGGTTCGGATTATCTCAGTATTCCCTTCTTTGCTTTTCATCCTTCCCACTAATTCCTCGGATGACATTTCTTCAGTTCTAAATACCCAGTATAGGTTTTGTTCTCCTGCCTGGTTATTTGAACTGGTTTTGCAAGAGCTACTGGTTTTTCAGCTGCTTTTCTCAAATTGGTCCTCCACACTTTCCAGTGGACACAGGCTGGCGTGCTGGCTGTTAAGGGCAGACTCATGCCTTTCCTTTCACTGAGTGGGAATTACGTGCTTCAATTTGCCCCATTCGGATACTTGGGCAACAGATGTGTGCTTAGTGAGAGCTTTTATAGACAGGTACCTGAATACTAAATATGTTCTTACAAAGGGAAATTATAATTTTATAACTCAGTACTCTTAAATCATCTTAACATACTCAAGCCATGATACTAAGACAATTAGATTTAGGATAACCGTGCTATTTTAGAAGTAGGACAAAGGGATTAGGAGATAAAAACCTAAGAAGAAAGAGTAAATAACTGTCATTATTTCTCTAAAGAAGGCAGAAAGGATGTTTAATACTAAAATTATGAATGGCTTTCTGGAAGGTAATAAATAACTATTTTATACATCTATCTTAGAATGGCACCTGACTGCATTTCTGCCACTGAATGTGGAATAGAGACTGAATAACAATGGATTCCTTGTAGTGAAGGTTGTTGGTAGAATCAGCTAATTAGAATTAATGGTCATCTGATTCCCTGAATGGAGGCACACAAACCTAAAATATAAACACACACACACACACTATATATAGTGAGTGTATGTGTGTGTGTGTGTATAAATATATATATATATTTCTTGTCTGCCTGGGATGAGTTATTGGAGTCCTGCCAAGGGCACGGTATGACCTGCCAACCTCTGTATGGCTTTCTCAGGTTTTAGGACCGTACTTCCAAGAATTTATGATCTCCTCAGCTTTATTCACTCTTAGCTCTTGTTTTTGTTGGTGAAAAGCATACCCAGGGATCTTTATTCAGTTGGAGGGGCTGCTAATTGATTAAAAAAAATGCATTTTGTCCCTGGTCACTAATTGACTGATGGAACAGCTGTTGGTCTGACAAAAAGCAGGCTGGAAAGCGGTTCCCACTATGGGGTGGTCTGTTGCTAAACATTACTGCTTTTGCTGTCCATTGCAAAAGCACACCCTTACATATTCCCAGGGAAGGGTGTAGTGTTTTATTTAAAAGTATTTTTTTACCAGTCACCTTGAGCAATCATTCAGTAAATGTGAATTAACCTAAGATATTATATAAAGAATTTAAAGTTTGTTGTCACTGAGCATTTCTGAGTTTAAAAGCACGAGCTTGAACATCAAATAAATAATTCTTCAGATACTGAAAATCTTAAAGTCTAATGAGATTTCAGTTGGTTAATAATGAAAATGTTTTTTGTTGTTGTTGTTGTAGCCCAGTATCAGATAGGCTGAGTCAAAATTGCCTTTATAAATACAATAGCATATTAAAATTATTAAATTTTACTATGAAGTAATAAACTGTTTTTTTCTCAAAGATACTTTAGCTAATACTATGTATGGTGTGTGTGTGTGTGTGTGTGTATATATATATATAGTTTATATTTGGTAGCTTTGGCTAAAAACTCTTAATAAATAGTGTGACACTAGATAAATATAATACTGGTTTATGAAAATAAAACCTCATGTACAAGTAGTATCAAATTGAAGGGTATAATTATAAATTAAGCAAAATTTTGTATTTTGGACACCATGGAATGAAGTAAAACAATATCCTAGCATCCTGAAGTAACTGAATGATTGTATATATATATGTATATTTTTTAATTTTTTTATTGTTATGTTAATCACCATACATTACATCATTAGTTTGTGATGTAGTGTTCCACGATGCATTGTTTGTGCGTAACACCCGGTGCTCCATGCAGAACGTGCCCTCCTTAATACCCATCACCAGGCTAACCCATCCCCCTACCCCCCTCACCTCTAGAACCCTCAGTTTGTGTTTCAGAGTCCATCGTCTCTCATGGTTCGTCTCCCCCTCCGACTTACTCCTCTTCATTCTTCCCCTCCTGCTATCTTCTTCTTTTTCTTTTTTCTTAACATATGTTGCGTTATTTGTTTCAGAAGTACAGATCTGTGATTCAACAGTCTTGCACAATTCACAGCGCTCACTGTAGCACATACCGTCCCCAATGTCTATCACCCAGCCACCCCATCCCTCCCACCCCCGACCACTCCAGCAACCCTCAGTTTGTTTCCTGAGATGAAGAATCCCTCGTATCACTGAGGTCATGTGACACGTGTATATATATTTTAATAGCCATAGTAGCCAGAGGGTTAAGAAGCAGAAAAATTTTGTGTTTTGCAGTATGAGAGAGTCATTGTTTTGAAACAGTCAATGAAGTCTCACTAGGCAATTAGCCTCTTGCAAACTGTTGTGACTAGCAGGGAGTGCAGGTCAATGTGACTGTTTTAGTTGATTATTAGTTGATTTTTAGTTCCTTTTTGGTTCCTGTGGTCATAGCTGTAGAGATTCACGTTGCGGTAACCCAGGCTAATCTGTGAATGTCTATTTTTCTCTTGCCCGTTTTGTTGTTGTTGTTGTTGTTTTGCTTTATTTTTACTATTTATTTATTTATTTATTTTTGCTTCCTAGGTAAGCTATGACTGGACCAGGAGCCAAGAGACTTGATTTCTGGTCATGAGTCATACACTCCATAGCTATGTGATATAACCTTGACAAAGCTATCTAAAGTCTCTGTGCCTAAGCTTACTTGTTGGTGAGAGGTGTTCTCTCTCTCTCTCTCCTTCTCTTTATATTAAAAATTTTAATATTTTAAAGCAGTGGATACTGATGTTCAAATGCATTCTTACAGAAAAGCCCAATGCATTACTATATCAAATGCACTGAAGTGAACTTTCTCTGTTGAAGGGGTAGACAGAGCCTGAGTGCCTTAAACACTGCCTGTGTCCCTTTATCTGTCTACTTGCCTCTTGATGGTCCTTGAGGTACATGAAGAAACCTCTACGTGACAAGGAATACCTTTTGAAAACCATAAAGTCAGATGATCTATATGTTCCCTTCCAATTATAAGAGTTTTAGCTTACATCTGATCCAGAAAACCCTATGGTTATTTTCATATTCATAACAAAAGTCATTTGCAAATATAAGGTTTAAAGTATTCAGCATCAGCCTAGTATAGAAAAATTCACTATATGTTTTGTCCGGATTTGCTGGCGTAAAATTATTTTCAGAAATGTGTATATACACATATATCTTCAGGTATGTGTCTATAACTACAGGGGGATAGAAAGGAGATAATAAGATCATATGAAATGGTTCAGAATCTGACAATGCAATTCAGTTCAGTTCCATTCGGTGAGCATTTATGGAGCACCTACTGTGCAAAAACTACTGTGCAAAACTGTATATAAGTCTCCCGAGGGTTACAGAGATGAATGGCAGACTCTTTCCTCAATTTATTTTTGAAGCATTTCCTGCCAGAGATTTTAACTTTTTAATACATTTTTAAGTATAAGAAGTGTGAGGTACCTAGGGAAACATTGGCTTAAAGCACATAGAATCAATCAATCAATCAATCAATAAATGACATTGAATAGGTCAAACATCTTGTGGCCATGGATGGGCAATGCAGACCAAGGGTCAAGTAAAACCGTCCCTTGAATGGAGAGCTCTTTTGTCCTTCTTGTTTATTAATGTCGAGCCATCTATACTAATGGATTTAGCATGAAAGGAAGTAAGGTGGGGGTCGGGCATTGACAGTCACTAAATCTCAGACTTCCATCCTTCATTAATATTAATGCTTTTCTTCAACCGGTGCATGTTGGCACAACATAGCCTAAAAGCTTAATATAAGAAAAATAGTTGTGAGGCTTCCTTATCATATAGTCATTGGCATCAAGCACCAAATGGTTTCATACTGTATCATGTGCCCTCATTTTTATCCATTGCAGAGCAATTTCCCTTCAGTTATGAGCAGGTGACAGTCATGGTTTTGTGTGTTTCTCCCAAAGTATATTTATTTAAATTTTTAAACGATTTCCCCATGTACTGACCCACAATATCCTTAAATGAAAACAGACTTAGCTTACAGGACTAATTTCGTAAATCAGCATACAATAAGCAGTTTTAAATATCAGTGCATTTTTCATTTGTATTCTTTGAATTCACTCATGGGAGCTATAATCCTGTAGCCCATGAGCACGAACGTCCTGCGGACATGAGGAAATTTGGAATGTATTTGAGTGACCCACTTAGAGGATTCATGACTCTATCTATGACAGGTTAACAATTCTGTCCTGAATTTCTTTGTGAAACACAAGTTAAAGAAAAAAATTGTGTTCTATTTCTTCCTTGGACCAAATAACACTTGGGTAGAACTCAAGATATTCACTTACATTATTAGAATAATCTTAGAAATAAAGAACCAAGGCCTACAGAGGTTGTATGACCTGTTCACAAATACTCAGTGAGTAATTGGCCAAGTTGGTAACTTCCTAGACCTTCTGCCTTTCAGTGCAGCGGTCTTTATATTTAGAAGATGTATCTGAAATTCCCCAGACCTGTAATTTGTGATTTAGAGATCCATTTTATCTCTGAGAGTGCTCAGACCCAAAACAAAACAAGCGAGTAAGAAGGTTTTTGCAACTATAACCTAATCCTACTGCAGTTTATTGCTGTACCCTACCTACCTGTAATCTACCACTCCACCTTCCTTACTCAACAGCACACTCAAACCTAGTTGATGCCAGAAGAAAACCAACCAACCAAATAAACAGACTCAAGATAAAACAAAAACCCAACAACCAAAACTAAGAGAAAACACCATCCTATAAGCAAATAAAATGAATTTGAAAGACAACTAATGAATATATTTCAGATCTTCCCAGTTTTCTTCCTCAGCCAGAGCTGCTTGGCTGTTGTTTCATGCAATATTAAAGGGGCGTGCGTGACCGCAGGTAGACTCATGCAGCCGGAAGAAGAGACATGGAAGGTAGCAAGTTTTTCTCTCTCCTTCTTCTTTTCTTTTTAATATTAAGAGATTTTTAGAATTTGCAAATGTCAATCCTTGGGTAATGGTGTCTTCACGAGCATCCTGCAGGGTTGGGGCCCTGAAGAGGTGTGTGTGTGGTGTCTGGGAGATGTCCTGTTCAGGTGTGTCACAGTCTGTATGTGACTCCAGAGCAGGCTTCTCTGGGAGGCCTGAGTCAGGGTCAGGCAAAAGACAATTCTTGCTCTATGTCTCATTTTAATAGTTTAATACTTACATCTATGTGTTTCTCCCCAAACAAACAACTCCCACCAACCACCTTAACATTTTTTTTTTTTTTTTTTTTTTTTTTTTTTTTAAGTAGGCTCTATACCCAGCTTGGGGCTAGAACTCACGACCCTGAGATTAAGTCACATGCTCTACTGACTGAGCCAGCCAGGTGCCCCTCAACCACCTTAACTTTTGATGCCAAACCATTTTGAAGGAAGAACAACTATTTAGAAGCCACTTATGCTATTCAAACTTATAAGCTATTATTTAGATTACACATTTCAATTCAGAGGTTAGAAAGGGTTGGGGGATGATTTTGATTTTCAAAATTCATATTTCTTGTTACTTTTAAGGGATAAAAGCAAGCAAAGCATAAAAAGAGAAATGGTTTTTAATACTAAGTAGAAGAATGCAATATATATGTGCAAAATAGATGCTTCATTTGAATTAGTATTTACATGTTTTGTAAGCGCAAATAATATATGTTTTTCATTATTTTAGTAAAATTAAAGAATGGGCATTCAGCTATCTTTAAATTTTCATATTGCTCACGCTAGTTTAGGCATGCCAGATCATTTTGGTATAATAAATCCCTACATGGTTATTGCACGGATACTAAAAGACATTGCAATATTTTTCTTTTAAACGTAAATTGAGGAAAAAATATTAATAGATAGTTACATTTTTATGTTAGCCATTATTAGAATTTACTAATGAGCAATCTGACATGCTATGTCCTATTGCTTTAATATGTTATATATTATAAAATGTTTTTCTACATTATAGGCATTAATTGCATAATGTGAAAAAATTCTTTGCAATTCTGTGTGATTTATGGGCCTGCCACTGGTGACTAGGTATGGGAGAACTTTGGCTTTTGTGGGCTTGTGGGGGGAACGGATGTGTGAAAAGTCGAGGAAGCCCAATTAGAGAAAGGCAGTGAGAAAAATTTTACAAAATCTATCCTGCTGAGAGGCAGGCATTTTTTCTGGATGACAAATGTCTGGAGTTCTCAGTTTTACAAAAAAGGAGTGCTCACCCCTGGCCTTCTCTTCTTTTGTCATGTAGGTAACCTAAGCTGGGGAAAAAGACCATCTGGAAAGAATCCTGTGGTTTCACAGAGCCTACGGGTCTCTACCCCTTCCTCTTCCTCCCTCATTATGGACAGCAGTGTTCGGATGACAGATTTTGGAAAATTGTCTTAGGAGATAAATCCTCAGGCAGTTAACGGTGTATTGGTATTTTGGATGCTTCTGTGCATTCTGTCCTACCGGGAAGGAGGCTGATGGGCTTTTTGTGAACCGCTGAGCTTTGAGAAGGCTTTTATCTTCCACTCAGTTTTAATTGAGGAATTTATGGGATTTTGTCACCTTGAGAGGTAAGTTAGGCATAAATGCCATGTGATTTATATGTGAACGATTTTTCATTGTGTATTGACATAAATCTCACTAGTACACTACACTTCGCAGATGCCATGGTCAACTGAAGAAATTCTTCACCAGTTTTCCTTGTGAGAAATTCAGTGCATTCTTCATGTTATTTAATGCTACTCTATACTTAAACTTTATCACGGTACCACTTCACTAGGGTTATCACCTTGAGTGGCATTCTTTGAATTGGTCCAGGTGAAAAAAGCAAGGTTTAATAAGGAGAAATACAGACATTTTGCAGCTTTCATTGTCCTAAAAGAGGTACAATATGTTTAGCCAGTTAGTGGGAGCGGAACAATGATCTTAAAAAAATAAACCTACGACCGAACACTACTTTTAAAAGGCATCTTCTTGACAAGAACCAAGTGAACGCTATCTCTAAAAATCTAATCTGAAGGCAAAACAGATTTGTTAGTGTGATTATTAAAACAATTGCCACCTTCTGGTGTAAAGTGATGTCAACAGTGAGCAATCAAATAATGCCCTTTGCTTTGGTACAGTCAAGCGCTCAAAGCTACCGTGAAATAGGATTGGACGGGACCTTTCATTTCATATGAGAATTAATTCTCTAAATGCAGTGGAGAGGAGGCAGCTTATTTTTTTCCCCCCAGCAAGCAGCTAGAAACAAGTCTGCGGGAGACCATATTTTTTCTTATTCATTTCTTAGTGTGTGCATGTATATGTTACCAAGTATTATGGCAATTAATTCATCCTTTACCTAGAGTTGCATCAGAAAAGAAACAAAACATGGCAGAATTTCCCCCAAAGGTTTTAGGACTCAAAAAAAAAAAAAAACAAAAAAACACCAAAAACATGTATGGTTCTCCATCTAAATTGTTTATGAAAGACTGAATTAAAGGTCACATTTCTTCAATTGCGCACAAGCTTCCCAGCTGCCTTGGCATTCTGGGTTTACTGCGAATCTCCTCAGAAAAAGCCATACACTTGTAATTTGTGGTAAACCTCAGTAATGAAGGCTTTCTACTCTTCGCAACAAAGTGAAGTTAGTAGTCATACAAAAAAGAAATGCCACATCTATTCCATTACTGTGCCTTAAAAGTGTTTTGAAAGTAACAATTCTACAGCATAGTTCCCTTGGATTTAAGAATCGTAACTGTGTTCCATGGTGACAGATGGCAGCTGCACTTGTGGTGAGCCCAGCAAAACATACAGAGTTGTTGAATCATTATGTCCTACACCTGAAACATTATGTCAACTATATTCCAAAAAATATTTCTAAAAACAACAACAAAAGAATTTACCAGCCTAAAACGAATTCAGAGTTGAGGATCAAATATTAATTATGTGATTTTATATGTAAATTTCTGTCTTTTGCATCTCACCAAATTATTGTCAGTGTAAAATCTGTTAACTATGTCTTTGATTTTTAAATTGCACACATTCACCACTTCTTGAACTTCTATAGTTAATAAGCAAATACGAGACTTAAAAAAATAAAAGATTAGGTGATCAATAACACATTTCTTCTCCAGCAGATTGTTTTTTTTTCATGTACAAAATTCTTGTTTGATTTTTCAATTATTCATAATGTCAGAGTGATAGATATAAGAGAGTAAGCAACTAACTAGGGAAATCTCTGCCTAATAATATTCAATATAAAGATTCAGAATGATGTTTCATGATGGATTAAACTTTCCCCTGTTCTGCCTCATTAGGGTTCTCCCAATTTGACCCAATCCAAACTTATTACTTAATATATATCTAACAGTAAAATTGCATAAATGTTCACTAGTACAATAGATGCTAAATGAGCAGTTTCAGATAATTTAATTAAGTTGTAGGTCTTCTAATATAATTCCATAAGTATGTGAACTTTTAACTTGTGTTAACTCAATTTCCTTATGCTTTCATTTACCATTTGTTGGGGACATTACAGTGATTAGCCAAAGTCCTTCCAGCTCCTAATGTTCTCCATAAATTCTGATTTAAATTGACTGTCACTTTCTCACTATAATAAAGTAGATATTTGACATCTCAAAAAAAAAGAGAACGGGTCTAGTATATTACGTTGTCAAGAAGTAGAAATTTTTTTCTCTATTGCACAAAATCCGCATAAAATTCACCATAATAAAGTCCATTAAGTTTAGTCAGAATGAAGTGGGTTGAGTACTGCATATTCATAGGCATGTTTACGCTTTAGAATTTCTTGAAAAACATAGGTTCCTGTGTGCCCTTGGCATTGAAAACACACAGAATATCACGTTCCCATCCAACTGTTGTATATTTGGAGGCTGTCAACGTCCAGCTGTTGAGTCTGCAGCATTCAGGAGCTCTTGGTAGTAAGACTGGCCAGTAACTGCTGTATATTTCACTGGAGGTCAAAGACAAGATTTGCCAAACCAGCTCCCAACTCAGATGCACCTCCCACACTTTTCCAGTCAGATACGAAAGGGGAGAAATTATCTAACCGTGCTTCGGAAATTTTCAGTGAATATATTTGTTTTTGAACATAGCCCTGAAAAAAACCCATGAAATTATGTTTCCACAAATATAGATTTACCCCCAAACTCTCTTTCGTTCCAACAAAATGACAGAGCCAATAAGGTTGTTTTTGTCAATTACCGTTCTTGAAGTCATCAAGGACAGTCCAAAAATAGAGGCCCCAGTTCAGGGTAGAGTGACCTTAAAGAATCAGGCATGGAAAAACGTGCTTTCCGGGTTGAGTGCTGGAATTTCTGCACTGGGTTGAGTGCTGGAATTTCTGCACTGGATGGATCAAGAGTCTGTGGGCAGCCAGAGCTACTTAAAAGTATCAAGAAGGCTTAGAGATAATTGCATGCAAGGGGCAAGGAATGTCAGTCCCTCTGGCTAACGATTCCCATAAACCACTGCTTTTACAATGTGCTTGGCATCAGTCTTCCCTGGAGCCTGCCTTCTTTAAATTACTTTTTGGCCAAAAAAATGCAACACACCAGTGTAGAACCTTTCTGACACCTATTCAAGATGAATATAACTTTAAGTCCTAGTGAGGTTAACTAATGTTTATTGGGAGCTTACTATATACAAAGAATTTATAAGCAAGTTTTTCATCTATTTGGGTAACGACTCTAGAGTAAGCAACTATTAGGATCCCTGTTTTATAAATGGGACACCTGAGGCACCATGAGATTAATTAAATTACCAAAGGTGGCAATGCAAGGCAGCCCAATTTTGGAGCCAATGTTCTCAGTCATTACACTAAATTGGCCTTGTAATGGTCCTGTTTCACCTACTGGATGGCATTATGGTGAGGCTCCCATGCATATTTATAAATATTGAGTGCTATATCTTAAGATCTATGTTTTCTTGTAACACAAGTAGTGCATGATTGTAAGAAATTTAGATGAGAGGAGAGTAAAAATTGTTACTAATTTCACTACCCAGAGGTGACTGCTTTTAGGATTTTACCTTATAGTCTTTAATCCCTTCTCTATACCTCTTTGAAGACTAAAAATTTAATCATACTGAGCATATTCTTTTATAATCTAGTATTTGATTTAATAATTTATCATGAACATCTTCCAAGCCCTTTAAATATATTTAACATCTTTTAAAATGGCTGTGTACTTGAATATTTTGATTTTGAGAACAGTCAAGGTACAACACTTTACAGCCTCAATCTGAATTTCACATCTGGTCTCAGGTAGAACTATTGTCACGTCTTTATTTCAAGAGAGTTTTAAAGTGGCGGTTTTCCAGAGGTGCAAGAGCATCAGGAGGATATTGCAAGAACAAGTACAGCGCATGCACACACATAAATATGTGTGTGCAAGCTTATTTTTTCCTTTAGTATTTTTGCATGGAAAGAAAAAGGGATATATTACATATAACAGTATTGTAAATGGGCACTCGTTGGTAACAGAATAAAATAATTGGCTAAGAATGAAGTAGCGTGAGGCCTTGGAAGCAAGGGGTAGAGGATTCTTGACCTTCCGTTGAGGGCCTTGGGTCACTCAAGTTTCTTTTGCTTTCCTCCCTGACTGTGCCTGAGGGTAGAGGGAGGAAGTGACATCTTTACTGAGGCCTCCCTGTTCAGATGCAATCAGATTGACTGAAAGCTCTCAGAGAACTAAAGAGAATTCTCTCCCCGTTGGCCCGAGAAATGACTCATGAAGAGTCACTCTGCACTATTAACGGACAACCATTTCAACATCTCATTTAAAACTGCAGTGAGTTAAGGGGGCTTTTGAATTATCTATTAAACTCAGCTCCCAAATACAGCTTTGGTTGAGTATTTCAGCTAAATGTCTCTGAAACATCCATGTCCACATATCACGGCTCTGGCTCTCTTATTTGCTGGTCTGGTTGTCATTTCCTATTACATATTACTCTTGACTCTAGCATTCTAGCACCCAGGGTTGAACCTTCAGTACTTAACCACCCTCCGCAGCCTTAGCCTTGCTCTTCAGTCTTTGTCCTGAGCCACAAAAGCTGCCAAGGTCTCCAGTTTTCTTCAACGAACATGAACTCTGTCTACAATTGTGATGAAAGCACGCATGGGTACTCACTGTCCAGTGGGAACACTTAGCTCTATCCATTTTTCTCCAGTATCAAAGCCTCAGTGATAACTCTCACTAATAATAATCACTAATGGAAGTGGTGGTGCTCATCACAATCTCCAGATTCATCAAGATCAGTGTTTGTGACACTCCCTGGGGGCTTAGATGCTGATGCTAAGAGTAGGTCTCGGTGCCTAAATTTCTTTCTAATACAACCTTCCGATTCCTCCTCACCACCACACCTTTTCCTCCATTGGTTTCTACAACAAATAATGAGTATCAACAAAGTCTTGTTAAAGTTGCCTCCTAAATACCTACAAAGTTGATTTCTTTCCATTCCCACTGCTACTCACTGCCTAGCTCCAGCCACACTCACCTAGTGTTTGGATTTCTGCACTGACATAGCAATTGGCTTCCCCACAGTGATACAGTTCCTCCTCAAATCAGTTACCCACAGGAATCAAGTGATCTTTTAAAAAGTGTATTGCGGTCATATAAAAATCTTTGTGTGGGGGCACCTGGGTGGCTCAGTCGTTAAGCATCTGCCTTCGGCTCAGGACATGATCCCAGGGTCCTGGGATCGAGCCCCACATCAGGCTCTCTGCTCAGTGGGGAGTCTGCTTCTCCCTCTCCCACTCCCCCTGCTTGTGTTCCCCTCTCTCGCTGTCTCTCTGTCAAATAAATAAAATAATAATTAAAAAAAAATAAAAATCTTTATGTGACCTATGAGTAGAATATCAATATCTCCCAGTTGTCTAGAACCATACCAGTTTTTTGCTTGTTGTAATGATTAAGAATGCCTCTGTTACTCTCAAGTGTGTTCTGTTTTAGAGAATAAATTATATGGTCATATTACCTATGAGACCTCACCTCAGCTGGCCTCTGTCTACCACTGTAGCTGAGTCTCTCTGAGTTATAGCTGCGTTGCCCAGCAGTTCCTGGGATGTGCCATGTTCCCTCCCACCCAGAACTTTTGTGCATGCTGTTCCTTCTTTCTGGAATATTTTCCAAACCTTCTTTCTGTTCTATCCAATTTTTATTCATTCTTCAGATCCCACTAGAAAACAAGCTCAAAGAAGGCAGGGACTTCTGTCTGTTTTGATCACTACTGTATTCCAAACACTTCGAACAGTGCCTGACACGTAATAGGCACCGACTAAATATTGTCTGAATGAGTCCCGACTCAAGCATGACTTCCCCAGGGAAAACTTCCCTGCCCTTTATTCTGCCTCTACCCCAGGATTTGTTCAGTTTCTTTATGAAATATTGTTATAAAGCCATGCCCCTTGTTTCAGAGCATTTATCTTAGTTATGATCTTTCAATCATTAGTTCACTAGACTTTGACTTCGATGGGAACAAGGACTCTTTCCATTCTGCTTAATTTTGTGTCTGCACCACATACCGTACTGATCTAAAAATATGTGTTGAATGAAAAAATGAATGAACAGTGACAAGAGCACCATATTAGGCATTTTAGCAATCCTAAGAAAAATTGGATAAGGTCTTATTCTCTAGAAGCTTATAATTTATGTAAGGGAGAAGAAAAGACAAAAATACACAAGTAGGTGGCAGTACAAGATGATGGATTGACTCAGAATTTTAGAACAAAGGACCCTAGAAATAATATAGATCAGCCCTCACTCATCATAGCAGTATTAAGTGACTATCACACAGCGAGCATGACAGTCACATGAAGTATCTGGATAACAAGTACTTGAGAGGTTCAGAAGTGAAAAATATTGCTGTGTCCTTGAGCGGCAAGGAAAGATTATAAAAGAAGTAAACTTGAATTGAGTTTTGAAGGATTCACTCTTAAACAAACATTTAAGTATCTATTATATAACAACAAGACTAAGACACAGGTCCTTGCCCAGGTAGATTAGGGGTTGGCAAAGTGTAGACCTCAGGCCAAAGCTAGCTACCTATTTTTGCAAATAAAGCTTTATGGGAACATAGTCACATCTATTTACATACATCTTGTATGGCTGCTTTCCCACCGCAACCGCAGAGCTGGGTAGTTGCGACAGAAATCACATGGCTCACAAAATGAAAAGAAAAAAAATTACTGTTTGGCTCTTTATAGAAGAGGTTTGCTTACTGCTAAGTTAAAATCTCCAGGTTGAATGGGATAGATAGCCATAAAACACCAAAAATTGTATGAGATATGGGCTGAGTAAAGCTATGTCGGAAGTTTCATGTGAGAGTAATTAAAGAGGAAAAGCTTAATCAGGAAAGGAGTCCAGGAGTGTGAGTGAGGTCTTGAAGGATCAGATGATCTGTAGGGAACTGATTATAACAAAATAAGAAGGAAAAAGGGGATACACTAAGAACTAAGGTAAGAATACACTAATGAACAAATCTCACTTGGGGGCGGGGAATAAACATAATTTCCAATTGGGATCCCAGGTTCCCATTGGGAAATGCAGGGTGAAAACTTCATTGAATGAGGCTAAGAGAACTATACAGAGAAACTTGAGTGTAAGGCTGAAACATTTAAAATTCACCATAAAGGTAATGAAGGGACTCTTGTTTAGGGCAATGATACAAAGGAAGGGAATAGATTTTTGGAGTCTGAGTCTGATGACTTGGATCAGGAGGGAATCAGGAAGACCACAGAGGGGGACAGAAGAAATTAGAAATCTGAGAGTAAATTTCTCCTACAGACAGGTCTTTGACAACATAGTGTTTGAACATTAAAAAATAATAGCTGTACGCATTTATTAAAGGATATTTTACATAAAAATCTAGCTTTGTATGGTTTCTTAAAATAACTGAGTATCTGGCAACACTGGGCCTACATTCTTTCATGCAGCAATGGATGGGACCTCAGCAGTGCAGTGTGGAGTTGGCCAGAGCAAGCCCCATTTAATCTTGTAACAGAACCCCTGTGGGCATTGGGACTTGTGGCTTTAGTCCTTGCCATGTGAAGTTTGACATGAAGTTGACAAAGTCTTTAACTGGAACGGAGCCAACACATTCACCTCTTGCTTTCTGCCCTGAACTCCTATCTACTGACTTCTTCCTGAAGCTTTCTTCACTTGTAGATGCTGGGGATTTCCGAGCCCTCTCTCCATCCTCTAATATTATAGTTTCCACCGATTTCTTCTTTCGTAAAGAACCACAACAATTTGACTCATGCTTTCCAGTACAGGTTTTTTGTTTGTTTGTTTGTTTTTTTAATTTACTTCTTCCAGTTTCACTAAGAAATAATTGACTGCACAAGTAATCACTACATAAGTTTAAGGCATATAGCATGATGGCTTGACTTCTGTGTATTATGAAATGATGAACCCAGTAGGTTCTGCTAACATCAGTCCTCTCATTTAGATACAATAAAAAGAAAAGAAAGATGAAAAGAATAAAAGGAAGAAATTATCTTTGTGATGGTAACTCTCAGGATTTACTCTCTCACTCTCCAGTGTATCGTTGGGAGGTGTTAGCTGCAGTCATCATGCTGTACATTCTACCCCTAGCACACATTTATTTCAATACTGAAACTTGTACCTTTTGACTCCCTTCCTCCAACTCCTCCAACCACCACCCTCTGTTTCTGGTAACAAGTCTGATCCCTTTTTCTATGAGTTGTTTGTTTGTTTGTTTTAGATTCCACATATAAGTGAGATCACACAGTATTTGTCCTTCTCTGTCTGACTTATTTCACTTAGCATAAAGACCTTGAGATCCATCCATTTTGTCGCAAGTGGTGGAATTTCTTCATTTTTAAAAAAAATTTATTTGACAGAGAGAGAGCAGGAGAGCATAGGCAGGGGGAGTGGCAGAGGGAGAGGGAGAAGCAGGCCTCCCCACTAAATAGGGAGCCTAATGCAGGGCTCGATCCCAGGACCCTGAGCCAAAGGCAGAAGCTTAACCAACTGAGCCACCTAGTACCCCAGGATTTCTTCATATTTTGTGGTTGAATAATATTGCACTATATATATATATAGATAGATAGATGCATATATATATATGTAATATATATATATCACTTTTTTTAAAGATTTATTTACTTGTTTTAGAGACACGGGGGGGGTGCTGAGGGGCAGAGGGGGATGGAGAGAGAAAATCCACTCAGACTCCCTGCCTAGCATGGAGCCTGTTGGGGCTTGATCTCACAACCCTGAGATCATGACCTGAGCTGAAATCAGTAGTCAGTAGCCTAACCGACTGAGCTACCCAGGTGCCCCATATACCACACTTCTTTATGCATTTATCCATCAATGGACACTTACGTCATTTCCATGTCTTGACTATTGTAAATATGTTGCTGTGAATATGGGGATGCAGATGTCTTTTTGAATTAGTGTTTTTGTTATCTTTGGGTATAGCTGTGGAGGTAGAATTCCTGAATCATATGGTAGCTCTATTTTTAATTTTTTGAGGATTCTCCATAATGTTTTCCATACTAGCTGTACCAACTTATAATCCCACCTACAGCACACATCCATGCCAGCATTTGTCATCTCTTGTCTTTTTGGTAATGGCCATTCTAACAAGTGTGAAGTGATTTTTCATTGTGGTTTCAATTTGCATCTTCCTAGTGACTAGCGATGTTGAACATCTTTTCATGTACCTGTTGGCCTTTTATATATCTCTCTTCTTTAGAGAGATGTCTACTTAGGTCCTTTGCCCATTTTTTAATTGGGTTATTTATTTTTTGCTACTGAGTTTTATGAAGTTTTTTAAATGTCTTGGATATTAACCCCTTATCAGATAAATGGTTTGCAAATATTTTTTCCCCATTCTGTAGGTTGCTTTTCCCTTTTTTTTTAAGTTTCATTTATTTATTTTAGAGATAGATAGAGAGTGTGAGTGGAGGGAGGAGCAGAGGGAGAGGGACAAGTAGACTGCACAGACAGAGTCTGAAATGGGGCTCAATCCCAGGACCCTCAGATCATGACCTGAGCCGAAATCAAGAGTCGGCCACTTAACCAACTGAGCCACCCAGGCGCCCTGCTTTTTCACTTTTTTGATGGTTTCTTTTGCTGTACAGAAGCTTTTTAGTTTGATGTAGTCTTAGTTGTTTATTTTCAACTTTGTTGCTGGGGCTTTAGGTGTGATATCCAAAATACCATTACCAAGACCCATATCAAGGAGCTTTGTTCCTATGTTTTCTTCTGGGAATTTCATGTTTTCAGTTCTTACATTTAATTCTTTAATCCATTTTGAGTTAATTGTTGTGAGAAGTGTAAAATAGGGGTCTAGTTTCATTTTTTTACATGTGAATGTTCAATTATCCCAGCATCATTTATTGTAGAAACTGTCTTTTCTCCATTGAGTATTCTTGGCCCCCTTGTCAGATATTCATTTACTATATATGCTTGGGTTTATTTCTGGACTATTGATTGTGCCCCATCAGTCTATTTGATTGTTTTTAATGCCATTACCATACTGTTTTGATGACTATAGGTTTACAGTACACTTAAAGTGAGGAAGTCTGAGACCTCTTCTTTGTTTTTTTTTTTTCAGGATTTCTTTAGTTATTTGAAGTCTTTTGAGGCTTCATATACATTTTAGTAGTATTTTTCTACTTCTGTAAAAAATACCATTGCAATCTTGATGAGGGTTGTATTGAATCTATAGATGGCTTTTGGTAGTATTAACATTTTAACAATATTAATTCTTCCAATTCCATGAACATGGGCTACCTTTCTGTACCTTCTATTTCTTTCAACAACAGCTTGCGGTTTTTAGTGTAGAGATCTCCTTAGTTAAATTTATCCTAAGTATTTATTGTTTTTTAAGCTATTATAAATGGGATTTATTTATTTATTTTTCAGAAATTTCATCGTTAGTGTACAGAAATGCTAGATTTTTGCATGTTAATTTTTTATCCTGCAATTTTAATGAATTCATTGATTATATCTAACAATTTTTCGGTTGAGTGTTTAGTATTTTCTATATATAACTATAACATCATGCCATCTCCAAATAGAGAAATTTTTGCTTCTCCCCTTCCAATTCCGATACCCTTTATTTCTTTTTCTTGCCTGACTGCTTTAGCTAGGACTTCTAGTACTATGCTGAATAAGAGTCGTGAGAGTGGGAACCCTTGTCTTCTTCCTAATCTTAGAGGAAAGTTTGAAGCTTTCACCACGAACTGTAATGTTAGCTGTGGGCTTGTCATATGGCTTTTCTTATGTTGAGATATGTTATTTCTATGCCTAATTTGTTAGGAGCTTTTATCATGCATGAATGTTGAATTTTGTGAAAAGATTTTCCTGCCTCTGTTGAGATGATCATATGATTATTTTCTTTCATTCTATTAACATTGCTTGATTGTGTATGTTGAACCATCCTTGCATCCCAGGCATAAAACCCTCTTGATCATGGTGAATGATTCTTCTAATGTGCTGCTGAATATGGTTTGCTAGTATTTTACTGAGAATTTTCATATCTATATTCATCAGGGATATTGGTGTGTACTTTTCTAGAACTGTCCTTTTTTGGTATTGGTATCAGGGTAATGCTACCCTTGTGAATGAGTTTGAAAGTGTTTCCTCCTCTTCAATTTTTTAAGAGTTTAGAAGGATTGATGTTAATTCATCTTTAAATATTTTGTAAACTTCATCAGTGAAGTAATCTGGTCCTAGGTTTTCTTCATAGGGAGATTTTTGATTACTGATTCAGTTTTCTTATTAATAATTGGTCTATTCAGATATTCTGTTTTATCCTGATTCAGTCTTGGCATGTTGTACGTTCCTAAGAATTTTTCCATTTGTTCTAGGTTGTCCAGTTTGTTGGTATATAGTTGTTCATAGTAGCCTCTTATGATCCTCTCTATTTCTGTGATATCCATTTTTTTCAAAGATTTTATTTATTTATTTGACAGAGAAGGAGAGAGAGAGAGCGCACATGAGCAGAGGGAGAGGGAGAGGGAGAAGCAGACCCCCCCACCAAGCAGGGAGCCCAATGTGGGACTTGATCCCAGGACCCTGGGATCATGACCCAAGCCGAAGGCAGATGCTCAATGACTGAGCCACCCAGGCGCCCCTCTGTGATATCCATCTTAACATCTTTTTCATTTAGAATTTTGTTGATTTGTATACTTCCTTTTTTTCTTCATCTAACTAGGAGTTTGTCAATTTTGTTTATCTTTTCAAAGAACCAATTCTTAGTTTTCTTAATCTTGTCTCTTGTTTTTCTATTCTTTCATTTATTTCCGCTCCAATCTTTAATATTTCCTTTCTTCTGCTAACTTTGGGCTTAGATTGTTCCTCTTTTTCTAGTTCCTTAAGACAGAGTTATGTTATTTGGGTTCATTCTTGCTTCTTATTGCAGGCATTTATTGCTATCACTTCCCTGTTAGAGCTGCTTTTGCTGTTTCCCATAAGTTCTGCTATGTTGTGTTTCCATTTTCATTTGTGCCTAGAGACTTTTTTATTTCTTTTTTTTAATTCATTCTTTGATCTATTTGTTGTTCAGAAGAGTGTTGTTTAATTTCCATATGTTTGTGAATTTTCCAGTTTTTCTCTTGTTATTTATTTCTAGTTTTAAGCCACTGTGGTCAGAGAAGATACTTGGTATGATTTCTATCGTCTTGATTTTACTAAGTCTTATTTTGTGGCCTAACATAGGTCAACCCTGGAAAATGTTCCATGAATGAATGTTTGAGAAGAATGTCTGTTCTGCCTTGTTGGATAGAATGCTTTGCATCTATTTGTTAGGTTATTTGGTCTATAGTGTTGTTCAAATCCACTGTTTCCTTATTGCTTCTCTGTCTGGATTATTTATCCATTGCTGAGAGTGGGGTATTAAATTCCTTAACTATTAGTATATTACTGTTTATTTCTCCTTTAAGTCTGTTAGTTTTTGCTTTATATATTTAGATGCTCCGATTCTGCAGGCATAAATGTTTACAATTATTATACCTTCTTGATGTATGGATGCTTTATCATTATATATATTGGCTTTCTTTGTCTCTTTTACCATTTTTAGTTCAAAGTCTATTTTGTATGATGTAAGTGGAGCTATTCCTGCTTTTTTTCTTCTTTTCCTTTTGGTCACCATTTGCTTGAAATATCTTTTTCCATCCTGTCACTCTCAGTCTACATGTGTCTTTAAAGCCAAAGTGAATCTTCTGTTGGCAGCATATGTTGAATCTTATTTTATTATTCATTGTGCAATTCTATGTCTTTTGATTAGAGAACTTAAATCTTTTATGTTTAAAGCATTTACTGAGAGATAAGGACTTGCTACTGCCATTTTGTTAATTGTTTTCTGGTTGTTTTGTAAATCCATTGTTTCTTATCCTCCTGTCTTTTTTTGTGTGTTTTGATGTCTTTTGGTATCAGTATGCTTTGACGTCTTTATCATGTTCTTTTGTGTAATTACCACAAGATTTTTCCTTATGAGGCTTACAAAAATATATTAAACTTGTAACACCCTATTTTTAGCTGGAAATAAATTAACTTCAATAGAATTAGTATGTTTTATACTTTTTCTTCTCCGCCTCAAATCTTAGGTTATTGTTGTTACAGTATACATATTTTTTATATTGTGTAGCTAATAACAGATTGTTGTACTTATGGTTATTTTTGCTATACCCTTAAAAAGAACTTTTAAATTAGAGTTGTGAGTTACACACCAGTATAACCATATTACAGACTCTAACTATGACTATTTACCATTTTCAGCAAGATTTAGGCTCCTTTTTTGCATTTTTATGATGTTAATTAGCATTTTTACTTCCACTTAAAGAATGCTCTTGAGCATTTCTTGTAAGGTAGGTCTCAGGGTAATGAACTTTCTCAGCTTTTGTTTGTTTGAAAAAGTCTTTATCCCTCCTTCATTTCTCAATGACAACTTCACCGGGTATAGAATTCTTGGTTGATAGTTATTTTCTTCCAATACTTTGACTATATCATCCCATTCTCTCCTGTACTGAAAAGTTTCTGCTTAGAAATCCACCAGTATCCTTATGGGAGCTCCCTTGTATGTAATTTCTCTCTTTTCTCTTGCTGCTCTTAAAATTCTTTCTTTGTCTTTGACCTTTGACAATTTAATTATAATATGTATCAGTGTAGCCCTATTTGGGTTCAACCTATTTGGGGTCTTTTGGGACTCATGAATCTAGAGGTCCCATTCTCTCCCCAGGTTCAAGAAATTCTCAACCATTATTACTTTAAATATACTTTCTTCTTCTGGAACTCCCATAATGTGAATATTGTCCCTTTTTATTGTGTCCCATAATCCAGTAGGCTTTCTTCACTCTTTTTCATTCTTTTCTATCTTTGCTCCTTTGACTAGGTGATTTCTAATGTCCTCCTCCAGGTTACTGATTCTTCTGCATGGTTGAGTCTACCTTTGAAACTCTGTTGACTTTTACAGTTCAGTTGTTACATTTTCAACTCTATGATTTCTGGGTTTTTATTTATTTATTTATTTTTTTATGGTTACTGTTTCCTTGTTGAACTTCTCACTTTGTTTATGCATTTGTTTTCCCAGCTTCATTGATTTATCTGTCAGTTTTCTGGTATTTCACTAACCTTCCTTAAGAGGATTATTCCCAATTCTTTGTCTGACAGTGTATAGGTCTCCATTTCTTTATGGTCAGTTATTGGAGCCTTATTAGTTTCCTTTGGTGGTGTCATGTTTACCTGATTTTTTCATGATCCTTGACTCCTTATGCTGGTATTTGTGCATTTGCATAATGGGGCTCCTCTTCCAGACTTTACAGGTTTGCCTTGGCAGAGACGATTCTTCACTAGTCAGCTTAGTTTGGGTTTTTGGGTGTGTCTGCTGGTAATACCCTTGGGCAGATGGGACCTGCTATTATGGTCTATTTTGGAGGAAGGCAACTTTGAGCTCTGAAGATGGGAGGGGGGTATGCTACTAGCTGACAACAGTTGGATGGGATTGCTGGCTTTCTTCCCTATCCAAGTGAGGCTGAAGGATGGGTTTCATGTTCCTTGGATTCTCTGTCAGGCTTACTAGAGGGGTGGGACTGAGGACTATATTCCCTACTGAACGGGGCTAAAAATTAGCTTCCCTGCCTTAGCAAGGCAGCAGGACAGGACTCAGGGCCTGTACAGCTTACTGTTTGTGGACCTGAATTCTCTGGTCAGGTGAGGCCACTGGTTTTGCTCTGCAGCTGGGGGAAGTTACAGGCTGTGCTCTCTGTTCAAGTGCCACCTTGTGTCCTCCTTTCTTTAAGCTCAAGTACTGCTGGGCTGTGCAGCTTTCACTAGCCCTTCTGGTCCAACAGGTCAGAAGACATTCTCTACAGCAGGTGGGTCTATGTCTCAGTTCCCTGGCCTGGGCAGGAGGTGGAGGGGCTGCTCTAAGCTACTCTCAGTTTGCCAAACAGGCTCTCTCATTTCTTTAGGATTTTTTTTTAATTCATCCTCCGTCAAAAACCATTCCTCTAAGAAAGTTTTTTTTAAAGAGGGTAGCTTGTGGTACATTCCCTCCAAAATTATTTAGGATCCTGCATACGATGTTTTCTCCCTTTGCTTGGCTGTTAAAAATAGACTACAGTCTATTTCAATATAACTTTCAGTGATATGTGATTCCAAGGGAAGGAAGTGCTATAAACGGTGGTTAATCTGCACTTCTGCTGAACTGGGGTACTTCCCTGTTACCCCTACCTGGGACACTGAACTTACCGTTGATGCACTGTTTCATAACGAGGTAGCAGACCCTGTGTTGGATCCTGCTGAGCAAGTGGTATAGACACATGTCTACGTGTAAAGCCTGGTTGTGATCCGTTCACATGTGCTTTATGTTTCAAGAAGAATGATTTGGCCCTTGCAGAGCAGTTCAGGCCAGAATTTTGTGTCAAAAGCAGGCTGTTACAGAGTTGGGATCCTGCCCAGATGACTTAATAACCAATTTTTAGTGTTTTATTAAAATGCATATTGCAGCATTTCTGAGCTGTTGAGCACCCAACACTTTGGGCAAGGTCTCATCCTAGTTGGAAAAGAAAAGCCACTGACCTAATTCTGTGACCTTAACTTTCCTCTGTCTTGTCTGCACAGTGAGTGGGTTAAAGTGGATGATCCTCAGGTGTTCTGTGCCAACTGTGAGTGAAGAGATGGATGGTGGAGCTGCGTCTGTCCACAGGGAGCCTAGGTCTTCACGATGCCTGAGCCACAGTGCATGGACCAAAAAGCTGTTGAAAGCCCCAATTTCTCCCTGGAGTAAGGATTTTGATGGGGCAAGACTGAATGCTTATACAGAAAGCCTGTGTGATGAAAAAAATGCAGGCTTTGACTTCAGACACACTGAGGTCCCTATTTGAGTTCTTCAACCTCATATTGCTTATTCAATTTCTCTGCCTTTCTTCTATGCATATATGGAGAAAGATGTCTGGTGTCTCTCCTTCTTCTTATAGGGACACCACTCCTATGAGATTAGGGCCCCAACTTTATGACTTTATTTAACCTCAGTGACCTCCCCAAAGGCCCTATCTCCAAACACAGTCATTTTGGAGGTTAAGGCTTCAACATATGACTTTTGGGGGGGACACAGTTCAATCATCAACACCTCTCTTGGAGTGCTGTTGTGGAGATGAGACAGAGCAAAATGAGGTGACATATGCAAAGCACCTGACAGAGTTTCTGGCTCCCTGCACAGCCCCAAGGAGCACATGAACACCCCAAAAGATGTATTCCCTTAAGAAAGCATTCACCCTCATTATATACTTAAGACAAGAAAGCAAGTGGCAATCAATAAATTTGCAGTTTACTATGCAAAATACCTGATTGTGCCCATAATAGGGTGTCTAATTCTCTAAACGTTGTTGAAAATAATTTCTTTTGGTTTATTATTAGTAATTAGAAATTTATTCAGCTTTTAGACTTAGTTCATTTTTCTAAGACAAGAAACACTGCATAGAGGGATGCTGTCCAGTGCCTATCCCTTTGCAGTAAACAGCTCTTGCTTCTACAGCTAGTACTCTGTTAGCAGGCACCAACTGACAGTTGTCCGCCCAACTGGAGAGTGTAGCCAGATCATGAGCTCATCTGAGGCCTGCTACTTGATTTTAGGAACAATGTCTATGCTATTGTTTTCCACAAGAAATAATGGAAATAATTAAAGCCAGTATGTCAACATCTCTCTCTCTGTCTACAGAGAGACAGAGACACACACACACATACACACACACACACACACACACAGAGAGAGAGAGAGAGAGAGAGAGAGATCCCAGATGGACTTGACAGGCTTGACAGTTGACAATTATCCCAAAGGCAGCTAAAGTAGTAAAGAATACCTTCACAGAAAGAAAAGCATTAAGATCAGACAACTGGGGGGCCAGAAATGTCTTCAAGCTGTGTATGGATAATCAGACCATGATAGTATTACCTATCATTTTTGCTGAAATGAACTTCTAATGAATAAGAAAATTTTTCTGCAATGTGTTGATACTGGCTCAAACATTAAGGTTCTTCTGACTTCTAAATAATAACAAAAAACCCACCATTTGAACATGATTTAGCTCTCTGTAGCCATAAAAATCACATTTTAAAAGTCCTGAAGTATAATAATTGGGCAAAAAAAGAAATGATTAAGAAGAGACATCGAGGGTGTTCACTGTTTAAGTCTAGAATAATGGGAATGGACAGAGAGAAGATCCAGACAACATGTTGACTCTGCAATAAAAATGCATGATTAGGCAGGATCCAGGAGGTGGCTAACCAAGTATTAGAATAATTACAATTGTTTACATTTGGAGATGCCTTGAGCCTTTCCTGAAATAACTCAGAAACCCTGATCTTCAGTGTAGATTTATTAGTACCAAGCAATGTGTCAGGCACTGGGTAAAACGAGAATATGTTTTGAAAGTAAAACAGCCATCTACATTAATGTATCAATACTCTTTGAATAGTATGCTCTTCCTGAGTTTATATTTGCAGAGTTTTCTTTTTCTCTTGGGAAAAAGAGACCAATGCTTTGCCCGACTGAAGTTGCCAGTAGCTGGCTTTGAAAGGTGATCCTGAGATTTCTGGGTTCACCACCAAGACGAAGCTAGAGCACTGGCTGGAATGAAGGCAAAAGGAGGTCTTAGGTTCAGGTCGTTGGAAGAAGCAGAGAGCAGACCTCCCCAACAAAAAACAATGGATGGGGGCTTGTCTCAAAGGAACCAAGGGTGGATTCAGGAGGTGATGAATAGAAGCAGTGGCAAGGTACTCTCAAGTCACAGAATGAGAGCCCTCTGGGACATAACTGCATCCGACTCTGGGACCAGAGTCTGTCTTCCAGATAGTGCATTCTACCATTATTGAGATTCAGAGGAAGAAGCATCATTTCTCAGAAAGTAATTGAATACCCGTTACAGTTTATTTATTTGTTTGTCTTAAAGTATTTATGTAAGTTCCAGTTAGTTAACATACCATGTAATATTAGACTCAGGGGTACAATATAGGGATTCAGCACTTCCATACATCACCCGGTGCCCATCACAACAAGTGCCCTCCTCAATCCCCATCTCCCATTGCACCCCATCCCCCAACGCCCCCCCTCCTCTGCTCAGCCTCAGTGTGTTCTCCATAATTACGTTTTACTAACCGGAATTCTTCTCCATCTTTGGATCTTAGAATTTTGTGTGACTGACTCACCTTCCACTGCTTTAAAGTACTTTTCTCCTTCTGTGTTTTTATTGTCTATGTGTATTCTTAATCTTCAACTCAATACCTTTTATTTGTAAAGCATCAACTGAGCTATGCAAAAACAAATAAGATATTTTGCCTGTGCCCAAAGCACTTTGAGTCAAGGGGAGAGGGATAGGAGGATAACAAATAACAGTTGGTTGTCCCTGCCCACAGCTGTAGCCTGTCTTCCCCGAAGGCCCGTACTCTGAGATTCAGTCATCCGGAATTTCTTGCAGTCCCATGATAGACTGGGTCATGTCCTGCCTCTATATCTCCACACAGTCTGAAGCCCCCGCCTAGCAACCTTCTCAGCTTCCTTCCTGCCTCAGCAAACTCTGATTTAACATTCACCTTCAATCTGACCTCTGGGAAGCCTTTCCCTGACATCCCAGGTTGTTGTCAGTGATCCTAAATATCAGGCTGTGTTACAATGCCTTGGATGACGAAGATCTGTGTAACAGGTTGCCTTTACCATAAAGTATAAGGGGCAGAAACTCCTTTATCTGCAGTCCCAGCGTCTGGTATGTAAGGAGGTAGGAGGCTTTTCAAGATTTCTGAGTAGAGGGAGGGTTGTCATGACTTGATTATCTCGTATGTGTGAAGTGTGTGTGTGTGTGTGTGTGTGTGTGTGTGTGTGTCTGCAGGCGTGTATATATTTTTCTGAGATTTTCTGGAATATGAGGAAACAATTCACATTCACCTGGTATAAAACACAGCTGGCAAACCTTGGATATAAAGCGTTTGTACACTAGACGAGTAAGCAAATATGGGGTACGCATTTAAATCGAGGCCCCAAAAGGAGGCGTTAGTGATATATAGCAGAAAGGGGATGGGAGGATTTCCTGGAAATTTGGTTCCAATCATGTCCCTCCTGCGAGGCTCCTCCAATTACAGTGAGCAAGATAAAGGCCCGGGGAAGGGGGCACTGAGAATGGTTGAATTCATTTTATGATGTTAGGATACAAAACAATGTAATATAATATCAAAATACTGTGCGATGGAATGCTGATATTTCAATGCCATAACTGAAAATGGAATATTCAGCTCCCTATGAAACAAATTGTACTTTTGCTGCCTCATTTATTATTTTTTCCCCCAAAGTTATTTTGCAAATTCTTTAAATCCATTTTTTTTTTTTTTTTACTTTGCGTATTACTAGGTCCATCACTGACATGGAACTAGTTACTTTGCTTTATTACTTTTAACTGCACTTATGAAGCTTTTTTTTTTAAGAGGAAGAACTCTTGCACTGATGATAAGTTGAGATTTTCTAATTCTATATTTTATTTCATCATGTGATTTATTTAATTTTTTCTATCATATTCTTTTAATTTTTAAATCCAATTTCCATGTGGGGGCTTCCATAAAATCTAACACCTATTCATTTATATTGATTTACAATGTTGATTTCAGTATACTCTAAAATGTTCATTTTTAATGTTTGTACTCATAGATAATGCATATCATCAAGTTTTAATCTAAATCATTAATACATTTATTCATCTTTAACTACCAAAGTTCTTCATGTTTATACTCAAATGTTTTGTAAGATTCATCAAAATGCATCGCCAGAAATGTGTTTTTATTTACAACATCTTTGTGCATATGTGTAGGTAAGAAAGACCTATTACCAAAATCTTTTAGGAAAATTTAGAATAAGAAGGAAAGTAGAATTTATGCTGTTATTCACAAGTTAGTTGAATATTCTTTTAAGAAGATAACACTGGAGCCTGTGTTCATCAAACAAGGAAAAATATTATATTTCCTGATCATTTTTTCATTTATCAGTTGCATATAGATGGTATAACTGCCATAATGAAAACTTTCCTTAATTCTCGTCCTAAGGACCAAAAAGCTTTTATTGCTTAGTAGAAGCAATCTAGGTTTTTAAAAAATGTGATTCATAATGAAACTCTACATAGATGTCTTTTTTTAATGTTAAAAGCTAAAGCTTCTTTTATTCTCATTTCTCGAGAAATAAGCCCCATTGCCTTTCTCAAACTCTGAATTTTGCACTCGTGCAAAATTGTACAAGTGTGGCCTTTAGGTGAAAAGAAATACGGATGTCGTTGCCTGGCTCACTCTCAGCTCCAAGTCCTTTAGAAAGGTGGTTTTCTTCTACAGCAGAGAGTTTGGTGGGATGCACAGAGGCTTTGGAGTTAGACAGAAGTGCATGCAAATCACCACTCTGCCACCCACGACCGATGGAACTACTGAAACTCTCTGACCCTCAGCTTCTGGTTAAAGTGGTGATACTGTCACTGCCCATCTCAAGGAATCATCTCAGGAATGAGATACTTCACATGGCGCTTGCTGCAGAAGGTGCTCCAGCACCTGCTCATTCCTTTCCTGGCAGTCCACGAATGCGATGTAAATAACGATAGCTACAATCATGGTAATGTCACTGAACAGAACAGAAAAAACAAAACAAAACAAAAAAAACAAACCTAAAAAGCAGTCCTAAATAGAGAAATCAGACTGTCAGTTAACGGTGACACAAACTTTTTAACCATAATTAAAACATATTTAAAAGTAAGTCGATTAAAATCATCCTATATTGCAGAGACCAGGAATGCTGAGTCTCTAAGCCATGTGAGGGAGTCTCACCACTTTGAAGGGCCTTGGAGAAATCACCAATATTCCAGCAATGGAGAGTAGGCTTCATCTCAGGAGGCAGAGCTAGGTTTCTCAAGGTAACCCAGAGCTCTTAAAAAGCCCACTAGGGGTTTCCTCTATCCTTTGCAACTCCTGGGATTTAATATAGACAGGAATATTCTTTTTTTTTTTTTTCCCATTATTGCTTTGGGTTCTATCTTCAAAGCGTTGGTCAGGCACATTACGCGTTGGTGATAACACACGCCATAGTGGCTTTATCACCAAACTCAGTAAATAAGAGTAGCCTTCACTGAGATACTCTAAACCCTGGGTGGGGGGTGGGGGGGGCGGACTTCTTTCTGGCCACGAATAAGCTGCTGGAGGCTGATGCAGCCCGCCACCATCGGGTCCCCTAGTGAATACTCCCTGCTTGTGAGGTGGGTCCCTGCGCTAGATGTTATATATCTAACCTCTGCAGTTCTAACTCAGCATCACTCAGTGACAAACAGATAAGGCGGTATCTCTGAAAGCTCCCAGACGGAACGCTGTTAGACTGTCATCACTGAAATCTCGCCGTCCTTCTTTCAGGTCTGAAGAGCTGCAGATGTGAAGGGGGGATTGAGGACAGAGGAGAAGGCCAGAAAGGGCAGACTGGAGATAAGAAGGCTCCCAGAGCAGAGAGACCCGCCGTCGGTCCCAAAAGAGCCTTGGCCCGTGAAAGGGGTTATCAAAGTGCCCCTGGCAAATGTGGCTGGCTCTGCTAAGGTGTCCTCTGTATTCAAGCGCATGTTTTTACTATACATTTTAACATGTGCAAAAAACAGACATTAAAAGAGCCCTAGTCAGGACTTTCTCAGTCTTTATTCTTAAATTTATTTCCTAATGGACTTGGCTAACGGCACAGATCTTGGCTGCGGTGGAACCCAGACCAGAATCCAAACCTTCTTATTATTATTGTCATTGTCACTGTCATTGATCTTGTTATAACGGGTTAATCCTTGCAGACTGCTTGCTGTTTTCTTTGCAGTATGCTGAGTACTTTTTATACATAAGAACATCTGAGTTGACTTGAATAGTTATTTCTCCAAAGAAGATAAGCAAATGGACAGCGCATGTGAAAAGATGCTCGACATCATTAGTTACGAGGGAAATGCAAATGAAAACCACAATGAGAAATCACTGTACGCCTACTTTTATGGCTATAATACACAGAAAAGGGGGGAAAAAGCGTTGGCGTGGACGTGGAGAAACTAGAATCTTGTGCATTGTGGTGGAAGTATAAAATGGTGTAAGACACCTTGTTCCTTGAGAAGTTAAACATGGAATTAGCATTTGACCCAACAGTTTCACTCCTGGGTACATACCCTTCATTAAAAACAGGTACTGAAACAAAGGCTTGTACACCCATGTTCACACCAGCACTCTTCCCAGCAACAAAATGGTAGCAACAACCTGAATGTTCATTAACAGAAGAATGGATAAACACAATGTGGTATATACATTCAATGGAATATTATTTAGCCATAAAAAGAATAAAATCCGGATGCATCTTATAATGTGGCTCAACTTCAGAAATATTACGCCAAGTAAAAGAAGCCATACTCAAGGGTCTTACGATGTATGATTCCACTTATATGAAATATTCAGAAGAGCTAAAGCTGTAGAGACAGAAAATAAATGAGTGGGTGCCAGGGGCTGAGGGGGGAGAAGGGGCAACGGGGAGGAAGCTTAATGGATACAGAGCTTTCTTTTGGGGTAATGAAAACGCTTGGAAGTACACAGAAGTGCGGGTCACACAACATTGTGACTGCCCTAAATGCCATCAAATTAGTCACTAATGAATCATTGAACACTACATCAAAAACTAATGATGTACTATATGTTGGCTAACTGAACATAATAAAAAAAATGGTTCATTTTATATGATGTGAATTTCGCCTCAATTAAAAAAAAGTTGGAAACTATTTGATCCATATGAGCCATCTGTGATGTGGGCACTATTTCCCCCATTTTTCAGATGTATTCTTCCCGCTGAAATAAATATTAGTTTTAGCAGAGGACACATGGCATTATATTCAGAATGGGACTTGACAAATGATAGGAAATACAGGAATTTGCCTTTTGAGGAAGGCATAAAAAGACTGGCGCTTGCCACCAAGTCCCATTGGCCATTAGCATGTCGGCAGGAAGCCCAGTCCTAGCCAAGACTCGAAGACCACCTTTGCTACCAGTGTGCACTGCGGTAACGGTAAGAAAAATGGTTGGTAACAAGAGTGGGAATCAGGGCGGAGGCGTGTCTTGCTTCCTCCTCCTCTGAGCTACCGAATCTTCCTTCAGTATTTGGTTTCCGAGGGATGTCAGATGTGTGTGATGAAGGGAGAAACCCAGGGAAGGATGTTGGAGACACATTCCCTCACCCACCCTCTTTTTACAAACATGCATCTGCAAGAAGATGGACCATCAGGGTTCTGTTGCTGTTTGTCTGCAATAACTGCCACCTACATAACTTGCAGAGGAAGCCTTCAGTGAGGAGAAGGTCTATCTAGGGACTCAGCTCCAACCAAATCAACAATTTTTTTTTTATTAATACCATTAGGCAATAGCTAACATTTGTTGAAAACTTACTTTATGCCAGGCCCGATGAAGCACGCTTTACATACTTCATCTCTCTTAACTTTTGCAATGCCAGACCAGCTAGGTATCATTCAAGTGAGGAAATGGGAGCTGGAGAGAATAAAAAATTGTATAACTGGTGAAGATCAGAGTCAGGATTTGAACCCATGTCTGTGTGGTGTCCGATCCTGTGGTTTTAGGTATTCATTTTGATTTTGCCCTCTCCTCTCCTCTCCCCTCCCCTCCCCTCCCCTCCTCTCCTTTCTCCCTTCCTTTCCCATTTTCATAAGTTCTGCTCCTCCAGTCTATCCCTAATGCCACCTCCAAGAATGGCTTCCTTCACTCTCCTGCTTTTCTCCAACAAATATCCCTGACTCTCACCCAAAGGGTCTTTTCTTCGTTGGAACACAAGTGTTTTCTGTCTCACTGGCATTTGTCTTTGCTTTGTTCTAAGCGTCGCACTGCTAATTCTGTGAGAGTACTAAGGAAGGCAAGGGACCATGTCTAATACTTGTATCTCTGACCTTGTCTAGCACAATACCTTGTTCACAAGAGTTCAGTAATTATTTGTTCAAAGAGTCTTATAAATTATCTGCCAGGAGAAACATTTTCTTTATATAGAGTTGTTTGTTAAAACTTCGTCATGAAATTGGATTTTATTTCCTCAGTCTTTTACTAAATGTAATTTTTGATACTTTGGTAGCATTAAATAAATAGGGTGAACATTAGGCGAAATATTCCTAATTTTAACATATGACTAAAGTGCTTAAAATATTAAGTGCTAAAACTTATTTTTATCCAAGTACTTACTTGAACCAACATTGAGACTAAAGGGAAAAGAGATTACTCTTTGTAATCTATTACTTTAAACCTCTTATTCTCATGAGTTTTCTGATAGGTCCATATAGAGAAATTAATTTACACAAGTAGTCAGCAGAACTGCTAAAAAATGCAAGCATGAACTACTATGCACTTTTTCCTTTGTGTGACTTCTGCATATTTCAATATTTAGTTCATCACCTTTAAGATGTTCCAATTCACCAGCTGTAAGAATACTTATCAGATTATAGAGCAGCACTAAAAATAAACTGATGTTCTTGAAAATAAATGAGTCAGCACATTCTTAGCTGCACTGTTTTCTCATGTGACCCATATTACTTAACTAACTTTTTCTTTGTGATTGTTCATTTATCATATCAAAAGTTTCTTTGGACATCTGCTTCTTTGAGTACAAAAGCACAAGCTTGTTGAAAATGTTCAGTAGAAGAATAAAATAACTCTAGTCCGGATTTACAAAAGCAAGACATTAATGAGGCCAGTTACTATGGTTTTAGCTAAAGATCCTTTTTCATTTTTTTAAGACATAAAGGAAGCTATATAATTTTCAATGTCAGTGCAGCCTGTTGACCAAAATAATAATAATAATAATAATTTACATACTGCTCATAATATTAAACTTCAAAAAAGCCTTTCGGCTTAGTTTTCACCAGAGGATATTTTTGATAGAGCTCATCTCAAAATCACTTGGAGTCCAAAGTGTCTATGCAAAACCATTAATCTCAGAATGTGTCTAAACACCAACCTTCAGACAGGCTGCAATTTACCGTTCTCTGTGACAGATAAATAGCTAGGGGAGCACTGTCATCTAACCCTGGTGCTTTCTGTAGTAGTCATAGAAAGAAAGGTTTTTTTCTTACTGCCTTGTCATAAAAAGACTACAAAATCCATCAACACGGTATAACTTTACATATAAAAGTAATACTATGAATAGATATTTCAGTCGTCATGTGAAAAATAAACAAGACAGTCTTTAAATCAATGTCATTCACAGCGAATCAGCGTGGACATGTATTGACTGATTTTATAGCGAAAATGGGAAATATATGTAAATTTGACTGCTCTATTTTGACATGGATGCTTTGGGCTATATCTTCAACTCGTATACACCAATACCCAACTGTGAAGGAGGCTTGGATACAAAACTTGGGTTAGTCCTCTTTACAGATGCTTCAGATGCTCTTGTCTTAGTGCTGCTTATGGGACACGTATTCCACAAAATATAAGTTAGCCCGAAAGGCTGGCATATATTAGGCTATGCAGTCAGATACATGCTGATAGTTCCAGTGGAGTGGATTGAAAAAGTAACCCCTGAAATGTGTCCCTAGGATATGTACTGGTGAAAATATTAAAAGCCCCAACAATATAGATATTTATGTTTTTAAATTTTTATTTTATTGTGGTAGGAACAGTTACCATGAGATCTACCCTCTTAACCAGTTTTTAAGTATATAACACAGTACTGTTGACCAACAGGGTCATCAAATACTTCATTTTTCGTTTTACTTTTTAGGTTAAATGCAAATCTAAGTAAGAAGAAAATTAATTGCGACCAATTTTGCCCAACACAGGGACAATTACTAAATAAATACAAATGTGGATACTTCGGGGAGCATTTCATGAAATCGTTGGAGGAGGATATAATCACATTAGATTCTCATCGTGTCTTGCAAGAGGACTTATTTGTACAGTACTGAGGGTAATCAAAACTGATGCGTGAAATTCACACAAGGTCTGCGGTGACATCCCAGGAAGAAAAAAAAAAAGTACGAAAACAACCTAGGAGTCTTTTAAATAACTTTGTAGTTTCTTTCTTTCTTTCTTTCTTTTTTTTTTTTAAACAATGAACTGCAGGTAGAAGTGCTCTAAGATGGAAAGTGAGTGGCTAGGAGGAAGGGAGCGCCACCCGCCCCGGGACTGGGTCTGTACCAGCTAAAGTCTTGTGCATCAGCTGGGACAACTGCTCTCCATGCTTAGGTCACTGATCTTCATCAGGAGCCCACTTGCCCGTCATTAGCAATACGAAAGCTGTACAAGAAACTAGAGGTGGCCAAGATAAGTCACCTCTTATGAGGCACAAAAATCAGCTCCAACACCATCTCAAACCGTTTCCCTGCTTTTTCCTTGAAGGACTTCTGTCCAGCAATGCAGCGTAACCCAAATGTAGGCATTTGTAGAAAATGACAATTTTATGGAATCATGCAAGTGAAATATCCTTTGGTTGAGTTTCACCTGGGAGACAAAATTTGAACTACATGCTGAAGTTTCAGAGACAGGTGACACATCGAGATATGAAACGCATTTATTTGGCCCTCAAACAGTGAACTAACAAATATGTTTCAATGTTGTCTATTACAGGTGCCACATAGCTGAGGTAATGCGTATACCTGCCTAGGCAACATATGCTTCTTAATTTCTAAGTATATGTGATGTATAATATTTCAAGGTCATTGTTTGGGGATTTTTATTTTATTTTATTTTACTTTTTAAAGATTTTATTTATTTATTTGACAGAGAGAGAGACAGCGGGAGCGGGAACACAAGCAGGAGGAGTGGGAGAGGGAGAAGCAGGCTTCCCGCCGAGCAGGGAGCCCGATGTGGGGCTCGATCCCAGGACCCTGGGATCATGACCTGAGCTGAAGGCAGATGCTTAACGACGGAGCCCCCCAGGTGCCCCAGTTTGGGGATTTTAATTCTGTAGCAAGTGCGCATCAAAAATATTCCTTTGGCTTATGTCAGTGATTTTAGCTTTATAGTATCTTAAAATTCATCTTCAGTGTGTGTGGGTATGTAGCAAGTTGAACTTTTATAATTTGGGATTTGCTATAGAAAATGTGTTTAGGTGATTGTTTTAGGCACCTCATAGACTACCCCTAGGAAAATGCCATAGTACTTGTGCTGGAAATATTTTCCTCAAAATGAATGGGTACATTTGTATGTAATCCCTTATACTTTTAGTTGCACCTCCCTTTCAATAGGGCACCAAAACATTTGTTCCCATTTTATGTAAAATTACCTTAATATTTATTTTAGAAGTGTTACTGAAATTAAAAAAAAGCAACATAGCGAAAAGAATTTGTGATTCTCTTTGTGCATTTGTGTAAAACTGGTTAGGAATTTTGACATTGATTTCCTTTAGGTGACAGGGTTTGCTTCAATCGCTGTAACAATTCACAACTTTTTGATAAGGGCAAGTCGAAGCTTAAAGAAATCAATATGATAATAAGTGTACTAAAGCTTATTGTTCTGGAAAATCAAGGAGATCATACGTTGAAGACATATGGGTTAAATTTATAGCTGCAGCATGAAGATTGCATTTAGTTGCTTATAAAATGGACCACGTTTTCAGTTTTCATCCCTTGCTAGTGTGGCTGGTGGCACACACACATCCCAGCGTGCACCACCTACCTCTCTACTTTTTTTTGCTTCAATCCTGCTCCAGACACTCAGTGCCTGGTTCCGGATACTATTTCTGATCTCTTCACTTGGCCAACTCTAGTTTCCCAGAAAAAAGCACTGAAGAGCTAAGATTTCTTCCCCAAAATTATTGTTTTAGCTCCTTCAAAAATAGGAAAAGGAAACCTATTTCAAATTTCTATCATCCGCTTTTATTATACCCCAGAGCATCTTAATCATTTTACTTCTTCAATGATTAAAATGTTGTCCTTCGTAAACGGAAAGGAAAATTTTACTAATCACAAATTACGAGCTTGAAGTAGTTTCTTAGGGAATGAAAAACTAACTAAAAATCAGTTTGGTAAAAAAACTGATGTATTTCTTAGAGGTTTAGATATAATTGAAGAGTTGAATCACAGATATACAAAGATAGTGGAAGGAGGACATATTTATCATTTTTTCAAAGACGTTTTCACTTCTTTATTACTAAAGGTGCAAGGGCACATTGACTAGTGACCAATTTACTTTACTATTCAAGATACGGTGATTTTTTTGTTTTCTATGTCTGGGACCAGTTTTATGCCCAGCAAGAATCTAAAAACCAAACTGGAATTTTATGAAATATATTTAGTAAGTTACTGAACTGGATAATATAAAGCAGGGTCAATAGACGACCTAAAATCTTACTGGCTTTTTGACTCTTCTTAAACTAAGTTTTGGATTTTAAAAACGTGCAGTTTGTAGGCTACCAGAGGAAACAGACCCTGTCTCTTCATTTTCATATGCAATTGGTTGGTAGCCATACAACAACCTATAACCCTAGAACTAGCCCTATTTGGAGATAAAAAAAAAAAAAAAATCAAATGTATCCCAGGGGAATTGCGTTCTTGTCTAAAAGGCAAACAGAAAACACCCACCCTACCCTATTATATCTCTAAAAAGAACCACAGTTATTTTTGTGAGGCATTCCTTTCCCACCAAATTAAGAATTAGAAAAGCCCAAAGGCCTTATAACCTGTTCTGTGACTTTATTATGCATGAAATCCAATCCTGTGCTTTCATTAAGATGGCTCTTCCGATTATTTAACAAAGTCAGTGACATACATATCTTTAAACCGGGTTTTTAAAATAATGGCTCATCGGCACTATCCCTGAAAACTCCAGGCCTTTACCTGGGATACGAAGGTGCCACATTTCTTGGCAGAAACCCTCCAACGGGATTTCCAGCTTGTCTTGGACTCACTCCTCTGGGGTGGAGCGTCCTGCTCATTAAGGTGAAATTTATTCCGACCTGTCTGATCACCTAATGAGGCTTGTCGGGGTGCAAGTGGGGAGAGAACCACCAACAACCAGAGGTCGGATGAGAGATTCAGGTCCAGTTGGATGGAAGCCCTTCATTTTCTTTCTTTCTGCGGCTCCTTTCAATCTCTACCTCCCCTCACCCCTCAAGAAATTTCTCTACTTCAACCTTCAAATATTTGATTCCTCTAGTGTCCATTCACAGCCTCTGAGGTTCAGGCTTTATTCTCCTTCAGGAGCATCCCTCCTCTAAACACTTATCATCCGATGCGCTGTGTAAAGAGAATTCCCAGCAGTAGATTTTACAATGAAAGATAAAGTGTTGCGCATCTGAGTGTTTTCAGGTGCTCGCATCCGTACTTGCAGTGCCTCCTGTTGACAATGAGGGCTATCGCTGGGGGCATAGGAAACCTCTCTATTCTGGGCAGTCTTCAGAAATCAGCCGTATCTGATTGTTCTTTCAGATCAAATGGAGTAGGAAGACAAAGTGAGCTGAGCATATTCTTTCACTCTGCACTTTGTTGTTGAAAGGGGAGGAATCCCACTAGGGCCCCTGACTCAGTTTTAGATATTACCAAACTTTTGTGAGAATTCCTATTCTTCCTCCCAGCCCTACCTCTCCCTAACCCGCCGCCCCTCCCCTCACTGTCAGTTCACCGATGGGGGTTGAATGAAATCTCTTTGCTCCTCTAAAGGTTCGTTCTATGCTGCTAAGAATTAACCGTGCCTAACGCCAAGGCAGGCCACAGATAAAAGTAGCTAAAGGACATTTGCTGTTCTGAGAGGAGGCTGCACGTGGCTACCTGCATTTAGCTCAGAAAAGGATAATTTCCCTCTCTTAAAAGGAATACTTGCAAATTTTCTCATACTGTTCTTGGAGCTCAGGTTGTGGAGTCTTTTGGAAGGTTGCTTATAGTGTGCAAAATGCAAAAGACTTGGGGCAGACGAGAAGGACACCAGCCTAAGCCAGCCTGCTTTATCAGGAGCTAACTCTGGCGCTGATAAATGATCTTCTGAAGAAAGATGTGGCAAAGTGCCTGCCATTGAAAACAGCAAGGAAAATAACAGTGTAGCTGGCATGCTTCTTAAAATGTATTTCTTGTTTTGGACACAGGAAGTCATTTTCCATCAAATTGGAACCTGTCATAATGTAACGTGTCAAAGACATTGTTAAAAAACAAACAAATTGGAATTGAGCTGTGTACCATTAGTCTTAGATCTCTCAGTCAGTTTCACACATTAAGACAGTCGAACATGCAGAGCTTATAAATTCTCCTGGTGGAGAGGTTTTTGGAGAATTTCACAAAACTCGGTGGGATCTTGGTGGGGATACTGACATTTACCACTGAGTTCTTTAATGACAGCTAAACAAGAGAACACCACTCCTAATTTACTCAAGTAGAATTCAATATCATAACAAGGCAATTGCAGGACACTGTTCTTTTATGAAACCAATTTTCGTGCTATGGCTTTTAACTCTTCTATTTACCAGTGACTTCGATTTGTTTTCCAAAGCCTGCATTTTTATCCCGGGAATACGTTTTCTTCTATCATTGTTCTGTTTACCTTCCTTCAAACCTTTCTGCTCTCATTGCATGTGTGCGTGTATATATGCTTTATAACACATTATATGTATATATATACATATATATATATATATACGTATATATATGTCTTACATTTCAAGTGTAACACATGTCCCAATCCAGCATTCCAACTGAAGTCATATAGTTTTATATGGCTCCTGCCCATGGACCCCCAGCACTATGTCCATGTGGTTACCAGAGTGGCAAGCAGCTTATCACTTGTCAAATCTACAAGACATTCCCATGTCTTGCCGTATCTCTAGTTGGCAAAGTCAGTGGAATAAACCATCAGGCAGTTAGCGCTGTTGACTACAAGGATGGAGGAAGGAGCACATTACCTACCTAAATAAAAGAAAAGGTGAAACTTTGCTGGCCCTGTATGGAAAGCCCCCCACCTCCACTGGGTGTGGAGAGCCCACTCTGCCCTACCACCTTTTGGAATGTTGATGCGCGTGGAAGAGTGGACAGAAAGAGGCAAGGGTCATCCTTGCTCTGCTGGGGCAGACTTCAAAAGTGAATTCTATACGCGTGCTGCCCTCAAGCGAGGTAAGATAAATGACCTCAGTCTGAGGTAGAAAGTGAGACACGTCACAAGAGAGGAACAGAGGGGTAGATGGGAATTCCAGGCAGTACTGTTTCCAACTCTAAAAGCCAGAGTGGGTAGGTTGATGGTGAGAAAAAGCATTGTGGAAAGAGACTTGAAGGCTTGCTGCCCTTTGCCCTGGAAGGCTCCTTACCTACAAGTCTCTCACAGTTTCAGTTCTCAGCTTGAATGACATCTCCTCAAAGAATTGCCCAGGACTTCTCCTTCTAAGTAAGATTCTCCTGTTACTCTCTGTCATAGGATCCTGTCAATGTCCCTCCTTTGTAAATACTCAATTACATTATTTGTTTTATACAAGGCCATTGCTAAAGAATTTAAACTCCACAAGTGACCTTGACTCTCTTGGTCACCTCTGTATTTCTGGTGCTGAGCATACTGCCTGACACTTAGTGGACACATCGCAAATATTTGTTGAACAAGAGAGTGAACGAATCAGATGGACTGGGTTATATAGAGGTAGGTGGAGGTGAGGGGGGGGAGATGGGAGAAGCCATTCCTGGCAGAGCAAATGGTAAGAGTTTCTCATAGAGAGTCGAGAAAATGGTTCAGCTTGGCTGAAACACGTGGAAGATGAAAATGAATAATGAGAAAAAAATTTGAAAAGGTTAATTGGAATCAGAGTGCTGGGAGACAGATTTTGCACTTTACTCTACAGGTAACTGATGGTTTTTGAGTGGGAGACTGATGCCATTGCCCCTAGGACATCTTGGGTCCTCAACCTACAGACTTTGAAGGAAGAGCATTTCTTTGCTTTAGCTAGGTCTGGGGTCAAAGCTATGAGCTTTGGGCCAGACCCATGGACCTCAGAGAGAGTCAGATGGAGCTGTCAGGGGTCCTGGATTTAGACTGAAATGAGTTCCAATGAGTTGCTGAGTCCTACAGTGTGAAGGTTCACATCAGGCCAAGCCCAGCATCTGAGATCAATTCAAGTCAACAGATTAAATGCCTCTAGGGTGTGCTCCGCCCTGTGGTGAAATACAAAATAAATCAAAAGCAGGGTTCCCCAGCCTTGAAGGTGATGCACCTGAAGGTACGCAAGGGCATCAGGCAAAGCTCAGGTACCCAGGACCCCTCCCTAAAGAGCACTCTCTGTGAAGTGACCTGGCGGCTCTGGGATCCGGGAGCTAGTTTGGCCCCACTGTAGATCCCTATGGCTGTGTGTCTGGCCTGGTCCAGACAAACCCAGAGAGGCAGCATCAAAGAGCCCAGGTGACGGATCAGCTGCCCGGGGCTCTCGATCTGTCACTAAGAAACCACGTTTCACTGGGCAAGTCATTTTAATGATCAGCATGCCTTACCATTTCCAAACTTGGGCATTTGTTAATTTATCAGCTATTTGCTATGTATCTACTAAATGGCCAAGCACAGTGCTGAAAGAGGCCCAACTTTCCTGGGCTCATAGGAGAAACAAATGACATAATGGATAGGAAATGTGTTCTCCAACCATAAATCCGTGTATTTATACGGATTCACACAAATAAGTGTGAATTATTTTAAGTTGGTAGGAGAGCCTGCAAAGCTGCCCAAAGCAGCCTGGGAGTGTTATGTATCATTTGGTCACAGAAAATATTGCTGAAATGCCATCTTTGAATCAGGTCTTTGAGACCTAAAATACAATGAAATACACAAACACACAAGTATTATAATGTCCTAATGGAACCAGAGTCTGATCACCATGTGTACAAATGCTGATTTGGGGAAATGAGTCCATATTCCCATTTTTGCTTTACAGGAGCACATTGTTCCCAATGGTCCTTCTGTCCTCATTCCCCATCTGCCATGACCATGTGGTGACTCAGGAGCCCACAGGAGAGAACCCTGCAGGGGGACGGTTGGGCATGGTGGGGAAGTATGGTGCCAAGGGATCTCGTGGTGAGGGCGAATGGGGAGGATCTCAGAGCAGGAGCTCTGAGGTGAAGGTCTGACTGAAATCATTGAAGGGCAAAGAAGCATGGTTGGCAGCTATGAAAATAAAAAGAAAAGGCGAAACTTTGCTGCCAATAAACAGGCAGCAATGGCTGGTGAGCCTTCAACAATCCAGCTGGTCCTTGAGAAATGGTGCCTCTTAATTTAGCTCTACTGCTAGCCACTATTATCTGGAAGCCCATTTTTAGCCTGTTGACTGGGACCTCAGCCTGCCCACCTCTCCAGCCCAGCAGAGTCTGCATTCTGTGTTTATTGCCTCTTTCTCTTTTCCATCTCTGACAATTTGCTCTTCCTTCTGATGACACGATCAAAATCCAGCTGGATTCTCTATTTAACTGGGGTGCCTTTCCTTCATAAGGGGTAGATGAGCATCAGGCTCCTCCATGAGGAACCTTCATTGTTTGCGATTAGTGACTTATGGAGTTTCTCAACCTTGGTAGTACTGACATTTTTGGGGGGTGGGGGGTTGTCCTGTGCATCGTTGGATGTTTAGCAGTACCCCTGGCCTCTGCCTACTAGAGGCCAGTAGCATCCATTCCCCAAGAATGACAAGCAAAAAGGTTTCCATTTCCATTGCAGAATGCCCCCTAAAGGGCCAAACGGTCCTGGGCTGAGGACAATTACCTAATCCAACAACACTTTAGAACAACCCTCAGGGCTTTATCTGTGACATGACATTCTGATGAGGTAACGGGATTATTCCAATGATCTTAAGTACTCAAAGTATTTCAACTTTAAAATTTTGAACTATTTAATTGTATTATACAGGGCGACCTTTACTATAACTGTACATTATTTGTCCAGACAATACCACATTTGTTCCTCAGAAGTAGGTACTTAGGAAATATTTGTTAAGTGAGTAAATGATGCTCTTTAGGAACAGGAAAATGCCTCATTTGCTTTTAACTGTGGTCCTAGAGGTCTTCAAAAATACTCTATTATATGGCATAAGAGCAGACATGAACTAAGGATACAAAGAGTGTGGGCATTTCTTGTCCCCAACCTGCCACTAGAAACTTCACTGGCTGAAGCCAGTGATCTCCGGAGACCATTTGAATATCCCTGTGACAAATGCTCTACACAACAGAATTTTCTTTAAGAAATTCTGCACTAATCATCCTTTTCTCTTAATTCCCATGGCATATCATGTGGACTTCTGCATCACATCACTTTATTTGATGTGCTTTGCTTATGGCTTATTTCCTTTAACAGACTGAGAGCTCTTTGTGGGTCAGATACATGTTTGATTCATTTTCTGTATCTCTCCAAGGTCCTAGCACAATGCCACACAAAAATAAATAGATACATATTTAAGGGTGTGCCCTTGTCTTTAAGGACTCAATTTCTGTTCTAAGCCATTTTTTCTTTTTCTCCCCAAAGGTAGGCCAGACAAAACCCGCACTTACCAATGTCTGAGTTTTAACACTTCTAGTTTGGAAGGACCAACATCAAGTTCTTCATTGTTCCTTGACTTATACACGATACTCCCCAAGAGATACTTCTGTATAGCCACAGGTCTCACACGCAAACAAAGATACTGTCATCCATTATTTGCACTCAAATTCTTCTTAGATTTTCCTTTTTTAGGAAAGTGAGCTTTTTTTTTTTTCCTTTTAAGTAATCTCTATGCCCCACGTGGGGCTCAAACTCACAACCCAAGATCAAGAATCACGTGCTCTGCTGACTCAGCCAGCCGGGCACCCGCGCCCCCCCCCCCCCCCCCGGCCATTTTCCTCCTCAGCAGTGATCAGATCTCTTTTTGAGTATCACTTTATCTGGATTTTCAACTTTGGCATTAAAATAATTGTGATCTGAAAAATCCATCAAGAACAGGAGTATGGTTCATGCAAGTGCGTCATACTCTCGTGCTTTGCACACTGAACTTCCTCGCTGAATCTAATGGGTGGTGTTCAAATGGGAGTGGAGCTCATAGGAGGCAATTCCAAGAGGCACCAGGTTGCTGACCGCTCTGCAGAGAATAGCTGAAGCGCCTCCTCCGCCTGCCTCCCACTGTCCCTTTCCAGGACAGAGGAAAGGAAGTCTTCAAACCAGCTCCGAACTCTACTAAGGTAGGTCTTAAGGTCAAAATCTGATACAGAAGAGGGAGTCCTGATGAGGGGTTTTCTTTGCACATCTCATTCTTTGGATAAAGGCCTATTCCACTTTGTGTAAATCTACTCTAAGAACATGCTCACACCAAACAACTTTTGTTCATGAAGTGTGTCAATGGTAAGCAACTGAACAGAGGGAAGGGCTGATAGGTAGATCTGTAGCTGGACATATAAATAGACGCACATAGAAGCCAGCTCACAAATTGCCCAGTCCCCACTCTAGAAACTCTCCTTGAGCAACTCTGAGAAATACCAGCTGACGACTGACTCCCCCATGCTACGTAGGTCAGAAAGATATGAGAACCCAAATATAAAAAAAAAAAAAAATACCACAGCAAAATGTACTAAGCTGGTCCTAAGGAGTTACAGAAAGCTCCCCTAATTGACCACATCAGAGGAGGGTTTGAACTTCTTTCATGAAAACAACTTAGCATTCCTGGCGATAATACCATTTACAATGAGGTTTTACTCTACGTGTGGAAGAAGAATAGAAACGGTATTTTTAAATAAATGCCTTGCAACATGCAGGCAGTGTTTTCAAAAGTATCACCTGCTCCCCTTTTAGGAATATAGGTTGCTGCTCTGCTGGAAAAGTGAGTTGGCTCTTATGAAATTTTTTCAATAAACAGTGTCTGAGATTTTTTTTATTTTTTGGCACTTGAATGATATATGTGTAAAAAGAAAGTTTCCTTTATAGAGGTACAAAAAAAAAAAAAAAAAAACAACTCTTACCCTGAACATGCTATTCAATTGAAGTCACCTTTGTTAATTCAGCTGAGTTGTATCATGTTTACAAAGTTGATTTTTTAAAAAAATTTTGACATTTGACTCTTCCAAGAATTTGCTCTAGTGGCCCAATTTATCACTGTTAGTCTTGCCTAGATGTCACAAATCAACAAGGAGGGTGATATCTAAGTACTTGGATAAAGCAAAAATCCCAATATCTGTGAACTAAAGAAATCCTATATATTCTCAGAGGAATGAGTAAGGAGAAAAAGAGGAACAGAAGTAGGTAGAAATCTATGAAATCAGTATTTTACTTATGTATTCACCTATACTTGTAATGCTTACTACTTAAAAATACTGTGTTATTATGTAACAATCCCTTTCTGGACCATCACATTTTATCATGGTTTTGTATTCATCATTATTTAAACTCTGGAATATCTAAATTTGCACAATAAGGAACTTTACTGAAACTGGGGGTGGAAACATAGGAAAAATTACTTTCAGCTTATAACATTCAAAATGATTACATGAATTCTGATATGATCAACTATTGATGAATTATCAGGGGGTGTTGACGAAGTCTTGTTAGGTCATAGCTGGATGGTAACCACAATCTCATGTGGAATATTCCTTGGGGCCGCTGCTGGCTGCATGGATCCCTGGGTTCCTTTGGTATGACATTTCTTATATGGTCAGGCTTACCAGGCAAAGAACAAATTTGTTATGCTTAGAAATAACATCATAATGGTAAAGGATGTGTGTTAAGACAAAGGAATGAGGAGGCCCTCTCTAATCAGGCTCAGTCTGCAGACACACAGAGCAGAAGGATGGGGCGACAATGCACAAAGGCAATGTTGAAATCCAAAATAGTCAAGGTCAAGTAATTGTGAGCAGTTGCCTCCACACAAGGTTAAGGATATTAGTCTTTGTTATTAGAATCTGTCTCTAAGCTCCTAGAATAGAGACCATCCGGTCTATTATTTCCCAGGAAAACGGTTCACTTATTCATCCATTGAACACATACTTACGGAACTTTTACTACGTACTTGACATTGTTCTCTTGCAGAGCTGGGGATGGAGTAACAAACAGAACGATTGCCACCTTTTGAGTAGTGGCGTTCTCTGAAGCTAGACATGGAAGCTTAGCTTTGTTGCTATCCATTCTCACCTTCCTATTTATCAGGCTTATTTACTTCTGGTAATCTTCCAGAAAGCAGAGCTTTGTATTCCAAGCCTCACGAGAAAGATGACTTCTAGAGAACACTGGCGATTGTCTACATTTCCTGGAGGTAAAACTTTCAACATTCACTGCACCTCCCTAAGTCTTCTCATTGCAGTGTATCCAAGAGGTAGACTGTGGCTTCCTTGAATTGTGGCTGCCCTACTAAACATAAAATAAAATAAAATAAAATAAAATAAAATAAAATAAAATAAAATAAAATAAAATAAAATAAAATAAATAAAAAATATTCTCGGCGTTGTCTATTTCCATAGTTTTTTTCCGCTCATGAAATTTAGATTTTCGCCCCTTCTCTCTCAATAAAATATGATAAAATATAAGAGCACTGAAATGATCTGTTTGTTATAGAAACACTGAAACCCATTTGTTACAGAAAACATGGTGCCCTTGTGAAATAATTACCCCCAATAAAAACAATAAACAATAGGCACAACTTACTGAGTGTGATATATACAGCTACCTTAGTATAGTAATTAAATTTTGTCTTCATAAAATAACGGTAGGGAGGTTTATTATTCCCATTTTACCGATCAAGAACCTGAGGAAGTGAGAAATGAATCGATATTGCCACGTTTTCCAGGTTGGAAAGTGATGGAATGAGAATTTAAACCTAAATTATTCAGTTCCAAGGCCCATGCTGTCTTCATTATATCAAACTGCCCCCATGTAGTATTGTACTTATTTATTTGTTTTTACTGATTGGAAAACTGAAGGCAAAAAGGTACCACCTATTAGGGAAAACCACACACACACACACACACACACACACACACACACACACACACACAATTGTCCATAGAATCCCTGAGGAAATATTTTATCTGATCCTTGAGTGAATAAATAGAAGACTTGTTTCCCTTTAGACCTCTTGCTTTGCCCCTCTCCTAACTGTTCTCTGCTGATGACATTTTAAAGGATCATTTATTTACTTATATCATTTTATAGTATGGTCCCTATCAATGTCCAGGCGTAATCACAATGTCGTCTTTAGAGGGCCTTGAAATGTCTACTGACTTTAACTCTGTGAGGGCAATGCTTTACATCTGATGTAAGATTCAACTGAAATAGTAAACTTCAGCATGGTACTTTTTCGCATGTTTTAAAGTGAGTTTGCCAGTGACCTCTCTGTCTTCAACAGCTATGTCTGCCATTTCTTCACTGTCCCTGGGACAGCCCCAACAAATCCATTTTGCTCACTACCTTCTTAATACAGAGTGGATTGCTTTGCAATTTGAATTCATGATTTTAAAAAAGCAGTGACCTAAAAAGAGGAATTTTTTCCCTAAACTTCTTGTCTCTTGTTCTTATTCCCCTGTAGTTTATACATTTTAGCAAGAAAACCTGTTTGTGCCCCCTTATAGTTTTTTTTTTTCTTTTAACTGAAGCAAAGTGTCATGTTGGCTCTATGACAGAAGACAAAGACATGGACATCATACTTCAGACCCCCTCCTATAAGTCAGATGCAAACACGAACAGTCCAAGCACCCAATCAGTCTAAACATTCCCTTGGGTATAGGCTTCCCCAAACTCTGCAATCAGACAGGCAGCCTCAGAAAGCTGAATCATTCTTCTCTACGTCTCAGGCCAAACAGGTGGCCTTGAACCACACAGCTTATGTCCAGGCTCGGAGAGAACCTTGTTTATTCAGGAGGAAGGGACCAAGAAGCACAGTGGAAAATTACCATGGTGTCTCAAATTTAAAACCCTAACTTTCCCCTTGCACCAAACGCTGTGTCTGCAAAATACCAAAACATCCAGATGAAAAGTAAAATCTGTAGTCAGCCATTCTGATTTTTGATCCACGAGACAGCAAACATAGAGCCACTTATAATCATCAGAGGTGCTTACAATGTTGTTTGACATTGCTAATTTATACTGTTACTTTCATCTTTTCCAATTCTTTGATTATCTGCCAGATGGTAATACAATCAGCCTCCAATCCCAGTGGCGGCAGAGAGGGACAATTCAGTTCGGGGATTTTGTGGGTTCTTGGCTTTTCCCTTTCCATTTTGGTCAATGTTGACCCAGCAGGAGAAACAAGAGATAAAAACTTTATACAAGTCAAAGGCTGTGGAATTTTGGGTTTAATTTTACAAAGGCCTGGAAAAGGGTGGAGTTTGCTGACTAAAAACGACAGCTCTGGTTTATCTGTGGATTTCAATCGCCTACGATGGTCCCTTTCTCTACTTCCGAAGCAGACCACGGAACATTTTACATGTTTTCTGTCCTTCCAACCGACTCCTTTAAACAAGAGCAGGATTCCGTGCCATGAAGTTGGGATATGCAGCCCTCGGGGCCATTTTTTTGCAAAACATTATTTTGTAATTTTTTTACATTTAGGAAATGTTTCTGAGTATTTGTTCGGCTGACTTCAAATATCTGGGTAACCTTAGGAAATTGAAAGTGGTTTTACAATCACACTGAAAAAATACTAGAATGCCCTAAAAGCACACTCACTATAACTCGTCCAAATCAGACCAGGCCAACCCAAGAAATCTTCCTAGCTAATAAGAGTTTGGAGAGAAGTCTTTTCGAGTAGTTTTGCTTTGTTTATTTTTGTTGGGATCTTTTCCCCATGTTAGAAAATATTGTTTTGCCTGATGTAGGAAGAGTTGGGGGGTCTGTGAATGCTAACTGTTGTTTCTTCATCAGGATAGATGCTGAGAGGTGTGTTTTGAAGGCTGGAGCCTACCTACATAGCAGCGACTGTCTCGTATAAAAGTTATCATTCAATGTGTATCTCAGAGGAGCACTGAAACATTCAAGTTTATGTATTCGCTATTAAAGACTAAATGGTTGTCCTAGAGAACCTTCCAGGATGGGCAGAGTGCTTTCCGTGAACTGACAAGAGAAGAGTGTGAAGAGAGGGTACTTAAAAGACAAGAGGAGGTTGACGTGTTTTATTACCACGGCATTCATAGAGAGCGCTTTTTCTAAGGCGAAATGCTGGACGGCCGAAGGACCCTCATCAACAGTGGGTCACAGAGAACCAGGTCCTGCTTCTGCACTGAATACAGACTTATCTTTTTATAGGAGAAAACACACAGGTGATTACATTTCAGCTTAGAGTGCCTGAAATGAGGTGCATGGCTCCCGTTAGGAAGAGGAGCTGTGCACCTAATTCCCGGGACACTTCTGCGATAATTTATCCCCAAAGTTTAATTTATTTGAAGTCTATTCTAAAACTACACAGATAGATTTTTCACAGTGTGCGCCTCTGGCGTGATTCACATTTGAATGAAAAGAAAAGTCAGGGGGAGGATTTGAGGAAAATACCCGCAGAGCAACTTAGATAAATCACTTCTTATCCAGGCGTTATATGATGCACATACATTTCTAGGGTCTTTGTTTCCATAGACTGTGCGAAACCTGATGCTACAATTCTTTGAGAGGCTCTTAAAAGAACAGTAACTGAGGAAATTTTTGAGGGTACATTATAAGTCTATTTTGTAGGAACTGTTTGTTTTATCTTAATGGGAAAATCTCACCATTACCCAAATTGAGATCCAGGGAAGAGAGATAGCCTGCCTGCAGGAGATGGCATACCGTCCAGCCATTCTTTCCAGAGCTTTAGTTTCTACTAATTACCCACTGAGTTTGTAAGGATGGGTATACATGCGAGAACTTTTTATTTTATTTTATTTTATTTTATTTTATTTTATTTTATTTTATTTTATTATGTTATGTTAGTCACCATACAATACATCATTAGTTTTTGATGTAGTGGTCCACGATTCTTGTTTGTGTATAACACCCAGTGCTCCATTCAATACGTGCCCTCTTTAATACCCATCACCGGGCTAACCCATCCCCCCACCCTCTCCCCTCTAGAACCCTCAGTTTGTTTCTCAGAGTCCATAGTCTCTCATGGATCGTCTCTCCCTCCGATGTCCCCCCCCTTCATTTTTCCCTTTCTTCTCCTAGTGTCTTCTATGCTATTCCCATGTTCCACAAATAAGTGAAACCATATGACATGTGAGAACTTTTTTTGAAGGGTTCCCCTGTCACTTTTCGCTGAGATGCCCTTCAGGGAAAAGTAAAAAAGTCAGTGCCTGAGAGCAATCCTCAAAACAAGCATGGTTGCTACTATTCTATGTTAACAATGAAACCACAGTTTGGTTCTTAAAAACACATCCTTCTCTATTCTCTTTGCCCTTCCATAAGCTGAACACCAAAATCCGCTTCTGCAAGTGCTGAATTTGTGTCAAATTTAATGTGGGGAGAAAAAAAAGATGACTTGTTTTAGATATAAAATTAACGCAAATCTAGTAATCTGAATCTAAAATCACCTCAGCAACACACCACAGCGATTGTCGTAGACCCTTAAGAAGTAGGCACTTCACCTCTAAACTCTTGCAATGACTTTTTTTTTAATCTTAAAAAAGAGCCAAATATTGTCTTTGAATGAAGAACATCAAAGAGATATATGCTCAAGTAACTCAGTTTTTCTGACGTAAAAATGTTAGATATTTGTATTTCATAATTATTTCACAACTTAGAAAGTCCTTTCCTCCATGGAGAACTTATCACTGAATTTTATATTACAAGAAGAAAAATAAAAACATCAATCAGAAGAAGGCAAAGAAACTCAAAGAACTCCACCCATAAAGCCAAAAGAGGCACTTGGTGACGGATTTTCTCTGGGAAACTGGATCTTGCAGGTACATTACTATACACACACCCTGAGCAGGACACTTCTCAGGTTTTCTGTTGTAAATTCTTTTATAGCTTCCTGGTAGAAGATGCTTTTCATTTTGTGGAAACCCCTCAGAATATGGTTTTAAATGAATCTGTTCACAAGGTTCAAAAGCTTTAAATTACTAGACCATGGCTACCATTGAGAAGAGGCACTGAGCTATATCAAGGACAGAGAGAGAGAGGAAAAAAAAAAACAGGTACAAGTTTAATTCTCTAAGGTTGCCATGTAAGTGCTGCTCAAAAAGGATTAAGACTTCCTGAGAACAAGAGAGCTCCCGAACACATCGCTCACAAAGTGGGGGAAACACACACATGCTCTATAACCCATTGTGTCTGGTCTGTTCCATCTTGGTAGAAAATTCCCTCTAGTTAAAATGTAGAGATTCTGTATTTTAGAATGTCCTCATTCATCTAATTTTCCAGGAAAAAAAAGAAAGACTGTAGAAATGCCCTTGTTTTTCATATTACCGGAAAGAATATGAAAATCAGATTAATTACATTTTTTAGAAACATCTTCCTAGAGCTGATTCATGGAAGTGAATACCTTAAGAAATGGGCTACAGAGTACAGTGCAGCTTAGTGAAAGTGTATCTTGTCAAGGCAAACGAGTTGTATATTTTAAGAAGCCTTTTTGTCTCATTTGGTAGATCTGGAGACATTTTAGTGCCTGGGACTTACCTTTTCTTCTTCTTTAAAGAGGTGTTTGGTTGTCTTGATTGTGCAGAAATTGCAAATCCCTTTGTCTTAGAAGAGCAGGAATTCTAGAATAAAGTAAATAAAACATATAAACTGAAAGAAACTTGATCTGATGTTTTATATGAATAATTTCAGTTCAGAAACCCTTTAAATATTAAGACATGCATTATAACAAAAAATACTGATTTATAACAATTAAACATAAACAATATTAATAATCATAAAAAGAATGTGTGGCTACCCTAGCAATGTGTTAAGCTAAAGTTTATTTCACGTGTCCATGTAATCCTTTTTGCTTTTTTTTGTTGTTGTTGTAGTAAAAAAGTAAGAAATTTATGGCATATTTATCTTGAGGAAGAGTGAAATGTTTATGAATTTATCTGAGATCTGCCACCTTTCTATCTTGTTTAAAAGCCCCTCCCATCTCTGTCTCTGCTGCTCGTTCTGATTACAGGGCTGTGAGAATTATGTCAACAGTAGGAGATATTTTTAGTCACATCGTATTCCCAGAGCCCAGGATTACAATTACTACTGTGCGAATTTACAAATACTTGTTACTGGTTCTGTTGAAGGAAAAAAAAAATGCATCAGTTTCTTGTTTTTGCATTTTATTTAGTCATTTTAAAGAGCAATCACAGAGAAAATGAATCCCTTGCTTGAGTTTCTCATTTTAGCATTACACAGTCCGTTGCAGTAGTTTCTAAGTGTCAAATAGTCCAATTCTCTCTGTTCCCTTTCTTTCCCTTTTCCTCACTCTAAACTAAACAACAAAAAATAAGAATAAAACCAACTAAACAAACAAAAGACATGGAGGATTTAAGATAGGCAAAGATAAGTAAGAAATTACTTTTAGGTTTTGAACCTTGTTGACTAAGAGATAATTGATATAATCATGGGAAAAAGAGAAGTGGAGAGAGAGAGCTAGTTTTACAGAAAGCTGGTGTTTGTTTGTTTAAATATATTGAGGGGCCAGATCATTGTCTAGTTAATATATTAGCTGAAAAGTTAGGTTATAAAGGTGGGAGTCTTAGAACAGATGTAACTCTTTAAGCAATGGGGAAAAGCTGGTCTACACTTGGGAAATACCTATTAACAGAGTGTTGGGGTGGGGGTGGGGGATGAAGAATAAGCCATAAAGGGGGCAGGAGAACTGGGCAAGAGGAAGGGGCTCAGGATCAAGGAGTCACATTGGAGGCCATGGAGAGAATGTTCTGAGAAGAAATAATTGGTCCACAGTTTTAAATGCTACAGGTGGATTTGAAAGGATGAGAACCGTCTGAAGCTGGTGGATTGGATTTTGGGAAAACACCTTTGACTTATGTGACAGGTATTTTGGTCGGAGAGAGGGTACAAAAAAGCCAGCCAATATGAGGAGGAAAGCCAGATCATGACAGGAATGGGGGAAAAAAAGTATGATAGAGTTGATGGAAATAGTGTTTTGGTAGTCATTTTGCTTTGGGCTGCTTAAGGATGGATCATCCTGGGAATGCTAATGAAACAGAAGTTAAGCCCAGTGGTAAGGGAAAAGCTGCAGATGCTAGAGAAAGGTGAGGTGGGTATGTGCGCGGGGGAGAGAAAATCCGATCAAGTGTGGGTGGGAAGTTTGGCTGTGAAGGAGGAGGGATGCCATTTGATTTGAGGCAGGAAGGAGAAAGTCATTTGTGACTTGAGAAACCGTAAAATGTGAAAGGACTGGAGAGGCTGCTTGGGCAATACGGTTAGGTGTTAAAAATAAATTAACACAAAAGTTCGAGTGGGATAGGGTTATCCAGGATCTCGTTGGAAGATTTTCATGATTTTCCCAAGAAACTGCAAGAGCCACCATCTGAGAAAATCAAAGGTGAGGCTAACCCAAAATTGGGGATCTACTTGGCAAAACAGAAAAAAACAAAACAAACAAAACAAAAAAACCAAAAAAAATTGGGAAGTCAAGGGGGTGTACAAAACGTGGAAAAGAGTAAAGAACTGGATGACCTGGAGATTGGGTTGGGGGTTTCAATCAGTTAACTAAGCCCCTTGTCTTCCTCCCTCCTCTCTCCCCTTCCCTGACTTTCTCCTTCTTTCCTCCCCTCCCTTCCCCTCTTTCTTTCTCTCTTTCTCCTTCCTTCCTTCCTTCCTTCCTTCCTTCCTTCCTTCCTTCCTTCCTTCCTTCCTTCCTTCCTCCCTTCCTCCCTCCCCTCTCTTCCTTCCTCTCTTTCTTTCTTTCTTTTCTTTCTTTCTTTCTTTCTTTCTTTCTTTCTTTCTTTCTTTCTTTCTTTCTTTCTTTCTTTCTTTCTTTCTTTCTTTCTTTCTTTCTCTTTCTTTCTTTCTTTCTTTCTTTCTTTCTTTCTTTCTTCTTTCTCTTTCTTTCTTTCTTTCTTTCTTTCTTTCTTTCTTTCTTTCTTTCTTTCTTTCTTTCTCTCTCTCTCTCTCTCTCTCTCTCTCTCTCTCTCTTTCTTTCTTTCTTTCTTTCTTTCTTTCTTTCTTTCAGATATTTACTGAGTCCTTTCTTTCCTGTAGGCATTGGGCTAGGCACCAGATAAGAAAGAAGAGGGGATGGGGTAACTTCTTAGCACATTTTTCACCATAATCATGTCAGCAACATTCATCTAGCTCCCATATATGTGTCATATATGTAAGTGTATAATATGTGTGTATATGCATACATATATAAGACAGCATTATTTGTGTCTGTGTTCTGCCTCACGTTAATTCATCTCATCTTTTCACACAGTGGGTATCATCTACAGGTCCTCAGTATTTTCATTTCAAACCCTTCATACTCCTTGAGACTGACTGCTGTGTATCTAAGGATGCTGTTTGCCAACAGTGTTCCAGTTGCACAACCAATAACGGCTGTAGATGAGCCCAAAGGAAGGGAGCTTTCTATAAAGTATGGGGGGGATGGGGAGAGGAGGCATCCTGAAATTGGAAATAGTTTTTTGAGTGCAGAAAAGTAATTCAACTCTGGTCTGTGGTAGTCTATGCCTACAAATCAGTATTCCTTTATTGAAAGACAAAAATAAAATAAAATCATCTTTTATCCAGGAAAAGAGGATTCAAGCATCTGATGGCATTAATGTTGGAGCCACTGTGCTGTGGAAAGAGAGTGAGCAGGGCGAGCGAGCCCTTTAGCGCTGTGTGGTTCAGGGGACCGCAAATGGCTCCCGAAGAGCAAGATTTTGAGGACGCGTTCTAGGGTTTCTAGGGAGTCGGATTTGGAACTTCATCTTTCAAGATGTATATTTTAGTTTCTTGTAGAGATTCCGGAAGTTTACAGCTCTGCACTGGTCTTGAACTCAAGTCTGGGCAGATGTTTCATGTGTCATTGGGGCCGCGTGAGCCTTGCTATAGAGCACGCAGGTAGCGGGTCCAGTGAGGCGCCGGGCTGGGCTCAGACCATCAGCTCTGGGGCTGATGCTTGATGCTCTCACGGCTGCTTAACGGTGACCTCTTTGGTGCTACTTTCTTCATCTTACATTTACAGAATGCTTAAGATTCAGGTTCTGAAACCGAACTGCTTGAGAATGCGCCTCAGCTCGGCCATGGAACAGCCAGTGCCTGGATAAGCTTGAGCAAGACACTTCATCTCTCTGTGCTTTCATTACATTATCTCTAAAATAGGGATAAAAGCACACCTTCCCTTGGGTTTGTTGTGAGGATATAAAGGGTTAATATTTGTAAAGCACTTCAAGTGCTAATATTTTGAGAGACCTTTAAAATTCTACATTGTAATCATTATTTATATCCATACATTGAAAAAGAAGCTTTGTCTTAGGTGAAATTATTGTTTTTAAGACTAGGAACAGAATCTTGGTTGATAACGGGAAATTTTCAAGGAATGTTTGAGATTGGTTGGATTCAAAATGAAACTACTCATATTCTTTCCAGAACCAACTACCTTCTCAGTTAGTATAGAGCATCCTGAAACACACAATACAGGACGGAACAGTTGTGTTGAGAATGCTCGTGCAAAATCGGGTAAAATAGAGAAAGTATAATGACAATTTGTATCATTAGGTTTCATCTTTTAGGGTGATTAAAAATTTCTTAAATCCTCAATGTTTTTATGTAGCGAATATGTCCTGTACTCCCCACCAGGCTTCCATTTTTTCTTGAAACAAAGCACAACGAGCATAACAATGAGGCAGATTCCTTCTGTATCCATTGATTAGCTTAACACCATAGATAAGAAATATGTGCAAACTGCATTTAAATCTGCCAATGCAAAGAGACAAATAACCTCATTCAAAGAGAGTTGCTGCCTTGCTCTAGAGGGGGCAGCTCACTCCTGCAGAAAAATTATTAAACCCTATTCTGCTGATATCAGACAATTACCTACTATGAAAATACAACTGATAGAAAACTTCAGTAATGTAGTCCAGAGAAGACTCTAAAACCGTACTTACAAAATATTCAGTGAAGAAATTTGGAGATGGGGATAGCTTGAAATATTTATAATTCAACAGAATGAAAGTATGTAGAACTCTATTCGTCTTATTTTTGTTTTTTTCTATCTGATCATTGTAGATAAACATGAGGAAGACTGTTTATGAAATACAGAACATACCAAGAGGAGGGGACATTTTAGGACCTTACAGCTGTTTTTAACACAGTAAGAAATAACCTGGCAAACAACACACCGAGGTCTGCTGACTGTCAAAACCACTGCGGAAAGCAAACTGAGCTTGTTATAAAAAATATCAGCAAGCTAAACAAGTTAGTTCAATAAAGTTGTGGCCGAGCAGTTTAAGAAATGTGTTTGTACTCAGCAAATTAATAGCATTTTTTGTTTTCACCATTTTAATATCAGAAACGCATGAAAAAAAGCGAGGGTGGCAGATCCTTTAAAAACTATTTTAAAAATTATTGGCTCAAGTGGTCTTTGCACGCTGGAAAGACAAAACTAGATGATTGAAATGCTAGCCTCTTACTTATTCATTTGCTCAGCAGATATGATGGTGTGCACATGGTCAGGCACCGTTTTAGGTTTTAGGGATATAAAGATGGACAAAAGCTGACAATGGCCACTGTCCTCATGCAGCTGAGATGGATATTAACCCAACTATCACAGAGCTGTAGACATACAAGAAGGAAGGGTAAGTGCTGTAAGACCACTTGGCAGAAAGACTTAAGAAGCTCGGAGAAGGTTCTATGAGGAAGTTGGTAGGGTTTACCTGAACCCAGTGGAGCAAGAGTGAGAAATGGGAGTGGGGCGTCTTCCAGACACAACAAACGCCCTGTGATGGAAGGAAGGGTGAGGTTGAAGACTTGAGAAGGCCGATGTGGGGGACTCAGGTGGGGCAGCAGTTGGGTGGGGAGCCACGAGGGGGCCAGACCGGACAGCACAAGGTAGGGTCCGGTAAAGATTTTAGTTTGTATCCTGATTCCAATGGGGATTTTCCAAGAGAGGTAAGCAGGAGGTGTCATGGTCATATTTGTGTTCTGAGAGTATTAGTCTGGCTACAGCTTGGAGAGCTTGGAACTACACCAAGCCAGAACAGCCAGAGCAGAAGCAAGAGAACCATAAAAACGAGAGACACCCTTATGGATGAAAAACATGAAAAGGATTCAGGTGAAATTGAGGAGGTGAGATTAACAACAGTCCATAGATAACATCACACGTGGGGGGCATGCGCAGAATTTTCAGAGTTGTGAATTCTGTGGGTGGTGAGTTCCAGAATTTATCGTGTCATGCATGCTGAAGTTTCAAAAACTAAAGTTTGTTCCCCATTCTGAGGATAAATGCTAGTACTAACATGGCAAGTGAGATTTAAAAAAATGCCGTTGATTTTGCTGATTAAAACAAGATCGCTTCTCAGCCACAACTTCACTGAACTAAGTTGTTTATCTTGCTGGTATTTCTGATAACAAGTTCAACCTGCTCATTTGGGTTGTCTTACCAAGTCTTCAATTCCATGCAATGCATGTAATACATGAAGTAATGAAATGTGAACTTTGAACTCAATATGCAGAACAAACTAATTTAAATAACAAACCGAACTCTGACTGACTCCTGATAGAAACAAACCTTCAGGTTTCTTCATATTTGAAACTTTGCAACATGTTATTGTAGGATATTTCACTATGTTACAAGATTATATGAAATATATTTTCTGCTGAAAACGAAGTTACCATTTAGACTGTTCATGGAACCTGCTAACCAGCTCCAATGTGAGCATTTGTCCAAAATAAAGAACGCGAGCACTTGGGTATTATGAACGATCCAACTCAACCTCAATTTTCTACTACGCATCTTTGGGGCTTCTATTAGTTTCTTCTAATCTTATGAGGTTAAACATATTCCATTCCAGTATATTTTCCTTTCACAATTCTCATTTTTCATGCAAATATAAGGATAACATGAAGACTTTTTCAGTGGTCTATGTGCATTTCAGAGTTTTACGAATAAAAACGGAAGTTCACTTTATAAATTAGTGACAGCAAGATTAACCACCCTAAACATTTTTGATAGAAAGTTGAGTTTAAATAAGTACACTGTACATCATCTATTTGAAGGCAGATTATAAATAAATACCACATACATAAACGTAACACAAACAAGCACTACCCAGATCCACCCCACTCCCAGAACAGGTAGAAAATAATTCTATTCTTTCATACTTAAATTGCTACAGTGCCTCAACTTTTCTGTCCTCCTCTCTACCCCCATTATTAAACTTTTGCTTGATGGAAGTATTTAGTATAGACATCAAAAATATCCACTTTCTGGTAAGCAAAACAAATACAAAATACAACAACATGTGGTTTATTTATTTGTTTTCGGTAAAAGAAAAATTATTATAGCCTCTTAAAAAACAAAAAAACATTTCTCTTAGAATCCTGATTCTGCATTTTCTTTCTGACCAGTAGTTAGTTAATCTTTAGAATGACTGCTTTTTTCCCCAGAGCTACAGTTCATATTCCATATTTTTCCTTCATTATTAAGCACACATTCAAAGAATGACACGTGTAATAGGAGTGCATTATTGTAATGTTCTCTTATGGTGGGTGAAATAACATGACAGTCCCATAGCAGTGAAGAATTGGTTCCCTCTCTATAAAGTGCCTATATTTTAGACTTAGAGTTCTGTGACCTCCACGGGACCTGGAATGCCTCTAAATTATTTTTTTAATTAATTCCTCATATTCATGAGAGCATGACAACCAAGAGATCACAATGACAATGCCTTCTGATACAGGTGAGAATTTATGCTACTACAAATTATGTAAGTGAGAAAACATTTCTTTGATCTTTAAAAATAAGCTCCCTTTTTGGCATCCTGTCCACAGAATACTCCCCTGTCATGGAATGTTCAAAACAAACACACAAACAAACGAACAAGCCTTTTTGTCAGATTCCAGGTAGAAAAACCTGCTGAGACACAATTTTCTGTGCGCAGGGGGCCAATGATCGGCCGTACACACTTAAAATCACTGGTGCCATAAACCAGAAGGGGTCAGTCAGAAATTCCTCCCTGTGATATAATCTATGTTCAAAATTTTTCTGACAATCAAGGGTAGTTCTCTATCTCTTTGGACAAGAAAACCCCAATGTGTCTGTATCTAGGATGGCAGGAAAAACCGATCATAAATCTACCGAGGCAAACTCAAACGCAAATGGTCTTAAGTCAATATTTCCCCTCTGCAGGCATTTTCAGATTCATCAAGCTTCCACAAAGATAAAATATTAAAAAATAAATAGCAGCCACCCCAAACCCCAAGTTTTTCAAATAACAAAGCTGTTGGGGATCTTTAAATGATGCACGGAGTGGATCGCAGTTATTGGTTCGTGGAAGTTGGAGGAAAAAAAAAGTTAAAAAGAGAAACATTTTTTAAAAAGGGAGAGAGAGAGAGAGAGAAACATTTTCTTACTTAAATAAATGCAACTCAGGAGGAACTTTCATGGCAGGCTTTCAGTGCCAATTCAAAGCTCCAAATAGGCTAAAACAAATAAACCACCTCGCTTTGACCTAGATTACTGTTTAAACAAAGGTACATATTCTTAATTTACATGAAAAGCAATTAGGTCTGCTGCTGACAGCACTGTGAAAAATGCCTCTGCTCAGGGCAAGCTTTTATATTTGAAAAAAAAAATTAAAAAGCTGGAAGAGGGCTTTTGTTTTTTGTTTTTTTTTTTTTTGTTTTCTGGTGGCTCCCTCCACCCCCCTCCCCTCAGCCAGTATCCACTTTGGCCCACAAATGCTGTTAATATTGCTAACATGGTTTGAGTGAAGAACTACTATTACAGTTTATACGTGTTTAAAGTATGTTGAAAATAATTTTCTGATTCATACTCTGAGCACAAATTTCGACATTGCATGTTGCGTTTGATAGTTAAATGGCTAGAAAATAGTCACATTGTTTTCCTTCTCTGGAATGCTTTGTGAACAAGGTAGACTTAGAAAGAAAAAAAAATGAATTGGGAAGAGCACGGTAGGAATTATGTTCATCTTTGTATTTATTAAAATATGAATTTGTTAGCCTAAACATATTTTTAGAATATGTGTATTCATCTGTGGAGACCAATGTTTAGGAATTCAGTAAGTGGCTCTTTTTCTTTCTTTTCTTTTGGAACTTTTTAATTTTTTTTGTTAGAAAGATGATATATGTTCTTTCTTTTCAATAAGTAAACATTTAAGGGAGAAAGTAAAAGACTGACTATTCTTAACATTCGGATATTACATTTCCCCACTTAAATTTATTTCATTCACCAAATATTCATTGTTCACTTAATGCCTGTCGGAATATTCCGAGGTGATAGGGACACCGTGGTGAACAAGGTAAGGCTCTCACAGGCCAGGAAGTCTAGAAGAACATTAAACCAGTAGGTAAATACATAATAATTACACAGTTTGGTAAGTTTTTTCAGGGAAAAGAACGATGTTGTACGGGAGGGTGTAACAGAGGGTCTATTCTAATCTTGGGGGCATCTTCGAGTTTTCCTGTGGAAGTTGGAATGAGAGCTGACAAATAAGTAGAAGTGTTGAGGGGGAGTAGGGAAGTGTGAGAAAGGACAGGAGTGTGTGCAAAAATCTTGCAGCAGAAGTTGCTGCAGGGTCAGGAACTGGCAGGACCGACGGGCCGGGAGGACATGGCGCCAGGTGAGTCTGGAGTGTGGGGGAGGAGCCTGCCCCCGTTGAGCCTTGAGACCCATGGCGAAAATTATTTTTGTTATCCTGGGAGTGATGGAAAACCACTGGAGGATTTTGAAGTTGGTAGATGACACGATTCATGATTCAATTCCAGCGATCACTTTAAACTGTTACACAGTTACGTATGTTTAAGCTGTCCCCACAACTTCACCAGATGTTTCATGGCAGAGCAGAAGCTACGCACACTTTTGGAATGGAGCTGGTCAGAGAGCCTCAGCTCTCTGCAATGACAGAAACCGTTCACTGTTGGCTCCTTCAGGCCTCTGAGTCTTATACAACAAAGTAAAACAAACAAATGAAAAGACCCCAAGAACAAAAATAAATTCCCCTCTCCCCAAAACCCAAACATTTAAATATTTTTTCTACTATAATATTTCCAAGAGAAATAAGGTCAAGACTACAGGTCAGTTCTGGTTTGGAGGCTCAATGCCTCCTTTATTTAGTTTTTAAGTCTTGGCTTTGGTGGTATCCTTTCATAACAGAATCAGTACATATAAGCAAGACGTCTCAGTGAAAAACACTGTGGGAACTGGTCTAACTAGTTGAACTGGAGGTGCTGGCCATACAGTGTAGTGAAGCGAAGACCCTGTGTGTACAGTAAAGGAGGAGGTGCCCATGTGGTGAACATACTAGTCCTCGTGCCTCATTGCATGCCCCCACGCGGGACATGAGAGCACAGCATGAGAAGGAGCTCTTGCCAGGGGCACTGGAACCAAGGAAGCAACCCATGGGACACTGGCAGGCCACGGTGAACATGACTCAGAGGGGATCTGCTATTTTTATGTTCAGTTCCACATGGATCTGGAGCGAGGGGGGCAGATCTCCAAACCACGGGGGCAGGGGTGGCCACCACTAGGGCAATAGGGTGCCGTGCAGCCAAAGAAACACCAGACAGCCACCAAACATTACACCATGAGAGTAGTTTGAGAAGTACAAAGGGAAATACCACTATTATCATTAATGAGGTAACTGGCTCGGGCAACTGGACAACGAAATCCAAATGCAGGCGTTCCATGAGCTTGTTTCCTGTGGCCCTTGCTGAGAAACAAGTCTGACATCGTTGGCTTTTGGCAATCTTGGGAGGATGCGGATGTTTACACCATGACCTGAACATGGCCACTTACTGGACAATGCTGGGGGAACTTTCTTTGTCTTTTATAATAAAAATAGGAATAAAGTCCACACAGTATTGCTGGAGAGTTAAATGGGATAATGTATACTGGCTGGCACAAGATGACTGCTTAGCAAATATTAGCTATTCTTATATCTCAAGATCTGGGGTAAAATGTGATTTCTCTGCTTGCTTGCTTGTTTGTTTGTTTATTTATTGCTTATACAACTCTGTGATAGGAAGCACCAAACTGTTAAGTCAATCTTATTTGTAAAGCACGTAGAATCTTAAAGGGAATGCCACTTGGTCAATGTGAAGTAGTATGAACCATGCAACAGAAGGTTTCATCCAAGCTAGATAAATATTATTATCCTCATTACACGAGGGTCAGAGTGATGCTGGGGACTCAAGTAACTTGTCAAAGAATGTGTGAGTTTGAGATTGGAATGCTGGCTTTCTTGGCTCCTATGAACACTGTTAAATAAAGGCTCTCTGAAGCAAAGTATCTCCGTCCATTCAAAGCATTTCAAACATTCCAAATGATTACAACCCAGCCACATTTTTTCCCATTCAGCTCACATCTCTTAATTAAGCAAACAGTTAAGAAAAAAAAAATACTACAAGTTTTTGTGATGGTGACCGTGGCTCACCAGGGTGGTTGGCTGCAGAGAACCAAAAGCTCAGGATTCTCGGCATAAATTCACAAGGTGACCAGGAGAAAGTTAGCAAGTTGATCTCATTCCACATACATTAATTAATATTGAAAACCAAAAGAATCATCCCCTACCGGAAGAGAACTAAATGGTCCTTTATCTGGGTGTGTAAAGCAAATAACTACTCATTCAGAATTAGATGTTCCCTAACCCCAGATGTTTATAACGCCATTTCCAGCTCTCGGGAAGTATTACAATGTATTTTCCTGCGTCACCATAAATTTCATGTGGTTTGCATTATCATTTGATATAACATCATAAGCTCCTTGCTCAGAAGCTTTCGGGTCTCTGTTCTGTTTTCTCTTCCTCTAAAGACATCACAAATAAATCATAACGTGTGCCCTTAGCTTGTAAAAGAGCAAGAGAAAATTGTCTCAGTCCATCTCTCTGAAAATGTCTCTTAAGGAGTTCCAGTTGGGTCTCTGATGGAATTTTCTTATGCAAATTAATACTATGGTAATTTACAGGCTTCTACCACTCCCTTCATATGGTCCTCATGTAAAGCATGCAATGACTAGAAGAAAAATGCCTTAAAAAGCCTGAATCATTATTTTATTCTGTGGAAACTGCATTTTTTAAGTTCTTATCTAAGTAAGTTGTGTGTGTATCTGGATTTTATTTACTTTTTATTTTTTTTATTTGTTTATTTGACAGAGACACAGCGAGAGAGGGAACACAAGCAGGGGGAGTGGGAGAGGGAGAAGCAGGCTTCCCGCGGAGCAGGGAGCCCGAGGCGGGGCTCCATCCCAGGACCCTGGGATCATGACCTGAGCCGAAGGCAGGCGCTTAACGACTGAGCCACCCAGGCGCCCCTGTATCTGGATTTTATATGTTGCCACAATTAAACTTCCTAATAAAGAGGTTAGAGTGAAGAAATGAGTCTTAGAAATCATATTCCCCTTTCAAAACAGAAACGGCTGAATATTGCATACCAGCAGAAACAGTGCTACCTCCTTCAACACTGATCTTTACAACACTCAACTTCATTACCACGTAGAACTCAATCCAGGAAAAAGTCCATTTCATTATACATACCACCAAGCTACTTTAAGCTACTTTTCACTCCGTGTGATAGAAGATTAAAGACAAACAAACCTCTCTACCGACCTAGGTCCATAATCTACCAAACTTCTTGCTTTGCTCATACCCGTATTTTGGCAGGACTGGGTTGGAGTAGAGCTTCATCCACAGTGCCAGCCACAGCTGGGAGGTCAGGGGACTGGATGAGAATGGCAGCAGGGGACACTGGCAAGGGAGGGAGGATCTGGGGAGGCAGGGCTGTCCGTGAGGGGAAGGTAGCCAATTCCAAAACTTGCTCTCTCTGGCCTATATCTAAATTCCACAGACCACCTAATTTTGCATAACGTCTTGTCTATATTTGGAATATGTGTTAATTATAAGGCAAACAATGAGGGCATACTTGGAGGATTTTATGACATTTGGTAAATTAATTCCTGAGAAAATCCAGAAAAAATTGAAAGGGCCCAAATTATAAATGCTACATTTTATACTTAAATTGTTCTAAATTGTAGGTTAATTCATACAGTGCCATTACAAATTATTTCATTGTTTTACATAAAAATATGCTGGAAAACAATCTAAAAATATTAATAACAAATTTCAAGATAACTTTTAAAAAAGAAATAAAGCATCTAATTTTTATATGCTAATGACCTATGTTCCTTGGCAAAAAAAAATAATTCTTACTTGCTGATACTATTATATAAAGATAATTATGGATGGACTCAATCCCATACTCCCAGTGCTCTTTTAGGCAAGTAGATGTTGCCTGTGGAGAATGTTGGGGACAAAAGCTTGGCCAGTGGATCTTATCACACTTTCTAGTTAGACCTCAGTGCTTCAATTGCTCTCAAGTTTCCTCCTGAAGTCAGGGGTTTTTCCAGAGACCACTCAGACCAGACTTAAAAGAGCTTCATGGGGGACATCAACGGGGCTGAGCACAAAGCACTTGGGAAAACTGCCTTTAAAAATATGGTATTGGGGGGCGCCTGGGTGGCTCAGTCGGTTAGGTGTCTGCCCTTGGCTCAGGTCATGATCCTGGCGTCCCAGAATCTAGCCCCGTGTCGGGCTCCCTGATCAGTAGAGAGCCTGCTTCTCCCTCTGCCCCTCACCCTGCTCATGGTCAGTCTCTCTCTCTTTCTCAAATAAATAAAATCTTAAAAAATATATGGCATTAGGTAAAAATCTAAAAAACAAAAACGATGCCAAGCTAACGAGGCAGTAAGAGCAAATAATGTTTTACTATGAGAGGATTAAGAATAAAGTACATTTTTTATAAATAGGGCAAAGAGTTTTACTGCCAGTAAAGCTTCCCTGGATCAGATAACCTTAAGGGTCTCAATCGTAGTACGAGAAATTCAAGAAATTCGTTACAGAGAAAGAAAAAGAGAAGAATGGATGTAATAATTTGTTTTATGTAGCACATTTCTACACATTCCCCTATTTATCTCTGTCATCTGTGTAATATCACATGGAAGTATCAATGTATCTAAAACAGGGGGCAAGAAAAACCATACCCCTCAGTAAATTGAATCATCAGAGAGGGATCTTTAACCACTCAGGTATTGTAAGTGGCTGAAAAATATCAGGCTCCCCAAATCACCAGTAAAGGCTAACTGACTTATGAAACTTTTCCCTGACGCATGCTGAGGAACATCCAAGATTTTTAAAGAACAAACTCGGTATTTTTAAGGACCATGCCAGTGTTCTCTAACATATTCGGGGCAAGGTAGAATTAACACGGTCATCTTAAAATGTGACACTGAGGAATTTAAAAAGCACAACAATGAAATGATGGGGGTTTGGGGGACACCTGCACAGTAACACGGCCGTGTTTGGTGAGAGCTGCATTTTATGAATCTAGTAGGAAGTCCAATGGGAGAAAAACAAAGATGTTCAGGATGCTATTTTTAAGTGTGACTTTTCTTTTTTCCCCTGCTATTAACATTCTAACAAGAGGCAAGGAGATTTGAGGACTGGAAGACCACCTGGCTGCCATTATGTAGAGTTGGGTCCTCAGTCATTGCTGACAACTAAAGGGCCTTTGCAGGAGGGTGGGGGCATCTGGGGGCAGTCCCTGAGGAAACCTGTGCTCCTGCGCCGGCCCCTCGAGACCCCTCCTGCATCAGCTGACCCTGTAGAGCTTGCCCTGAACACCAGTTGTGGTGACAGAGGAGAAAGAAAAAAGTAGAGTGGAATTTAATTCCCCTGAATTCCCCTTTACAAATGGGTATATCCTGCATCCCTGAATTTAAAATCCTAAGTCTCATTTGGACTATTTGTGCAAAAATGTTTCCTGGCAGACTAGACTTTTGCTCTTAGAAGTACAGCCGGGAGTGGCTTGTTTGGCTTGATGAACTTTACCATTAATTAAACATTTTGTTAATCTCTCTGCATGTCAGTTGGAGAGGCTGACCCTTTGAGATGGGTCTTGGGTCCCAGGGCCTGCCTCCGGAGCTCAGAGACTTCTAACAGCGCCCACAGCCCCCGGTGCACCTCATTAGGCCCGGCTGCCTGGAGTTGAGCGAGGCTAAATGCTTCCCCGGTGCCCCATCTGCACGGCTGCAACCTATTTGTTTTGTTTCTCATCTCAGGATCAGCTCGCCTGTGCCTTCCAACATGACAATTAGCTAATTTAATAAATCTAATTTAGTCTAATGTGCTGCTGTGAGAACCACAGGAGGGGCCCTCTTGTCATCTCTAGGTCCTTTCTTTCCCTGCTAGCATCTTCTTTTCCTCATAAAAATCTCTCACTTTTCATAATATGTTTCTGGAGAAAATGGGCTTATCTTTATTTCTGAAATGGCAAAGAAATTCCTTTTTTTTTTTTTTTTTTTGAGCCAGCTTATACTGACTGGTGGAACCTGGCTGGACGGCTGTGATGAGGATGGTGAAGTCTAGTTGGGGCTTTTTGGGAAAGGGTTTTTTGATTGATTAGTGACGTCCTCATAGGTCGAGAATGGATGCCATGGATTTGCTGCCCTGGCTCTTTCCAATAGAGCGGGAGGTTAATGGCAGGTAGCTGCAGTGTGTTAGCGTATTAGCGCCCGATTTTACTAATTTTAGGGTAACCAAATTTCTCAAAATTCTATGTAGACTAACTTGACTCAGAGAAAGGTCAGGTCTTTCATTAAAATGAAAATGTAACTTTAGAGGGCGCCTGGGTGGCTCAGTTGGTTAGGCGACTGCCTTCGGCTCGGGTCATGATCCTGGAGTCCCGGGATCGAGTCCCACGTCGGGCTCCCTGCTCAGTGGGGAGTCTGCTTCTCCCTCTGACCCTCCCCCCTCTCATGCTCTCTCTCTATCTCATTCTCTCAAATAAATAAAATCTTAAAAAAAAAAAAATGTAACTTTAGACAAAATTTGACTTCTGGTCAAATTCAGAGTGCTCAGTTAATTGTATCCATGTTAGTCATAGATGATGATCCAACAGATTCTCCTTGAGCCTCATTGCTCTTCTTCCCAGAGGTGTTGCTTTCGGTTCTAGACTGGTCCCTAGAAGTCCTTGAGCTGCTGACTTTAGCATCAGAGGAGAAAGGGAGGCCTGGAGTAAAGTGGCCCAGAAGAACAAGGGACGGGAGGTAAAAAAAAAAAAAAAAAAAACCAGAAGAAGGAAAAGTGTTGAATGAATCCGAAGTAATAAAACTGATAGTCCTCTGGGGCGCTGAATGGCTCAGTCAGTTGAGTGTCTGACTCTTGATTTTGGTTCAGGTCATGATCTCTGAATTGTGGGATCAAGCTCTGCACTGAGCATGGAGCCTGCTTAAGATTCTCTCCCTCCTTCCGCCCAGCCCCTCCTCCTGCTCATGCACACACTCTCTCTCTCTAAAACAAAACAAAGCAAATAAAAAACAAAACAAAACAAAAAACCCCAAACCCCTGATACTCCTCTGTAACTGAAATCTACTCTCTGATGGCGATTGCAACATGCATTGAACAAAGGTAATACAGACTGACAAGACAAGGGCCGCCCAAGCAGACTAGTTTGGAGGAGGCCACTTATTTGACTGTATAAGCTCTAGCATATCTACAGGAAAAAAAATCCATGTTATTATTGCAGTTATGAGTTGGATCGTTATACATTATCTCAAAAAGAAGCAGAAACTTGCAAATCATATATCTGAGAAGGCATTAATATCCAAAATACATAAGCAGCTCAGACAACTCAATAGCAAAAAAAAAAAAAAAAAAAAATCCAATTTAAAAAATGGGCAGAAGATCTGAATAGAAATTTTTCAAAGACATCCAGATGGCCAAAATACACATGAAAAGATGCTCATAATCACTCATCATTAAGGAAGTGCAAATCTAAACCACAATGAGATATCACCTCCCACCTGTTAGAATGACTTTCACCAGAAAGACAAGAAATAACCAGTGTTGATGAATATGTGAGGAAAAGGGAACCCTTGTACAGTGTTGGTGGGAATGCAAATTGGGATAGCCACTATGGCAAACAGTATGGACGTTCATCAAAATAGAACATGATCTAGCAATTCCATTTCTGGGTATTTATCTGAAGAAAATCTTTTACTCAGAAAGATATATGCACCCCCATGATCATTGTGGCATCACTTATAAAAGGCAAGACATGGTGTCCATTAATGGATGAATAAAGGAAATGTAGTCAATTTATATAATGGATTATGATTTAGCCACATAAAGAATGACATCTTGCCATTTGTGACAACAAGGATGGACCTTGAGGGCATATGCTAAGTGAAATAATTCAGACAAATACTATAAGGTCTCATTTATATGTGGAATCTAAAAAGTACAAAACAAAACAGAAAACCAAGCTCATAGGTAAAGAGAACAGATTGGTGATTGCCAGAGGCAAGGGGTGGAGGTGAGCGAAATGGATGAAAGGGGTCAAAAAGTACAAACTTTCAATTTTAAAATGTCATCACCATGACTCTAGTTAATAGTGCTATAGTGCATACATGAAAGTCGCTCAGAAAGTAGATCTTAAAAGTTCTCATTACAAGAAAAAAAATTGTAACTATGTTAGGGTGATGGATGTTAACTAGATTCATTGTGGTGATCGTTTTGCAGTATATACAAATACCGAATCATTATGTCATATACCTGAAACTAATATAATGTTATTTGCCAATTATACCTCAATTAAAAAAAAAACTGAAAAACAAAACCAAACCACACAAAACCAAAGCTTCATTTGAGTAACAAGCAGCAATCTGGGATAAGGCAAAGTACTGGGCTCAAGACCGAGACAAAATTCTTTGGATGCTGTTTCTGAATCAAACATACCTCTTTGCATACCCACCATTTATTTGGAAAGAAAAGTGCAGAAATTTGATATGATGGACCAGTAAATTGGTGGGTTATTTGACAGGCTAAAAAATGCCTAAAATACCATAAAGATACAATGTGAAACTGCTCTGATGATATACAGACTCTGTAAGAAGAAACCGTGTATGCTTGCTTTGGGAAAATTGGTGAAAAGAAAGCACAAACAAAAATAAAACAGATTTTTGGTAAAAAAAAAAATTATTACATGGTCCTATATCTTCTTACAGTTATTCTCAATATTCTAAATATAACGAAGCTCCTTCCTCTATGTGCCAAGATCCTTGTAAGAATTATCCTCTGGCCACAGGGAGGGTGCCACGGCTGCCACTGTTTGGCCATGGTTTATCCTAACATTGACCTGAGGTGAGCAAGAGTGTTTTGCAGGGGGTAAGAAATTACTAAGAACTTAAAAATGACCCCAAAAGTGTTATCTGGCACATATTCCTGGGCAGGGCCCATGAAATTTGAGTTTATTTCCTATTGTTTTTTTCTTAGGTTTTAGTAAAATTTTTAGCTTCCAGGACACCCTTGAGGCCTGTGTCTGACAGCCATGGCATGCCAGATAATTCCACTATTATTTACATCTATTCCTTTGGTACAGGATGCATGGTCTTCTGGTAATGTGTTCTTCCTATGCTCCATAACTATACTGCCCTTTGCTGAAACACAAGCTGATTTCCAAAAGATAAGGAAACACTAACTGTTGAGTGATTAGTGAGGATTTGTGTAAAAAAGTCCAGGAGAGGGAAAGTGCTAGAGCAGAAGATGGATTATAAGAGTGGGGGACTGAAAAAGGCCAGGATGGTCATTCTAAATTATCTAATGTTGCATAACAATTCACCCCATAAATTCATGGCACAAAACAACTATGTGTTATGTTCATGAATTTGGGGGGCTCAAAACTTTGGACAGGAGACAGTAGAGATGGCTTGTCTCTGCTCCATGATCTCTGGGGCGTTAGCTGGTAGACCTGAAGGCTGGAAACTAGAATAATCTGAAGGCCTGTGACTCGTGCACTTGGGAGTTGAGGCTGACTGTTGGCCTCACGCCTCAGTTCCTCTTCATCTAGGCCTCTCCACGAAGTCTCTTTGGAAGGGCTGGGTTTGCATTCTCCAGTGAGGAGCTGGGTAGGAGCATCATTCCTTTAAAATGACCTAGTTTGAAAGTCACACAGCATCACATCCACCTTCATCTACTATTTGCAATAGCCACAAGCCTACTCAACGTCCAAGAAAGGGGAAGAGACCCCATGTCTTGATGGAGAAGGGCAAGGTTCTAGAACAGCATGGGTCTAGAGAGTATAGTGGCTACTTCGGGAAGACAGTGCAACAGCAACTGAAGTGCAGGAGCCATGGGGAAAGTGGCTTAAAAGGAAGCTACTACGAAGGTAGGCAGGGGTCAGATGATTCACAATATTGTGTATTACATTAAGAATGTCGGTCTTCTTTTCTAAAGCACATGGAACGTCTTCAGGAAGTAAAAGCACATGAATATCAAACTATGGTCTGTTATGGCATAGAGAGTGGACGAGGGAGAAGCGAAATTGGGTGTGAGGAGCCCAGTTAGGAAACTCAGGGGGTGAACAGGAGAAGACATAGGGGTGTTTGGACCAGGGCTGTGGCAAGATAAAGGAGCAGTGAATGGATTCAGAAAAATGCATGAGTAAAATCACGTGGATCTGGTTATGGAAAGTGAGAGAGAGGGTGGTGTAAAATACGACTCCCAATATCTGGGGTGTGCAACTCTGAAGATGGCGGCGCCAATCCGGAGGAAGGGAAAAATGGAAGCACATACCGGGCTTGAAAGGAAAGATCATGAGCTCAGTTTTGAGTCTCAGAGAGAGAGATGAACGGACACGTGCAAGTGCGCAGTGGGGTACATGGGCCTGGGCTTCCAAGAAGAGGCCAGGGCTGGAGATACGCATTTGAGAGATGCAGGTATAGGCCGTAATTGTAGGGGCTGGCATGGTTAAGATTTCCTTGAGAGAGTGTAAACATTTTGTATAGGATATCAGCTGCATATGGGAAGATAGTTCTGCAAAGTGGCTAGAAGATACAGCAGAGAAACCAGAGGGAAACTGAACAGAGTGGTGTCTTCAGAGCCAGAGAAGGGGGTGCTGGAGGCAGGTCACCACCAACTGTGTATAATGCAAGAGTTCACACCACATGTGGTCTAAACATATTCACTGGATTTAATGACCGCTGGGATTCAAGTTCAACTTCCTGCATGAGATACAGCATGAGATACAGAAACTTGGTTAATAAATTAGAGTTTTTGTTGCTGTTTTTTACTTTTATTTTTTTCAAGATTTTGTTTATTTATTTGAGAGAGAGAGAGACAGAGAGAGCACAGAGGGAGAGGGAGAATCAGACTCCCCGCTGAGCAAGGAGCCGGATGCGGGGCTCGATCCCAGGACCCTGGGATCATGACCTGAGCTGAAGGCAGATGCTTAACTGACTGAGCCACCCAGCCACCCCTCATTGCTGTTTTTCATTTTCTAATATTTTACACTAAAAAATAGAAGAAGAATTACTTTAAAAAGGTATGCATTTCATAAAGCATAATATAATACTGTGCTATATGAAGCACACTATTATTTATTCTATTATAGGCATCAGAAAGGAAGAGAATGTTTCAACATAGAGGATCAGGTGTCTCCTCAGGAACTTAACCATACTAATACTAATCTTTTCTTTGAAAAGTCAGGTTTTCATTACTTGATTTTAACCTACAGCACTTTATATAACACATCAGTTGATAGATGTTTATTTTTAAACTGGAAACTCCTGTGTATGTTGGAATATGTGTAATTATGGGTGCAACCTATGTCAACATATAAATTATTCTTCAACCATATTCGGATAATTACTCTAAAGCACATTTCTATTTCCAGTTGGTCAATTTTTAATATATTTGCATATATATATTTGTATGCATGCAGAGAAACTAGTAAGCATAACGTGAATGTTGTCTTTTTCAGAATGAAATCCAATTCAGTGATTCAAAATTGAAGAGAAGAACAAAGTAATACTTCATTATGTTCTTATAAAGAGCTGTATTTTAACAAGACTAGAACATTTTTAACATAAGCCAACCACAATATGGTTATAGATCCAATATTCTTCGTATCTCTTTACTTACAAAAATGAATGTTCTTTTCCATTGGCGTTAAAATAATGAGGATAAAAAAAACAAGCTAAGTTTTAAAAGGTCTTATTTCTTTTTTCAGTATTCATAAATGGATTAACTAAATAAAACCATATGTTATCTTTAAAATGCTTATTGGAACAGCAAACATTTCTATTGGGAAATATTTTTTAAACTCAAAGATCCAGAAGGTTAAAAGTAGTTTTAAGATAATTGCACATAGCAATGAAAGGGAGTAGAATTATAAATCTAATCATTGCTTTATAAAAAGTTGGAGAGTTGGTACATGTAGTGACTGATAAACATTAGTGGGACATAACTGCCCTTGTCAACCTCAAGTACACAATGACTAAATAACGAGAAAACAAAGTCAATATGTCAATTGTGCACATAACAGTAATGTATCTACTGCATCCAAAAAGGAGAAAAAGAAAATCATTGTGGGAAAGCTTACAATCTTATTTAAATGCTACTTAACTTAAAATATATTCTCATAATTAACCATGAGATATTTTGTCAAAATAATTAATATGCATGTATGTTTAGTTAGTTTTAAGCTGGTGACCCGTGGATATAGTATGTTAGGTCTCATTTTATTTCCAAACCCTTATACTGAGCTTTCTAATTTCAGGAGATTTGGGAGGAAGCACTGGTCACAGGCTTAGATCACATTATTCTAAACTAAAAGAAAATGTTGGTAGCCCACCTGCTTACAGTGATTTATATATAGTATTCTTTTCCAAGAACCCTGATAAGATGGACATGAAATATAATTGTAATTAGAGGGATGCTGAACTACCAGAAGGTAAATGTGGGTACTTAGTCATCAAGAATACCTGCTGATTCCCAGGTAGAGTTGGTACTTAACTTACCAGCATGCTGTGCATCCACAATTTGTATTTCGAAAATACCCATTATTCAAATCATTAGTGGCCATCCAATTACGAAAAAAATAACCAATGTATCTCACTTGAACAAGTATAATATGTCAATTGATCCAGTGACAAAGTTTATATAAAAAATGAAGTCTATTGACATTGGTATCAGACTCAATGTAATGGTCTATGTCATAAGAAAGGCAAAGTCAAGAGTCAAGGCCAGTATGAGCTTTTGTTTTTGTTTTGTTAGAAGGCTGGGTATTAAGAGATGACAGGTAAATGTTGGTTGCTTTTGGGAAAAGCACTCAAGAGTTGAGACGTGAGGGTAAGTCCTCAGGAAGGACAGGTGCCCCATGACCTACAGGTATGAAGAAGAAAAAGCCCCAGTTCAAAGACTGTTCCTGCTGTCAGTGATGAGTTTTTACCCAAAGGAAGAAGCCCTTTCCCTCTCCACCTCCAGTGATTATCTGAACCCCTGATCTTCATCAACTCAGACTCACTTCATGCACAGCTTCCTACACCTCAGTGTTAGTGAAATATCAGGAAATGAGTTGAAGTAAATGTGCTTTCTCTCTATGGAAACTTGGTCTATTTTAAAAGAGCTTGTTTTTGGCAGGGATCTAACAGAAGGATGTTGAGGTTGCTTTTTGAGACGTTTATATATTTTCCTAATGTAAAAGAAGTGTTATTAACTTTTTTTCCTCAAGAAGCCCCAAACCCAGAGAGGCCAGACAACAAGCTCAATTGGAATTTGGGAAAACATTAAGTGCTATTTAGAGCCTTTGCAAAAAGTTCCTTTATCGGTATGTGAATTTTATACTATTATAAATGTAATTCGGGTTCCTAATGCTGAATGATCTCTGGAATTTATGAAGTCACAAACAATGAGCCAATTGTCTAATCTAACTAGCCCTTTTTTCTTCATTTCAGAAATGCTCTACATCTTGCATATAGAATAAAACCCACCTAAATAGTGTTGGGAAGAGGCTGTTTTCCACCTTTTATATGTTGTTTATCTTCCAGAATTTGTAATGAATATGTATCTATATGCTAACGTTCTTTTAAGAAACCCAATGCACTTTAGAGACAAACCCCTGAATTCTCTAAGTGCATGAATTGCTCCTCACATACTTGCCACGGCGATTATATTTTTTTCAGAAGGGGAAAGTAGGGAGTGGTTGATGGAGCTGGAACTTACTGTTCTATCCTATTGGCCAGCCAGTCATTGATAGCTTTGAAAACAAACAGCTTTCACATGAGAAAGGTCTGATTTCCTCTCGTGTTTGGTTAGTTCTTGCCTGGTAACTTGGTGTGACACACCACATTCAAGCTGAGGCAGGTTCCATGCGACAGATGGAGACGCTGACACCCAGAGTCCACTCGTGTTCAGCATCCACAGCATAAAGAGAGAACAAGAAACAGAGACGGCTTCTTTGTATGCCAAGACAAATGGTAGTTTCGGAGGACCACCCATACTCGCTAACTATGTTATTTTGTTTCTTCAATGTGCAGCCAATGTGTTTTTTTTTTTTTTAAAGTTATATTTAAAAGCACCAAGGTCCATTAAGCTAGGGGAAATATTTTATCTTTCAACTACCTAATGCCAAACTGGTTGACCACAAACAGGTTATATAACAGGATGAAAGTGAGACATTCTAGATACGGGTTTAAATACAAATACTGTGGTGGGTTGTGGTAATGGTGGTAGTTCTGAAGCTTTAGAACAAATACGATTTTCTGGTTTGTTCTATTGCATGAAATATTTTTTAAAAAATTAAAAGAAAGAAAACTGTCTCTGGTTTGGCCAGTCCTCAGACGACTTTGATTAATTCTTCAAAGCATTCCTGACATTGCTCTTGTTTTCAACTTTCGTGTTCGAAATTATTATCTTAGGTTTTCTTCTTATGCAATCAGTCACTCCTTTTCAACTTATTCTCTCTAATCAAGGCAAGATAACGGTCTTTTGGACTTAATAGATAGCTCCAACAGAGTCTAACTTATTACTCATCTTCCTTTATGCTTTTCTCCAACCCAAGAAATGATAACTTTTCTATCCTTCCCAGATCAGCTGTAGACTCTTGTTTCCAGAGAGGGAGCAAGAAACATTTTAGGCTTTTAAAAATATATTGTTTCTTATGCGTTTATCCTAATGTCACATTTGTTTGTACTGGTTTAAACAGTCCAGGGGCTGCCTACGACAAAGCACAAACTAACGCCCGGACCTCGTGGGTTCCTAATAAAGAACCCATCAAACCAAATATCTATGACAGCAGTAGCACCTCAAAGCAAGAGCAAATGCTTGATAATATGAGAGAGATAAGTGGAGACCACCTTATCAATATCAGACATAGTCACATCAAGGAGAATGCTCCCCTAGAAGGTGATTTTACCGTGTGAGAACACTTTCCTTTCTAAGGACAGGTTCTCCGTTCTTAGGGAGAACTGATTTTAGGCCAGAGAAGGGCTGTGGTGATCAAGGAAGTCCCAGTGGTATAATTTCAGCTTTTGCAGAATTTTCCATTGCTTATTTTCAGCACTACTGCTATTTCATCATTTCAATGATTGCTCCCCCAACACTGACTGACGATTTTATTGGATGCAGAAGGGGCCGAGTTGGATTATATTTCACTGAACGGCTACACAGCCTGTGTTAAAACAGTCTTTGGAAATGAAATAATCCCATCTAATTGACCACAGCGAAAGAGAGACAATACAACCCATTGGCATGAGGAAGACAACCCCAAGCAAAAGTGCAGACTGACTAAGTTTTCTCCAAATTAAAATCTCTAAAGTTCATAGACGATACTTCCCATTACGTGGATTACAGTGACTCCGGATTAGGAGTTTTGCAGGTTTGGAAGCTATGGTTTCTTAGTATTTTATATTTAACATAAAGGTTAAACTCATTAAATACTTAATAAGCATAAAGTCTCTAGAAGTTAATGATCTGCTGCTCCTTTCCATAATGAATTTATATCAAAATTGGGGGACTCGGTTTTAGGTTGAAAATGAATTCCTCATTACTCCTATGGTGAATAAAGCATTGTTCTATTAGTGTTTCCATAACACAAAACATTGTTATTAGACTTTGTTGTCATGTAGACGTATGGATCAGTTGTATTTTGAAGAGGGATATAGGCTATTTTTATATTGAAGAATACTAGAGGTTTTGTCCCTCATTCTACTTCTGATGTTTTTGTATGACATTTAGTAACTCATGCCATACTGTCATTTTCATATGCTAATAGAAACTCACATTATTTCTGGAACGCCAAGACGCTGACTCTATTCCACGCAAGCGCTATATTCTCATTGCTTCACGCTGCTTCTATTCCACGCAAGTGCTATATTCTCATTGCTTCACGAGTTTATATTCTCAATACGTGTAACATTCTTTCTCATCTCTACAAAGTCACTTAGAAGAGTCAATGGCAAAGCACGCTCTGGGGCCATGTCCAGGAAGCGCATGGCGCAAATGAATCAGAGCAGGCAATACCTTGGGTCAACCTCAGATTTTTGCCTGTCTGTCCTGGTTCCTTTGTATCATCTACATGGTTTTGGGGGGTCAAAAGTCATACACGGGTTTCTGGCCGCATGTGGGGGGTTGACACCCCTAACCCTTACATTGTTCAATGGTCAACAGTATTTATTGGACATCCTGTACAAGTTGTTATGTCCTGGAGCACCTGTTTAGTCTTTAAGTTCTGACTTTTTCTTTTCATGCTCATCTCACCATTCAAAAAGTCTGATTTTAGTAGGAGGGCATATAGAATGATAAATGAAATCATGCATACCCTATACTAGGAGGATGAGACACAAGATTGTTGGTGCTAGAAAAATCTGGCAATTGTTATGGGGGCTCAAAACCTCAGCTTAAAGGGAAGGACTCAGGCGATGAAAAGGAAGTCTTTGTAAAAGAGTCAGAATAGTCACTAGCGTTTAACCATGAGCCAAGAGCTCTGCTAGATGCTTTCCACGCAGCATTTCTAATTTTTCCAGAAGTGGGTGAAGAATGGTCTATTATAACCATCTTACCTTTGAAAAAATTGAAGTTCAGGGAGGTTAAATATTGTTCCCAAGTTCACAGACTAATAATCGATGGAGTTGGGAATCTAATCAGGTCAGTCTGCTAGAAAGCTTATGTTCTAAATGGTATGGTAGGCTGCCTCAAGATACCTCTAGAAGGCTCAAGGCTTTTTGACAATAAAAAAGGCAAGAATACAGTTATGGGACTATGGTGGAGGTCCTCACAAGGGTAGATTAATGATGACCGAGGGCCTGGTGAGTTTTGTGCTAATCCACTGAGATCACATAGAGGAACTGATCTCACCATCCAAAGTGGGGTTGCATTGGCAGGTCTGGTTTAAGTAGTTTCTCAGAAACTTGGCAATCCAGGAATTACTGAATAGGGAACCAGCCACTTAATTATACATCATAAATAGGAGAAAGGTTATCCAGTTAGCCTAATTAAGTACTGATTGGTATTGATGCTTAGCTGGGGTCTAGGGGGAAACAATGTCTCTCTCTTGGCTATCCTGGGGTCGGCGATGGATTTAGGTACAGGAGAGGACAATGCCTAATTGCTCAACTTTTTGAGCTTCATACTTTTATTTTTCAATTTTTAACGTTGGCCTCTGCAAATGATATTCATCTAAATACTACTTGTAAGAGTGATCCCTCTTAGCTTGGCAAAATCTTTATCATAGGGCCCAAATCACTCCCAGTTAACACATGGATCGATAGGCAATCATCAGCTAATAGAAACTTTTGCATTCTGGGCATAATTTTCAAAAGGGCCATCAACGTGGAAATGACAATGACTCTCATCAGATGTTCCTGAGAAAAGAAAACCAATTACATATTCTACAGCTCTTCAGTGATTTAAAGAATTTTAGTGGCAAACAACATTACTCGAAGAACTGTTGTAGAAACCAGTTGTTTATTATTTTGTCTACCTATTCCTTGAACTAGAAGCATCTGTAAGGATCTTCTTGCCCTGATGAAATCTCAGATAACTTTTCAAAGAGCACAATGTCTATGCAAGTTAATTTAACTATTTAAGCAAGATCATAAGCCTTATTCTTGCAGCAATAAAAGTGGTTTGGCTTTCATTTTTTTAAAGATTTTATTTATTTATTTGAGAGAATGAGAGAGAGAGAGAGCGAGAGAGAGAAGGAGCAGGGGGGAGGGGCAGAAGGAGAGGGGGAAGCAGGCTCTCTGCTGAGTAGCGAGCCTGACGTGGGACTGGATCCCAGGACCCTGAGATCATGACTTGAGCTGAAGGCAGACGTTTAACCAACTGAGCCAGCCACCCAGGCGCCCCTGGCTTTCATTTTTCTGTGTGTGTGTGCACCATAAATACCTTAGTTCCTTTTTATTAGCTAGTCATAAAAGTAAGTTCCTATGGGGGCGCCTGGGTGGCTCAGTTGGTTAAGCGTCTGCCTTCGGCCCAGGTCATGGTCCCAGGTTCCTGAGATCGAGCCCCACATCAGGCTCCCTGCTCAGTGGGGAGTCTGCTTCTCCTTCTCCCACCCCTCCCCCCGCTTGTGTTCCCTCTCTCACTGTCTCTCTCTGTCAAATAAATGAATAAAATCTTTAAAAAAAAAAAAAGTAAGTTCCTATGGAGTAGGTGAGTGTTCCAGTTTCCGTTTTACAGATAAACAAACTGAGGAGCAGAGCACTTATGACTTCTGTTGTGTTATATAATACATCTCTACCACAGCTTGTACTAAAACTCCCAGCGAGACACCCTTCCGGCTGTGGATTACCTCAGTGAGATGCTCTGTCACTGACTTGACTTCCATGAGTTTGGCAAACGTGCCTTAATTCTATTTCTCTCCTCTTGGCATTTTGATAGGGTCTTTCATGCAACGGAACTGGTCTTCAACAAAGAGCCCTACCAGTAGGTATCCGTATTCCCCTTTAGGGACTATGAGGCCAAGAGGAATCTCATGATATTAAACAGAAACCTTCCTTTGGACAGCACCTCGGGGACGTTGAGCGTATGTGTGGATGCGCATGCTCACCCACCCCATTTAGCTGGTTCATGTTTTTCTTTTCACTTGAAAGGCATCACTCTTACACAGGCAGCCTCTCTCTTACCTACCAAGGGCTGGACTGCGAAATAACCCATCAAGATAGAATGGCTGCTGTAAGCTTTGTTCCACCTGACACCAATAAAGGCCCACTATTCAGAAGTCGAATGGTGCTATTTGACAATTTGTGATGTTGGAGGTGGAATGAATGAAAACAATTAGAGCTGTATAGTAAGGCTGGGGTGCCTAGTAGGTAAGATGTGACTCTCTCATTACCCTCAGCCTCCAATCTATATCCTATCTGCTAAATCTATATCTATCACCATGGCGAAAATTCCATCAAATAATGATGTCTTTGCATCAGAACTTACTAGTTACAAAGGAGACTTCCAGGGCCATAGTCACCCATTCATCGTGGGTCATCCCATCATAATCCAGGCCTCTGAAGAGCCAGTCCAAACCCGAAACTTCACGCGTCTTCTCTGTCAACACCACCATCACACACTATTTCTCAGACCACCCCACAAAGCGAGTGACTGTTCTTGATCCCATATCCAGTACAACATCAAGTACTATTAATTCCTGTGTGTTCTTCTTCAAAATACACCCAAAGCTGAACACTTCTACGTGCCGCTGGAGGGATCTTGATCCTAAGTCACAGTTGTCTCAGCTTGAATTTTCCATCCTCCTCTGAAATGTTTTCTCATAGTCTGTTCTCCATTTAACAGACAGAACAATGGGGCAAAAGCAAACCAAACCAGGTGAGGAGCTCTTCCCTAAAGCTGCTCCCACGGTGACCAAGACTCCTCTCCCCACTTGGTTTCCTCCACCTTCCCCCTTCCACTCTGTGTTTCAGCCCTACTGGCTTTCTCTTTGTTTCTCAAAATGGATAGGCTCTTTCACCTCCTAGAGGCTCTGTGCCTGGTGTTTTCTGCCCTTAAGCCCCTCGCCCAGGTCTTCAGATGGCTGTTGCTCTCCTTCATTCAGTCTCAGCTCAAACTCTACCAGGGAAAGTGGGCTCCCTTCCTCTCCTCCTGCTCTCCTACCCCGACCAGCCATCCTACCCTTTATTTTCTGCATGCTTCTGACCACTCCCTGTCTGTTTCTTTGTTTCTCTGCTTATTTCTCTGCCCACAGGAGAAGGTAAACTTGAAGGCAGGAATTTTGTTTTTACCACCGTGTCCCTGGTTTCTCCAATGGAGCCTGATGTATTTTAAGAGCTCAGTAAACAGCAGTCCACTATCACAATGCTTTCCTCTCACTACCCAGCTCTGAACAGCTACTCTGGGTTACTGAGTTTGCCTGAGGAAAAAGGAAGTCCACTTTTGAGTATGGAGCTCTTCAGGGAGGAAAGAAAAGTCCGAGCTGTCACTGTGGGGACCAAACACAGTCTCCGTCTAGAGACATTTGGGACCAGGAAATCCCACTTATTTTGAATTTTGAGCCACATCTGAGCTAAGGATGAAGATCTGCGTTTGAATCCTAAAATAGATAACGATTTTGCCATCTTTAAAGTGGACAGATCTTTACTATCTGTCTCATAGGACTGTAAATGGGAATAAAATACTGACCACAGAGGCTAATCTATAGCAAGTGCTCAATTAAAAAAAGAACAACCCCCCCCCCAAAAAAAAACTTCTCTCCTACCCCACTCACCCACCACACACAAAAACACAGATGATTGCTTTTAGGAATTCAATTATATCCAGGGTTAATTAAGCTTAAGCCCACCATTTAAAATAGTTTCTATGGGGAATTATATACCTGAACAACCAAGTTCCCTATAAATGCCTTTGGGAATAAAACCTGGTTTCAATGTGAGAATTACTTGTAATGAAAAATATTTGTGCTTACATTTTGTCTTCAAGCTGATTCCATGTATACACTTTCTCACAGTCCTATTTTTCTAGCACTCATCCATATTGAACAATTGACTTAGAGTGTATGCTCACTGTACAAATGGGACAAAGGCAGATGTGTCATTCATTCTACTTTTCTTAGAAACCGGAAACTAAATATAAACAATAGTAATTCAATTCCAATGAACAGTAATCACTATGCCTTATAATCCAACTGAGACAAAGGAATATGGAAAAACTTGTTACATTCAAATTGTATCTGAAAGCCTTATGTGGTAGGGCTATGAGGAAGCATTACATCCTAATTTATTCTACTTTCTGTTATTTACTCTGTTTTTTGTTAGCTAAACATTCTTAACTTGTGAAAGCTGCTTTAATCTTGGAGACTCATAATCTTGGAGACTAACACTTAAAGGATGCAGCATGTAATTGAGTTTTTGCATCTTTCAGTTTCGTTGATTTCTTAATTATTTCCTTTAGTTGCACGAAAATGTTTAATGTATAGATTTTTATCAATACAGCTATTGGCTGCCTCAAGAAGGTAATTCAAGCCTCCTAGAGAACAAATTGAGTTCACCAAAAAAAAAAACCAAAGCAAAAACAAACAACAGAAGCTGCTTTTTCAGGAAGCTCCTAAATGATTCTGTAATACTATCCTGAGATTATCTTTTTGTTGACAAATATATGAAGAAGTACGTTTCTTTGTGTTGAGAATAAAATAATGCATGTATACCTTGTGACTTATTTTAAATAATTATGCATTTTAACAACATTCTTATTGTATTTCCTTCCTGGTCAAACCTATCTGAATAATTTAATTTTTACTCCCTCGATTATCCATTCAACTACCCAACTTATACTCTTTACATGGGAAATTTCCTGAAACAAACTCGCCTGAACTAATATGATAATTATTTTATTGCTTATTGTGAAACAATGCACTTCTGATTTTAAATAAATTCTATGATTTTATTATCATCTTACAATTTTAAGATGACAATTTTAAGTTTATTCATGATGACAGCAGAAATTGATATATTGAAAAATTGAAAAGTAACCTAAGAAGAGAAAATGACTGTATGACTATAATGAATGTTTCATGATGTAAAGGCATGTATACAAACTCGGAGTTAAACACATCCATCAAATGGAGAAAAAAGCACACCCACTCTTAATATTTCACCTTCTTCCTCCAAGTTTCATCTGGGGACTCTGCTGAACCTTCTAAATTACTTGTATATAAAAAAAATCTGTCGTCAGAGAGCCAACTGGCAAAATTTTTAATTATATATTTTGCTCCTTGCATATATGTAATTATTTTTCTTTATGGGAGTTCAGCGTTAAAAAATTTTACAGATAAGATAACCAATGATAAGAATTAATATAATTATTTTCATAAATCAGTTTTAAATAAATATCTTTAAATTTTGAGGCATGAGGCATGAATGGGTGTTGGGGAAAAAAAAAAGAGAGAGAGTTTCTTATTTTGTAGCCTCCTGGCTTAAATGCAAAACACGGGCATCGATTCATGGTAATTCTTATGACTGCTTTGAGGAGTCACAAATGACTGTGTTTCTGAAACCAGTTCATTAGTTTATCTAATTTATTATGTCCATACAGAAATGCCTTGCCACAGCAGAAACAGTGAAGCTGTTCTTTCATATTTAACTCCTAATTAATTAGCAAGAATTCAAGTTGCTCACGATTACTATAAGAGCAATATAGTTTTCATGTTTGATAAGCTACATCATCTAATATTTCGGAGAAAGATGCTATTTAAGTTGGTGAGTCCCGCTTATCGCAAAGTATACTGACCCCTTAATAGGAACATAATGAGTGAAGTTAGCATCTGTACCTCCGAAATAAAAACTTACCATCAACATGCCTATTAACAAAATGAGAAAAAAACTAATTAAAGCAAATTAGCCTAATGTGCACATGCTGGATAAGACAGATTACTTCTAAAAATCCTAGAAGATAATGGTACCCATATGGGATATGTTTTTGGCATTTTTCATATAAATTGGACAGTTTTAGAGGATAAATATGGTATAAAAGTCCTTACAGGCAATTATGTCTCTACAATGCTGGTGGCTGACATCATAAAAGTATAATTTTAATTGCTATTAATTGCATTAAGTCTACTCTTATTGAATACTTAATGCCATCTCTGACAGTAGTACTAATTTATATACTTTAATGAAGCTTCATGGTAGAAGTTTGGAATTATAGAGCTACTTAAACTATGTCTTAAATAGTACATTTTATCTGTCAAGAAGTTCTAGAAATAAAGGCTATTCGATGGATTTTTTTCCCCTTTAAAACCAGGCTTTGCATTTACCCCACTTTTTTTTTTTGATAAAGTGATGTTGCCAGATTTTTGTTTTGTTTTGTTTTTGCAAGATAATTTTTGAAAAATGCTTCTACTGATGTTTACTACACATTTAAAACAGCTGCTGGCTCTCTGATGTGTCATGTGCTGAAAAATACCTGATAAAAATCCAAAATTATGAACTCGCAGTATTATTTAGCTGCCGTAATTCCAAGCATCTGATCTTCAGAAGAAAATAGTCGTTTATAACAGGTAAAAGGTAAAGCGACACAGAGTAAACACTAAAATATCATAAAAGGCAGAAAAGATTTTGAATAAAGCCACAAGATAAATAACCCTATCAATGGTGCATCTATCAGTTGGCATTTGTAGTAATTCTTCTAGAGCCACTAGTTCCTGGAGGTCTCTGCTGTTAGTGTGATTTGCATTATTAAATTATGAAAAATTCATTCATCTCAATCAGTGCTAGTTTCAATATTTGTGAATTAGTAATCTGGCTGGTTGCACTAATGGGAGAATGCATCCATTATTGTCTTTTCAATCTGTTTTCATATTTGTTTACTAAAAACACGCTATTTTAAATGGGAAAGACCCACCTGGGCTGACTGGAGTGCAACAGAAATCTTTGCCCTCAGATACTGAGACTTTCGGTAAATTCTAGCCTGTTATTTCCACTCAGAAAGGCATGCTTAATAAAGTGAAGAAGCACAAATGTCAGGTAAAATATGCCATGTACTTTTATATGCCCTATCGATTTTTCCTATAATTAAAGTGATGAACACACACTGTTTGGTCATAATGAAGCCAGATCTCCTTTGGAGAATTTTTTTAAAGGTTTAGCAAAGTTTGTTTCAGCCTGTTGCCTTTTAGTAGAATATCTTTGCTCAAACTTCCCCAGGGACGTCTGAGTAAAAGGCAGGACTGTGATGGGGGGTAAGGCTGAGGATTTTAGAAGTCTGCAAGAGTTTCAGTTTCCTTGGGTTCTGTTCCACTGACCATGAGAACAGGGCTTGGGCTAAAATCGTCGGAAATGGGCGCTGCCATTCCAGTCTGGCATCATGGCCGGCACCGGAAGTCACTCCCTTCAGTGCCATGTTGCCTATTTCCATCCTCAGCCTAACTTTGAAGGCTATTTTAGATTTCAGTCTCTTTATTCACTCTTTCATGCTGAGAATGTCAACCAATTAGCACTACTTTACTTAATGCTTTTCATGAGACTGACACTAGTCCATAAGGAATGAGACTGAGACCACCAACCCATTTCACATGGGCCAATGAGTAGCCATTGGATGGTGACAACTTTTGATCACAACCTGTGTTTGGGTTCAAACCAATTACTTAACGGCGACAGGTTCCATGCCACCCCATTAAGCCTGTGTGTCATTCAGGGACCCAGATTAATTAAAACAACAATTAGGAGGAAACCTTTTTCCATAACTTATTTCCACTGCTCTGCCCACCAGGATCACCGAAATGGAAAAGGCAAGCTAGTGCAAATCAATATTGAAGCTGAGAGTGGCTTCATCGGCTTCTTCTTCTTCTTTTTTTTTTTTGCTCCTGTCTGCCGGGGGAAGAGAAAAAGGGTCAGTCAACTCTGAAAGAAAGGACAGAAAGTCCCCTCTCAATTTTTGATTAAGAAGAAATTAAAAGAGGCGATCTCCTCCTTCTATGAGAAAATATTTGGCAGAATGGTTCATTTAACGCATATGTATTTTTGCCTTAAAATTATTTCCTAATTAGGGAAGCAACTCATGCTTAATGCTGCAGTTTCAGAAAATACAGAAAAGGCTCTCCCAAATGCTTATAATCCCAGCGCAGAGATGACAAATTATTGTTAACAATTTGCTGAATGTTCTTCTCGTTTCTTTTATTCGGATACGGCTTTTACCACATGAGGTTGTTTTCTACTGATCTATTGTCTGCTTGGGTCTCTTAGTAAATATTTTGCCAACCTGTTTCCTATCAATGATGCTACTCGATGACACAGGTACTTGGCTTTTTTTTTTCCTTCATTCAAATGGTCTACTTGGCTCTCTCAGGCAAGGAGGCAAGGGGTGCCATGGCTCAGTACTGATATTTATTTATTATTATTAGTTTTTAACTTTCAGGTTCCATTAGTTGTAGACCTCAGGGAGTAGGCTGTGGGTGGGCTGCTGGGAGCAGTACCCATCTACCGATAAAGCCTCCTTCATACCACTTATGAGGACACAACATTAACCCAATGGGGAAAAGCTGGTTCAGTGGGATTTTGTACATAATTCCCTCTGTGGTTTTAGAATGGCCCCATATCACTCCTGTGGCATCAAGTGCCTGGATGTGAAGAGGGCAATTTTTTCAGGTTCAAAGTAACACAGCTCTGGTTTCTGTAAATCTGTCGGCTGGGATGTGGTATTCACCTATTCAATCTGATTGTGTATACAGGATTGCTGTTCAAGCAATTAAGGTCAGAGCCAAGTGCACAAGGAGTAGAATTTCAAAAAAAAAAAAAAAAAAAAAAAGAGGAAGGGAAAGATGTTCCCTAAAGGGGGCTCCACTGTGTAGGAAACACCCTCAAATTAGGAAACTTGATGTGGGTAGTCCCAGGATACTGGTATGTTTTTGTCAGGGAGAGCCATCTCCGGCATGTCAGTTCAGTACTGATGAACTTGTCCCAATGTCCCCAAGGGAGACACTATAAAAATAGGAGCCGACTCCCTTCTGGGTCTAATAATTAGACCCCTGGTGCTATGAGCAGAGTTGTGTGACCTTGGGCAAGTCACTTAACATACTTGAATTCCTGCCTTTCTAAACTGGGAGTTATTACAATACCACTCTAGAAGAAGACTGTGTGATTTAAGCGCAGAGTGTTTGCAGTTTTGCATTCGGCAAAGGCACTGGTGCGGGAAGAGCTGTTGCTGAGTTGAAGCCCCAAAGATGTGAATGACTACAGCTTACTGGAGGGTTAGCAAAAAGTGATGGCTAAGGGTCCCAGCAGAGTACGGTGATTAGAAATGGAAGAATTTAAGCCACTATATTCGGTTATGCGGAGAGAACTAAGCTATGGGAATAATGGCACAGCAGGAAATATGATACAGGCAACATAAAATAAAGCACGAGGAATTAGAGAACATTAGGAAGTTCAAGAAGTAAGAAGATATGCCAGCGAAGGAAGGAGTCAGATGAAATGAGATAGGGGGGCTGCAGAGATACCCAAGGCGTGAGGACAAGAAGCAAGGGAGAGATCCTTCTTTTGGAAATTGGGCTGGGAGTTTTAATTTCTTTTGACTCTCATTTTTCTTAAAAAAAAAAAATCGATTTCCTTGTTTAACCCCCACCCCCATTTAATTACTGACCTACCCCTGTTTCCATTTCTCGCTTGCCCCTTTGTCTTCCTCCAGGTCAGCATCCTCCTCTACTTTCTCCAATGATACTGATCCCATGATCCCATTTTCTGTTCCTACTTGTGTTTGTTTATCAATGCCTTACCCCGTGAGCCCCTCCTCCTGCCCTCATGACATTTGCTTAAATGCTGTCACTCACCCAGAGAAGAAATTTTGCTCAGCACCGTTAAGCAAAGGAAACTGGCAATGTGTGCTTTGGCTACGACATTTTCCTTAAGCTGTTGTCTGACAGAAATTTAGAAAAATAACTAAACCAAAAGGTGATTCTGCCAGAGTTCTGCATTTTCAGTGGCAAGCTGAAGGACAGCGCTGTATGCATATTTAAAGAATGAGTTTCTGGGTCTTCAGGTTTCAATTGTAACCTGTGGCCAAGCGGATCAAGTGAATAACGGTCAAGGCTCTGTAAAAGGATTGTCAACCAGAGAAACTGGGAAGCACAATTCCTTTGAATTTGTATCAAACTGAGAAAAAGATTGTTTAGCCTTACAGTCAGGTGTACTGCAGGATGAAGAGGGGGAATGGTCTTTTATCCCTCTCTCAGGGGCTCCGTTGGTTTTTCTTCTTATCGGACGCCCTAACACAATTGCGAGGAAAGCTTTGTTCGCATTTCCCGATTGCCAGGGGCTCGGGATCGTGCAAAGAGCAGGACACTTGGAGTCAGACAGCCTAAATTCAAATCCCATCTCTGCCACCTACTAACTCCGTGACCTTGGTAAGAGAATATAGATGGTGGCGTGGCCAAAAGAGGAGATTGAGACCGAGGGCAAGACAGGAAACATTAGAAAGGGGCCTGGTTTAGGCCAGAATTTGATGAATTTAGTTTTAAGATAAGTTGGTGTTGAAATTCTGCTGGGACTTCAAGGAAGAGATATTATAATCAAAGATAGGGATTTAGGGGTCGTGGGCATTGGAAAAGCTTTGGAAGAAAACGAAATCCCCCTATCCCCCCGTCATTGCACCAAGACTGCTCTTCATAGTTTGATGAATTTCTTTGTACAATTTATTCAGTTTTTCCTCATTAATACTATGCAATAAACACCTTTCTGTGTCTCTAGATGAATATTTATATTATTATTTAAAGGTTGCACGTAACTTCTCATGTTCCCCATTAAACCTAAGGAGATCATGAAGCTCTAGGCATGATCCTGGAGAGAACAGGCAGAGGGGGAACATGGGTGACGGGAGAAATGAGAACGTGCTGTGAAGAAGGGCGGGGAGAAGACACCCTTGGAGCAAGATGGAGACCAAACCCCCCTTAGTGCTGGACGTTGGGATGAACATTAGGAAATACTAGAGGGCTCACGGGAACTGATGCCGAGGAAAACCACTCCCAGATTTGGCGGTAAGGATGTTATTGATGGTTCTTGGAAAGAAGTCCCATTTGGGATTGGGGACAAACAACCTTCCGAACATGTTGACAGTAACACAACAGAGCCAGAACATGCGGAAGACACCGAACGTGCTGGAGAAATAGGATAAAGATGAAACGAAAGCATGGGGAATGCAGTATGGAGTGGGGTCAAGGGCACACACAAAAAAGTTGTCTTCTGCAAGCAGTGGGGGCATTTTGTTCCTCAAGAGTAAAGGAAGGAGAGGGGGTGAGCTGAAACGAACATGTTTGAAATGCAGAAGGGGAAAGATGAGGGCGATCTGCTGGCCTCAGCTTGTCAGTGCAATAGGGAGTAGACCTACGACAGGCTGGCAGACAGGAGGTGAGTGGAAGAGCCAGGTGAAACAGGCGCTAGGTACTCAGCACATTGAAACCAACAGTCGTTCGGCCAGTCGGAGTCCTAACAGGATAATGTCAGTTTTAGCCCGTCCAATCAGTGCATTTTGACGTTGGCTAGCGAGTCTCGCTAAATATTTGGGGAGGGCCGGAACTACTGGGCCGATCTTGGATTCAGGCATGTGAAAAATGCCTGAGAGGAAAAAAAACAGGTAATTAGAGGCCGGTGAAGAAAGAGAAAAGGAGACCTTAACCGGCAGAGCACGGGGAAAAGGAGTGAATTCTATGCTATATATGCTGCAATTGCTGTCAACACACACACACACACACACACACACACACACACACACACACACACACACACGATACCATACACACAGTTGTGAGACAGATACACAAGGGGGTATTATTCACATTATAAAACAATTCTTTATGTTACAGAAAATACCCACCCCTCATTTCTCTCCCTGGTCCGTTGTTTATTTAAAATACAATTTGCCTGACAAAAATTCAGTTTGCAAGCGTTTTTCTGAGACATGCCTATTATCCAAAGTGAGGTTTACTCCCATTGTTCTGGGTACGCAGAAATGAAAGCAAAGGTGGGTAGCATGTAGATTTAGGACTTAGATCATCATCAGTTCCTTTGTTGGCTCTGCCTGAGGATGTGGTTTGCAGTGAGCCGTTTAAACTCTGATCCATTCCCCTCATTCATAAAATGCAGAGAATAATCTCTGCCTGTTTCAGAGATGAGGATTATTTTACCTAGTGATGATTAATGACCTGATATCAGTACAGCAGTCTCAGCGTCTTGCAGATAAAAAAGTACGTGTCCCGAGATTCCTCTATTAGTTCATTGTTTTTCCTCCATGGGAACCTTAGCCGATTTGCTCCGGTAAAGGCTTGGGATGTTTCCAGGGGGCGAGTGATGTTCTGGGGGCATGGGATTTTAAAATGTGTTTGATTTTTTTTTCTTTCATGAATGTTACCGTGTAAAATGATGCAATTATAAAAAACTCTTTTTCTCGACTGAAATTTTTCAAAGCAGCAAAGTGCATATTTTATGTATTGCTACCCCTCTGAAAGAGATGAGCTGCGATTCAGGTGAAGAACCAGGACACTTAAGTGAATGAGCATCTCTTTCCTCTTTTCTTAAAGACTCTATCCAATGTCTTCCCCTTAGCGGCACACACAACTGGCCAGTGCAACCATTGTGAAGTGGTCATTTTTTTTTTCCCCCAGCATAATTCTATTTCTCTGTTCTCCTGTTTATAAGGTTTCTCCCTAATCATCTCTCTAATGAATTATTTTTACTTTCACACAGCAGCATACACATTTAGAGTCAAAATCATTTCTTCCTTTTAAAGGGACACACACCTTGACTCCTTTTTCGGCAGAAAGCCAACCACAAAAGCCTATATGATTTTGGCATTCCTTTTAAAATTCGTGCCTTGGTACATTAATGTCACAGTAATCCCAAATATTGTTACTCCACAATTTACTAGAGATTGCTTTGCTTGAGAACATGCTACTCTGCTCCTTTTGGCTTTAGGTTAATGGGGAAAAAATATGTGGTTTATAATCCTTTGCAAAAGGTTTTTTTCAAATACACAATAAAATGAAACACGTATACACAACAATGTGAGCAAATAATCAGAATGCACGAATCAAAGCAAGCCAGGACAAGTCTCAAGAATTCCAGAGAGGAAAAAGAAAGTCAATTTTTCTTTCTTTGTGCAAATGTCTAAAAATCCACAAAACAGAAAATAATGCCATTTCTGCCTCCATTTATTTTATAGGACTATTATAGGCATACATTTTTTTCTGTTACTTGCCCTGGATTTCACAGTTAAAGAAACATGCATATACATGCTCCGGTAAATTTGGTGCGTACATTTATTTACTTGTATTTGTATTAAATACAACATGTGAGCAATAGAATGAGTCCAAAGGAGAGAACAGTGGCCCGAGGGCTGTCAGGAACGAAGGGATGCTGTGTAACTGTTGTGAGATCAGAGGAAAATGCAAAGAACCGAGGAGGATTAAAGGAACTCCAGGAAGCTTTAGGAGACCCATAGTAAAAAGGGACAGAGAGAAGCAAGAATGGGTAGAATGAGTGCAGCAACAGGGAGCATTATTCCATCACTGAAAAGGCAGAATAACACTTAAAATATATGGAAGAATTGATACTCGCAAAGACTGGGATAATCAGAGTGAAAAAAAATTATTTCTCTTTTCAAGAAGTAGAGGTCAAGGGGGCATCTTATCACATGTTGTAAAAACACTTCATTGAGGGGCGCCTGGGTGGCTCAGTGCTAAGCGTCCTGCCTTCAGCTCAGGTCGTGATCCCAGGGTCCTGGGATCGAGCCCCGCGTCGGGCTCCCTGCTCGGCGGGAGGCCTGCTTCTCCCTCTCCCACTCCCCCTGCTTGTGTTCCCTCTCTCGCTGTGTCTCTCTCTGTCAACTAAATAAATAACATCTTTAAAAAAAAAAACCAAACAAACAAAAAACACTTCATTGGGTTTTTAATTTTTTTTTTTGACTCCACAGACACAGAGTACAAAGATTTGGGATTTTGAGAAGAGTTTATTATATTAAAACTAAACTCAACTGTGTCCCATAGAACTTTTTTTTTCAAGTAGATATAAAGAATAAACATTATTTTAACTAGAAAAATCAATCCCAGTGGATATAGACTTGTCAGTGGAAATGGAATATCATGTAGGAAATATAGTTGATGAATAACAAGAAATGGTTTAAAAAGTTGAATCCTCCAACATTACAACCTCTGAGTATGTTTGTAACTACTGTCCCTAATAAGTCTGTGGAAAAGGTAAAATAAACTTTGACCTCAATAGGGAGCCAAAATTTAAAACAAAAACAAAAACAAGAAACCAGGAACTATAAGAATTAGCAACCCTACATGTTTTAAGCCAATGGACAAAATATTAGTAAAAATGATCATGCGTTTCTGTTGCTGAGCTAGAAGATGTTGATTGCGAATATAACCACTTGAGATGTATAAGCAATTATATACTAAGTCTTGGATTTCCCTCATCCTGGGAAAGGATATGATTATCTCGGCAGTTAAAAGCTATCTGGGAAGTGTGTCCTAGCGAATCTTGTTCGTTTTTGAGTACCCCTTTCCTTAGTCACAAGTTCTTTCCATGTGAGAGTATGTGACAGTATAACATACTGTCCATGGTGCTGGGCAGAGAACGTGCAGAGGGAATTTTTTTAAAAAAATTAGTACCTACTCAGACGCTTCTGTGGACCTCGGAGCATTCCTGAACATGTACAGTGATGCACTCTGGCTGAGAATAACTTGGCATTGATTCATGTGTGCATGTCTTCCTATTCTTCTATTCTTTATTAAGCAGCATTGTGTTAAAGTGTTCTGGTATGCTGAGGGGCAAAATACAAACATTTGTACAAATCTCCAGAATGACCCCTTCCAGAGCGGGAATAAAGACGGCTCCCAAATATCTCCTAGTTTCCTGGTATCACTTCAGCCCTCTAAACCAAACCCCCAACCTTCAGGTAACAAAGGTAAAATTAAAATAAAGTAGTTTGCTTTGGCAGCTCAAGGAATCTAAGCTGATTTCTGGCAACATCTTTTCTTTTAGTCCTAGGGAAACAGATTACCAAAGGAAAATGTGGCAGGAGGTGCACATTTTTTAAATGAAAGAAATTGTTCCCCAGAACTTTTCAATAAGAAAAAGCATGTGACCTCCTTTCCGTGAGACCCACAGTACAGTAAACAATTGAATCCATATTCAGCCAGATGCTTCCAGTGTGTAAATTACTCCCTGGGTAAATGTTAGGCACTTTTGGAGCCGCATTAACTCTTTCAGGCTTCGAGTATGCAATTTAGTAAATTACCGATGCCTGTATGTAATGGTGCTCCAGGGACCGGAAAAAGATTAATGTAGCTCTAGAAGTGCCTAAGTTCCTCTCAGGGAGAGCATCTGACTGAATGGAAGGAGCTTGTGTCTAATCATTCTTTGTAAAAGGAGGTATTCTTGAAAATAAAGTTACCTTCGTTTTCAATATTACCCATTCCCTCCCCAAAGCATACATACTAAGGACTTGAATTTTTTTTTTTTTTTTTTCCGATCGGAGACAAGGTTTATTTTTGGAAAAAAAAAAAATCACAGTAACTATTAGTTCTTGTTCAACATGGTCTTTTTGTCATTTTGGCACAGTTGATTTCATTCTGCTTTCGTCGCTTCTCTGAAATTCCCTCCTCTGGAATCATCCCTTACTGCTTATCCTATTACTTCTTTGATAGCCACCGTCTTTCTTTCATATTGTTTTCTCTTCTATCCCCACTGATATTTATTATGGACCCCAGCTTGGCTCCCTCCCTGTATCAATACCCACAGGGCTTTATCGATCTCTCCCAAGTTCAGGGTCTTATGTGGGTGTGATCCACTCCTCCAGGCAACCATCCACTTCTCGGTTTATACCATCTCAAATCAATTTGAGTCTATGGGTTATCTTCAGTTGGGTGTCTCACCACTGGTTCAGCACATAATGAAAACAGGGAGCCTCTCTCAGGGATCAACTCATCACGTCTCATCTTCTACAGCCATGGGGCACCTGTCAGAAGCCTCGAGTAGTTGCCACACTGATAATAAAACTAAACCTTTCCTTGCCTCATAAAGCCAGCTGGTCAAGGACTTGCTACTTTTTCTCACATTTTTTTTTTTTCTTTGTCTACCCTTAACGATAATCTCTTGTGAATGTCCCCATTCCTCTCTCATTCAGTGTCACTTTGGACTATTTTTATTGACTCCCTTTTTATGTCTGATAATAAATTCTCATTTTGCCTATCCATTTCTCCAAAAACCAACCAATTTCCAACTACCTGACTGAAGGGCAGTGATTTAATACTTCTTTTCTATCTATTTTGATGAAAAACTTGTTTCTTGGCACAGAATTATATACTAGAAGGCTCATATAATATTTGTGTAATCTGTCTATAATCTTTGATACCTCCATGTGTTGGTATCAATAGATTTGGATATTCATGCTGGCTTGTATTATGTCAATGTTTAAAGCACAGGAATCATACCTGTTACATTTTAATCATAGTTATTCATTATATAGGCCCTCAATCTCTCTGCTGATGAGCCCAGCACTACTGGAGGGACCCAAAAGCAAACAGAAGAATCAAAATGTGCATAGAGTATCCTAAGTAACAGAATGTGTTAGTGCGCCTAAGGAAGAAATTGGTACTGAATTTTATGCAGAGACTTCTGAGCAAGACAACAGAGCATATCAGCTCTAATAAAAGAATATTTCATGAAAAGACTTGGGACACAGTGAGATCTGGGTAGGCAGAATAGACAGCAGAGGTCACAAAAGGTGACAGGAACAGTGCGAGGAGGAGAGGCATGATGGTAGAAATGAGTATGGCACATCCTGGAGCACCGGGAGCCATGGGCCTCCTCTTGTACAATGATGGGACTTACTCAATCTCCATCCATTTTTACTGTGTTTCTGCATGTTTCTTGAAATACCATCTAATGCTTAGTTCAGTACATTTCTTTGGAGTATATTTAATTCATTAGAGTAAAAACAATTTCCAAAGAAAACAACAGGGCTAAGTTTTAAGATTTTGTAAAGACGAGAGCCAAAATCAAACGCCGTCTTATATAGCAGCAAAGGAATTACCATACCTTATTCAAGGTAAATATTTTCACTTCTATTCTCTAGTCATTGTTCAATAGCTAGTGGGCATTTTAGATTTAAAAATTAGAAATTAGACATATGGAAAGAGTTGTGATTTTTAAGATTACGTGACTTAATATGAGTAAGCTGATCCGGCCCAACTCCACCATTTAGTAAGCATTCCAAGTGGGATTATGGTACATGTCACTGTGAGATTGAGCATTTGAGATTGCCACCATTCAACCATTTTGATCTTCTCTAAATAGCAATTTCACGGGGCTCAAGTAAGACATTTTAAATAATCATGTTTGGGTATGAAACCTATTTTATAGATGTAGTTTTGTTCCAGCCCTGCTCTGGGCTCTCCTACCAGACCTCAATTTCCCAGAGGAAATAGGACCATGGAGGAAGAAGTCTCCAATGTTGGAGAGATGAGTTACGTGGAAAACAACCTTTTCACACAAGGAGGCGTGTAATCCCCCAGAGGAGACCGCCATGTATCTGAGAAATAACTGCCTACATACACAGATCGCATGTGATCCAAGGGATAAAATTATTGCCTTTGACATTGAGAAATGGACACCCCTCCGTCCCTATTTTTAAACTCAAGACTTAGTCCTTTAGGGGCACTGGGTGGCTCAGTTGGTTAAGCCTCTGCCTTCGGCTCAGGTCATGTTCTCAGGGTCCTGGGATCAAGCCCCCCGTCGGGCTCCCTGCTCAGCGGGGAGTCTGCTTGTCCCTCTCCCTCTACCACTTCCCCCCTCCCTGCTAATGCCCCCCCAAAAATAAATAAATGAAATCTTAAGAAAAAAAAAAAAAGACTTATTCCTTTCAACCAAAAAAAGTTGTCACCTTTGAGGTAAAGCTGGTAAGAAACATCCGGGACCTCAGGGAAGAAGGCTTTCTAGTTTCTGTTTGTGGCCAAGGCAAGTTTCTTCAAAGAGGTTTCAATCTGCCTGGCTTCCCAAGTCCTTTTCGGATCCTGGTTGAGACTGGTGGACCTGCTAGCCCCATAGAAACCCAGCCATAACTATCGGGGAACTTGTCCTTTGGCACGGGTCAGGAGTGAAAAAAGAAAAAGAAAGAAAGAAAGGATTGCAGGGGGAGGGGGAGACCACCTACCTCAGTTTGAATTCTGGTCTCTCATGTCTAGCTGTGTGATATTGAACAAATCATTTGACTTCTGAACCTCAGTTTGCTTAGAAGGCACAATTTGCCACATGTGGCTCACAGACTGTCGGGCTGAGTGAGGACACACGCTTTGTACACCGTACACTGTTCAAGGGCTACGCCAGTGCTGAATATCATGATTTGGCCAAAAGCCTGACAAACAACACTAGTTCCCAAGCAGGCCACCCTACTCCCTCCCAGCCCGTGCCTGGGCCAAATGTTTCCCCTGTTCCCCATCCGTCTCCAGTCTTCTGGGCACAAGAGAGCAGCAGCATGGCTAGAATGAAGGTTTTACCACCCCTCTCAGATTTTCACCTTCTATGTACTTTACTTTTTCCACTCTATGAAGTGTTTTACTTCAGCCATAATTTTTTTTCTACTTTAGAAAGCCAATAAGAATTAATCAATCAATAATTGTGTTGATGGGGGAAAAAACCAATAAAAGTAGAACCATAAGAGGACTTGAACCTAATAACTTTGAAATATAAAGGGGAAGCTTTATCCATGGGAATTTACAGATATTATTTGGCCACCAGACGGCTTCCATATTTCTTCATTACTGCAATACAAACATAAGGAATACGGAGGAAAAAAACTCTATATAAGTGCTATAAATTTTGAGCTGAATTCCCTAGTCCGTACCATAGTAGTCATCCAAGGACTTTTTTTTTTATATATAAAATCAGGCTTAATTTAGTGTATATTTTGCCTCTTCAACAAAAACTGTGGAAGAGTAAGCTTAAGAAAAAAACAACCCACAAATATTTATACTATTTCTCCTCGTACAAATAAGCATCAGAATGTTTTTACTTGACAAACTAATCTACGGTTTTCAAAGTCTCCCCACTCCCAAATATTAAATTTTGTAACGCCTCGTTCATCATGCCACTTCTCAAAGTCTTCTTAGCTCCCGATTCCTGCTTCCCTCCTCCACTCCTGTGCCTTGTTTGATACTTTCCCGTTTCAGGTAGTGAAGTGTCCTTTTGTTGTTTCGTTCCTACCTGAACCTTCCATCTAGGCTGTAGAGTCTTTCTTCACATTTGAAAAGAACCATTAGTCAGTCAAGTCCCTTTCCCTGTCACAATGGATCCTTCCATGTGCTCTAGCCCTTCCACATGCTGGTCCTTCAGCTGGGACTACTTGAGAAGTTGGGCAAGTCACTGTGGTTTCAAGGGGAGGCTCAGTTCTCCTGCATGTACAAAACATTCAAGTAGATGACGCCCCAGGCCCCTTCTAGCCCTACAGTTTTAGGATTCTAGGTGCACGGCCTCAATGTTCTCTTCCGGCTACTTTATAATGATTCATTCCATCCACTTCCGCTCTCCATGATGAAGCTTCTAGCCTTCATCTACTGTCCTGCGTGCTTACAGATCTTGGGACAGTGACATGATGCGTTGCGCTTTCCTGCAACTTTACTTGGATGACCTTTGGCCTCCTCACCATCACATGACTCCCTACGGCCACTCTCCTGGATTTCACTATTGTCTTTGACGCTGATTGTTCTGAGCCTCCATCCTTTTCAACTGGTTCCCGATTCTCTGACTATCGTTTTCAGTATGAACTTAACACAGATATTTCTGGTGATCCCACCCCCTGATGTTAAAGGGTAAAGGGGTGGAGAAGAAAAGGGGCAGCTCTAGGTGAGAGAGGAAGGAAGCAAAATCCTTTATCTCCTTGGCCCTGTGAACATCTACAGCAGGTCCTCTGTTTTTCTGAGAGACTCTCATAAACCTGGCCTTTCCCACCTGACGCCCGGGTACCTCAGGTTCTCTCACGGTTCCCTTTTATTGCTTTCACGTTTACGTGACAACGTAGCCTCTCAAAACTTCATTTCCTATTTAGGGAAACATCTCTAATGCAGCCTTTCAAATCTGTCTCTCCATTTTTCCAAATGACCAATTCCCCTAATTAGATTAATTGATCTGTGTTAATGTTAAGGAGAGAGTCATGTTCACTGTGAGAAGAGAGAAGGAAGATGGGCTCTGAATACAGAAAATCTTAGGTTCAAATCCTCTCTCTGCTACTGAGGAGCAGTGGGACTTTTAATTAACAGGCAACGATACAGTGTTTGCCATATAACAGGACTGTTCAAAACACTCTAAAAATAATTCATTTCTTAAGAGTCTTTTAATTTATCTATGTATGTAATCCTTATGCCAATTTATCCTATTTTGACTTTGAAGTATCAGAGGGCTTGGGCCTTAGCTAAGTCTTCATCTCATCCGGGATCATGACTTTAAATCTACTCCATCTCTACACTAACAACGCCCAAAGTCTTCTCTTCAGCCCAGAGTTGTCTCTTGAGCCTTTGTCCACACTGACATCACTGTCTCTTGCCATTACCACTTGATTTCTCGTAACACCTCAGGCTGACTCTATGCAAACCTGTACCACCCACAGCCTTCCCCATGTCAGTTGCCGGCAACACCATCCTTTCGGCGGGTTAGCGCCAAACTCTTGAATTCATCCTCATTACGGCAGAGTTGTGCCCCCCACAAAAGGTCTTCAGGTTCTTATCCCCGGGATCTGCAGATGGGACCTTACCCGGGTGTCGGGTTTTGGCAGACGATGACATTAAAATGAGATTAGAGTGAGCCCTCTTCTAATATGACTGGTATCCTTACAAAAAGGGGATTTTGGACACAGAGAGACATGCGCGTAGCTGTAGACAATGTGAAGACGCAGGAACACAAGTATAAAAAAGCCGAGGAATGCCTGAGGCTAACAGAAGCTAGGAACAGATGCTCCCTCAGAGCCCTAAGAAGGGATCGACCCCACCGACACCTGAATCTCAGACTTCCGGGCTCCAGAACTGTGAGACACGCATTTTGTGGCGCTTCGTCAAGGCAGCCCTCGGAAACTGGTACATCCTCGATTTCTTTCTTTGTCTTGCATTCCACGTACAATCTTTCAGCTCATCTCCCTGGTTCTACCTTCCATTTGTATCCACAATTGGGCTTCGTCTCACGCCTTCCTTTGCTACCTAAACCCCATACCACTGGATCAATGTTATAGCCTCCCAACTAGTCTCTCCACTTTGACCCTGTCCCCCTCACAATCTAGAGTAGAGTAACCAGAATTTATATTCCTTTTTTTTTTTTTTTTTAAGATTTTATTTCCTTACCTGACACAGAGACACAGCGAGAGAGGGAACACGAGCAGGGGGAGTGAGAGAGGGAGAAGCAGGCTTCCCGCGGAGCAGGGAGCCCAATGCGGGGCTCGATCCCAGGACCCTGGGATCATGACCTGGAGCCAAAGGCTTAAGGACTGAGCCACTCAGGTGCCCCCAGAATTTATATTCCTAAAACAGGAGTAAGATTATGTCACTTCCTTTTGCTCAAAACTGCCCAGAGTTTGTCACTGGCATTAATATATTCCACTCAGAAAAATGCCAAAGTCCTTACAATAGCCCATGGTCTCATGGGTTGATCTGACCCCTGACCCCCTTATTTCTCTGACCTCACCACTGCTCTCCCTCTTGCTCGCTCTGCTCTAGCCTCATCGACTTGTTTTTGCTACTTGAACATGCCAGGTCTTGAAGAGAACCTGGGCTCCCAGCTCCCAGCTGCATGAGGCTCAGGTCAAGGCTTTGTTCCCACCCAGCCAGTGACTGAGCAAGGCAGGAATTTTGGAGCCAGACATTTCTTCTGCATGTGTGACTTCTTTCATAAGCAGCGTGTGCCTGGGGGCTCCCCACTGATGGCGCTGAAACTCCTCAGAGCTGTAGTGTCCTCTGATGCTCTTGGTAACCGGTCTTCCCTCTGTCCTTCCCCAGGGATCAAAGCAGTGCTGTGGTGGGAAGGTTCTCCCTTCTTCCTCTTGCCTAGCCTCACCTTGATTCTTCACAGGTGTTTCCCCCCTCTGTTCCTGCATCTCCTCTCCCCAGAATGCTTGTCCTCCAGCTACCTGCTAGGCTGGCCCCATGTCTCCCTCACGCCTTTGCTGAAATGCCACTCACTCTGCTCAAAACAGTGCTCTGACTCCATCTTCCCTGCTCGGATTCTTGTGCTCGGGTCCACTTTCTGCTTTTTTCCCCCCACTTGTCACTTTTTAACGTGTTATAATTTACTTATTTATCATGTTTATTGTTTGTTTTCTACACTCTCCAGTAGAATGTGGGAATCTTTATCTTTTGTTCACTGATGTCTCCCAGTACGTAGACCAATGCTGGCAAATTAAAAACATGTTAAATTGGGGTGCCTGGGGTGGCTCCTTTGGTTAAGCGTCCAACTCTTGGGCTGGGCTCAGGTCATTATCTCAGGGTGGTGGGATCGAGCCCCGCGTCAGGCTACGTGCTCAGTGCAGAGTTTGCTTGAGGTTCTCGTTCCCTCTCCCTCCCCTCTCCCCTGCCCACTCTCTCTCGCCCTCTAAAATAAATAAATAAAAATTTAAAAAAATGTTAAAATTGATATCTTCCATTTATTTGCACATATGTTTAAAACTCTACTGTAAGAGGAAGGAGCTAAAAAACAATTGCTATTCTAACTGTGATATCGGGTTTTACATTTTGATGTTGCACCATTACTGTTGATATTATAACAGATAACAGTGCTGACTGCCTTCCTTGTAATCTATTTACAGCTCTTCATTCGAGTTTTGCCCATAAGATGTTACTCGACCTGGACTACTGAGGGGCTGGATTCATATCTTAAGGTCTGCTTAACACTTCCCCTCCAGTCAGGGATGGTTCTGTGGCAAACTAAGTTCTCTTTTCCTAAACAGCAGGCGAATCAATTAATGTGTATAATAGTGTGTACTGGATATGCTTTTAATCCACAGACTCAGTTGAGCATAGAATACTGCATATCTTTATTTTCTCTACATCAACTTAATTCTGAATTCAACACATGGTATCCTTGGGTTCAGGAGACTGGATCTTAGTCAAGATCACGGTAAGGCTTTGGGTGTTAGAATGCAGTAAGGTACTGGAGTGAATCCCTGCAATCAATGGGCACCGGTCTCAGATATTCCTAGGCTATATGGTCTTCTTCGGTCTCAGGTCTCTGGGATATTGAGTTTGAGAATTTTGAGGGAGCCTGGAATTCATTGCTAAGAGTTTAGCCTCGCTAAAAGCGTCATCCAGCTTTTTACATTCTGTTGATACTAGGATCTTCCCGGGGAACACCAACTAATATTTCAATGTTACCATTTCAAAAGAGTATTCTGCCTCTAACAATGGGATAATGTGTTTGCATTCTTTATCACAGAGAGATTATGCTATTTTCCTTCTAAAGTCTCTGGAGAGTGGTTTCCCATGCCTTTTAGCTCCACTTCCTCTGTAGCATGAAGAGAGAAAAAACAATGCTAGTTTGCTAAGTAATCTTTCCAAATGGAACCACAAGTCACCTACCAAAATGGCGGCACGGAAATTGCCCCTTTTGCATGATCAAATTAATCCAATTATAACCGACTTACATGCTTCTCAGTAACTATGTCATCTCCCCCACCTCTGGACATTGTGCATTATTAAGAGATGAGAGGATGGGGGTCCCTCTTCCCAACTGTTCCTGTTAAGTTAGTCCATAGCGGCTCTCTTGCCCTGGTCAAGCATTACCAACCTTGAGCTTAACTGGCTTCTTTTACTAAAGGGAGAAAGAAGGTCTTTCTTTGATATAAGAATATCAATAGAATGTAAAAAGCCCATCAGTTTAAAAACGGATGTAGTTTTGTCACAGCTGGTACAAGGAAAAGAGTTGGGGGAAGCACTGCAGACGGGTTGGGGAGGCAGAGACAAAGAATCCTGAATAAGGAATGGTGAAAAGACTGAGCAGCTGGAGGTTCACAGGGGATGGCTTGGCAGGAGCAATGGAAGAACAGGTGAGAGAGGGGAATCGGGCGCCTCATCAGAGACCTCGTGTGCCAGTCAGAGAAGTTTGGGTTGATTCATAGGCAGTAACAAAGCTCTGTAAATTCTGGCCAAGAGCGTGCTGTGCTTTGCAGGGGTTGGTGTAAGCACGAAGAACAGCCCACAGACGACTATGATCATCCAGACGCAGGTAAGCAGCCCTGATGATGAAGGGCAGCTGGGAGATGATAAAGGAGCAGGAGCAGAATGAACTAGGAAAGAAGGGGGGTTTGCAGGAGTAGCAATGCGGGCAGGGTCCTGGAAGGCCAGGTAAAGAGTGCCCCCCCCACATAGATGTGGGGGTAACAAGCGCTGACAGCCTTTTTGGAGACTCACTCCCTGAAGATAAGCACCGCGTATTCGCTGCTGCAGTTCTCATGGCTGTTATTATTATTGGTCGATGACCCAAGATTTCATGATTTAAGGAAATTAGAAACCAATTTTATTTGTAAAAAGTGAAAAGGTTGTATTGCTGCGAGTAAGAGGCAGCGCCCCTGCTCCGCCCACACCCTTTGGGCGCCCACAGTTCTTACACTGGGTTTCTTACTGCGCTCGCACCTGTCTGCCTGGAGGCAGGGGTGCGGCAGGGAAACGTGCTGGATGAGCCAAAAATGCCACGGAGTTCATGACAGACGAGAACTGGCTTCCTTGCCCCTCGGGTGGGACAGCTCGGCACACACAGCCTCTCGGAGGCAGAGGTCCGCGTTAGGGGTCCGTGCCAGGCACCCAGGGCACCCAAGGTAGCCAAGTTAACCTCCTCTTTAATGTGCTTTCTGTCTCCTTCCCCCTTTCCCTGTCTCACTTTCCCACCTCCCTTGGAGGGCTTCCTGGGATCACTTCCCAATTAAACCACTCCAATCCTGCCCCAGGGACTGCGTCGACAGGAACCCCAGCCAGAAGATGCCACACAATTTCAAGTACTTATGACAAACAGATTCCATTAGCACCGAAGTCCTGCCTTGCTGGCCCTGCTCACAGCCATGGCGCACGCCTTCTGCCTTCCATGACGGCAGCTGCAGAATGTCTTTTTCTTTTTTTTTAAAGATTTATTTGACAGAGAGAAAGCACAAGCAGGGGGAGCCGCAGGCAGAGGGAGAAGCAGGCTCCCTGCTGAGCAAGGAGCCCAATGTGGGACTTGATCCCAAGACCCTGGGATCATGACCTGAGCCAAAGGGAGACACTTAACCGACTGAGCCACCCAGGTGTCCCACCTCAAAATGTCTTAAACCAGTTTCCACCAAACCATCTTATTTACACATCTGATGGCTCACTTACTCCACTAGTTACTGTTTTTGTTTTTGGTAGAGGAGTAAAAGGGAGGACTTAGCTCCCCAATAACTTTCATTTCGCCTTTGAAAATGGGGGAAGGCTGCTGGGCAGGATCCTGTGGGTGGCTTTCTTCCTCGTGTGCACCTCCAGGATAATCCCTGTGACTTTCACAGTTGAACTTTATAATTGGGTTCCACTGAGTAAGTCACTTCTTCCTTCTTGGTTTCAGGATTTCTGCACTGGGTCTCACCCTGGCAGACAAAGGGCAGAGGTAAAAGGAGAGGGTTGGCTGGAAACAGTCGACAACACAAGTGATGGACACGGGGATGAAGCCATTATTAATTATTTTAAAAACAACTCCATCTGCTGTTTATGTTAACCTTTGCTAACTCCATTAGCTATTTACGACCATAATTGCATGCAAATAGCCATGGATTTCTTCCAGATGGGCTGCATCATGATTTTGGAGGAGGATAATATTTTGTGGTTGTTATCTCTCACTCTCTCCTCTTCATTCCCCGACCCTTGCTTGTTTATTTCTTCAACAAATACTTTTTGAGTGCCTCCTACATGTCAGGCACCCCACTAGGTGCAGGGGATAAAGTGGCAAACATAACGGATCTAATCCCTGTCCTCATGGTGCTTCATTTCTTCTTTTTTTTTGGGGGGGGGCTTCATTTCTTCTTTCCACTTGCATTCCTTATCTAAAAATATTACCTGTTGTGTTGTATAATTAATGCTCATTCTCTCTGGCAGTCTCTCGCTCTCTCGCTCTCTCTCTCTCTCTTTTTTTTTACCTCCCGAATATCATTTAAAAATTGCCAATGAGGAACCTGTAGCATAAACAAATCTTTAACACCCTCCCCTCCAACACACATAATTTTAAGCATTTACTGTAGGACATGCGTTTGCAGCTCACCAAAAATAGGGTTTATTTTTATTTATTTGAGAATCCTCAAATGCATGCTATGGATCAAACCCAGAGTTATTCTTTTGGCCAAAGAGGCGTGCTGGCAAGCCATGGTTTGAGCGGCCAGCAGCAGACAAGGTCCAGGAATGCCGAGACAAAATGCATGTGAAGAAGAGATGAAGGAGAGCCCACGGGGCTCTGTAACTCTGATTAAGTGGGCCCCTGAAATAACTTTAAAATGTAGACTTTAAAAGATATATCATACGATCACATAAAGGAGGTGGTTATGAATCACTGATGGTGGAAAAATTCTCAAGGAGAGTTCTAAAAACTGCTTGATGTTAAGCAGATGCATTATCCTTTGGACTGAACCACAGGAAGTTAAAGTTTTAAGATGATAGACAAAAGAGTATTTTTTTTCTTTGATGGTTGGCATAAAGTTTCTACCAAAAAGTCTAAGGTCAGCAATGATAAAAAATAATTTTAGGTGGTTTAAAAAGCTTAATTATATTGCTGTGTAGCCTTTTAGTAAATATGCCATGGAAATTGACAGTGAATTCCCATTAATTATAATTCAGTTCTAAATATCTTAGAAATTTTACATATAGCCATTATTTATTTACATATTTTAATGTTCATTCTTATTTAAATGACTACTGGTAATTTCATTTTATGAATCAATAAGATCAGAACTTATGCCTACAAGAAGACTAGTTAGCTTTTACAATAAGCAAGCATTTGAGATGAAGGTGTTATCTGAAAGCTATCAATTATGGCTCAGAGATTTGCGTTCCCCAAAATTATTCTAAGTGGAACAAATGAGGAGCTTGTCTTTGAAAGTGATTTCATTATTAAAATCAGGCACAAAGAAACTCAATACTATTTATTTCTCTAACCCTGTTTACTTGAATCTCACTAATAACTAAAGAGCACAGCTTAATTTATCTTTAATTTAAATTGGGTAACAAATTAATAAATTAAACAGTGAGTTTCCTAATTGTTTTTTGTCAGGTGGTATCCAAAGTTGCAAAATATGTACCCACCTGAGTGAGATTTCTGCATAGTGAGAACTAGACCTTCCACTTTCATGTAATTACTGAAACAAGAGCACCTTATTTGATTTGGTAACACTATAGATTTCAGCATCTTCCTTGTGAAACACTGGTAAATTTAATTTAGAAAAAAATGCTACTGACTTTATATTTGAGGTATCTTGAACTCGTTCATGTTCATTTGCATTTAACATACCTCAGGTGGGAGACAATATGGGTACTACAGTTAATGCTCAGGGCATGTGATGTGCATGAACATGTCATGTGTCACGCATTTCACGGCGGCAGAAAATTGAGAAAGACTGATGGCAGAATATAGCAACATATTTTGTGGTCAGTTATATCGATATTCCAATTTTCTTTCACTTATTTTATTTTATTTTTTTAAGATTTTATTTATTTATTTGAGAGAGAGAGAGAGAGAGCCCAAGCAGGGGGAGTGGCAGAGGGAAAGGGAGAAGCAGGCTCCCCGCTGAGCAGAGAGCCGGTGGAGGGACTCAATCCCAGGACCCTGAGATCATGACCTGGGCCAAAGGCTGACGCTTAACTGACTGAGCCACCCAGGCGCCCCCGATATTCCAATTTTAAAGAGGGAGGCCCAGAAACTCAGAAATATTTAATAATTTGACTCATATCACAAGAGAAGGAAAGGAGTTAAACTAGAACTTTCCAATTAGTTAACTGTAAAATCTTTGAAAAAATAAAAATATTTGCAAAAATTGCTTAAAACATGAATGCCTTGGGACGCCTGGGGTGCTCAGTCAGTTGAGTGACCAACTCTTGATTTCCACTCAGGTCATGAGGTCCAGCCCTGTGGTTCGGCTCTTCCCTCTTCAGCAGGGAGTCTGCCTGAGATTCTTTCCCTCTTCGCCGAATCCCACTCCCATCCGCTCGCTCTCTCACTCTCTCTCTCTCTCTCAAACAAATAAATAAATCATTAAAAAAACTGAATGTCTTTAATCATTTTTAATGATCAAGTTTCCAACTGATTATCGATAGGCATCAATTTTAGTAAACATTTTTAACATTTTTAGCAGCAGAACAATGTACTCAAGTGGATTTTCTGGATCCTGTAACTTTTCATTTCTTATTTTGAAGTTAAAAAATTTATAAACTAATATCAAGTTTTCAAAAGATGTATGTACAAAAATATATGAATGTGGTTTCTGTTTGTAGTGTCTGTGTCTGTAATGATTCCAAAAATTTTTTAAAAATTGAAGTGAGAACACTTTACAGGAGATCTACTCCCTTCACAAAATTTTAGTGCACAATACAGTATTATTACCTGTAGGCACAGTGTTGTACAGCAGGTCACTAGAACTTATAATGTTACATATCTGAAATTTTATACCTGTAAAATTGAAAAAAAGATACTCTGAAGTAGTAACTATGATAATGATTATTGGCCATTTATTATTATTGGCCATTCTTCCTTTCATTAACAAAAATTCTGTATTCTCTGTGGTTTTCTTTTGGGTTAATCCCAATATTAGCATTCTAGATGCTTTTCATCAATGAGTTTTTTTTTTTTTTTTTCTTTAACGAGCCAAGTAAAAGTGCTTGATGCAAACCAAAGAAAGGAAGGAAATAGGGTCTATTTTTGCTTCTTGCCATTGGCAGAGGAGTCATCATGGATTAAGAGATTCCTAACCCAGAGTTCTCCACCATATCTCAAAAGCAGATGGCCCCCACCTGGCAAAAGCCAATAACATATGAGTCCCAGATATTAGTTCTGCATTTAGATGTTCTGCCTTAAGGCTCACTCAGGTATGGCTGGACAGGACCTATTGAGGAAAGCCAAGCCGGGAACTTGCATGCCAAGAAGGGTCCTATGGGTTCTGGGCAACCACTTTCCCCTGTAGGTGATGAAGGATGCTTTAGTCCAGGAGATGTCTTCAGAAAGTATGGCATCAAGAGATCTCAGACCAGGCAAAGAGATTCTCAGGGGAGTGAAGGGGTTTGATACTCTCCATCCATCCTTATAGATTGAGAGACAGAGGAAACAAAGTGACCCTCAGATACTCAATACCAGGACCTGAAGGAAATCTGTCAGCATGTAGCAAGGCTCAAACCAATGGACTAGAACTAGGAGACTGGGGAGGATAAGGCACATTCCTGCCTATAGAGAGGATGAGTTTGGGCTTTACAACAAGGCAAAAGTCCAATAATGTCAAGTAAAGCACTTGGACTAGGGCAGCCTGACAGCCTAAAATGGTTAAATCTTGTAGGTTTGAGCCTGCGGGTTGAACTGAGTATCCCCAGCTTTGTCAGAGGCTCTGAGTAGGAAGACTCTGACCTCACCTTGTTTACTGAGCAACAGTTACAAATCTCCAAGGTTTGAGTCTGTGCTACGTCATAGGGGAATGTTTTAGAGATTTTAACCTGGCTCTCTTATTCCTCCTAGGAAGAGACCATCAGCATCATCAAGGTCCAAGCCAGCAATGAAACATAGTGATAAGGAAGCAAATGCCCTCTGTCCCATAGAAAGTGAGCATGGGAAAGGCAGGTCTTGCTTCAAGACCAGATTTGCTTTATGGTAAAAGAAACAACAGAGTTTACGTTGGTTCTAGAAATTGAACATTTTCTAAAAATAAGAGTAGTAAATAACATTTATTGGATCGTTTCTCGAGTATCTTCTATGTTCTCGGCACTGCTCTAGGTACGGTCCACAGATAACGTACAGCCTCTGCAATAATCCTGAAAAGTAAATATTATAATCACAATTTTACAGGCGAGGAAACGGGGTAAGGTCACGTGACAGTCCGGTGACATGCTGAACTAATATTAAAGCCCCATCGTCTCTGTGCCCAGAGCCTGTTAGTGTGGCTTTTAGTATCTCAAATGAGACTGTAAAATTGAGAAGCATGGCATTCACAAATAGACAAATTATCTGTAATTGTAGACACTGGATAAGCAAGGAGTAGAAGAATGCTTTTCATACACAGTACCTCTTACTTAAATAGCTGCATTAAAAAAAGTATATGGATATCTATGGATTGGTGTGGCAAGGGGGTGGGGAGAGAGAGAGAGAGAGAGAGAGAGAGAGAGAAAGAGTCTTCACAGGGAGTTCCACAGGGCGCGAAGAAACAATATTGTGTTCCTCAAAAGCTCTAATAGGTGACACAGGTGAGTCAAAAAAGAGTCTTCATCAGTCAAGTAAAGATAATGTTTTGCTACTTTTGTGTCTAGTGGCACTGTAGAGCCGGGAGTCAATTTGCTAGCTATTGTGGAAAGGGCCTCACCCATTTAAGAGATGGACTTGTTTTTATCCTCTCAGAGGTTAGGCTGGTGTTAGTCCACAATGCCTTAAATTATATTTGAAACAAGCATTTATTTCATTCTCTAAGCCTTTACTAATTCTTTGCCAGAACCTTACATTTGCCCTCGGGCCTTCTGGGAGATAAGCTCATTTCAGCTCACATTTTATTCTTCTGGATCGGCTTGACTTGGAGAAGACAGAAAACACCAAGTAAAATCTTGAATGGATTTCTCAGCCTTCTGTCTGCTTGACTTTTACATAAAGTGAGAAATAGGCTCAGCATTAGCTGTGGCCCTTCTGCGATAATCTAATAGAGAAAATCTGTGGAGAGCCCTGAGAATAACTTCATAATAGTAAGTGAGGTAAAGAAAAATACTCCACCATATGGCCCTTTACCAAGTAGCTAGAGGACAGGCTCATGACTGGGGCATGATTTTTTTTTTTTTTTTTTCATCCCCAGCATCCAAAATTGAATGACACAGAGATCATTTTGATATTTATTGAAGAAATCTCCTCGATAACCCACTCCCCTCAACCCTTCTGAGGTTTGCACGCCATGACACCTCACTGGGTCTGTGCCTTCATTTGGTGGCAAAATTAACTGCCGTCTTCGTTATCTTTGGAAAGAGGGACACAGCTGATGGTTTACAGTCAAACTGAGGTACAGGCATTTTAATGAATTGATAAAAAATGACGGATTCAGAAAGTCACTATTTTGTAACTCCTAATGGAATCACGGGTCTAGGCAATAATCATCTGAGGCTACTAGGGCCTCTGGGTAAAAGGCCAAGGGCGTCTGTAATGGACAGATCAGGCAGACGGCAACCAGAACCTGCCGGTCACTCTCAGCAGCCCTCCAAGGGAGTCCACCTGTATGGAATTTCTTGGCCTTTAAAAAAAAAATCTTGAATCTCATCAACAAATGAATGACATTAAAAAGGAAGGAGACTATCACAGAATACGAAAGGCTGGATGAAAAAAAATGCACCGCCTGACTCTTGTTTGGATCCCGATTTAAACAAACCGTGAAGAGACATTTTCGAGACAGTCAGAGAAATTTCCATATGGACAGAGCATTAGCTGGTACTAGGCACTGATCTTGTGTAAGGTGTGATAGCGGCCTGGTGGTATTCTCAAAACAAACGAGTAACGTAGTAATGAAGCGTCTTTACTGACACGTTAAAGTATTTGTGAATGAAATGATTTGCTTTAAAGTCCTTCAGCAATAAAAACTTAATAAATAAGTAATGGGGACAGAATCAATGAAATAAGACTTGCAAAATATACTCTCTACTTTTGTATATACTTGAGAACGTTTGTAATAAAAGCTAAAGCATTCAGGGCTTTTACTGTCTTGTTCAAAGTACACACACCTAAAAGAAGTCCTGTGGCCTCTTATCCATGAAGAGAAGCAAGGAGATGGAGGAACCCAGTGCTCAGAATGGGACTTCTTGTGATTGCCTTTTTTTTTTTTAAAGTAAGAAGTAACATTTCACTTTTTCCTCCAACGGTAGGCACAGATTATGGCCTGTTTACCTCTGTAAATGGATTAATTTTCATAGTTTTGTAATAGTTTTTACAAGAGGAAACTTGTATCAGGAAATATTTAAGACATTTAACAGGAAAAAAACATGTAAGATTTTTAAGTTTGAGAATTTTATTTTTTAACTTTTACGTTCTAACCCCTACTCCCCGAAGAACCACTCACTATTCCTAGGTTCCATTGGTTTAGAGACTTCAGGTTGTTAGGAAAAAGCCTCAGTCAAGGTCCTTTATACAGAGACCGTATTGAACTTTTCCATGAAGGCAGTGTTTTGCTTTCCAGATGGAAAAATCCTGAAACCCAGCAAATCAATGCAAATCTTATTCTCCATTCTCTTCCCCTTTCTGTTTTAATTTTCCTGTTTGTTTTCCTCAGTGTTTGCCCCTGTATCTGTGTTTACTCTCTCACCTGTGGCAAATACATGTTTTAGAGCTGAGTTCCTGCTGGTGCTTGTCCTGTGTTGACAATATTCGGCCGTGCGTGCAGCGCACAAGTCACGGTGCATATAGCAGTGCAGAGGAAAATAAACTCCATCAACATATTCACGATTGGATATCAGAACGGCTATTGTTTTCAGGCGACGTTAAGGAACTTCAAAGAGAATTGAGGGACGATGAGAGGAGGAGCAGAGCTGAGGAGAGATGGCTGGGTTGGGAGAAGGCAATGCCATTGTACAGACACATAAATGACAAAAGGAAACACAGCAAGACTTGGCTTCAAACGGAATGTGTATGAAAAGCTCATTCAAGCTCGAGCCATCTGACACCCGCAAACAAAAGTAGCTGCCACTAGACAGATATAGTTGCTCACTGGAGATTGAAGTTCTGAAAGCTTTGTAAAATTATCCTGCATCTTGCTGACACCCTACATCTGTATCTTACTTTGTTGGTGGACCAGCCATTTCCTGAGAGACTATGGCTGGGTGCCCTCAGAGCAAATGCCTCTGTGGCCAGCCCCTCAGGCAAGAGATACTTCTATTTTCTGAAACCATCCGGTCAGAGGTCCTAATCAGTCTATTTTTCCCCCCAAGGTATGTATCTTGCCCTTTAATCTTAGGAGGCTTTTTAGGAGCGACCTCATAAAATCAAAAGGTCATTGCTTTAATCTGAATCAATTCAACAGAAAATTTCAGAAGAGGTCAGGTTTTCTCTGGCTTTCTTGGATTTAGTGTCGTTTTCTTAAATTGAGTATAAAACACCCCATAAAACATAACAGAAGAGAGAGTTGGGCACTTAGCCTTGACCCACATCTTTTAAGGGTCATCTTCCTAGTGTTAACTATCCAAAATTAATTACTCATAACACATAGAACTCCTTATAAATTCCGTGTGAATACCTAAAGTGATCATTTTTCTTTGCACCTGCTTATACAACAAGCATCCATTAAGTTTTAATTATCTCTTCTCCTGAGCCTTTCATCTTTGTGTTCCATCCACTGCTAGAGGCCTTTGAAGATGGAGATTTGGATTTCATATGTGCAGTTCACTGAAGGACTTACTTTAGGCCATACAAGTTCAGAGCTTGTTGATTGAAGCTATGAGGCCCACACATCCCCCAAATTCCACTTCTCTCTGAATTGAAACTACTATATTTTCTTAGGGAATCAGGGACAAATTTGGCCTGCAGTGTCTATATCCCTTCTAGAATGGAAACCTTATGATGAGATCAAAGTTTAAAAGCAGCTTGCTTTGTTCTGGGCAAATTGCGCTTTGAAATTTAACATAAAGAAATATTGCTGTGTGCGGGCACTGGCTCTAAAGAATTATATAACAGACTAAGAGGGAGAAAAAGAATGGGGGGGTGGGGCCTAGAAAACAGTAATATGCATTTAGAATCTTCTTTATACTCAAGCGGCCATTGATTTATTTTAATATATTACTTGTCTTACTGAAATACAGTGTTGTTTTGAATTTTATTTGTTTATAGCTATTGAAGGATTGGGCTCCCCATCTGCTTGAGACAGCTCTCGAACAAGTGGTATGACCAAATCTAATTATTTCTCTTGCTACAGCGGTAATATGCTGTATCTTCAGAAGAAATCGATTCTAAAATGTATTCAAAGAAACCAGCCCACCATCCACGTCAGAGCATTCAATAAAATAAACTTTGCTGTCTGCCTAAGTCTTGAGATACATTAAAAATCGAGGGCTGGGATAAAAATGAGGTTGCTCTCATTTGAGTCACCATAACTGTTCAATATCAAAGAAAATCACTAATCACTCAGTAGACAGATGTCCGTTCACTTAAAAAATCTTCACGTACCATTTATTTAGTTTTATTTCATTTCCTTTCGTCTATGTGTTGATAAGGAAATTGGTATTTGAGTGCTGGCATTTGAATTTTGAGATGCTAAAAACCTGGCAAGAACTAAGCACCTCTTATTTTAAGCACCACTCAAGTGTCTTATATGCAGTTAGCTGTGACTGTAAGCTTTGGAGGTGGAGAGCAAGCAGCTAACTTGTGTGCGTGTGTGCGCGCATGTGCGTACGCGTGTGCGTGCACGTTTAAAGGCGATCATCATGCCATATATAATTCTGGCTGGTTTGTTTTGTCACATGTAAGATAATGGACTCTTAAGCTGTACAGCAGGATATTGTTTGGAGTCGATACAACCCATTTAATCGAAACCAAATTCCTTTCCTTAATCCAGTCAGCTGGGAAGCAAACTTTCCTGCGTGATCTCTACTTCAAGCCGCGGGTACAATACCCAAACTGCTAACACCAACACACTGACACCTTGATTGCAGGAAACAGGTAAGACAGATGCTAAGTCACAGTACGAAAAGCAGAGGGAAGGGATCTGCTTACCCATCTCACAAGTACTTTACCTAACTGTTTGCTGTTAATAAAATGCTGGAATTTGGATTTTGGCTGACATTTTCAAACTTCATTTATATGACAAAAATGATTTGGATGCATTAAAATTAGGGTGGAAAAGGCAATTAGAAAACTTAAAATACACTATGAGTATCTTATTTTAGGTGCCTTGCCTATGCCTAATTTATGTTAGTTACTTAGTTATACGTACATATAGATTGGAGTACGACCTCAGTAGAGTGGAACCCGTCTCTAAACGGTCTTTTGTAAAGTGAAAACACAGTTACTATAAAAATCATAATCTAACCATGGCAGCAGACCAGTTTCTTTCCTCCTTTATTCCTTCAGTCTTTCTGCTTCTCTCTTCCTCCTACTCCCAATGTCCCCGGTCTGTCATGGGTTTTGGTTTAATATTTTCACTTCCACCGAATAAGGATTTTGGCTTAAAATTTAAATTTTATCTTTCCAAGAGCAATGTTAACAGGTCACCATTACATAAGAAAAAGTGAAATCTACCAGCAGGTGGCCAAGTGTAGAGCAAGCAAAATTTTTACTGTTTCAAAGCCATTTTCCTGAAGTTGTATGAACCAAACTTCTGAAATATCCCAAATAAGAGATTTTATAGGAAATCCTATAGAGACAATACACTTTTACTGTTCAGCTATCTTGAAAAAACTTCCAAAAATCTATTTTAAAATCATGTTTGGTAACTTGAAAAATAAGTTCTTTTCGCTGCCCAAATTTCTGAGTGCAACGATCCATAGTCATTTTAAATGCTAGAATAATCAAAGGCACCGTAGAAAACCACTGAAAGTAGTTCCATAGTCCCACTGAAGTCTGGCTTGTATACGTGGTGCTTTTCCCTTTCTTCTTTTATTTTGTTCCGTGCCAGCATAGAAGTGAGGATCCAAGTTGAGAGCCAGCGTCAGGCAGCGTTAAGCAATGTGCACAGTGGTTCCAATTATTTTAAGGTAGTATGTGCCCATGGATAATTGCTTACACATTTACTTATTCCTAATTTGGGTCTCACTGTTCCTAAGTAGCTTCATCATACCCTCTCTGAGCAGGCCTTTGCACCCCTGGGCTAAATCAGACATCCAAAGTCATCTATTCATGAGTACAGTGTTACCATTAGCAATGTGCAATGGTTGTCACAGAGCTCTGGGATCAGCAGGTGGTATTCTGCATGACCATGGTTGCTGGAGAGATAAGGCAAAAATAATCTTCTGGGAGAAATAAAAGAAACTATGTAATGAAATCAGTATTCTAAAAAAAATTACGTGTTCAAGTAAGCTTCAAAGCCCATTTATTATACTTCTGGTCCAAAAAAGTATCTATAATCATTTTATGAGCAGCTGATGACTTGAAACCAAGACCGTCTATTACAGTTATAGTATACACAAAATTATAGATGTTGGTACATTGCTCCATTGTTCTACCCAGAGAATATCAACCCTCTTTATTTAAAGGCCAGTATATCCCCAGGCAAATTGAGTTTCCGTGCTCAGTTGGTTCAGAGCCTATTTCAAGCAAACGCTAACTGTGTCAAAATATATACTGATTTTGTGATATACATAGTTTTCCAAAGGACGAAGTGAGATCACCAGTCTCAATCCATTTGTGACTTGACTTAGATTTAAAGTTGCCCTCAAGAAATAGCTAGCTGGTATATAAGTGCACTGAAATATTTTACATTGAGATACCTTTCTCCTTATCCTTCAGTTTTCTGATCATGAATTACTAAAATTATCTTGAAAAATTGAAAAAAAATTCTATTATTGAGAAAATTCATTATATTAGTCTAAGGCCAAACCGCCTACTTATAATCAACAATACCATTTTGAGTACTTTGTTCTTTGTGACATTTTCTAAAAGAATAGCTCTCCCTACATTAATCCTATAATAGACAGAAAGAGTATGAAGTGCAAGAATATACACAGATTGCATTATAATTCCTTTTTTTCTGTAAAAAAGATGTCAAAGATAAATCTAAATGTGGTTTAAATATACACTTTGCTTCAAATGTTTAGGAAATGATGCCGAACACAGAGAAAAATAAAGCCATTAATTTTCCATTTGCATTACTTGCCCTTGAACTTTATTTGACATTTCTCATTTGCTTTTGCAATATAAAGTCCAAGATTCCAGTTTAAAGGATGTAAATGTTAGGTTTTGGTTTTGTTTTTGCATTTTTAGGGTATAGGTACTTATTTTTCTTAATGTCCATTTTATATGGACAATTTAAGTACCAATTTAAGTTGTATGTGGCTCACATCTATTACCTATCCAAACTCCATATAGCCCTACTTCTGAAGGCTTTTAGAAAATTCTATTTGGACTATTTCACCTGAGAATATATCACCCACAATGTACACTTTGCAAACTGAATTAAATTGTTTTTCTCTCAACTTTTTGTCAGTATATAGTTCTTCCCCACCCCTACATGAAAAGAGAGAGAAGAGTACAGTACTTATGGAGGTGTAAGATGCTCATATGCAGGTAATGTACGAACAAAGTCAATAGCCTGGATTTATCATATTCACTAACAATTTAAATTTAAGCATATCATTTTATTCCTTTCTCTCTCCCTCCCAGCTCCCCACCTTATTCTCTCCTCCCCTTCCTTCTTCCTTCTAACATCCCGAACAATTCCTGTTGTAACAGGGACTGTATCAGATGCGGGAGCCACGCAGTTATCAAAACAGAGGCTGTCCCCACCCTTGGGGACCTAGTCATTCAGTGAGAGAAGGACAGTCAGTAGATATTCATAAAGTCCTACAATTACAAAGTGGGGCAAGAGTCAGAGTGAAAATTGCTTGGACCAGGAATGAGTACACCAGAACATCCGGTTTAGGTGAAGAGTTGAGGAAAGGCTTCTCTGAAGAAGGATGTTTGAGTATAGTGCATTATTACCAAATAACAATAAAAACAATTTTTTGAGGATATAATATGTACAGGATTCTGTGCTGAGTTCTGATGTTAAAATTGATAATGGCCAAAAAGCAGACCAAGACAAACGAATAAACAAAAAACATGCAAAGCTCTGATTCTTACCCTCCCTCAAGGATCTTTATGATTATACTTGGGTAGTAGAATCTTAATAATGAATTAGTGCATTGTTTCTATAAGCAGAGTTTTTCTAAACACCCTCATATACATTCTCCTACCTAACTGTACATTAACCCTGTGCACTGAGTAGGTAACGAGTAGTCTTTTGTCTAATCAATATTGATTTTCTATTCTATGTCATAACATGTTTTCTGCTGGATTCTGGGAATATGATATTGAAGGAAAGTCTGCCGCTGGCTTCCACAACGTGCAATCTAGTAGACACACAAGGGGGAGGGAGATCCTATGAGCCAAATTTCCTCTTGGGAATAAACTCAGGGTGGTTTGGAGCACATGGGAGGACCACGCATTCTTGGCTTGAGGTCAGGAGAGACAGCCTGTGAGGCAGTTACCAGAACACTCATTCTACAGGAGTAGAAACTGAAGCCCATGAAAGATAGAGGACTTGCCCAGTTTCAAATTTTTTAAACATTTTATCTGAGATAGAAGGAATTAAGTATTATTTACTCAAATCATTACTGTCTGATTGGTATAGCTAATCTAATCTTAATTTAGGGGATGATATTTACATTAGGATGATATTTACATTACATTTACATTTACATTCCAACTACAAGGCAGCTAGAAAGGCAGATTCTTACTGTTTGATAACAGAGTCCTAGAAACAAAAATAAACATAAACAAAAAGACCCATAAACCTAACATCTAGCTTTGAACTTTTCTGCACGCCAACTTTCTCCACAGGAGGACTTAATGATCCCTGCAAGCTACCCGTCTTGGGGAAGATGGAATCGGGACAGGAAGGAGTTTGCGATCATATTCAGGAATGAAGGAAGACAACTTTCATTTAAAAATTCTTATTTTAAGTATCGTCTTTAAGTATAACTTACCTTCTCTAACAGCATAAAAGAAAGCCTGAAATGTGCAAAGGGCTTTAGCTCAATGGCGCTTCTTTATGGAGTTTCAACAAAGAGAACTGATTTCTTCTAAAGGACTTCATAATATGATAGGAAAAATTATCAGAGATAATGAGGAGAAAATGGTATTACAATCCCGGAAGAAAAACACCTTATAAGAGATCCAGAAATTCAGCACAATCTTGAGTTAGAATCCCAGTTGGGATTGGCATTTTGAAATGCATTAAAACAGCAATGATTAGTGCACTGAGCCACAAGGCTGACTTCGTCGATCATTCTCCATCAAAACCCACATTTTTTTAAATAACAGTACACCACTGGCCCCAAATTCAATGGTTTCCCAGAGACCAATTTTTACTGTCAGATGTTAATAAACTAGTGTCAGCATAGTTGGATGATTTAGATGTGCCTGGATTGTTAGGATGTTCAGGGTGGTTCATCACCATTGTAAATGACAGTAGTTCACAGCAATGATAAATGTTTCCTGTCTGCTGATATACGGGCACATTTAAATTATGTTGCATGACTATTCTGTCTCTTTAAACAAGAAGGAAATTAAGCTTCAAGTTTAATTAAACCTTATTTTGAAAATTGGGTTTTGGTATATAAAATTCACCCTGTGATTCTTCCAAGTTCTTTCCTTGAGAAAATAGATTGCACGTTTCATTGGGATTTGACCTTAATTAATCCTTACTTTGTGATCCACCCCTTTGCTGAAATAGTCTTATCAAAAGGAATGCAAGCTATGGGCTAAGATAACAATCGGTCATTAACTTCTGTGTGTAATGCTGGCTGTGGTCCATGGGCAAGGAATTCAAAACCCATTGTACACAGTAATGTCCAGGGCTTAGTGCTCTATGGCCGAGAGACAAAATAAACTATGCAGAACAGCATCTTTACACAGTCTACATGGATTTACACTAGAGCAAACGGTCTGAAACACTCATAAGGCAGCATGTGCGTTGGCATCCAGTCCTGCAGTGTGAGATTACACTGGAGGTAGGTCAGTGTATATATATCTTAGTAAGAATGATTTACAAAGCTATGCTATCACTTAACATTGAAAAGAAACTGACTAGTTCTTTCTGTTGTTTTAGATATTACCCTAGAACATTAGCTCTTCTTATGTAACTGGACTCCTTTCTAATAAGAGAAGGATTTGAATTAATAAATATGTGTGGCCTGTTGCTCTGAAATGTGTGTAGTCCAGGTAAATATACCACATGTGCGGGGTTAATCATAAAGCAAATGCCTATAGCATCTGAAATCTATTATACAGTGTGGCTCTTTTTTTTTTCCTTGGCCAAGACCAAGAAAACAAGTTTTAACTTGGGGAATCTGAAGAATGCCACATGATGATTTCTTTACATTTGTGCAATCAACCAAAGAAACATTCTGTAAGCCCCTGGCACAGTGATGATGATCCTACATTTTTTAGTACCCTTTTCAGATTCAAAATGACTGTGCTAATTTTTGAATACTTTCCATTCATCTGACATTTATTGAATACCTATTATGTGCTGGGTTCTCTTCTAGATACTTGGAATATAGTAGTGAATCAAACAGCAAAAAAAAAAAAAAACAAAACAAAAATAAAAACCAAAACACAAAACCAACCAAGAAGAACAACAAAAATCACCTGCCTTCATGAAAAATACATTATAAAGGTATAGATATACCATGAGAGATGGGCATACAACTTTTGTCATTCATGGGTGTCCAGTGGAAACTGAAGAAACTTATGGGATATTATAACAACACAAAATGTTGTTCTTTTATTTTAGTTATCAAGAGATACTGATGCTTGACCTATCATTCCACCTTCTTTGATTCCTTTCATCCTAGTCTCCATGGAGATTGTTTTAGTCTCCATCATTGTGGTAGCCTCCTGATGGGATACCACCTAACACTTTCTTGATTCAAACTCACTTAGAAAATCAATTTAATTAAAGAGTTAATTATTCAGCCGTGACTATACACAAGATGGCTCTGAATTAATCTTAAAATACCCTTTCTATCATGGCAACCATGAGGGAAGTGGTTGCCCGCTGCCTCGGGATTCAAACTCATCTGCGAAATCTGGTATTCATGTCCCTTCATAATTGTACCCATGTGGTCTTTCCAAACTCTTACCCTTCTACCTCCCACATAGTTTTGTCTATTACAGTAAAACCATCCTTTCTTTCATTAGCTCCTTTCCCCATGCTTAGATCCACTTCCAGTACTTCTACCACAGATGCCCTCACAAGCTGATCAGAGGACTTAGTTCTTTCTACTTGCTATCTTTCTGCTTGGGACCGTCTGACAGATATTTTCCGAGATCATTCTTTCCAAGTGTGGGCCCAGATGTCACTTGTTCAGAGAGGCCTGGGCCTCAGGCTCACATCAGTTTAATTAGCTACAATCTCTGTGATAGGGAACGGCAAAGAAGGAGGTGAGAAGAGAAACTAGAAATGTGTGCAAAAAATGAAATTCTTCCCTCTCCTCCCCAATGGGATAATCAGTGGCAATCTCCTTATCTGGAAATGAGAGTAATAAGAATTCTTCCAAATCTTGGATTTATTAATATCCTAGGACAAGGAAACTGTGACTTTTGAGTTTTGGCCTACTCAAAATCTGTGAGACAAATTTCTCAGTTAACAGTTAAGGAGATTAAAAAAGTCTCATCCAATATTTATCTGTAATGTTTAAACTAAAAATACCAAGCTAAGAAATAGAGCTATACACACATGGTCAACTGATTTTCGACAAAGGTGCGAAGGTAATCCAATAAGGAAAGGATACTTTTTTCAATAGGGTGCTAGGAAAATGGTATACCCTTATAGGAAAAAAGAAATATATCTAGACCCTAACCATAATGGATAAGCAAAAATTAACTCAAAGTAGAGTATAGAAATAAAAAATAAAAATTTAAACTATAAAACTTCTGGAAGGAAATATAGAGGATCTTCACGACTGTGTGATAGGTAAATATTTTTTAGGACACAAAAGGAAGAAACCATAAAGGAAAAGAAATTGAACTTTGTCAAAGTTAACATTCATCAAAATTAATGATTAGGAAAATAAAAAGTTAAGCCCATAACCAAGGACTAGTATTCAGCAGAATATATAACAAATGCTTTTAACTTACTAACAAAATGCAGACAACTTAAAAAAAAGGGGCAAAAGATGTGAATGGACACTTGCAAATATACAAATAGCCAAAAATAAACACATGAGAAAAAAACCCCTCAATATCATTAGTCATCAGAGAGAAGCAAATTAAGCCATAATGAAAACACCACTGCATAATCATTAGATGGCTAAAATTAAAAAGATTAACCAAGTACCAAAGACAAATACTATAGGATCTCACTTATATGTGGGATCTAAAACAAATAAACAAACTAGGCTCAAGGATACAGAAAAGATTTGTGGTTGCCAGAGGTGCAGGTAGGGGGTAGGTAAATGGGTGAAGGGAGTCAAAAGGTACAAACTTCTGTTTGTAATAAAAAATAAACACAAATAAATAAACATAAATAAGCTATGGGGATGTGATGTACAGCGTGGCAGCTAAAGCTAATAATACTGTATTGCATATTTGAATGTTGCTAAAGGAGTAAATCCTAGTAGTTCTCATCACAAGAAAAAAATATTCTGTGACTAAGTATGGTGATGGATGTCATCTAGACTTATAGTGGTGGCCATTTTGAATATATACAAATACTTGAATCGTTATGTTGCATACTTGAAACTAATATAATGTTGCAAGTCTATTATATCTTAAAAAAAAACAAAAAAAAGTTAACAACAAGAAAGACTGGCTCTACCAAGTGTTGGTGAGGATGTGAAACAGCTGGAACTCTTATAGAATGCTGGTGGGAAAGCAAAGTGGTACAACTACTTCAGAAAACAATTTTCCAGTTTCTTATAAAATTGACACAGACATACTATACTACTCAATAATTCCACCTCTAGATATGCCATTCGGAAGTGAAAATGTATGTCCTACAAAGACCTCTATACAAAGGATCACAGCAATTCTATTCACAATATTTTAAACTGGAGACAATGGACTATCCATCAGCAAGTAAAAGGGTAAACACATTGTGTTATATGTATTCAGTGGAATAATACTCAGCAATAAAAAGGAATGAGATACTGACATACAACTCCATGGACACAAAAGTGTATAAACAGTATAAGTCTATTTTAACAATAGTTTAGAAAAGGACCATCCATTGTGACAGAGGACAGCTCAATGGCTGTCTGCAAAGAGAGAAGGCTAGAATTCACTGGGAAGGATCAAAACAAGACATTTTTGGGGGGATAAAAATGTGCTATACCTTGACTGTGGTAGTGGTTACACGGTGTACAAATGTGCCAAAATTCAGTGAAGTATATACTTAAATGAGTGAATTGTACTGTATGTAAATTATACCTCAATGAAGTTGAATAAAATATTTTTAAATACAAACCTGAGTTTGTACTACCATTCACGGTTTATAAAACATCTTCACATACATTATTTGCTACCTTAGGCATGTGGAGCTAAGTATGAATAGGTATTATTTCACTGGCATTTTGCTGCATCCATTCACCTGGGGGGTGGGCTTAAGTACGGTGCCCTGGCTTTGCAAAGGTGGTAGTGATGATGATGATGATGGAGAACCAAAGTCCACATACTGATAAGTGCATCCACCTCATGGGTTATACTGAGAATTCAATTTGATAGCAGATCCAACATGCTTAGGACAGTGCCTAGCAATTAGTAAATACGTCATAAATGGCAACTACCTTTATTAATCTGATGTCACTTACTATACTTCAGTATCTTTATATGTCACGTTAGATAAAAATAAAATAAAAACCTACCTTTCAAGGTTGTTATGTGAATGAGTTTAAATAAGTTATTTATGTGAAATTACGAGCATTAGTAGCCCCCATTAGACCATGGCTAGCAGGACTGTGGGATGTATGTCATTGTGGCCCAGGGCAGAAAAGCCTTTTCAGGTCGCAGGAAGACTTGACAGTGCTGATAAGGTTCCTTCCCCAGCTGAGAAGTCTATGTTAAGACAGTAAGAGCTCTGCTCTGGATGTTCCTGCCTGGCTGATGGTTCACTTTGTGCCAGCTCAACTGATCCCCAAACTTAAAATCTTTCTCTGGGAAAACCTAGGAACTTATATCTTGATTTCAGATACCCTTTGCATTGTTTGTTGGCTGAACTGAAAGTAACCCAAAGAGGAAACAACTTCAGCCAAGTCTGAGTCTCTTCTTTTTAGTCCTTTATAAGATAGCCCAGCTCAAAACCTAATGTCTTCTTTCTTCGCTTCTTGATCTTGGCATCCATCATTTTATACCCTTTTGTCTCCTCATTCTCTGTCTATGGAGAGCCTACTCTCAGGAACACGAGCACATAATTTAATTGCTGCTGCTCTGGATTTTCTTGGCTTAATGTGTTGTACGTTAATTCAATTACCAGTGCCAGGCAGGTAGAAAGCTTCCTTGGTCTATTCGTTCACTTCGGAGGAGAAAGAAGGAACTGAATTTCTAAGTCTACCTCAAATGGAGCATGGTTATGTAACAATTTCCAGATAAAGCTCTTGTTCATTATACAAACAAAGAAAGCACAACCTCTAGGATTTAGAAGAAGAAGGAAAAGAAGAACAAAAAGCAAAAGACCCCAATTTAGAAACACATAGTAATTCTGTTCTAAAAGAAAGGCAACACAAATAGCTTTATAACAACGTAAAAGTATTTCCACAGATCAATTCCTAATTACTTTTATGAGTTTAAAAGCTTGCTTTACTCATGATAGTGTTATGACAAGGATAGAATAAAGCACGGTTCTTTATAAAGTCTAATTCTGTGACTAAAATACCACACAATACAATATGGTAATATTGTAGACTGTCAAGTAAATATTTCTTGGAACAAAAAACTAAATCCTACTAGACAAGCAACAAGCATTAAAAAAAAACAAAACCCTATAATATATAAAGAAAATTTCTCACCCCTCGAACTCTTTTACTATAGCTTTATAGCTTTCCATTATACTTTTTTTTCTGAACTATTAAAATCATAATAGGCATCTTCTCTTTTTGTAGATACATTCGCTCCCGGGTTTTCTCACTTGCTTATTTTCTATTATATGTTATTGTAATTAACAAAAGGACGTAAAAGTTTGGTGATAAAAAATGTACTTTTAATTATCACAATGAGCAAAATGCACTTAAATGTGGATGGTTAGTAGATACCTTGTTTAAGCTTAAATGCATCCATCTCCATGCTTAGCAAAGCAGAGGGGCACTGGGTTCTATAGAGCAATCAGAAATACTTTAGGCTGCCACAGTGCTGGAGTATAAATTTCAAATATGGACTTTGTCATTCCTCCTTTATTTTGACTGCAGAATGAACTGCAAGTCTTAATGCCAGTCGACAACTACACGGTACTCACCCACTAAGTGTCAACCTCTGTCAACATGTCACATATAAAAACTAGTAGGTTGCATAATTCAAGTCTGTACACTCATGCTAAAGCTCCTGTTTCTAGCACTTATGATTATGCTACAGAAGATAATGGTTCTTTTCTCTTTGCAACTCTGACTTTGAGACAGGTCCAGGGTTAACAAAAATAAAAAAAAAAAAAAGAGGTTACCATGTCTATGCAAGGTTTTGTTCAATGAACCTGGAATGGAAAAAAAAAAATGCATGACCTTCAAATAAGATATTTAAAAATAAAAGGTACTGAGTGCAAAAGATATTTTGAGGCATCCAGTGTGGGACCCAATAAAGAAATCTGGATCCAAAGCTGACCTTTGGCTGTATCTTCTTACATAATCTCTTGATGTAGTATGAAGAAATTTCCAGATGCTTAAGAAAATGGTGCACTGTCTGTTAGTAATAGAGAATGAATACAGTGTGTTTTCAACTGCCACAATATTTAATTTCATTCCTTCCAGAAATTTTTGTTGAGTGTCTACTATGCTATGCACAATGTCCAGGGTTCTGGGTCAACAGCAGAAACCTAGACAAATTACTCTCATGGAATTTACGTCCTACTGGGGGCAGACAGTTGCCAACAGATGGTAAGTGTGTACTTATTATGGTGTTACGTCCCATCTAGCCAAATAAGACAGAGAAAGGCAGAGGGAGTAAGGAAACAGGGAGGAAGGCAGAGGAAGAGCACATAGAAAGGCCTTGAGGCCAGAAATGGTTGGCATGCCCACAGAACCCCACGGAAGCAGTGGGGCTGGAAAGAAGTGACTGAGAAGGAGATCTGAAGTGGGCGAGTTCAGAGAGGTTGTGGGTGGGGGTGGGGTCTACCTTGAGGACCACCGTGCAGCTTTCACTCTGAATGAGACAGCCAGCCAGTGAAGGGAGTAAGGAGAGAACGACCGACTTTGACTTTCATATTAAAAGGGATATTGTGGCCTTTACATGGTGGTAGAGAGTAGTCCCAGTTATGCTCGTTAGAATAATCAGGGGGAGACACGTGTTGACTTCGACCCAGGGTGGGAGAGGGGCAGGTGAAGCAAAGTGGTCTGATTTCACATTTCTTCTAAGGAAAATAATAGGACTTGCTGATGGGTTAGATATGGGCTATGTGACAAAGAGAGGAGACAAGGATGACCCCAGGTTTTTGGTTTTATTCAAAAGCCGGATCTTCAACAACAGTTCTGTCTTTTGATCCCTCGTCTTCTACCTTGAAGGCAAGCGTGAATAAAAGCGCTGTCCAACCTACACCTCTTGCAGTTGTTCTGTTAAGAAGATGATGGACAGAGTACATCTACTGACAAGAAACAAATCCAGTTTGTGTTTAATTCATTGGAGAAATTGTTCATGAACCCTTCCATACATTCTGCATGTAATGCTGACAAGTTCAATTTCTGCTTCAGTTAATGGCCACATAAATGTCTCTTACACGAGTTAAGGTTGCTTAGAGGCAGGAAGGATTTCTAATTTTTTTTCCCCTATGTTTTGCATTGCTAGATAGGATTTCTCAAACTTGCTGTTTAAGGTCTAGCCTCCCCTTTGTACTGGCGGGTAAATCTAATTAACATTAATGAGAGTTCTGTGCACATATTGACAGGATAATAGACCTTTTAGGATGGTTCCTCCCCTCCCTCCCCCCCCCCCCCCCCCCCCCCCGCATACTAGCTGATTATTTCATTAGGCAGCAATATAAACCCATGCAGGAGAATGCACACTTTGTGGAAATTAAATGGAAAAATCTGCATTCATCCACAATTTCCCTTACATTAGGCTGGGGGGAGTGGGGGGTACAGCACAGCCACCAGAGAATCTAGGTCTCTTGAGAGGAAGCTTTCATGAAGACAATTTTCCTAAGTCCATTCAGAGTTGCACGCTTACCTACGGTTGTTTAGAGAAACTGACGGTGGCCACTATATCTGATTCTAATTTTCATTACTGTAAGCAAATCGGTAGGGAATTGAGGGGGTTATCAGTAAGGCCTGGGCGACTTCTTAGGTTTGGCACTTATAATTAACAGACAGGTGATATGTATTCCGAAACTATGAAACGACTAAGGGGATGATATAGGGATTAGTGTGGGCTCTAGAAATAAAAAGATTCGCTTTTTTAAGATAACCATTTACCAGCTGCCTATATCAGCTGATAAATGTGTCTAAGCATTTCTTTATTCTTAAGGCTACAAGAAACTGAATTCAATTTATACCCGTTTATCCTATTAAAATGTTCTGCATATGATTAATAGAAGCATTGTACTCTATTTTTTACCCTTGTGACTCTAATTTGGCAAATGAAGAACTTCATATTCTCCTTACCAGTTAAGTACATTTTGGAGCATTCACAAAGCTGGAATAAATTATTGTAGGGTTGAAGGCAGATTAGTGGTACTGGTTACATTTCTCAAACTTCAGTTACCAAATAAAACCGTGCGCCCCTGAGCTGTTAGGTATTATGAGAGTGAGTGCTCACTTTCCTTTAATAAGGCTGGCTCAGAAAAGAAGTTGGGAGTGTGAAGTTGTTTTTTTTTTTTTCTTTCCAAAACTTGAGAGGCTGTGAGTCTCGTGGAAAAAGTGTGATAAACTAGAAATATTGAAAACTGGCAGGTTTGTCGGAATCCAGACCATTCGTCTTTTGGGTGGCATCGGTTAAATCCATCAGTTAAGAGAGCTTGACCCATTTAGCCATGCAACAGCTAAACCCTTAATCCTAACAGATTCATTTTACAGTTCAGATTTTGCCACTGATACTGCACTAATTCAGACTCAAAGGTCAACATGTTAGAGTGAAAAGGGCGGGTTTTTTTTTTTCTTCTTTTTTTTTTTTTCTCTCCCGAGAACTTGAGGAGCAAAGACTTCCCATCAAAACAGGTGCAAATATCTCTGAAACCTCATTATTTTCTATCCCATTCACTGACCTCACATTGCTGCAGTTTTATAAATACTGCTTTCCGAACGCACAACGAGATGCTTAATATGTAAAGAAGAAAATGGGGATACCACTCAGCATTTTCATTGCTTTAATCTACAATCTTTAAAAATATGAATGAGTTAAGTAAGTAGATATAAAGAAAACAGATTGTAGAAGTACCAGCACTCACATAAGTCTCTGAACCAAAAACACTCATGGAAAATATTTAGTTTGTGGTTCAAAAAACTTGGCTATTAAAACAATAAACATTTGTCTTATCTAATGGGATTGAAAATGTTCAATAACTATGTATTCAATTCTTTTTTTTTTTTTTTAAGGAAGAGCCGACCTTGTCTCAAGTGTATAATACCTCTTTGTGCATAGACATCAATTATTCTAAAAGTGTGTTCACATACATGTCTCGTGATTCCCACAATGTATTCATCTTTATTGCCTGTGCCTGACTCACAGTAGACACCTAGTCAACAACTCTTGTGAAAATAAGTATCATCTTTCAGGTAATGAATTTTCTGAAGTCACAAGATAGTAAGTGATTTACATAGGATTTGAACTCGGTGTTTCTGGTGCCAACCACAGTGCTTACTACACTTCACACACAATAAAAGAATAATAAGTTAGATATTTTATTCTATGTAAATTAACACGTAGATATAGTTAGACATAAGAACCTTGGGATGGATTTTATCTGACGTTTCTTCTGACTAGATGATTCTTTTTTATATTCACTATTTGCTCGGTCTTCTCAGGATAAATCATAAATGTATGCAACAAAATTTTCTTATCAAACATTAGTCTTTTTTTTCAGATTTAAGATTTTATTTTTAAGTAATCTCTACAGCCAATGTGGGGCTCAAACTCACAACCCCGGGGTCAAGAGTCAAACTAACGTGCTACTCACTGAGCCAGCCAGATGCCCCAAAACTTTGTTCATTTAGAATAGAACTCCACTCTTACCTTTCTTCTTCGAGTGTTTGTGCATTTAAATTTTTTTTGACCTCCCAGCTATGTAGAAGCCACTAAAACAAGGGCCTGAGAGAGATATAAAGACCAACTGGACATAGAACTTGGCCTTGCTTTCAACCCAGAGGCAGAGTTAAGAATACACACTAATAATAACTATAGTACAGAACTGAATGTGACATGTAATGAGGAAGGGTTGGACAAATTGCAGCAGTAATTCAGTGGTGTTCCAGGTGGCCAGGGGAGGTGCTGATGAATGTAAAGGCATTCAAGCCAGGCTGTGAAAAACAAGTAGATTCTGATAAACACAGAAGTGGGGAATATTTTTCTCTCATACTGCCAAAAGGTAAAAAGAAAGATAAAAGATAGAAAGATTAAAAAGATCCATTTTTGGTGAGAGTGTACTATTATATGGGCATTTTTATGCACAGTTGATGTGAGGGTAAATTGATAAGAGTCTTTTGGAGAGAAATTTAGCAGTCGCTGATAAAAGCTAAGATACATACCACCTTTGCCTTAGCAATTTATTTCTTGGAATATATTCTAGAAGTATACTCAAATGGGTATATGAGAGTTTTTATCATTTGTAAAGGTGAACTATAAGAACGACCTACAGAGGTGACAGTTAAGTGAATTGAACTATTACAAAGAATGAATATGTACAACATGGAATTATCTTTAAGATAAACAGGAAAAAGCCTGAGCTATAGAAGAGGGGCCTATTCATATATAGAACATAGAAAGCTATCACACATTCAAAACAACAATGACAAAATATGTATATATCATCTAGACTGTGTGGGTGTGTGTCCAAGCAAGTGCATGTGTGGCTGTAGAGATAGGTATACGACAGATTTGCTTGATGTTTACTAACTGAACGGATTACATTCCTTTGGGAACCACTCAAGAACTTCTGTTTTGCCTGTTGGAATTTTCTTCCCTGACAGCATGTATGTATTTTGCCAATAATTAAAGAAATAAAAGATAAAATGTCAATGCTCTGTCGATGTGAGACTAGAACCTTTGCTGCTTTGTTTCACAGAGCGGCCTGATTCCACTCTGCCTCCTGCTCTGCTCCCCCTAACCCACATGTAAGCAGTTTTGACTAAGTTACCTGATTACAGAAGCTGTATGTCTCCTGAAGTCTCGTTCAGGCAATCTGAGCTAAAATTCAGGGTAGCAGGACCAGACTATAGACATGATTCAGCTACATTTGTAGTTTAGGCCCTCATCCTTTAAATAGTCTCGTGCCAACTCACAATGTGAATGAGGAAAGAAAAGTCCTCCCAACCATAATCCTATTCCTATGTGTAAGCTGCCATCTTGCTTTTCGGATGAAAACGGAAATCTTGTGTTTACTGTTCTCCATGCTGTTGTGAATGATTTTAGTCCTCTCTTCCCCATGAGTCTCAGGCAGTTTTGCCCATTTTTTTCTAGGAATATTTACTGCCTATTGAGGTGATTGAATCCTAATTTCAAATTTAGTTGCCTTCTATACCTTATACATCCTCCCAAAGCACTAAGTTGCTTATCTTTCACTGTTTAAACAAGGCATTCAATCTCCCTTTCTCAAAATTATCGCCTTCCAAAACTGGAAGTGAAATGGTAATTTTCCTCTGATTTAATCACATTAAGGTTGTTATCAGTAGGGGAATAAATGCAAAAACTCTCTTACCAACAATATATTATGTCAAATCAATGACAGTGTTTTCCCTGAGATGCAAACATGTTTCAGTCACCTGACAAATAAATGGGCTCTTTAAATAGACGGTTCCATGAGGAGTTTTGCAGTAAGGATTCTGTTTTGGACAGAAGAGAAAGAAGAAAAACCAACACTTGAATGTAGGTATTAGAAAGATGAGGCAGGAATGACAGCATAGTATCTGTCTGGTACTGGGACCCAGATTCTATCTGCAAATGCTTAGGAGGGTGGGCTTTTGGAAAAAGTCAAGTGGCTATGAATGTGAAGGTCGCTCGGAATCACAGGAACACAAAAGACAGTGCAGTACAGAGTGAATGGAAAGGCAGGCGCTGCTCCCACTTCGGAGAGGAACATGAAGGCTCAAGCATGCCATTAACCATCCGTCTGGCCATCACAGGGCAGATTGGAAGGATAAATTTATATCCCCCCAATGTCTTGAAACAAATGGGGCATGCGCACTGGACAGAACTGGACAAAGTTCTGTGGGATCCGGTTTATTAGTGAGCGTAAGCGAGACACAGCTTGGGACCCTCAGACATTTGAGGAGCATTTTATCGGAGGCTGAGGTTCTGTGTGATGGACTTGAGTAAAGGGACAGAGTTTGAGTGGTTATGGTTGTTCGTAGCCCCTCTGTAGCCACAGACTGTAGGCCCTGGAGAAACTTGTTATATTAAACAATTGACTAATTGGGGTGGTGGCTCTTACAGAGTGTCAGCTGATCAGGCTACAGTAAAATTGAACCAAGGCTAAATTTCAATTATAAAGCCTTTACATATTTGTTCATTTGTTTCTACAGGGTGTAAAACAGTAGTTTTCAACATTTAACTCCAGATCCTGGGCAGGCAAAGAGTTATTGCAGGAATCCCCAGAATCTGTTTATCTACCAAAGAAATAGATTAAATAAAGATTTAATTAATAATGGCTTGCACATACCACTATTTTTCAAATACATATTGAATTTACATCAAAGTGAAAATTCATCTATCACAATTACTGAATTCATAGTACATTTTTGTCCTAAGGGTTTTCATAACTTATTAATGCTAGAAGAATGATCTTTGGAGCCAGAGAGAATTTTTGACAACACGCTGGACTATCTAAATGAACCCAATCTCTTGCTCTAATCTATGTTTGCAATCTGTTTGGCTGAAGGCTGAAAATAACTGACAACTAGGAACAATCTAGGACAGATCTTTCTTTCCCCCCCAACTTTATTGAGGTATAATATACAAATAAAAAGTTCCATATTTAGAGTGTAAAATATGATGATTTTATATATATATATATAGTATATATATAGTGAAATGATTCATGTAATTAAGTTAATTAACATATCCCTCACCTCACATAGTTATTTTTTAGGAGAATGTTTTAAGATCTACTCTCAGCAAATTTCAAGTATACAATACAGTATCATTAGCTAGCATCACCATATTATATACATTAGAGCCTCAAAAGTTATAACTGAAAATTTGTACAGGATAGGTCCTTTAAAATGGTTTCCAATAGGGGGCAGAGCGAGATGGCGGAGGAGTAGGAGACCTGGATTTCGTCTGCTCTCAGGAATTCAGCTGAATAGGGATCAAACCATTCTGAACACCTATGAACTCAACAGGAGATTGAAGAAAAGAATAGCAGCAACTCTCTGAACAGAAACATGACCACTTTCTGGAAGGTAGGACGTGCGGAGAAGCAAACCGAGGCGATATTCGGGAGGATAGACGGCGGGGGAGGGGGCCTCCGTCGGCCGCTTCTGGCAAGTGCTAGAGCCGTGGAGCACAAAATCGGAACTTCGAGAAGTCGGCTCCGCGGAGGGACGTCGCTCCAGTGGCTAAGCGGGGGGTGGAACCCTCGCGGGACAGTGTGGTCTCAGGACCCTCGGGGTCACAGAAAGACCGGGGGTGCCTGAGTGCGGCAGAGCTCCCAGGTATCGGAGCGGGGAAGCCGGCTGCAGAGACGGAGCCGAGGCGCGGGCTCTCAGCTCGGGGTGGCCATAAACTGTGATCCGCGGCCCAGTCGGGCCACTGCTCCTCCAGCAGGGACCCAACAAGCGGCAGAGCCGGGGAGACTCCCCTTCCTCCCCCGGGAGGAGCGGCGTGGGAGCGCACCGCAGGGATCTGCTGGGTTTGGAGACTCCACACGGGGTCGGGTGCCAGAGATAGAAACGCTCGGTCACAGGCCGGGTGAGCACGGAGTGCGGCCGGAGACCAGGGACACGGGAGTGACTGCTTTTCTCTGGGGGCACACTGAGGAGCGGGGCCCCGAGTTCTCAGCTCCTCCGAATGGAGATTGGGAGGTCGCCATTTTCACTCTCGTCCTCCAAAGCTGTGCTGAGAGCTCGCAGGGAACAAAAGCTCCTGAGAGCAAACCCGAGCAGCTTGCTTAGCCCGGACCGACAAGGGCGGGGCAATTCCACGTCACAAAGACATTTGGGAACCACGGCAACAGGCCCCTCCCCCAGAAGATCAGCACAAACAGCCAGCAAGCCAAGACCAAGTTTACCGATCAAGGAGAACGGGAGAACTCCAGCGCTAGGGGAATACTGCACATAGAACCCATGGCTTTTTCCCCATGATTCTTTAGTCTTTCAAAGTTAATTTTTTTAACTTTTAAAAAAAATTTTTCTTTTTCCCTTTTTCAGCCAACATCTTATCAATCCCTTTTTAAAAAAAAACCAAACATTTTTTATTTTTCATTTTTAGAGTCATATTTTATCCCTTCTTAGTAGTTACCCTTATTTTTGGCGTATATATATAAGTTGATCTCTCTTTAAAATTTTGAGATACAGTTTCTTCTAACAGATCAAAATATACCCTAAATCTCTAGTGTATGGCTTTGTTCTAGGCTCCTGCCTGATCACATTCTCTACCCCCTTTTTTTCTTTTTCTTTCTTTCTTTTTTTAAATCCTCTTCTTTCTTTTTTCAAACAACTTCTTATCTTATCAATTCCTTTATAAAATTTTTTATAATTTTCATCCTTACAGTCATATTCAATCCCTTCATCGTATCAACCCTTATTTTGTACGTATATAAGTCTTTCTTTAAAATTTTAGGAGGCACTTTCTTCTAACAGACCAAAATACGCCCAAAATCTAGTGTGTGGCACTGATCTATGCACCAGCCTGATCATATTTGATCATATTCTGTTTTTTATTTTTTGTTCTGTTTTTGTTTGCTTTTATCTTTTTCTTTTTCTTTTTTTTTTTCCTCTTCCTTTTTTCTTTCTTTTCCTTTTTTTCCCTCTGGTTTCAGGTCTTTTCTGATTTGTTTAGAGTACATTTTCTGGGGACGTTGTTACCCTGTTAGCATTTTGTTCTCTCATTCATCTATTCTCCTCTGGACAAAATGACAAGATGGAAAAAATCACCTCAACAAAACAACAAGAGGTAGTACTGTCTGCGAGGGATCTACTCAATACGGACATTAGTACGATGTCGGACCGAGAGTTCAGAATCATTATTTTAAAGATACTAGCTGGGCTTGAAAAAAGCATGGAAGTTATCAGAGAAACCCTTTCTGGAGAAATAAAAGAACTAAAATCTAACCAAGTCGAAATCAAAAAGGCTATTAAAGAGGTGCAATCAAAAATGGGGGCACTAACTGCTAGGATAAATGAGCAGAAGAGAGAATCAGCGATATAAAAGACCAAATGATGGAAAATAAATAAGCTGAGAAAAAGAGAGATAAACAACTACTGGATCACGAGGGCAGAAATCGAGAGATAGGCGATACCATAAGATGAAACCCTATTAGAATAATTGGGATCCCAGAAGAAGAAGAAAGAGAGAGAGGGGCAGAAGGCATATTGGAGCAAATTATAGCAGAGAACTTCCCTAATGCGGGGAAGGAAACAGGCATCAAAATCCAGGAGGCACAGAGAACCCCTCTCAAAATCAATAAAAATAGGTCAACACCCCGACATCTAATAGTAAAACTTACGAGTCTCAGAGACAAAGAGAAAATCCTGAAAGCAGGCCGGGAGAAGAGATATGTAACCTATAATGGTAGAAACATTAGATTGGCAACAGACCTATCCACAGAGACCTGGCAGGCCAGAAAGGACTGGCATGATATCTTCAGAGCGCTAAACGAGAAAAATATGCAGCCAAGAATACTATATCCAGCTAGGCTGTCATCGAAAATAGAAGGGGAGATAAAAAGCTTCCCGGACAAACAAAAACTAAAGCAATTTGCAAACACGAAACCAGCCCTCCAAGAAATATTGAAAGGGGTCCTCTAAGCAAAGAGAGAGCCTAAAAGCAGCATAGACCAGAAAGGAACACAGACAATATACAGTCACAGTCACCTTACAGGCAATACAATGGCACTAAATTCCTATCTTTCAATAGTTACCCTGAATGTAAATGGGCTCAATGCCCCAGTCAAAAGACACAGGCTATCGGATTGGATTAAAAAACAAGACCCATCAATATGCTGTCTGCAAGAGACTCATTTTGGACCCAAAGACACCCCCACATTGAAAGTGAGGGGGTGGAAAACCATTTACCATGCTAATGGACACCAAAAGAAAGCTGGGGTGGCAATCCTTATATCAGAAAAATTAGATTTTAAAACAAAGACTGTAATAAGAGATGAGGAAGGACACTATATCCTACTTAAAGGGTCTATCCAACAAGAAGATCTAACAATTGTAAATACCTATGCCCCGAACATGGAAGCAGCCAATTATATAAGGCTATTAATAACAAAAGCAAAGAAACACATTGACAACAATACAATAATAGTGGGGGACTTGAACACCCCCCTGACTGAAATGGACAGATCATCTAAGCAAAAGATCAACAAGGAAATAAAGACTTTAAATGACACACTGGCCCAAATGGACTTCACAGACATATTCAGAACATTCCATCCCAAAGCGAAGGAATACACATTCCTTTCTAGTGCCCATGGAACATTCTCCAGAATAGATCACATCCCAGGTCACAAACCAGGTCTCAACCGGTACCAAAAGACTGGGACAATTCCTTGCATATTTTCAGACCACAGTGCTTTGAAACTAGAACTCAATCACAAGAGGAAAGTTGGAAAGAACTCAAATACATGGAGGCTAAAGAGCATCCTACTAAAGAATGAATGGGTCAAGCAGGAAATTAAAGAAGAATTTAAAAAATTCATGGAAACCAATGAAAATGAAAACACAACTGTTCAAAATCTTTGGGATACAGCAAAGGCAGTCCTGAGAGGAAAGTATATAACAATACAAGCCTTTCTCAAGAAACAAGAAAGGTCTCAAATACACATCCTAAACCTACACCCAAAGGAGCTAGAGAAAAAACAGCAAATAAAGCCTAAACCCAGCAGGAGAAGAAAAATAATAAAGATCAGAGCAGAAATCAATGAAATAGAAACCAAAAGAACAGTAGAACAGATCAACAAAACTAGGAGCTGGTTCTTTGAAAGAATTAACAAGATTGATAAACCCCTGGCCAGACTTATCCAAAAGAAAAGAGAAATGACCCAAATCAACAAAATCATGAATGAAAGAGGAGAGATCACAACCAACAACAAAGACATACAAACAATTATCAGAACATATTATGAGCAACTCTATGCCAGCAAATTAGATAACCTGGAAGAAATGAATGCATTTCTAGAGATGTATCAACTACCAAAACTGAACCAAGAAGAAATAGGAAACCTGAACAGACCCATAACCACTAAGGAAATTGAAGCAGTCATCAAAAATCTCCCAACAAACAAAAGCCCATGGCCAGATGGCTTCCCAGGGGAATTCTACCAAACATTTCAAGAAGAATTAATACCTATTCTCCTGAAACTGTTCCAAAAAATAGAAATGGAAGGAAAACTTCCAAACTCATTTTATGAGGCCACCATTACCTTGATCCCCAAACCAGACAAAGACCCCATCAAAAAGGAGAATTACAGACCAATATCCTTGATGAACACGGATGCAAAAATTCTCACCAAAATACTAGCCAATAGGATCCAACAGTACATTAAAAGGATTATTCACCATGACCGAGTGGGATTTATCCCTGGGCTGCAAGGTTGGTTCAACATCCGCAAATCAATCAACGTGATACAATACATTAACAAAAGAAAGAACAAGAATCATAGGATCCTCTCAATAGATGCAGAAAAAGCATTTGACAAAGTACGGCATCCTTTCTTGATCAAAACTCTTCAGAGTATAGGGATAGAGGGTACATACCTCAATATCATAAAAGCCATCTATGAACAACCTACAGCGAATATCATTCTCAATGGGGAAAAACTGAGAGCTTCCCCCTAAGGTCAGGAACGCGGCAGGGATGTCCACTCTCACCACTGCTATTCAACATAGTATTAGAAGTCCTAGCCACAGCAATCAGATAACAGAAAGAAATCAAAGGCATTCAAATCAGCAAAGAAGTCAAACTCTCACTCTTTGCAGATGATATGATACTGTATGTGGAAAACCCAAAAGGCTCCACCCCAAAACTGCTAGAACTCAGACAGGAATTCAGTAAAGTGGCAGGATATAAAATCAATGCACTGAAATCAGTGGCATTCCTATACACCAACAACAAGACAGAAGAGAGACAAATCAAGGAGTCGATCCCATTCACAATTGCACCCAAAACCATAAGATACCTAGGAATAAATCTAACCAAAGAGGCAAAGGATCTGTACTCAGAAAACTATAAAATACTCATGGAAGAAATTGAGGAGGACCCAAAGAAATGGAAAAATGTTCCATGCTTATGGAATGGAAGAACAAATATTGTGAAGATATCAATGCTACCTAGAGCAATCTACACATTCAATGCAATCCCCATCAAAATACCATCCACTTTTTTCAAAGAAATGGAACAAAGAATCCTAAAATTTGTATGGAACCAGAAAAGACCCCGAATAGCCAGAGGAATGTTGAAAAAGAAAAGCAAAGCTGGTGGCATCACAATTCCAGACTTCCAGCTCTATTACAAAGCTGTGATCATCAAGACCGTATGGTACTGGCACAAAAACAGATACATAGATCAATGGAACAGAATCGAGAGCCCAGAAATGGACCCTCAACTCTATGGTCAACTTATCTTTGACAAAGCAGGAAAGAATGTCCGACAAATGGTCTTGGGAAAATTGGACAGCCACATGCAGAAGAATGAAACTGGACCATTTCCTTATACCACACACAAAAATAGACTCCAAATGGTTGAAAGACCTAAATGTGAGACAGGAGTCTATCAAAATCCTAAAGGAGAACGCAGGCAGAAACCTCTTCGACCTCCGCCACAGCAACTTCTTCCTAGAAACATCGCCAAAGGCAAGGGAAGTAAGGGCAAAAATGAACTCTTGGGACTTCATCAAGACCAAAAGACAACCGACAGAATGGGAGAAAATATTTGCAAATGTCATATCAGATAAAGGACTAGTATCCAAAATCTAGAAAGAACTTATCAAACTCAACACCCAAAGAACAAATAATCCAATCAAGAAATGGGCAGAAGACATGAACAGACATTTTTCCAAAGAAGACATCCAAATGGCCAACAGACACATGAAAAAGTGCTCCACATTGCTCTGCATCAGGGAAATCCAAATCAAAACCTCAATGAGATACCACCTCACACCGGTCAGAAAGGCTTCAATTAACAAGTCAGGGAACGACAAATGTTGGCGGGGATGCAGAGAAAGGCAAACCCTCCTACAGTGTTGGTGGGAATGCAAGCTGGTGCAGCCACTCTGGAAAACAGTGTGGAGGTTCCTCAAAAAGTTCAAAATAGAGCTACCATACGATCTAGCAATTGCACTACTGGGTATTTACCCCAAAGATACAAATGTAGGGATCCAAAGTGGTATGTGTGCCCCGATGTTTATAGCAGCAATGTGCACAATAGCCAAACTGTGGAAAGAGCCAAGATGTCCATCGAGAGATGAATGGATAAAGAAGAGGTGGTACACACACACACACACACACACACACACACACACACACACACACACACACACACAATGGAATATTATGCAGCCATCAAAAGGAATGAGATCTTGCCATTTGCAACGACGTGGATGGAACTGGAGGGTGTTATGCTGAGTGAAATAAGTCAATCAGAGAAAGACATGTATCATATGACCTCATTGTTAGGAATTCTTAATCTCAGGAAACAAACTGAGGGTTGCTGGAATGGGGGTGGGGTGGGAGGGATGGGGTGGCTGGGTGATAGACATTGGGGAGGGTATGTGCTATGGTGAGCGCTGTGAATTGTGCAAGACTGTTGAATCACAGATCTGTACCTCTGAAACAAATGATGCAATATATTGTAAAAAAAAAAAAAAAGAAGATAGCAGGAGGGGAAGAATGAACGGGAGAAATCGGAGGGGGAGACGAACCATGCGAGATGATGGACACTGAAAACCAAACTGAGGGTTCTAGAGGGGAGGGGGGTGGGGGGATGCGTTAGCCTGGTGATGGGTATTAAAGAGGGCACATTCTGCGTGGAGCACTGGGTGTTATGCACAAACAATGAATCATGGAACACCACATCAAAAACTAATGATGTAATGAATGGTGATTAACATAACAATAAAAAATTTAAAGAAAAAAATTGGTTTCCAATATAATGTAAACACAATATCGCCCACAATTGACAATGTTCTCATTAATCTTTAAATATTTTTTGCTTAAATACACAGGGGTTTTACAATTTACTCAAGATCCAGGGACTTTAACACTTTCAGGATATAAAATAGCCTGCAAACCAAAACCGTTACTAAAATCTAGAAATTGTATTTGTTGACTACAAACAAAAACTTATCCAAAAGATGTTTTTGGACATCTTTGGATTCCAATATCCAAAAATATTGTAATCACAATTTTTACAGCCATAATCTATGTGTTTCTTTGAACAGGCCAAGACTGTCTTCATAATTTCTAGAAAATAAACACCGGTATTAACATTATTAAGCTATTTTCAAAGGTCTGGATTTAATGATTTTTTATTGTAATTAAATTTTAAAGTGCCTAGGAACTAATTAAAATTAAGCAACTATAATCCTAAATACCTTCACAATGTTTGTTTCATTTTGCATCAGAATGAGTACATGAAATTGACTTTCGGTCTTAAAAATAGTTTTTTCCCATCCTATCTTCTTTCAAGAACAAAACATTCTAAATACACTTTAAGATAGCTCTGTGTAGTTTTGAATAATTTAATGACTAAATATTTTTCCCAAGTCTTTTATCCCCTGGGGGTAGTGTTTTTCCTTTGAGCTCTTTAGCTAATTGCAATAAGTGACAATATGAGTTATGAGTAGAGAACAATAAAGAAAATTCACTATATGCTGTCTGATATTTGGCTGATACACACATCCATGTAAACTGTATTGGTGGTTCAAATATTGCACGTCTTGGGTATTGGTTGGTACATGGCCACCACCCTGGTCCTTCCCTCAGGATCCCAGACTTCCCTATAATCCAGACATTTTGGAGTGCTTGATGCACTAATGCCTTATGGACTCATGAGGCCTGAAGTTTATGTGTCATACAGACTGTTAAATATAAATTATATTTAGCAACATCTAACTCCAAATAGATGGGAATTTTGGATAAAAGCTAACCAAAACTTTAAAAAATAAACCACATATTGCTCAAAAGAAAGAATAAGGAATTTCTGGGTTATTAAAAAAGAAAGGAAAAAATGACCTTAATTGGACACCAAAGTCCTCTGGGGAGTATCAAGCACACATTGGCAGATTGGCATTTAGAGACTGAGAGGGACTGTCCGCTGAAGGTCACGGCTCCTGTGGGGTCAGTGTCCTCACACTGAAAGGGGAAGGAAACCAAGATCACTACCTAAAGCAGGACACTGGGAAGATCGCCCCTTTGTGAAATAGTCTACAAAAATGTCTCCCATTCTCCAAGAAGGGGCAAGGCAATCTATTGTCTTCCTGGTGGTCTGGTGGAAAAGCCTCCTGTAAGAAATTTTAACTCCATTCTTCCCCGAAGTGCAGGTGTGGGGATCAGATTGAAAATATTTACTCAGGGTATGGAAGTTCCAATTCTAATCCATGAGACATGAATTAAGACTCAACTCAGGCGTGTAAATGCCAGAGGGGCCTTAAGTGATACAAAGGCCAAACCAAACCTATAGGATCGTTTCCACGATCCAGGTCCAAGAGACAACTATACTCTTGATAACCTCACAACAATGACAACAAAGAAACCGTAAATGGTTAGAGGGAATCATTCACAATGAGGGGGAGTGGTCAGAGGTAAGGAAAAGGAAAAAGGAGCATCTCAAGGAATTGAGATAATAGAATGCTAAGAAAACAGAAAATAATTTTGGTTAGATCAACTAAAGTGATAAAACAAATAACAGAAAGAACACATTGATCTACAAAAAGAATGGGTGGAATCTTCTAAAACACCAAATATAACCTTTATAAGTGAAAATTATACTCATTGAAATTAAAAGTAAATGAGCTTAATAGCAGACCAGGCAATAGGTAGAGAGAACTGTAATTTAAAAGATATATTTAAGGAAATTATCCAGAATGCAGTGCAGAGAAATCAAGAAGTGATAAAATAGGGAATGAAGCTTAATAGATATAGAAACTTCTGATAAAAGTTCTGGAAAGAGAGAGTAGAGAATGGGGAAGAGGTGATATTTGAGTGATAACGGTTATGGCTAGTCCAGAATTCAAAGATAGGTGTTCTCGTATTATAGAAAGTAACACTTTCTAATCCCTACTTGATGTAGAGATATACATAATGCATGCTCATACATGTCTAATGGGAGTGTTAAGTTTTCTCAAACTCCTTAGAGAGGCTACTTGCAATGTCTAACCTTCTGGTTCTGCTTCCCACTGCCAATCATACTGTCTTTTGAATCTTGGGCAACGGTAACCCCATCCTTCCAGTTATTCAGGCCAACGGCCATGGAGTCATACCTGATTTCTCTCTTTCTCACACCCCATATATATATATATATATCCAATCTATGTGGACATTTGGATGGGTCCATCTTCAAAACATATCCAAAGTCTGACCGCTTCCTAAGGCCAATGCTGCTACCTTCCCTGTTTTGAGACCTCATCAACTCTTGCCTGGATTACTGTTAATACCCTCCATATAGATTTCTCTAATTCTGCCTTATTCTTAACACAGGCAGCCCAAATGAAAATAAACTCTTTTTAAAAATAAGAGTTATACCATGACACTCCTGGGCTTAAAACTCTCCCGTGGCTCCCCATTTCACTCAGACTAAAAGCAAAGCCCTACAATGACCTATAAGGTCAATAGAGTACAATATCATTCAATAACTTGTAAGGCAGTTACCTCTCTGACCTCCTTTTTGATCCACTTCCACTCTGTTCATGCCGTACACACTGGCCTTGGAAGCTGGCTACCACCGGGCCTTTGCATGTAGATGGTTCACTCCTTCACCTCTTTTAAGACTTTGCACGAATGTAACTTTTTCAGTGAGGCTACCATATATAAAATTGCAGCCGTACTCCCATGTCCTGCTGTGGTATTCCCAGTTCCCTACACCTTGCTTTATTTTTAGAGCACTTACATATTTCAGTATACTATATAATTCATTCCTTATGATCATTATTTATTATCTGTCTTCTCCTATCAGAATGTGCACTCTACTGGACAGGAATTGTTTTGTTCAGTACAACAGTACTCAACACATAGTAAACACTCAATAGATAATTGATTGAACCAATAGTTCTGAGAAGCTACATATATGCATGCCAAACAACCCAGTTGTTTAGAAGACATCTGTATTTTCCCATATGTTTGAAGTATTTCACTAGTAAAGCTAATTTAAATTTCATAAGTTAAAAAATATTCATGTTCAGATCATGGGGAAAAGGGAACTGGATATTTTACATTCCTACAAGGAACACGCCAACTCCACATTATAAAAACCAAACAACTTGTGTATTCAGGGACATTATATTTTAACTGAGCGTATTTCAAAATTATTATTAACATTATTTTTTATTGATGGCTTCCTTTCAAAACAGTGCAACAAAAATCCCTAAGAACTCTAAGCTAGAACATAAAGAACATATACATGAGATGTGCAACTCTGCTCAAATTCCTGCAGTTTTCAATGCTTCTCTCCTTAGTCAACAGCTTGTTGCTATATTTTGAAAGTGTTTATTACTGAGGTCAAGGAAAAAGGAAGGAATATTTGGAATATAACTGGAAGCACTGAGATGAAATACTGGTTGGTAAAGAACATTAGCTTTAACAAATTAATAAAGCAATCCCAAGACCCTAAGAGATTCACCATGGAGGATGCTGCTGGTACCTCTCTGCCTTGGGTTCCCTAATTCAGCTGAGCGTTCTGGTCACCTTGACCCAGGCGCATTCTGTACTCCCTCTCTCTTCCCTTATATAGCTCACCCAAGAACAGACAACATCCCCATCCTCTTAACTCCACTGAGGTTGGAGCACTTAAAAACTAGGGGGAAAAAATGGAGAAATACATAGATACCCTGTAAGAAGCATAAAACAATTTTGCTTTTAGAGTATGAGTTTCTAATCTTACCATTTTTGCTCTCTCCTTGGCTTAGAGGCACTCCTGACTATAAGAAAACACTGAAAGATGAACATGGTCCCAGCTCTTTCTCTGGGGTTCTTACTTCCATCCGCCTGGCCCATTCCCCATGGAGGACATGACTTCATAACCTCCAGGAGCTTTTCCGAGGAATACTTCCACCTTTTTGGTGACCACACAAGCTACAGGACTACTCTAGAGCACACTCAAGTGGCTGACACTAGAAATGAGCTGCCTAGACCCCAATGCGGGGACACAGGACTGCCTGCCCTCCTGCAGGACTCAGACTCTAGCCATACCTTAGTAAAATAAAACACCATAAAGTACACAAAATGGCCGCGATAAAAGGAGCATTTTTCTTTCATGTGCACAAATGTAGATTATTTTTCTTACACCTTAAGTGTGGAAATGCCCAAGACTATTATAATAATTATTATGGTTATCTTCATTTACTCTGTACTCTTTTTCTTATATTGTTTATTAACCCCTAGAAAATAGAGTTGTCTGTGTAGCATGTTCTAAAAATGCAGGCTGAGGCAAAAGAAAAAAAAATTCTGTTCTTTAGTGCTAACATACAATTTCCAGCAAAAAAAAAAAAAAAAAAACTAGGACAATGCACCATTTATGTTTTATATTGCAGCAGGACTTCAAGCCTTTTCCAACAGCTCTTTCACAAAATTGATAGATTATTCTTCCTATTAAAAGAGTCTTTTATTCTGGGTGCCAGACCTGGTTCTTAGGTTGAAATATTGCTTTAGCCTCTTTGCTACCACAGTGGCATTTCACTGCTGAATAAAATTACAAATTGTGTACCCGATTCTCCAGGGCCCAGAGGAGTCTCAAAGGGCTTGAAATGTGCACAATGGGCGATACATTTGTTTGTTATTCCTAAAGACACCTGATAAGAATCCATGAACCCATGAAAATTTCTATCTGTTGTATGTTGCATAGAGAAAGATGGATTAGGTTATGAAATGTGGGTTCTAGGCTCACATTGGCCAGGTGGCTGGTCACTTTAGTAATAGACAAGAACATACAATAATGGTTAGCATTTATTGAGTGTTTATAAGTACACTGGTACTAACTGTGCCCCCCCCCAACTATTCTGCAAAATAGGAATTGTTACCTCTGCTTGAAAATGAGGACATTGAAGGAGGGTAGAGGGATTAATTTTCCCAGCTAACAGGAGATGTAATTAGACATCTAACCAGATATTTCTGGTTCCAAAGGTTATGCTTTTCTGGAATAGCATGATGTACTCCAAATCACCTTAATTTTGTGCACCTTAGTTTTCCCACCTATGCAATGAAGGTATTAGATAGCGTGGCATCTAAGGCTTCTTCTAGCTATAAGATGTTACAAAGTCCAGAATATAAGCAGCGCCTCATGCAGGAGCAAACATCAATCAAAGCAAGCTTAGTTCCACATCACGATTCACTTGCACTTTCTTATTCATACAACCCGAGTCAAAGTACGCTAGGACTCGGAAGTTAACAAGGGGTAAGACTGTTGCACGTGGCCCAGCTGCTGTCCGCAGTGGTTTTGCCACACGCGGGGGGCCTGAGGGAGTCCTGCATGAAATATGGAGGAGATCATTCAAAGGCATCCCTTCAAGCTCACCTGAGAACCACATCGTAAGTGAGGTCACAGTCTTTCATTGGTGGGGTGGAGGCAGCCCGAAGAGGCTCCTTTCAACTTCCACTTTGGGAGAAAGGTGACCAGGATAAGTGAGAAGCCAGGTTTAAGACTGAGAGTGACATTGACACCAGAATTCACAACCCTTCTCTTCTGCACTGGTCTTAAGGTCTTCTTTTTTTTAAAGATTTTATTTATTTATTTGCCAGAAAGAGAGAGAGAGAGAGAGCACACAAGCAGGGAGAATGGCAGGCAGAGGGAGAAGCAGGCTTCCCACGGAGCAGGGAGCCCGATGCGGGACTCGATCCCAGCATTCTGGGATCATGACCCGAGCCGAAGGCAGACGCTTAACCTACTGTGCCATCCAGGCGCTCCTGGTTTTAAGGTCTTAAGAGATAAATTTATAATAAGGATTCCAAGAAAATTCTTTTCCTTATTGTAGAGCCAGGTTAAAAAAGAAACAACTCTAGAACAAAGAGGCCCAGACGGAGGAGTTAGACAAAAGACCTTCTTTCAGTAATGATCACGGCTGCTCTTCAGCTCCTCAGTGTTCTTCCAGCCAAACCCCAGTCCAATCCCCATCGCCCACTCAATATTCTACGCAAGCGTGTGTGGGAGGCTTCCACTTTGACCTCTACTCTTCCCACCCTCATCTAAGTCACGTCATCCTGGTGTCCCCCCAGTCTTCCGTCCCATCTGGCAGAAAGCAAACTCTTTGAAATATAAGCTGGGTCATGCCACTCTGGCTGAAAGACCATTAATGGTTTCCCAGGGCGCTAGAACAAAATGAGCTCTTTCTCTCGGCTTCTGAGGTCCTCCATGGTGTAGTGAAGTCTACCTTCCTAACCTCATCCCGGGCCAGCTCAGTTCTCCAGCCACATTGGCCTTCTTTCTATTCTTCGAATAGTCCAGGTTTTTTCCACCATCAAAGCTTTGCACCGGCTAACCCCCTTGCTTAGAAGGCTCTCACGTCTACTTTTGCCATGGCTGCCTCTTTCTTATCGTACAGCTCTCAGGTTAAATGGCACCTGTTTTGAAAGTGATATTCAGGCCGCCCTACGTAACGAGGTATCATTCCCCCACATGCTACCTCCTTATAACAACAAGCTGCTTGCTTCTTGCTTTCTTCATTGTACTTAATGCAAATTGTTTTATTATTTATGAGCTCTGGCGGGGGAGGGGGCTTTTTTTCTTCTTTTCACCTTTGTGCCTGGAGCCTAGTATGGGCCCCTGGAATTACCTTGGCCTGCCTCCCTCCCTTTCTGCTGGGCTCACCCTGTGCTTTCCTTGGATTTTGGTTTAAAAGTCACTTCCTCCGAGAGCACTTCCCTGACCCCCGGTTAAGTCAGATCCCCACTCTTTGTTTCCATAATCCTTTGGATAGTCACTGTCATAATGCTCATCACATGTCACTGTCATGATTGCTGTGCTTGCCCTTCTTGCTATCCTCCGGGATTATTATGGTAGTGACAGCAGTAGTGACGTGTTCACTGGGGCCCCCGATCATGGGCACCAATGTTATACTGGACATGCAGTAAGAAATCAGGAAATGATTATTAGAAAGAAATGGTCCATGAGAGACAGTGTGAAAGTCGCGGAAGAGATAAAGTTTTCACAATGTTTTTTAAGTAACTGACTAACTTATTAATCCACTAATTAATTCGAATATGACCTACTGATGGCCACTGTCATACCCTGATTCCTAGTCGTGCAAGATACGGCACTTAGCACCGAGCAACATTTAGTCACGTAACAAACACCTATTGATACACATGTATTGAGTAGCTATATGTGCCAGGCCCGAGTTACCTGTTGGGGATATGAACAGGAATACAATATGGTAGGGAGAAGAGACATGTTTATGAATATTTATGCTAAGAGGCAAATAGGGTAAGTGGCATATGAATGGCGTAAAACAAATGTATTTAGAACCCAGAGCAGATACGGAAAAGGATGGTCATGGAAATGGCATGTGTTGCATTCTTTTTTTTTTTTTTTTAAAGATTTTATTTATTTATTTGAGAGAGCGAGAATGAGAGAGAGAGAGCACATGAGAGGGGGGAGGGTCAGAGGGAGAAGCAGACTCCCTGCTGAGCAGGGAGCCCGATGTGGGACTCGATCCCGCAACTCCAGGATCATGACCTGAGCCGAAGGCAGTCGCTTAACCAACTGAGCCACCCAGGCGCCCGGCATGTGTTGCATTCTTGAAGGATGGGAAGATTTCTTCTGTAAGGCCAGAGGTAGGTAGAGTGTAATCCAAGGAAATGCAAAGGTACCAGTGTGGAGGAGAGAACACCAGAGCAGGGCAGTGAGGACTGGCTGCGAGGTGGGGGTTTTGTAGACCTTGGGGTATAAGTCTGGAAGGGAAGGCGATGGTGCCAGATATTGGAGCACCCTGCATGCTGAGATGAGCATGTGGGATTGTACTCAGCAGAGAGAGGAGACTTTCAGCCGGTTTGACGTTGAGGGTGGCCTGGCTGGGGGTGCTTTGGGAGACAAATGCAGTAGGGGAGCTGGGCAGGGAGACATGACATTGCATTTGAGAGGCTTACATTCTAGGTATGAGGGATCAAGGGCACTCTCCAGAAAGCAGCAACCAGAATGGAAAAGAAAGGAAGAAGGAGAGAGATTCTGCAAAGAAAGAATTGGCAGACTATGGTAGCTCCTAGCTCTTGGGACAGAGCTCAGAGCTAGAGGGAGAGATAAAATGAATGCAATATTAATACCTAATGTTTCTATAAAAGCATTGTTCTGTGTGCTTGTGTACATTCCTCTAACACCAGCCTTATAAAGTGGCGCTATTATTATCCCTACTTTTACTACTTCCCTACTTTCCTATTGATAGGGAAATTGAAACACATAAAGGTTTAGTGACTTGCCCAAGGTCACACAGCTTTCTTTTTTCCTTTCTTTCTTTTTTTTTTTTAAGATTTTATTTATTTATTTGACAGAGAGCACAAGAGTGGGGAGCAGCAGAGGGAGAGGGAGAAGCAGACTCTCCACTGAGCAGGGAGCCCGGCGCCCCAGAACACAGCTTTCTAACTAAACATTTGTTAATGAGAAAGTGTACTATAATATCTTGTTCTGTTTTTTTTTTTTTTAACTTTTAAATGTATCTACCATGTAGAGAAGTCATAATATTTCTGTCACTTCTTTCTTATTTATAAAATGACACTAATAATTTTACAGATTTCTTTTCTGGGAATACTATCACATTTTAAAAACAATGATAAATTCTTTATTTTTTTAAGATTTTATTTATTTATTTGACAGAGAGAGACACAGCGAGAGAGGGAACACAAGCAGGAGGAGTGGGAGAGGGAGAAGCAGGCTTCCTGCCGAGCAGGGAGCCCGATGCAGGCTCGATCCCAGGACCCTGGGATCATGACCTGAGCCGAAGGCAGATGCTTAACAACTGAGCCACCCAGGTGCCCCAACAATGATAAATTCTGTAGTCCCACAGAGACACGGGTGTTGTTATTAATAAATCATCTTTTGATTTATACTTCATTTTGCATATCTTGAAAATCCCCAAAAAATGAATGGGAAATGAAATGTCAAGAAAATGACTGGGGGTCTCCTAATTCACTGAGTAATACTTATGTGCAATTGAAAAGTTTTCCCCAAAGATAAGGGAAGTCCTTTCACAGATTTCTTGGAGAGGAAACAGAACCCAACAAAGCCTTTTCTGTTTCATGAAAATATAGAATTTAAGCACGTTAAATTGATTTCATCTGGCATCACATCAATCTAAAACAAATAGGTTTTTAATATTTTTAAAAATCAACCTATTATTTCGGATGTTTATTCCACTTCAAAGTAGAATAAATATAAATTAAAAGGTAAAATTTGGTCCCTTCTCTTCTGACACTTGAACACCAAGACCTTAATGATTTTTGAAAACAAAACTCCCACTAACTTCATACCATTAGAAACCACCTTACTTCTTTATCTTTAAGTATTAAAAAACAAAAAGAAAAAAGAAGAATCTACCTCATATAACCTCTTTCTGATAAATTCTTTTAAGATTTGAAGTGAGGCTAAAAATCATTTTTTTTTTAACCTTGGTCCATCTTTCATTTACTGTGTTTTATAGTAGACAAATCATTTATTTTCTCATTCAACTGCCATCCATAACAATAATTTAAAACCAGCTAATAAACATTATGGTTTGTTAGAACTGCTACCGATTAAATCTTCAGTGTCTAATACATACAAATATAAACAGAATGTAATTAGAGCTATTTAAAGAACCCATTTTTAACTTAGATTAACCATACTTTCCATTTGCTGAGGATAAACACTCATAAATGAAACCCATTGCTGAGCAAGAAGCAATTACTTCAGTTTAAAATATTAATATGCACCGCCTTTTAAAAAGCCATGGAAAATCATTTATGTCCTGCACTGTACAGACTCAAGTCATACCCAAAAGGAAGAATGGGGTAGCATTCTGAGTCCTAATTGAGAAGCAATCAACTGAGGTATGGCATATCCTTACCCTTTATAAGGCCCATTAAACTCTTTGCTTCGATTAGTGCAGATTTCCAACATCATATTCCTATATATGTTTAAGTATGATTTAAAACCACACATACACACACTCAGAAAGAAAAGGGGTTTTGCTGTTGAAAAATCAACTCAATCAACCTGTTTCTAGGAGTAAGTGAGACACATTTATAATCTAAACTAATAACTGGCTTGAACATATTGAATATAGACAGTCTGGAAGAGAAGGAAAAGCAGACAGCCCACAAATCTTAATTGCACATTTCTTGCCTAAAACACACAAAAAATATATTGAGTCCAACTGAATGCAGTTAGCTAATCAATTCCACAGTCTATTTTGTGACATCAGTAGGCTGATACACACAGCTTGGTTTGGGCTAGAAGTCTATTTAGTGTGGTTAAATGCATGCATTTTTAGTTGCTGCTATGAGATAACCATGGGTCAAATCCAGTTACAATGAGTACCATTATCACAAAATGCTTCCAAGCCAGTCCCCAAAGTCCTCAGAATAGGGCTTTGTTGATTTCACCACAGTGACACTGCTAATGGAAGAGCCTAGGACAGACCTATGAACCCTTGGGTGCTTGAAATGACCACAGTCGTTGGTATCTTTGACTTAGTCTCTGAATATAAAATGATGCCGGGTGGGGAAGAGGGTATTTTCAATATCAGCAGACAAAAATTCCCAGAATAGACTTGCCCCATGAATGGTTTGCATCCGCCGATGGCTGTGACCGTAGCTGGAATACAGAACCAAATTTAAAATGCTGATGAATTTAGAAGATGATCGGCAGTTTTGGTGATATGGCTTGAAACGTAAATGCCATTTACGATTTCAGCATTTTATCTTTTGATTCAATTTACAAAATGATAGCCAATTATTTTTATTCTGAATTATGGAAAGCTCCATTTTCATTAAAGATATGGAAGCGCCACCGTTTTAAGGGCTGGAACAAAAAGAAAAATCCTAGCAGGGTGATTTTAAGGTTGGCCTTAGGCAAAATTGCCACGCAAGGGACATGTGTTTTTGGTGCCAGTTTCCATTCTTCCCAATGTCTTTCTATTCCGTCCTGGGACCTACAGACTTTGCGGGGCCCTTTGGGCTCCGAGAGACCTCCACCATGCATGCTCCTTTTGGTACTGTATCCAGGCTTCTGTCCTCAACGGAACTCCTTGCTATTGTCCTTCTCTTCTTTATTTTCTGACTTTTGTTTTTTTCTCTGTCTCTTAGCCTTTCTGCTGATACTAGCTCATCCAAAATATGAATTGTCCTGAATTCAGTAATAAGGACCAATGATTCATATTTCATCCATTGCAACATAGCATATTTGCATTTACAGAAACTTTCTGGGTAAATGCCTAACCCAAAGCACTGTTTCCATTAGTAGAAATGGCAGATTGGTTCAGAGGAGATGTTGAAATTTGAAGAACTTTCAAAGCACATTGTACAGGTGGCTGCATACTCTATGGAACCTTTAGAGCCAGTCATGTGTCTTTCATTAGTTATCTTTAAGTAAAATGGCCAAGTCATGTGACTTTGGCTTATAGATATTTCATGCCAAAACAAGGCTTTTAAGAAACTCCAACAAAAATTCAAAATAGTGGTTTTACTGAACAAACCACATGATCTTTCCCAATTTTCAGGAACAAAGAAGATTCAACTGACTGAATTTTTCACTGAATTTTCAGGAACAAAGAAGATTCAACTGACTCAATTTTCAACCTGCAGAGTAGAGTAACTTGAAAACTGTAAAAATAGACGAGCTAATTTCAGAATATCATGATAGGCGTGCATCCTGGCCCCCTCTCTGACACCATCCACCCCAACACAAAAAGAGATAGTAAATGTGTTGCTTTGCTAAGTATAATGTGGATCAGACTGCCACCGAGATTAATTTGAAACAGACTTATCAATGTTAGTACCTCAAGGAGTGACTAGGTTGTACTCCATAACTTTATAAAATTTTACAACTCACCAACTAAATAGCCTAAATTAGTTGACTTTATTGATGGGTAAATGCTTGATAGTCAATAGATTTAATACATTGTTAATTATCCTATTCTCCTTAAAATAGTATTTTCATTTTTATAATCAAGAATATTTAGAGGCTAATTAGAAATCCATAATGTGAATTGTAAATTATGTGTAATTACAATAAAACTACTGAAGAATAACACACATTACTTACAAATTGTAACACTGAGATAAAGCAATTACAGGTAAACCAATAATGTTCTTTAATTAAGTAGTTATGAATGAGAATTTGTGCTTTGCATTTACAATAACGTATAAGGTTGGGGATTCCACTTATAGCTTATGCAGAAATCGGTTGCACTCTGCTGTGATACTCTGCTAAGAATAACTTCTAAGTTCATTACTGTCATTATGCCATTATCACGTAAAAACAGCCAGGATTGTTAAATGTAAAGTATGCTGACAACCAATCAACCGTGTTTCTTACTGTAATTATAATCATGTCACTATCTCTTCTTAGGCCCTTATGAATCTGAGAAAAAGTTTATAATTTCACAAGTCTTCAATATTGGTTGCAAAGGAATAGGAGATGCTTTGTTGTAAGTTTATTGAAAATACTATTGTGTTTGACGTTAATAAGGCCATTCATCCTCATAATTATCCTACTGCAGCCTGCTGCTTATAAGGCTCTAGTAATAGTTTTTATATTGCTGCATCTGTTTATTATGTTATAGATTGCTTTCATGTTGAAGTAACTCCTTGACATGTACAAGTTGCAATCAATGTCACAGGATGAATAAAGACCAGCAGATCATCTTTCTGTCCTGAACTCAAGTCACGTGTACTTGTGTGGATGTGTAGGAACAGGTCTCTGGAGGAGAAATAACTAACAGAAGTTGGTGGAAGAGGGGCAGCTGGAAAGTCCAGATGATAAGAACATGCTGATCTGAATTTAGAATATCTTGAAGCTTACTTTAAAGATGAATATTTAAAGGATGAGTACTAAAGAAACAAACAAGTAAAAAGAGGATTTTGACTTACCCGTGTACACACGTTATTAGTTTGTTTGAGTCATTAACAGTGACAGTGTTCCAAAAATTAAGGACAGTTTAGGCTAGCAACATAAGAGCATTCCAAATATAATATTTTGAGTACATTTGAATGTTATACCCAGCCAGGGGAAAGCTAGAGACTACACATCAGTGACGAATGTTGGGTCAGAGACTTTACCCTACTTGCAAGCTAGTAAGTTTGCCTGTTAATGTTTCATGGAAGGTGGCAGAAGATACAAGATACCCATGTCAGTGATACTGTCACTCAAAGCACAGCAAGCAGCATGAGCATCATCATGTTTGTGCTGGTTTCCTTCATCCTTGCATGGGGGTGCTGTGGAAAGGCCCAGACCGATGCTATACACATAGTGGGTTTGCCCCTCAGCTGAGGAACACTGTGCTTGGGGAATGCATCATTTTTATGGCAAGCAGTAACCAAACCTGTTCTTGGTTTTGGAAGCAGACATCTTCTCTCTCTTTTTTTTAAGATTTTACTTATTTATTTGAGAGAGAGAGAATGAGAGATAGAGAGTACAAGAGGGAAGAGGGTCAGAGGGAGAAGCAGACTCCCCGCCGAGCAGGGAGCCCGATGTGGGACTCGATCCCGGGACTCCAGGATCATGACCTGAGCCGAAGGCAGTCGCCCAACCAACTGAGCCACCCAGGCACCCGGAAGCAGACATCTTCTTAAGGTTGCTGTCTGTAAACACAACCCTGAGAAATGGCTCAGGGAGAGAGCAGTCAAGGCTTTGCCTAACTGACAAAGTCAGTAAGATATGTAGGAGCCCAGGAGACCTGTGGAAGACTGTCTTTCTCAACAATCAGTATACACGTATTCAGGAATTTGATGGACAACTAGGTAGAAAGACGGCCTTCATCCACTGGTTTCAAGTTCAATACTCTGTTCCCAGGACCATGGTTACCTCCTTGTGTTTAATTAAATATTATTCAAAATGACACAAGAAACTCCTGGAGAGCTATTGTTTGATGCACCTCTTCTCTGTATTACTGTTCAAGTGACTGGCTTCTAGTCTGTTATTACTCTGAAACTATCTACTCATCCCATTTCCCCTCCTGGCTTCAGTTCACTTTTCTTATCCATTTAACTCTAGAATCCTGCTCTTACTGAAACAGTGGTTTGATATGCTTCTTCCCATGTTGATTTACTTGGTATATTTAATTGTGGCAGCTGATAAGGAAGCTTGGTAGGCCATTATATCCATATTTCTTAAAGAAAAAGCAAAACACATGAAGCCATAACGTATTTTATTCTCACATCCAGCTTTTAGTTAGTTATGCAGAGTGATCCACTGAAATATTTGCGCAATGGGGCCACACTTTGATGTACCCACAGAATTCCTATGTCAAAGGCTACAATGAGGGCGCCTGGGTGGCTCGGTTGGTTAAAGGACTGTCTTTGCCTCAAGTCATGATCCCAGGGTCCTGGGACGGAGTCCCGCATCGGGCTCCTTCTTTAGCGGGGCGTCTGCTTCTCCCTTTGACCTTCCCCCCTCTCCTGCTTTCTCTCTCTCTCTCCAATAAATAAAATCTTAAAAAAAAGAAAGGCTACAATGATCTGTAATCAGTGCCCAGCTCTCTTCCAATTCTTTATCCTCTTGCATGAAAATGTTGTCATCCTCTGCAATACATACTCATTTCTTTGCTTTAACTAATTTTCTATACTCCACGATGAACAGCCTTGGTGGCCCCCTGCACCACATCTCATGTTGTATAACTTCACTGGATGAGTGGGATTAGGAAGGGTACCGAAAGAAAACTTTACAATGTCCTTCTCCGGCCACCTTTCAACCTACTGTCAGCAAGCTGTATTTCTAGGACCTGGGCTAAAATTTCAAGTAATTTTGTATCTTTTATGATTACTCTCAGATAATAAATAAGCAATCCCTTAGGCGAGGCTTTAAAACGTTGAATTCAGTGTAAAATGAAAACCTCAAATCTATCTAACTTATTCCTCCCGAGATCCATGTGTGCATGTACACACGCACGCATACACACACCCCTGGGGATGTTGGAAAGCCTAAAGTTGGAGTAGGGACGCTGGAAGGCTCCCTCCCCCTTCCTCAACATATCTCCTCCCAGCCCCCTGCTCCTGGGAGGGCCCCTGTTGAAGAGTATACAGCTCACTTCCCATTCAGCTTTTTTTCTCTGGGTTGGCCACTCCAGCAGCCCTTAGCCTTTAGAACACTCCTAGAAAAAGTCAGGACCTCAGTCCCTGGGCTCCTCGAACACCAGGAGACATACACTCAACTTTTTGGGTGACTGTCTTTAAGTTCCCCTCAACTGGATTCAGTTTATGAGAAATACTCTCCTCCTGAGTGTCGTGGTACCATTTCTAAAGGAATTCTTTTTTTTTTTTAATTTTTTATTGTTATGTTAATCACCATATATTACATAATTTGTTTTGGTGTACTGTTCCATGATTCATTGTTTGTGCATAACACCCAGTGCTCCACGCAGAACGTGCCCTCTTTAATACCCATCACCAGGCTAACCCATCCCCCCACCCCCCTCCCCTCTAGAACCCTCAGTTTGTTTTTCAGAGTCCATCGTCTCTCCTGGTTCGTCTCCCCCTCTGACTTACTCCCCTTCATTCTTCCCCTCCTGCTATCTTCTTCTTTTTCTTTTTTCTTAAAATATGTTGCATTATTTGTTTCAGAAGTACAGATCCGTGATTCAACAGTCTTGCACAATTCACAGCGCTCACCGTAGCACATACCCTCCCCAATGTCTATCACCCAGCCACCCCATCCCTCCCACCCGCACCACTCCAGCAACCCTCAGTTTGTTCCTGAGATTAAGAATTTCTAAAGGAATTCTTATCCTCTCTGATCTGATCAAGCTTCAACTTCGCTTTTATACCCTTAAGGGGGTTGCACATCTACAGCATTGGTTTCAGGGTTTTTTTTGGGGGGGGGTTGTCTAATCAGTACAAGCAGAGGAAATACATTTATTAACTCATTAAAACTTTTTTGTCTTTATTTTTTACAGATTATATTTATTTCTTATTATGTTGCAAGCTTTTTGAGAAAGTGGGGGGACACTTCTTATACTTTATTTTCTGGATCAGTGGACTCGGCCTGTCAATTTATATGTCTTCAGAGACAGAAGGTGATATAAATATATGACTAAATGAGGCAGCCAGAAATGAGGGAATGAGAGATACTGAGGTTACTTTTTATTTTTAAAGAGAAGCCAGGAATCTAGAATTTTGTGGAACTGATTGATTCATTAATTGAAAACATATAGACACCTTAAAGTCATGTCTGCATAAAGCCAAAATAATTGGTACATTTAATTTATTATGAAAAAATATCATTTCACTACTGGGGAATTATAATGAAATTTATAATGAAATAATAATGAAACTTCTAAACTTGTTGTGGTTAAGCTTTAATTAATTTAAATAATAGGATGTACTTAACAAATTCCTTCAGCTGAAAAAAAATAAACTTCTTGTGGACTATGAGTGTACATTGCAGAGGATGACAAAATTTTCATGAAAGAGGATAAATTAAAGGATTAATTTATTCTTTCCCTACTGTTTAAACTATGAACAAATTTAAAAAATATGTTTACCTTCTGTTTCAAGAAAGTCAGTTTCTAAGTAAACAGTGTCTCAACAGTTTGAATTGTTCCAACTGTTCTCTAAAAGTTGAGAAAAAACTATTAAATATTTATCATCTTGTATTGTGTTATTTACTGTTATGATGAATATGCAAATTTTATTAATGCGATTCAAAAAGCCATGAAAAAATTATAATTCAGGAATGAAAAATTAAATGTAACAAGCTAGTTGGAAAAACAATTTAACCTACATGTGAAATACATCGTCCCGTGCTTTCATGTAAGTAAATAAGGCCATGAAAGATTTTAAGGACAAGGAACTGATGAAAGCAACAAGTAGAAAAGTAGCCTAAGAAAATATTTATTATTTTCAGGATCGCAAAATAAAGGAATCATCCAGAAGTGTTAGGAAAGAGGCTGAGATGCTAAGTCGGGGGAGGTGCTGAGAGCTGTGCCTTTACCAAAGGCCGGGGGAGTGGCAGGCGGTGGTGCTGGTGTGGGACCCTGCCCCCGCCCCCGCCCCCCCTTCCCAGGAAGGAAGCTTTCTCCCTACTGTTCCTTTCCTGCTCTTGAGGATATTATCTCCAGGACATAGATGAGAAAAAGAGCAATTATATTTCATCGAATACCTACAATTGGAAAGTTTCTGGGTTTCATCAGAAGTAAAACAATAAAACAAAAATGCTAAAATTAATATATGTTATGTGTTGTAAATAATGGGTGTCATGCCCCTGGGCTACTTGTATGGATTCTGCCTCACCTCGCTCTACTTTTCCTTGTCCCACACATACTGCCTTCAAACAGACAATATAATACATTCATATATACTATTTACTCTTTATTTTCTGCAAAATGCTGGAGATTGTCTTTGGGTGTGAGAATGAAAATACGTTATGGCTTCATGTGTTTTGCTTTTTCTTTATAAGAAATATGGATATAATGGCCTACCAAGCTTCCTTATTAGCTGCCACAATTAAATCCCTCCGTGAATGTAGAGATCTTTGTTTTTGTTCACTGACATTCAAGTACCCAGAAGAGTGCCTGGCATAGGTTCTCCATAAATATTTACATAAAGTTCTATAAAAGATACATAGGAAAAAAAATTGGACTATTCAGAGATTCTGCAGATCTGAGAAAGGATTTCTTCAAAATCAGGCAAGTTGGGAAAATAATGGAACTTAAGTATTATATTGAACATAAAGTGTTAATATTATATTAAATATTTAGAGACGCCTGGGTGGCTCGGTTGGTTAAGTATCTGCCTTCAGCTCAGGTCATGATCTCAGGGTTCTGGGATCGAGCCCCATCTCTGGCTCTCTGTTCAGCGGGGAGTCTGCTTTTTCTTCTCTCTCTGTTCCTGCCCCCTGCTCGTGTGTTCTCTCTCTCTTTCTCTCTCTCTGACAAATAATAAAATCTTTATAAAAATATTGAACATTTATTGTCAAGTATATTTATAGGCCCCCCCAATTATTTAGACATAATCCATCCAATTAATCTCCAAGCCCTATTGTTTTTAATCCTAAAATACCTTGTAAACATACCTCTTTTTCTATGTGTATCACATCTCCAATAACCCTTCTTCTGGACATTTCAAAAATGTCCTGTTTTTTTTTTTCACCTCTAGTCCTTACATCAAATAAATCATGTCCAATGATCCACAATCTCAAACCAATTTATGTATTTCTTTCCCGTGTTAGATCTGGGGGTTTTACACAGTCCCTGCTTTCATGGAATTTATAATTTAATTTTGGATACAGGTGTTCAACAAGTAATGACCCACATTTCTATAGAATTACAATTGTAATTTGGTGTTGGAAGATAGTATAAATAGAGAACTAATCTAGCCTAGAATCTCAGAGAAGAATCTTTTTCTGAGAAAGTGGGGTATAAGACGAAATTTGAGAGAGAGAGAGAGAACAGAATATGCTAAAGCTCTGAGGTAGAAGTGGTAGAGCATCATGATTTATACCCCGAGTGTTGGTGGAAACCCGATGACGTATGCCTGAGGGTCCAGATACAGATTTTTAACCTTTACTCTAACACCAAGGAGAAACTGCTCTAGGGTTTTAGTGGGTGAAGAAACTTGATCCAAACTGTAAAATCACCCTGGCTCCTGTTGGACTTTTCTTCAAGCCTCAATGGCTCCCTATTGCCTGTTGAGTACAGATCTTAGTAACAACTTAGCTGTAATGAAAAACTGTGTACCTTGGACCTTGTCATTAATCCTAGCCTTTTCCTGCTCCATACACTGGACTAGCTCTGGCTCCCAGGACCACCTGCCCACCCCCCAGTCTTTGTCCCATATTTTCTTTCTTCTTCGCCCCTCTCTTCCCCTCCCCTTCTCTTCCCTTCTTTCTTATGGAATGCCTATACCACCCACCTGCTTCTCAATGGCAATAAAGCCCACCTAAAGTTTTAGGCTCAAATCAATTAACTCATTGTCTTCACTTACGTTTGAATCACTCTATGGCATGCATATTTTACTTCATGACATAGT